>NC_141352.1:14441355-15041355 GCF_057382095.1 Aulonocara sp. 'chitande type north' Nkhata Bay
AATTTTCTGTGTGAGCTTTTTAAATGTCATTATTTGGATTTTTAGTATTTTACATTTACTTTATTCCTGAAGACACTTTTCGATTGTGTTTCATAAGAGACATCCTGGCCTCCCAAGGTGCAATTCTGCCATTGTACAAACATGAGCGACTGTCCTGATTCCAAAGGCTTTCTCAACTCTGGCTTTTTGCCTTTCCCCACTCTGTGGCTCAGCATTATAAGACTGAACTGTCAGCTGGCATCATGTGCTAAGATGCTAGCATCAGACAGGACGCTTTCCACACCAAGGACTGGTAAAAGCTAACAAACCAACAAAAAGGATGGTCCAACAATACAACTGTACATAGATATTGCAACTGCACAGCAGCCAAAAAAGAAAAAAAAAAAAAAGAACTTTTTAAAAAAAATGGATGGATTGTGTCATGTTTATGGGGACAGCCTTCAAAAGGTTGAAATTGGAATTGTTCTTTTGGATGTCAAAGGGATTTTCATGGCGCAATCATATCCTACACAATATGTACTCTTCAACATCTGGGTTACATAGGAAATGCACCCTGAGGTTTTAATAAGAAGAAGCCCCTATGGCTAAAACTTTAAATAAACTAAACCAAAAATGTTATTGATGTTTTATATATAGAGAGTAGTCGCATTAGTTTTTGTTACTGTACTGTTTGAGGTCTCAACTGTACCGTATCACGGTAATAACATGGTTTTGAAACCTTTTTTTTATTTTGTCACAGACCTGTTGTCATAGTTGAAATGACGTTTATTGTAGATGGTATTTGAACAACTTCTGGAAATAGTTCATCAAGTATGTTTGTTGCTCATTGTTGTGATACATTAAAAACTGTATCTGCAAACCAGTTTGGTCTCATCAAATATTATTTCATCTTCACTAAGAACGCTTTTGTGGTTTTGTTGTGTTAATGTCGTCCCTTTAATTTTATTCAGTTACATTACACGTTTTTTAAACTGAACTCAAATGCAAAAAACAAAACGTCACGTGTTGCCAGACTAGAATTTCTTTAGTCTTCATCACTGTACTTGTGTCTTTTTTTTTTCAGTTGGATTATATTACAAAGGGTGTGTTGGGTTTGAATCCCCCATCCGTGTGGCGTTTGCACATGCTCTCCAGGTATTCAGACTAGGTTAATTGGTGATTCTAAAATGTCTACAGCTGTGGATGTGAGTGGATGGCGACCTATCCAGGGTGTACTCCATCTCTTGCCTTGTAGCAGCTGGGTATGTGCTCCATCCACCCTGCAACCCTGAACTGGATAAGAGGAAGCTGATGGATGGATATAGTGCTTTGAATATCATTTGTTATAGGATTGGAAAGGTAAATTGGAAGAGTCTTTTAGCTATTATTGTTACAGTTTTATATAAAATTATTTTCTCTAAAATTTCTTGGGCAGTTCTAGATGCATGTAGCAATTTAGAACAAAACAACTGATTTACCACACATTTTGTAACAGGTTTGTAATCCAGGTTTCATAATATATTAAAATACACATTTCTCAAAACTCACCTGCACTTGCATTACATAGCATATATATATATGCATTATTCATTTAACAAAAGCTAAGCCAAAATATAGGAGCATTGTGTTAAAAATTAAGTATACCCTTACTGCTTCCATAGGAATTAAGAGGTTATTTAGCAGCTGGGCACTTTTAATCTAATGAATGGAATCATCAGCATGTGTGGACATCTGTATAAGAGTTTTAGTAGTTTCTTGGTCTGAGGCATTTTTGCTGCACATCAACCTGGGAAGGGTTTTAAGCCCATTTTCGAAGTCCACTATTCTACAGTGACCCAGATTGAAAGCATTCACACACTTGCCAATCTTTCCAGGAGTTTATATCCCAGGAATTTCACCACAGTGTCAACCACTGCAAGGCTCAAAGAATCGCACAAAAAAAAAGCACAAGAGCTAGATTTTAGACTCTGCAGGGCTCACTTACCATGTTGAATTTTCAAGTTCATGACAGCACAATTAGAGAAAACACTGAACAAATATTGCTTGTTTTGAAGGGTTTCCAGGAGAAAGGCTCTTTTGTCTAGAAAGAACATGGCAGCATGCTTATGTTTGCAAAGTTGTCTCTGAACAAACCACAAGATTTCTTGAACAATTTCCTCTGGATGGATAAGACCAAAGTGGAGATGTTTGTCCATAATGCACAGCATTATTATTGCTGAAAACCAAACACAGCACAAAGACCTCATACCAACTGTCAGGCACAGTAGCAGAGGGGTGATGATTTGGCTTGTTTTGCAGCCACAGGACCTGGTTACCTGTCTGTCACTGGGTCGACCATGAACTTGTCAGCATTCTAGAGTCAAATGTGAGACCATCTCTCTGACAGCATGGCTGAAATTGGGTCATACAGCAGCAAATCTACAATCGCTGAAATGGCTATTTCAGCCATTTCAGAATGGCTAGAAAAGAGAGGAATCAAAGTTTTGAAATGGCCCGGTCAAAGTCCTGAACTAAACCTGATTGAAATGCTGTTTCGGCACCTTAAGAGAGCTGCGTATAAATAAATTCCTGCAAACCTCAGTGAACTGAAGAGTGGACCAAAATGCCTTCATAACAATGCAAGAGACTGATAAAGTCGTACAGACAGCAGTTACTTCAAGCTGTTGCTGCTAAACGTAGTTCTACAAGCCACTGAATCATGGGCGTGCACTTCATTTTTTAGACACTGTTTCTGCATTCTGGCTTAGTTTTTGTTAAACGAATAATGACACAGTGTGATATGTCATACACTGCTGTTCAAATGAATTTTAAGACTTGATGTGTTGCGTCACCATCCCAGCAAGAATCGTCATCATTCCAGTCACTGACCAAAATCCAAAATCATATCAAGGATATTTCCTGTCATTATGCTATTTGTTATAATCTGACTCTAAGCAGATGTGGGGGATTATACTGGAAGTGTCTGGTAATCTGGATTTGGTCAGGTGCTGTTCTCAAACCCCAATCATGACGATCGATTAAAAGATGTGCAGCCACAAAAGAATGCCATTTTTTTTTACCTGGGGAGTTCAGGTTGATCCCCTTCAGTTTGAAACATTAACAATTAGAGAAGAGAATCTAAGAGAGACATTTTTTAGCTTTGATGTCTGGGTGGGTGGATATATTCTTTTCTAAAATAATATTAAAAAGTAAAATGGATACCAGTGTCAGACTGGGTGCCTTTCTTTTTTTTTAGATGTGAGGTCAACAGAAGCTGTCATATTAAAAATTGCACCTCGGGAACACCTCAACACAATATATCACACCCTGCCAGCGAGACGTGTCGGCCATCAGTGTCAGGGTCACGGAGAAAGCCGACATTCACAAGTTGTTAAATCCACCTAATGAAATTTCACAAGGGCGGCAAAAATGAACGGGGAAGATGGGGATCTTTTCAGTCAGAATCAGTTGAAAGAGCCGCAACATGTAAAAGCCTGAAAAACAGCGTTTCTCTCCCCCACCCTCCCTGTTCTCCCCCTTCTGACTTCACCCCTCGCCCTTGACGAATGTGCTCAGCTCACAGGGTGCAACTGTTCTGCTGAATGGCCCTTTCCTGTTGCTCACCCTTAAAGCGCAGGCGGTTGCCGATTTAGCCCACCCCGCTTCCATATTATGGGATTGAATTGCGTTTGACCTTTGTGGAGAACAATGGCTGAAGGCCTTTCATTTTTCTGGCCTTCTCAGCGCCTAGAAGAAGGACCTCTTTACATTGTGTTTTCACTGTAGTCTGCCAGTAATTCACAGGCAGGATGACAGGGTAATCTGTGCACAGTAACATGTGTGTGTGTGTGTTTGCAGTACTGAGGGTATACACAAGTGTGTTATTGTTTACTTTTTATAGGCCAAACAAAGCATAAAGCCTTAAAGCAGAATTTTGATGTGACCATAAAGGGGCCACCCAAACCGACTACCTAACTGCACTGTCCCAGAATGAAGAGGCCCACTGAATTGAAGGGTAGTTCAGAGTAGTTTAGACACAGCTTTGCTAAAGAGGCCACAGCAGTGAGTGCTCTTGCAATGAATACACGATAAAAGGTTTACTGTAAATTCTAAATGGCGTTTTCTGAAACCCATACATCACTCATGACCATTAGGTTCCACCCTCACTGCACAGTGCACCCTTCTAGCCACAGCTTTCCAGATGATACAGTACAGAGGCTGCAGTGGAGGCAGATCTGGCTTTGAATAGCCTGCAGCCAATGGATTTTCTCTGGATAATACAATGTTTGGGACAGAGAGGCAGGGATTAGTCCAGACGGATACATCCACCACCCCCCACATGCCCAATCTAATTAGACTGGAATCAGTTTAAGATGAAAGCAAGCCCTAGCATCACCGCACTAAATACTGGAATTAGTATTCCCCGCATGGGAATTTAATGATGGAGACTGAAAATCCAATCACATTCAGTCGCAGTTTAGCCCCCTCATGCATTGGGCCTGGACAATGATGAAACGAAAGAACAACAACAATGATTTGTCTGTCAATAGATATTGACCAGCACCACATCTAAGGCCACTTGCACATTGGCGTTGCTATGTTGTCATCATTTAATGAGGATAAACAGCTTATAATCGGATATTTAGACAGTCTGTTTCTGATGTAAACCTTTGTGACATTTTGACTTTTCGAGAGATCATAACCAAAATGAAGACAGAGGGAGCGTGTTTTACAATAAACCCGTCAAATTTCGGTTTGTTTGTTGAATAAATATGTTCATGTAGCATCTGTCGAATTCAAATCTATACCGCATGTGTACATTTCCACATTTTCCAAGTCCCTACGTTGCGTTTGGGCCTTCAAAAACAAGGAAAAGTTAACCTCTGTTGTTTGTCGTCTCTCATTTGTTCTTTTTACTCAGAAGACTGCATTTGCACATCAAATCCTTTAACAGGAATTTGTGAGGTTAGCTATTAATCAGCTCCTTACATCAAAGCCCTGATTGCTGCATAGCAGTTGAAACTATCAAGTTATTATCATGCAGACGGTTCTTTTTTTAGTCCTTATTACGTTGCATACTTTGAGGCCAGACTTGCTGATAAAATAGAGCACATTTTGCAGCACAGACATATGAAACATTCTCATAGTCTCTTGACTTTATCTTGCCCTTATTATTAGTATTTCCCTACCTAAGTACATGCAGTCAAGGGAACTCTATTTTAAAACCGCTAAAATGCAAGCCATATTTCAGCGTCAGGTTGGTGATTAACTGCACAGACTGGAAATAACTCCCGCACCTGGGTTCTATCCACCACACAATATCTCCTACACCTGCGATTCATCCACAGAAGCATTACACCTGAGAAATCAGGAAACCATTGTCCCCTGTGCACAAATACTCAACATGAAATCTTATTATTTATTGCTAGCTGTATTTCGGGGTATGCACCAAAACAAAAACTTGTTTTCTCGGTAACAGGTGTAATACAACTTTTTAGACTTATTCAAGAACTGATTCTGCAAAACTTTGCTATGTTTAACCCACAGGGGGGTGGGATTCAGTGGGATGGGTTTTTTTTTTTTGCAAATAAACATATAAATGCTATTTATACAGTTGGCAGGGCTGCATCAGTGGGGAGGAGGACATTGAAAGAGGCGACAAAAGGCCTGATTCGTGTAGCAATGCATTCTTTAAAGTAAAAAAAAAAAAACATTAGCAGCGTTTTGTCTGGATTTAGCCAGGTGTCAACAAAAGCCTCGCAGAAACTAACATATGAAAAAAAAAAGGCAATCTAATCTTTTTTCTCTATATCTTTCCTTTGGCCTTGTTGCCTGTAGTGTTTACTGCTGCAATACCTTATTTCTGAGGTACAAAAGGGAAGAAAGAAGGTGAGGAAAATGGAGGGGGCAGGAGTACACCTGCCTTATTATTGCAATGTGGATGAAGGATACAATCACTGCTGGCATTTCTACAAAACGCGCAGCCAACTAACACGTTTTTTTTTTTTAAGCGAAAGAGAAGGAGAGGGAGGTGTGAGAGAAGACGCGAGGGAGGCCCAGGAGAAAAATAAAGAGACGCAGACAGACAGGCCAACAGGTTGACAGAGACCGAGTGTCAGGGACAAAAGACGAACACAGAGAATGGAAGAAAGAAAGTAGGTGATATAGACAGCGAAATGAGCAAGTGATAGAAGTAAACTGAGAGTGAGAGCAGGAGAGAAAGAAAAGGAGGGGCGACCTGAGAGAAATCAAACATGGGCTCAGTGCAACTGAGGTACGTCGGCAAACGAGCATGTTATGGCAGCCCGCTGGGACTTTCCCGGCAGATCGTGCCGTTTCCCAATCTGTTCTGAGGAGCTGCACAGCCCCACATGGGGATGTGTGAAGGCGTCAAGATGGGATTGCTTAAGACAGATGAAACAAGGTGTTTTTTGATGCCATCTCGAGCGGACAAAAGCCTGATTTCCTGTTTTGCCTGTGACACAAAGGGTGCTGTGTAGTTTGCCGAACAGTTCAAGGCTTTTTGTTGTCAGGGCTGTAAATAACTAAACACATGAGATGTGAAGTTATGGAGGGGTTGGATCCACATGCCAAAAACTGAAAAATATGTGACACATTTTCCTTTTTTTGGCACTTATAGTGCTTTAACACCTGTAACAAACAAACAGTATTACAGTCCTCTCATCGCATTTCTACATATTTTCATTCAGAGTGGTAATGTGAACATTGTGGCGCAGGCCTGCTTAATTTCAGACAGCCACGGCTCTCTTTGCATTCACCGGACCTCTAAAACAATAGCACAGTAATAGAGATCATTGTGTCAGGCTTTGTTATATTACTTTACATTTTAAAGGGTGCTGAGCTGCCAGGCTAAGGTTTTTACAAGGCACGCTGAGTCATTGGGGAAATAAGGGAGCAATGGAGGAGGGAGTGAAGGAATTTTAAGGGGGTGATGGAATATGTCTCACTTTTTTTTGTTCACGGTCGCGCACAAACTGAAATCATAGCATGTGCAGTGGACGAGCTGGTGGTGAGGAAATAGAAGCTAAATGTGAAGTGACACCGTGCAATCCCCAGGTCATTCACATGCCCTGCTCTTAAAATCACAATGCACCACAGCTCGCAGAGTCGCACAAAGAAAATGATAAAACAACCAAATGAGAATGCCTTGTTATTTATGGAATCGCTGCCAAACAGTTGAGGAGATGCGTTGACATCAAATTGGCTCAGATGCTGGCTATTATTAAGGCCCTCTTTGTGTATCAACTCAGCATCCTGGCAGGGACATTTGTAACAAAAAGCTTTTTTAATGAAATTTTTAATGAGACCCTGTGTTGCTTTTCCTTTCGAGTCTTTAAGAGCCCTCTAAATCATTAAAACTTGCTCTTTCTTTGATTTCAAGGTCATTTGAAGAAATAAGGCAGTCTTAAGTGGCCCTCGGACCAAAAGTGGCCTATATGCCAAAGACCGCAAATGAATGTAGCCTAATGCTTTTTAATTTGCATTCATCTTTAAAAACACAGAAGAGCTATCTCCAAGTTATAATAGGCTGAGATGGCAGTTGGAGGCCCTCTAGTCATTAGTACCAATGCAGCTCCTCTAAAATGAAGGCCTTTCTCATCTTGTTTTAACTTAGGCCCATTACTGCAAAGATGCATTAGCCTGTTGTCCATTTCTTGTTTGGCTGCATGCGATACCTCCGACTATGCCCACATATAGATGTTCGCGTATGCGTATGGATTCACCGCCTTTTCCTTCCTGTGGGCGTAAAAACACGCATGCGACACAGCTATTCAACAAACACACGCATAAAGACAAAAGAGAAACGGGGACCTTAGGAGGAGACAAAATGCATTGTTTGCTTAATCACATGTTATGAGATGTCTCTCTGTAATTATGCTGTCATCTGCCCGCTTCAACACGGGGAAAACTGGGCCGCCAAAGCATGCCTTGTTCCTCGCTCATAATTCCACACTTCAAGCTCTCAAAGTCAAAAGCGAGGATTTCTTTTTTTTTTTTTTTGCAGTCTTTCGTCTTTTCTTTTGTGTATTATTATAACACAACTGTTTAGAAACTGAAACTGTGTCACTTTTTTCCTCCCGCAGCATTCATATAAAAATCTATTTGACAGGCACTATGTGTCAATTTCTAGTGCATATGAGTGTAGAGCAACAGATGAGCGGTTTAAACATACTATATTGAACTGATGAGAAGGCAAATACCAGGCTGTCCGATTAAACACATCGAGATGAGTCTTTCATATTTCCTTTCACTCCTCCATCTTTTCATTACAGTTTTGCTCAGTTCCTACCTCTTTTCCCTTTTTCATTTCCTCGCCATTCTTTTTCTTCTTTATCTGCCTCTACTCTGTGTATGTGAGTGTCCTTCTCTCATCCTCCCCCCCTTTTTTTGTCTCTCTGCGACGATAGGTGGTGTGTCGGAGAAAAACTGAACATCTCCAGTGAAATTGGTTTTCTGTGAAGAAACTGATGGATCACTCTGTGTTCCTGACGGGAGTTTAAAAGGGATTGTTTATGCCGTGCAGACAAATGCATGAATACACACACACACATATACACCCATACACATATGCAAGGGTGAGAGGACGAGAGGATTGTTTATGCTGAAGCAGAATGAATTTTTATGAGTCGTAGATTGCTATTTATGGGGAAATACACTTTTAAGCCACGAGAAATGTAATCTAGATTGTAGCATGACCAACAATGAATTACTGGTTTTTTTTTTTGGAGGCAACAGCTGCAGCAGCCTTCCTCTCACCCTCCATTTCCTCAGCATATGCACAAACACTGGAACACACACGGCACAATTCACCAGCGCTACTGTCACTGCTTTTAAATGGCTCGACGCATCCTGTAAATCAGACAAATTCACATAAAAACATAGATTAAAACGTGAACCGGGGTGGTGGAGGTGACAGACAGCTGATCTTCACAGACAAAAAAAAGGTTTCTCTTTGTCATATTGTTGTTATGTTAACCTATTTCAAAAATCCATAGACCTAGAAGTTAAACAAATGACTTCTTCCCATTTTCAGGCTGAACTTATCATAATTTCTCTAATACCAGCAGCCTCTATTGCAAGAAATGAGAAATTATTCCATTACCAGCCACCTCTCCCCTCCTCCTCCTTCGTTTCCTTCCACAAATATGTGCATGTAGTATTAGACACACACAGCCTGCGCATGAAAGAGGAAGACCTTGCTTCAAATATAAATTTCACACCAACGAGCGTCAGATGCCTCTTTTAATCGCACACACATGGACAAAGCCTATAAGACATCCTTAACATTAACGTCAACAAGGCAAAGGACTTCAGCTTTACCATTTTCTCTGCTGGCCTCTTCACACCTTTGCAGCCCCCAAAATATTTTCTGTTATGTGAATGGCTACACTGTGGGCCTTGGAAACAGAAAATCTGCACAGACAAAAATCCAAAACTCTCTTATCTGTCTTGTTTGTGGTGAAACGTGACTGTAGAGATGACGATTTCACTATGGTTTACCAAAAAAGCACAATGATAAAAATTAGCAGCGCTAAATATGCAGCTTCTTGTGCAGTCAGCTCATATAAATGTGTGTTTAGAGGGAAAAAGTCTTTATTCAGTGATCAAATTCATTCCCTGTGTCTTTTCTCTTTTTTTCCTCTTTGTCCTGAGTTTTTATCAGCACTCATGCAATAACTCGAGCGGAGAGATGGAGCAAATGTATTCCACCCATATGTATGAACGAATGAATGAATATGATTACCATGTCTTGGACCCTCTCAAGGACATAGTGCTATGCTTTCTATGTGTGTGTTTGTGTGTGTGCATGCGTGCATGTTTTACTTCTGCATCTTTTTGCGCTGCTTGTAATGCAGCTAAACACAGTGTTTACCTTTGTCCATGTCTCACTTATTGCATTGAGTGAGATTTTTGTTTTATTTGTGCCTATCTTCATGCGCAGTTAAAGGCTCATGCTTGATAGGTGTCCTCTACAGACTCTGTGCTTTCTTTTTGTTGCATAATTACAATCTACTTCATCCCCCGGTGCACACGCAAGCAAAAAACCCATCTTTTCCTGCTCTCCTGCGCTGCCTCCTCAGAGGCGGTCACAATCAAATGTAACCATTTGCAGGTGACGTACCTGGGAAATGCTGTCCTGTAATTGTGTCACTCTGTCTTCCTGTGATGAGGTAGCTGGTGGCTTGCTGCCTACCAGCCTGCGACTCACCAGAATTACCAACTGAGGGGAGAGAGGGGCGGAAGAGGGGGGGTACCATTAAAATGCAAAATCACCACTGCGGTGCAGTGCGGCGCCTTGCACCCTCACTTTTTCTCCAAGGCAGCCATCTTATGATGGAATGAGTATGTGTTTGATGGTGTGCAAATGTGTGTCCCTTGGACTCTGTGCATGTGATTGTGCGCGCTCATGCATCTATATGTCCATGCGTTTGATAGAGTGTAGATTTGAGCTGCGACGAGGAATGGTGAGATGGTGTGGGGCTGGCAAGCGGGGTTTGTGTGTTTGTGTGCACGTGTGTGTCTGTGAGTGTGTGAGGCAGGGGTGATAAATCAGAACTAGGTAAAGGCTTTTTAATGCAGCGGACCCCTCTCCCAGCCTCCATCTTCTGTCAAGGCTCAGTAAAAGATGAGAGCCCCCTGGGGAACAGCACTAGCCATGCACCAGAGCAGGGCTATGCCTCAGGTCTCTCGTACACACGCACACATTCTCACACAAACACACACACACACGGTGACAAAAGCAAATCCACTGACTGGGCCTTGTGAATGAGTGAATACATGAATAACTGAATCTACAGAATACTTGAATATATAAATAAAACTTTCCACAGGAGCCACATTTATTGATGAACACCTCCCCCCGAATAAATGTGTTTTCCAAATGATTTCCAAATGAGTTCCTAAATGATTTATGGCTGGTGATATTGCATTTAGATCAGAGAAAATATTTTCGCAGAAAACAGAATGAATATTTGGTTCATTCCTGCCTGTGCTCCTAAGGTCAAACGCAGTCTTTGTCCATGATATGCCTTGAGTCTTAAAGCGGCCCCAAGTTTCAGGGGGCCGGATATGAAAAATATGTGGAATTTGCCAACATCTGACAATACTTAGTCGGCAATATATCTCCTGTCTGATAGAAAAATGTGTTCTGAATTGCAGATATGCTCTCTTTTCTGGCATACCTTTTTAATTTGACTTTGAGGGAAAACAAGCCAGGCTCCCAGATAGACAAGGAGAGATATGACTGCTGAACGTTGTGTAGGCCTTTGCGGATGGGGCAAAGAGGACTCCAGCAGCTTGGCTTAGAAGACGAACACAAACGCTTGAGAACATAATACTTGACAACGAGCCCAGAGTGTCTGGTAGGGGGCCTGCAGAGAAAAGTGTGCCGTGTTTGGGAAGCAACAGAAATGCTGTGATGCTGATTCTTAGCTGGAATTTTGGAAACCTGTGATCCTAATTTATGCCCCTTACTTTCATTTAAAAACAATCTACTTATAAAACAATCTAGTATTAGTAATCTGTTAGCGCCACAAAAAACCACAAAAGTCTTATTTTTGGAAAGCCAACAGCTTGTAAACACAAGTTTTATTTCAAGGATTCAGTTGAAGTTATTCAAACAAACAACTAAAACCCCACATTACAAGGTACAGACCAACAGCCTTCTAGGTTTTTTGACCAATCAAGGTGTTTTTATATACACTAAAGTCACACTCATTACTTTTTAGTACATTTTGTTATCACACACACACACACACACAGGGTTCAGTATCTTGCCAGCAGACACACATATTAGAAAAGCCAGGGACTGAACCACCAACCTTCACATTAGTGGTCTTGCACTGCAACCTAACAGTCATGCCACCCCAGAATGAACTCTTGCTTTACAAGTATTTATAATGGAATAATAGCAGTACTTTATTTAGTTCACATAAGACTACTCTAAATTTAAAGCTAAAGCATCATACATGAACACATAACAATGATTAAATCATCAGTGCACTTTACCAAAAATTCAGGGAATTGTATGGCATGAAAGCATGGCAGGTAAGTGTTATTACAGCGGTGAAAAACGAGCTAGACAACATCACACACAGAAACCCCTCCACAGCGGACGCTTGCACCTCATGTAGTACAACAGAACAGCATTACATGTGTTTCTTCTTCTGCTTACTGCTCCCTGCTCACTCAAGAGTATCTAGCACCAGACCGGCTCTGACAATGCACAGCTCTGCTCGCAGCCGTGTGCGCACGCCTAGCTGGCTGCAGTTCGCATTGTACTTTATGCTGAGATGAGGAACCTAATGCGCATGTTTGTGCGTGTTTATTATTCCGTCTTGTGCATGTGTGTCTCTGCGCATCTGTTGGACATAGCAGGTTAATGCTGGCTGACACATGCGGTTCACTGATCTCCACGAGGAGTCGGGACTCGCAGCAAAACCTTCATACGCAGGTATCCATGGCAACCACAAAAATTATATTTCCTTCTTCCCCCGGCAAGCTGGAGATTCCGAGATGCTGAAATGCACAAATACATTGTCATTACCTGGCTGCCTCATACTTAACAGGGCTAGGCTTTTTCTGCCTGCTGTTGTCTCATTGTTCAGTGTTGCCTACACATGTAATTTAGAAATTCCTCTTGTTACCTTCCCCCCAGACAGAAACTCCATACTATCTTTACATGATTTCTCTTTCCCCACATCAGACTCCTTTCCAGGAAAATGCTTATACTGTTGTGTTTTTGCATATTTTCCTCTTTAACTAGGCTCAAGATCTAGCCCAGTGATTTTAAATATCTAGTTAGGCTTGCAGGACATGATCAGATATTCATGCTGTTTTTGCACCATGTGTTTGGTGGTTCCTATTTAGGGCCTTGAGTATTAAATTTGATTGACATTTGAGGGGAAAGCTCTTTTTTCACCTCACCATGTTGTTTTATTGCTGACAGCTAACATCTGCAACTAAAACAAAAAACAAAAGAGGATATTAATGGAAACACATGTATAGTCTTAGTTTTAACAATCTCTACCAGAGATCAATCAAGTTTAAACATTATATCCATCTTATAATTAAAGGAATAGTTTTCAGTCCAACCTCAAAACCACACCACATACTCAACATCCTGCTGTAGAATTCCTGTTAAAAAGAGAAATATTGCACCAATAGGTGATCTAGTACTCGAAGTAAGCACATTCCCACTTTTTCATCCCTTTGAGGGGAAATTGGAATAAGCACAATGTGTCCTGCACCAAATTCCTGAAGAAGCAGAGGTTCAATCACATTTGCAGAAGTTATCGAGACTTCCAAAGAGCTCAGCTGGTGCCTTAAGCCACAGGAAATTCACTGGGACATCTGGAGGGATGTGTGCAGATTATTGCCCATTTAGTCTGTTCTAGACATCAGTAGGAGGACAGAGATGGCCCAAGCACGCATGCACAGCCTAGAAGATGTATATACACACACACACACACACACGCACACAAACATAAAAACGGGCTTGGTTTTGAAAGATGCTACCGCAGGCACACAACACACCAGAGTATAATCCCCCATTATGAGACCCTCAGGTCATTTGTCCAGATCTCTGCTACACCTGTCCCAGCATCCAATCACAGGACAGGTACGGTAAGGTTGCTTTGATCTTTTTTTAAGTAAGTGGATGTAAAATATAATCCAGAAAATTCGAATTACTTGGTTGTTATATTTGAATCTCAAATATAAGTCTCTGATCGGTTTAAACCACTGCAGTTTAATATTTGTCCTTCAAAAGAAAAGAAAGAAAATACTGGGCTTGTAATGTATGCCAGAGCACAATTAGCTTGGAGAATATTTGAAAAAATATATTAATTACAGTATGAGCACAAAATGTCCAACTTTAAAAAAAGAAGAAGGTAGATTTAAAAAAAAAAATAGATACGCAGTATATCAAAGCATGTAATATTGAGTTTACAAGAACACACCCACCACATCCCTGACTGTCTGCATGCATGCTCTGAGCAAGATGCGCATTTCTGATGCAGTGGAGGAGGATACAGCTTTTTAAAGTAATAAAGTAGCACAACCTTTATCGACATGCATCATAAGATAGAATACTTTTTTGTGTATTTTCTTGATCTTTGCATTTGCTCTTCTGTGCAGTAAGTATTGGTTTGTACATATACGTCATATATATATAAAACCCAAATTATCCTGGGTCTTCAGAACCAAAAACAAAAGGCCAATTTTATAAATATATATATATTCCCAAAGCAGAGCTGCCTCGTCTTTCTTTAGGTGTGAAATGCAACCCGACAAAACCTCAACACCATGATAAAAGCTCAGGAAATTACTTCCTTATTTTAGGTGTGATTGATTGTCCCCCTGACCTGTTAGACTGAAGAGGTGGTTAAGAAGAAGAGGCAGACTAAGATAATTGGGCCCGGTGGTATCCAAAGCCCGGCAGGTGTTGAAAGAACTCTCATAATACAGGTACCTGCAGCGGCTGCAGCCCTGAACTTCAGCACACCTAGGATTTCACTACCTTGGAGGAATTTTGCTGTTTTATGTTTGGCATGTCTTTTATTGAATAGATGAAATATGAGATACTTGTAACTCCTATTGACATATTGGACATGCCACGAGAAAAAAACAACAACAAATATAAAAAAAAACACAGGTGTCAAAAATCAAATAAATGCTGCAGCTTTGTTTCATATTTTCTTGGCATGAAAATAATGTCATTCACTCTTTAAAAGCATTGTCAGTTGTTGGAAATATCTCCCAATACAAGAAGGATGTAATTCCCTTACCTGTTGAAAAGCAGGTAAAAGCTTTCACCAGCAGCAGCATAGGGATCAGAGATGGAATTCAGCTCAAGTGAAAAAGCACGTGTTTTTACTCTTTAATTTAATTAGCAATTCAGAGGGCTCGATGAGTCCTTCTAGCCATTTCAAATGAAGAGGTAAAAGCCAGACATAAGCTTAAATGATAACATTCTTTCTCAGAGAAAAATATGCATGTACTACCCTTATTATTATCTGCAAGCCAAGGGCTCTGTTCCAATTAAAGAATACCACAGATGGACCATTCAACAAGCATGCACACAAACGGACCTACAATAGGTAAAGTAAAGTACCCAGTATTACAGAGCCCAGAGAAGAGCTTTTTACTTTAAAAACTATTTAATCAGGAAAATCAACGCCTCACATCAAAGAAATGGAGATGAGGGACAGGCGGATGAAGAGGCTCATCAAAGGAGAAGATCTAGTTAGGGATTCAACGCCCTAATTCCCTTTCTCTTAAAACCATCGTCAGAGGGGGCACAGGGCCAATTTGCTCCCTAAATGGCTGCGTGTGAATGTGCAGATTGCTTTGCATAGCCGCTGGGAATCTGGGCTTCTTCCTCTTTTTCTTCTCCACATGGAGCCTGTGAATTAGAAGAGATCCAAAGACAGATAGGCTTAACTGAGCCCAAGCTACCTTCCGTAAGTCCAGAGCCCTGTTCCAACTTCCAACTAATGCAATCCATGGCCTAACTCAATTAATAGACTTTAATACAGTGTTTCTTCTTTATCTTTTCACTTTCCTGGGGATTGGGGGACTTCAATTAGAGTTGTAGAGTAATGTCAGTGAAAAGGTTGGGATTTTAAGTATGTCTGAATGTAAAGACAATGACCCGGTGTCCCAGTGGCATTAAGGTTGATCATATATGCATCCTTAATCTCAAACATCTCCTTAATCTCACTTCCTGGGACTTGCTGCACATTAATGTAATGCAGTGCATAAAATATTGACAACTCTCTCCTGTCCCTGACTTTATATGCATTAGTGTTGGATTCATTAGTCAAAATGTCCTTGATGTAAAGTAGGACTTTCAAGTATCCATGTGATGAGCCCTGTGTTTTTTACATAATGTCAAACTAATCATGTAGAACGTGCCCCCCCTCCTCCAAGGTGTACATTTTATTTTATTCTGGTGAAGGGCGACCTCAGTATTTCTGTAGGTGCTCTAAAAAAACCCAAACCAAACCACACAAACACATACAAAAATTATTAATTTTGGCCTTGCATTACCACCAAGGACATATACTCTAAAGGCCTGCTGAAACACTGGGAGAAATCAAAATCACATTGGTCAGTAATAAATAATTTAAAATGAGCCCTTCCAGTGCAACCAGCTAGTATTCTTCAGGGAATTCATATACCACACAAGGACAGATATTTAAGTTTACCCTCTCTGTCCAAGGGAAACATTAACCTCATCTGAGTGCAAATGTCTTTCTGAGCTGGTAGATTTGAGACGAGCTCCTTGGCAATAGGCTTTCTATCACGCCTGCAGTTCCGATTGATCGTCTCAGCAATCAGCAATTAAGTACTAGTGATCAGAGCCTGGGAAGGGAGGAGGGGGTGGGAAGGAGAGTTAGGAGGTAGCCTCCCCACCCCGCTCCTGTCTTGTCAGCCCAGGAAAGGCTTCACTCAGCTGGGGTGAGTTTGGCCCGGGGCTGGGCTCACTGGTAGAGGTTAACTCCAGCATAAATAAGCATCTTTGGACTCATTACAGGGATTAGAGAGTAATTCGCCTGCGAGGAAGGAGACGACTGCCAGGGTTTTGGTACAGTTTACTACAGTCTTATAGGGGCGAGGGCCCTGGAGATTACAGAAAGAGAGAGATGGAAATGCAGCAAAAGAGAGAAAGGCCAAGGGAAAAGAGAGGCTGGCTGTCAAGTGTGTGTGCGTGAGTCAATCCAAGCCCCCGGCTGCCCCCTTGATCTTGAGCATGTTGGGGTGCTGTGAAAACGGATAATGGGAGTTAGAACGACCGGCCTGTCTAGAGAGAAGTGTGCTGATTGTTATAACTTTCCCTCATCTCTCTCTCCTCCACTTAACTAAATAAACACCCAAGAGGTAGCACTCTATCAATTTTAATGATGTTGAAATACAATTTAGGCACAAAATACACAACAAATGCTAATTTGGCCATGATGAGAGGCATCAGAAATTCCTCCCATTATTTATTCAGCTGACTTTTTGCATTTTTCATCAGAACAAATATTCCCATTTCAACAAACACACACACACTCATACATACACACACGTCAGCACAGAGCCAATTTGGAGCATAAATCAACACGTTCACTCATCAAATATATGCTCTGTGTCGTTCTCTGCAGTCTGTCCAGTGCACCAAAGACAAATAGTTCCTTCCAAAGTCCAGTTGGAAAAACAGAAGGGGCAGCAGACTGTCAATATGTGCACATATACATTAAACATCACAGGCTGATGCGTGTTCAGAAAAGACATCATGGAGATAAGTCCAATTATAAACTTGTACATGACAAAACCTTTAAAAACAAAACCAAACAAAAGCCAGCTGAAATTTCATAGCAACTTCATTTCATTTCTTCTGTGTGTGAGATGATTATCACCTGTCAGTCATCTCCACCTCCAGCTTGACCAGCTTGGGCTGCCCTGCTTCTGCCCCGCACTTGGGACAAGTGAGATAAGGGTCGGCAATGCTGTGGCTTTTAATGCAGTAGTAGCAGAAAACGTGCTGGCATCCCACCGTATGAGGCATGGTTGGCCACTCTCCGCACAGTCCACACTCTTTCCACAACTCTTGCCCTTCCCTTGCTCCCTCCCCGCTTGCACTTTCCCCCCCAAACACAGCAGACAGTATTGTTGCCTTCAGTTTCTTTGTATTGATCAGTGGGAACAGGAAGATGAGAAACTCTGCAAAGCCATGCCAAAGTAGTTCTCGGTTCATGAACTTGTAGTTTACCTCCCGGGCCACATTTGGCTTACTGAAAACCGTCTGAGCTCCTGTGATTCTTTCAGCGAGGATGGGATGCCGGCCATTCCTTAGGAACACAAGGAAGTTGATCAGATTTGTGAACTTAACAATACCAGCAACAAGCGTCAGCGCATTACGGAGACCCTGATGGAGCAAACCGCTCTCTCTTTCAGACCCAGATCCTTGTGAACTCAAACCCAAGTACGGCAGCAGCCTGTGGGAACGCTCTTGGAGCCAGAGGGGCCCTGCAGTGAGCACGGCCAGACCTAACTTCTGCCTGGGGGATAAAGGCCTGTAACGGGGAGACAGGGAAAATTTGCTGTGGTAGCGCAGGCTCAGTAAAGATTGCCCCACCGTGGCACTGTTAGAATAGAGTGTGAACCTCCATAGGAGCAAATGAAGCAAAACCCTCAGTTCAGGCTCCAGAGGAGTGAGGAAGCCTGGGCGGCAGTTTTGGAAGCACAGCGAGAACTGAGTCCACACTAGCTGCTCAAGGGCTGAGTCTAGCTCGAGGGCATCCAGCTGACTGATACGCAGTACCGGGGTCTGTGGGTTCATATCAAAGTGGGGGCCGTGACTTCTAGCATTCTTTTTCTCTTCATTCTCACTTCCCAACCCTGCTGAAAAAACACAAACACCCAAAAAACAGAAAACAGTAAGGACATATCAACATGTTCTTTTCAATATTTTAATCAGTAGAAAAAAAGACAAGCTGCTCTTGTTGCAGCCTGAATGTAGTTTCTGTTCATGTTGGCCCATCCGTCTTAGATATTATGATACTATGATTCACCAAATATTACTCTGACAAAGCAAACTTTGTGAAAATGACATTTTCCTGGAGTGAACAAGGACAGCCACACGCAAATGGTTAGACATGCTTTAAAAACAGAAATGGAAGAATAAAAAAAAGGACTGAATGTAATACAGCCCGAAATCAGATAAAAAGCCAAAAACCCCACAAAAAACAGTCGTTTATTAAGGCCATTTCCCCCCAACACTGATAAATGTTTAAAGCATTTACATCAGTTAATACGTTATTAATGTATAAACAATAGCATATTTAATGTATTCAAATCATGAACATAATATACACCAAGGCTCAACCATTAAAAGGACAACTCGGTCATTGGGAGGGCTGAGGCTCCGGAGGTGAAGCCCATCCTGTTAGGAAGGTCATTTTGTCTTTATACACAGGAAGGGAAATCACTTTTCACATGTAAAACCCGTCCTTAATGCAACCTTAGAGCCTTGCCATGCAGAGGAGCAGGGGGTCTTAGACTGCTTTCCCCTGCATATAAACACACAATCCCCCCTGCACACACACACACACACACACACAGGAGCAGAAGCCCAGGGGCTCCTGGTGCCCGCTCCCTCTAGAGATAGGGGTGTGTGTACAAATCACATCACTAGGGATTAGGCTAACGGCACAGTCTCTGGTACACCGTAAACATCTGCCAAATGTGGAACAATTTTCTCTCCCCTCGATTCGACTCCATATGGGATCTCGCCATTGTGACATGAGGGCTATTTAGTGCTGCATACGTTTCCAAACCGCTCACAGTTCTCCAGTTTTATCTGCCATTTCCTCAAATGAAATACTTAAAGAAGTGAAAGACTAACTAATGCAGGGAGAGACAGAGCAAGAAGGCCACAGAGAGAGAGGGAGAGAGAGACAGAGAGGCCTTTTTTTGACAGTGACTTTTGTGTCTCGCCGAACAGGATTTGTCACGAGGCTTTAAAAGAGATTTCAGCCGGGTAAATATGGCAGTTTTGACAGAAGGAGAGAGATGATGGTCACTTTAGACGTTTTGAGGAGGTGAAAAAAATAAAATTCTAACGTGCGCAGGCAAATCTTGGGTTTATTGTGGTGGTGCACACAACCATCTGTGTATTCAAGATGTTTCAATAGGGCTAGGATACACGGTCCAACTAAGTTAGAATTAGCAAATGAATGAAAGGAGTGAATTCACGCTAAAGTAAGCAGGTATGACAAATTCATTGAGCTGTATTTGAAATGCTGCCATGTTTGGTGACTAGAACCTCGCCTGTGACGGGAATAGAGTTTGGATTAAAAAAAGAAGAAGAAGAAAAAAGGGAAAGAGCAAGAGACGTAGTCTGAGTGTGTTTGCTAACCAGTAAACAGGCACTATTTGTTTAGCCTAATCTGAAAGTTTTTTCCCTTGATGGGAGAAAATGAGCAGATTATGTGTCCTCATGTGTGTGTGAGAGACTATGTATGTATGTCAAGCATAGCCTTGATCTATGCAGAGCTCTAATGCAGCGCAAACTTAATCTATCAGCCCACCGTTACACATATACACACACACACACGCACGCAAATATACCGCCAGGTGGTGGAAATCCCCGTCACAGCAGCAGCTCTCTCAGGAGAGTAAACCCGGCCGGGTCCAATAGTCTTTTCAAAGCCTTTTATCGAGCAGTTTACAAGTTATGAATGAATATGTTTTATTTGGGGAAACACAGTATTGACAACCACCTATCAATAGTAATGTGACTATTGTCAAGGGTCTGTCAATATTAATGTAATTATGATGTAGAGGGATCAGAGGGATGCTGGAGTTGGGGGCCAAGTAACATCTCCTGCCCACTGCCATATCAATAGCTGGGATTGCTATTGACAGCTTCCCTTCAGACTTGCAGCACTTGCCAAATATATAACAAGCAGACACTTCAGTCAATGCCGGGCTGCCTATAAAAATTAAGCATTTGAATTTACAGGGCTTTTACCGCGGACAGCTGGAAATCCATGTTCCTTATGTAATAGTCAAAAGTCACAGTCAATGCCAGTGTTTACAGAGTAATGACACGGTGTGGGTGAGAGGACAGACAGCGCAGCATTTGCACGCACAAGGAAAAAATATACAAGGATATGAGCAAAGAGACTCCTTCCATGATGTATTCACACACACACACACACCCACACAATGATATATTGACTTTATAATTCTCTTGTGGGTCAGCCATCCAACTAACTATGAGACTAAATGCCCTCTTTTGGAGAGTTGATAACTGACAACCAAGAGAGTCAGAAGGCAAGTTAGAAGAGGTCGTTGAAAAAAAACAACAGAAAAAATAAAAATTTAAAAAAAATCACCTGATATTTCTGAGGTCTTGCTGTTCTATCAGAGCAGTGAAAAATGTTTTCAAAACATTTTCCGGGGTATGTTAAAGGGTATTTTGATTCAGGTCATATGAGCGTTTATTTTATTTTTTCCCTTCCCCTTGTTTCCATAGCTTGTGCATCTTGTTCAGACAAAGATAGCGCACTGACTCAAGGCTGACTGCCATAGCTTACAGACAACCACAACAACAACAACAACAATATCCAATCTAACACGGAACACAGTGCAACACTGCTTCAAGGCAAAAGGGGCCATGACCAGTGTGAGGAAGGAGAGATGAGGCAACAAAAGCATACAGCGCATCAGTCTGAAGCCTTGCAGCTGCACTGGGTCCTCTGAAAACTAGACAATGGGCTGTAATGACAGCTACCCAACGAAAAAAAAGACGGATAGGCAAAGACACAGACAAAGATGGATACGTCAGACAAAGCGTCATGAAACCGCCAACTGGGAACTGTGAGCTAATGTCTACTGATATAGTGAAAGAAAAAAAAAAAACTTGGGGAAACGATAGCCAAAGAGGGAAAATAAAGCGTGGGTAGGTGGGCAGATAAGCTCAAACCTCTCCCTAGGAGCTGACCTTGAGACAGACACAATCATGGAGGAGGGAACATTTCTGAAGCATACGTGGTTCAGCCCTACTGAGGTGTGGGCATCCAGGGAATACCCTATAGACAGAGGAAGGCCTCACTTTCTTCTTGACCTTGGCTTTGGTGTCTAGGGAGGTGTGAGACTGTTTAGGACAAGGGGACCAAAGGCTGTGGGGGGGATGCTGGGAAGGTGAACGTCTCTTGGGGATTGCACTTTGCTTTTTCTGTGCTCATTGCACACCGGTTGGAAAATGCACAGCTAGAAGTCTGGATGTAGCCCCTCGTGTGGTATAGCGCTGAGATTCCTAACCACTTAGCTGTGGTTGTTAGTATAATGTATTTGCTGAAATAATGCATAAATGTTCACTTGGCTTTCTATGATGCTTGTAGCGAGAAATAGGCTATGCATTGGCAAAGCATGCTGGATTACAACTTTACATTTTATTCTCTCGCTCATGTAAATTAATTTGTGTAAAAGCTCTGGTGGATAAAACCTATTTCTCTGAGCGCTCCAGTCAGTCAGTCCCCCCCCCTTCTCGTTCCCGCTCCCTCGCTTTATTGCCCTTCTTTCGCCAGAAACAAGTGCGGGGCCTATTAGCCGAGGCTTGCTAATGTCCTCACTATGAAAACGGATGAGAATGTCAGATTTAGAACTTTTAAGAGAGTGATGTCATACAGCAGACCACAGGCATTACGGGGACACTAAGATTACCCAGGCGGTAACCAGACTAATTGTTATGAGTCTGTTTCATGAAAAATGAATGTGTGCAGATGCACAGAGGGGTCTTAGGGCTGTGTGTGCGTCACACACTAATGCTTTATCAAGGCTCTCCTCTTTCTCTAATCACCCAAAACTCCAAGCCATTGGGGTAGGAGCCAAGTTAATGCCTGAATACAAAAAAAAAAGGAGAGGAAAAAAAATAAAATAAAAAATTACACATCAGTTAGAACACCACATCTGACACACAAAAAATGTGCTCCGCTTAATCTGGTTTGCTCAGAAGGTGAATTATTTAAGAGAATTAATTGATTTCATGAGTACAAGGTTGAGTATGCTAAGGCTGTATGAGTAATAAGTTCAAGGGTTTGCAGAAAAACAACTTAAAAAGTCATGAAACATTTAGAGCACAGAGAGAGGCACAATGAATGCGAAAAAAAAAAAAAAAGCAGAATGGCTAATAAATGAGAGAACCAAAGTTGTGTCTTTCAGAGGAGTCAATGAGAGAGCAACTCATGCAAATAAAAAGTGTTATCCTCAGGAATATTTGATCTGCACATTTCTTGACCTCTCTTTATGCATGAAAAAACACAGACAATAAAAGAGTAAACATTTTAGCTTTTTAAAAAAACAAAAAGGGAAAAAAATGTGATGGTTAACTGAGGACAAGCCAATAAAATCTACAGGAATGCGAGGGCTACTGCAGGATGTGTTTGTCAATCAAACTCATGGTGCTGGGGCTACATGTAAGAGTTCATTCGGCATGTCTAATTCAAAGTGTGATTGGTTGATTTCCTTCAAAAGTAACACAAAATACCTTCTAGTAATTTACACATTATATATTATTATCAGACAACTAAACATGAAATATAGACTATATTATAGTTAGATTAGCATGCTGGAGCTCCAGCAACACATATGTAAAAAATGGAAATCTTTGTGCCTTCCAGTTCCTTTTAGTCTATTTGACCTTGTAAAATTTAGATTGAACAGTAATGCTAATCTTTTATTACTTTAAATTGCAAATATGAACATTCTTTTTCCAAAATTCATTAAAAGGATTGACACTATACATTGTAGCTTTTAGACTGTGGAATAAATTAATGTTGGATTGATTTTTTCCCCCCTCCAAATATGCACTGATAATTATAGTGCCTTTAAGACTTGCCTTCATCTGGAAACTGTATAAAATAACCTTATGACCCCAGAGTGAGATCACAGCCTAGTTTAACTTGTGCGACTGCCTTAAAAAACACACTCATCAAAGTAAGTGTTTGGCTCCAGAGGCACACACACCACATCACACCACACCACAATCTCATGCAATCAGCCGGTCCACATTCTCCTCATAATAGCGTTGTCTGCTTAATTTTTTTTAAACATTTTTTTAAGCTTGAGCCCATCAGTCTTTAACAACAACAACAAAACCCAAATCTGCTCCATTTTGATAATAAGGCAAGAGCATTATGTGATAATCACAGGAGGGATTAGGTTTTGGCAGAGAGTGTGAGAGCCATACAGTCAAAGCCACTGGAAAAGAGAGATATAACCAAGAGACAGATAAGAGTAGAGCAGTGATGATTGGGATGAGAGAAATGAAGTGAGTAGTCTCCTGAAAATCAATAAGATCAACTTTGCCTTGAATCTCAATGTGGAAGGTTTTGATCTCTGGCACTGATTATTTAGGGGAATAATGGAATTATGTGCGGAGTTGCACAACATACTCTTGAAGGTGCACACAGTCACAAGGTTACCATCCAAAGTTTCAGCTGGTATACACACCTGAACCAGACTCCCGATGAATACTAATTCAAAAACGGCTGGCTGATTGAACACTATGCAGTGGTCACTATACTCATCAACAGCCATCAACAATCGATACGATTTTAAATGAAAGCGTGCAGGAAAAGAGGGGGGACAAGCAAGCGGCTAACACAGACAAAATACTGATACAGCAGCGAGGAGCTGATAACATGTGACGACGAGCCTTAACAGCTCGGGGAAAAAAGCAGACATGCCGCTATTGAGCTTCATGTGGGCATAGAAGAAAATAATGCAGGCTTATGTTTTTTCAGCAGGGTAATGAAGTCATATATTCATATATTTACCCATCGCTTCTCGGGGTCGAACTCAATGTAACCCAGTCTTCCCTGAAATGTCAACAGCACTTGTATTTCCGGGTTGTACATCGTTATCCCGCCTCCTAAAGAAAACTCACCAGTAGCGGGTGTGTACGTCACGTTTTAGAAACCCGTGATCAAAATGAGCCAATCGCACAGCGTAGCGCCAAAGCACTTGTTAAAACCTGCATACCGTCTGGGGAAAAATAATTCAAACTCCTCAGTTGTAGCAACGATACATAGCGACCAACTTGTTAAGAAAAGCCACGGCAATTATTTACTCAGTCTTAAATGTCAAGTTCATTCAAAGTGCCGGGATCTTGATTTGATTTGTTTTTTCCAGGTTACCGTGTACTTGCCTAAACTATAAGATTTTACCAAACCGAGATTATGACTGTTTTTAGCTAGCTTTTTGCAAGCCTTTATGCAGTTGACTTAGGAAATAGGTTGCAGGAACTTCTTGGAGCAATGCGTGCAGCTTGCGCACAGCCAAGGAAAAGCTCAACATTGTCGGAAACGCTTAGTCACGCTTCTCACCTGTCTTCTTGCTCAGGTGAAAAAGAGCTCATAGTAGCCAATCAGAGTCCCGAAACAGAGCTAAACATTATTAAAGAACTACTAAACGAGTTCAGAGGGCTTCACGAGCTGAAGTTAAGATGCTTGGAGGAGGACACCAGTAGAAGGGGAGAACTACCACAGGTGAGTAGTTGTTGTGCCACATGTGAAACGCACGTTGTGGGTAGCGTGGCCGAGCGGTCTAAGGCGCTGGATTTAGGCTCCAGTCTCTCTGGAGGCGTGGGTTCGAATCCCACCGCTGCCATTATTGTTAGTCCTGGCGTAACATCCGGTTTACGGTAACTAAAGGACAAAGTTAAGAAGTGTAGCATCAGATTTCTTGAGGGAAATAATAAATCCAGACTTTCTGTTCGCACTTTATACAGCTACGTTGAAACACACGAATCCAACCCATTTATTTAAAATAAAGAGCTCCTTAATAGTATCGTGTTTTTTCCTATTAACATTGGAAACAAATGCTAGTCGTCTTAATGACGATTCTGCACACGCCCTTCCAGTAGTCTGGACCCTGGATTGTGAAAGATTGTTTTTATGGGTTCAGACAATTGCATAAAGTACGGGTTAGCAGACACAGTCTCTACAGCATGTTTAGATTTAGGCTAACATCTATTGTCATTAGGCTATAATCCATCCATTACAAATCATACAGCATCCTGTCCACCTTGACTCTAACATCAGAAGATGACCTCTGTCTTGTCAGACAAATGACAGGAGGAAGCGCAGCGGTGCTTTCATAAAGCCGCAGCACTTGTAACAGGTGGCAAATTGCATTATGTTTCCATCTGAGCGGCAGAGATCAGGAACACAGAGCCACACTCATATTTAAAAAAGAGAGGTTTCTAATCATCGGGATCGTCATGTAACATCTTTTAGCAACAGAATGTAGCTCGTGTGAGCTGGACTGTGCATCAAAGGAAAAATAACAAGGTTTCAGAATAGGTTATGGTCAGCCGGCCCCAGTCAAGGGCCAGCTTAACAAGGTTATGATGTTCAGAACCCAGGAGCTCCCAAGTCCTAAAGGTTGATGGGGACACTTAATCATAAAGCGTGTCCGCTGAAAATACAACATCCATTATTGCATGAACCCATTTTAGGTTTATGATGTTTCTTAAAATGTTGAAATGTTTGAGCAACCTGCCAGTTCAAGAATTCATTTTTTTTCTTATGCTTTAGGGCACTTATCATAGCTAGCTTTTCCAAAAGTGAAAAGTAAGTAAGAAACAATAACAACAACAACAAACAAACAATGTCAACCCTAGAATGTTACCGTACTGTCACATTTGCCATCTTTGTAAAGTTACTTTCCCTGAAGCTAAACATCAGTATAATGTTATGCATCAGGGGACAGTATAAACTGCTTATTTACTTTTGGCTGTAGGGGACAGATGTTTTTCAGCACAGATGTACAGGTGGTCCTCTAAGGCAATATACTTCTTAGGTTTGTGGCACTTCCTTTTATCGGAGGGACAATCATTGTATGTGTAGGGTATCTGGAAAACTGCAAAAGCTCCTTAAGCTAAGTGCACAGGCTTCTTTTTTTTTTTAACCTGGAATAAGAAAATAAAGAATACGGTTAGGTTATCAGTTTTTGTAAGTAATAAAATCTGAACATTGAAATGCCTTCTTGAGTCTTCCCTACACTTTGAGTGCATGATCACTAAGTATTCCTTTTCCTGTGATAGAGGGCAGAGGTCATCTATTGTGAATCTTAGGTGGGCTTCTGTGTGAAAGCCACAAGGATCTGGCCTCTTTGTCTGGCGTATTCAGCATTATATAAAGGTTTTGGAAAATGAAAAAGAAAAAAAAAGTTTTAAATGTCACAACCAGCTCAGTGAATAAAATATGTCAAGGATTTAGATACTCAAACAGTGCCATAATAACAATAAGGCTTACTGACTTAATGTAAGTAGAATCAAAATAGTCACTGGTGGCTTTTGACGATCTCTCTGTTTCTTATTCTCTTTTATAAGCTGTTGTATTTTGGCTCGTTCTTCGACTGTTTTATATGTCTCGGGTACTTGTTGGGATAGAATGAGAGCCTGTGGACATCTCACCACCAACATGTTTTGCACTTGTTGTCTTTAGATGTATTTTCTTCAGTTTGTCAGAAAGTTACAGAGACCCCCAACCTGCCCGGCCATACAATTGATCATCATTTAATGTGTTTCAATGCTAAATCAGATTCTTCATCTGCTCTAAAGACGGGTAAGATGCAACTAAATAAGAAACACATTATTATTTTGTGTTTGCCTGGATCTCTTGCCTTTCCTGTGAGGTGTCACTGGGGATATAGTCCCTGTTTTAACACCAAGGAGTACTACATTTATAAGTGACATGCTGGATTGAGGGGATATATGTTGCTTAACTGCACTGTGGTTAGTGTTTGTGCACACTCCCATATTGGGATTCATCATTTTGACTTTTAATGAACTTTTTATTATTGGATATTTTAATAATAATCTTACTCTGCCCTGTTTATGGCCACCAACTCAGGCCAGCCACTCACTAATCTGTTACAGTATTCACATTGTCCCAGAGAGTCTCTAGGCCTGTATGACCGGGGCCTAACAATTACCATAATCTGTACTCAGCAACTAATTAAACATATAAACTGTCAGCTTATTAAACCACAATAATTAACCACTATCTTATCCTGTTGTACTGTTGCTCTTACAGAAGAAAGTGGACTTCCTGCAGTCTTACGTGAATGACCTCACAGACCACATCCAGGTGCTTGTTCAGACCATTGAGGATTTGCAAAGGGGAGCTGGACAGAACCATGATCGTGTTTTGGCTGTAAGATTTTATAAATGGCTTCATCTTGACACAGATGTAACTGCGCCCAGTGCTTTTTTTTCCTGGCTCAGAATGGGCTTACAAGAGGTGACTAGCCATGGCAGTAAGCATGACTGATCTGCGTACTCTGAAGGCAAAGTTACCTTGTTACCTTATTTGACAAAAATCGATGCATTTTTCTCTTATTTCTGTTCATTCGATCAACAAAAATGCTATTATGCCTGACTAAAAAAGACCAAAAACCTCTCAGAAAATAATTTTATTACATGATCAAGGGTTGGAGGGCTCTTTTTGTGGCTGACTTAAACCTCCTCTGGTTGCCAAAAATTCCTCTGCACATGAAAAGGCCTCTTGTCTTTGTTTTTAATATATATCTTCTGTAATTTTAGCGATTTTACAGTGTTCTTTTCTTCCTTAATGTGAATTAGAATCTATCCTTGAGACAGATAATGAACTATTGCTTTTGGGTCTTTGGAAAAACTGCCTAAAAAAGGAAAACTTTATTATAGGAGGAACTAACAACATCACCACCACTTGATGTAGTGACCTTAAGTCATTGTTCCATTTTAGTTACGGCCAGGCTTCTATCAATATTCTCTCCTCTGAGTGGATTTTACACACAGAAAAGTAATTATGGCTTATTATACATCAAAGTACTTATCTGCCATTATGTAGAAGGTCAGAGGGCTAGCTTTGTGTGCTCTCTACACCGTTACTACAAAGGTCACGCTAACATAATGCTTTGCATTTTTGAGCATTCAAAGCTGCCCAATTTTAACTTTCATCATTTTAAAACTTAATTCTCTTCACTGACATTGCTTAAGCAACACAAATACCGGCATCTCTGCCGTTTTTCTTCCATAGCACTTTCTCAGATTCCTTTATTGAATAAGTTCTACAATATATGTCTTTCTTGCATATTATAGCACAATACATGCCTACAGGATAGTTTGAAAAGCAAAGACATTTGTTAATTTTCACATTTATTATCAGTAATGGAATTTTAGGAACTTTACTAATTTATTTTTCCATTTCTCAAGCTGATTAAAAACATACAGCTTAAAGGGAAAAGGTGAAGAACAATTTGTAAAATCTATTAAAGTGACATTCACTTAGTTGCTGAGAGTCCTTCAGTCCATCCAGTCATAGTTTTGCTATTGTTTGTGATAACAGCAGCTTCGTTTGGCAGCAAAAGAGACACGCTGTGAGGGAACATAATAGTTTGTTGCCGCTATCGACCCATCTTCTGAGCCTTTGAATCTCCATTTTCACCCGTCTTACACGATGCTCTCACTGTCTGTTTATGCTACTTTGTATGTTTTCAGGGTCTACATCAGTAAACAAATACAAACAAATGGAGCGTCTCACTCAACAGTCTATTAGGATAGTCAGGGGACAGGATAGTCAGTGTGTTTCTGCTCTGATGTCCATAATGCGAAATCCAATCAAATGAGGAGCATTTAGAGCTACTTATGGACCGTTCCACAATGTAAACGATGCAATGAGCTCTGTAATAGGAGCTTGGCTAACGTCTGATTGAATCGTAGTGTATGGTCTTGTTGATACACAATAGGGCTGAACTCTAATGGACACTAAACAGAGTTTGTTTTGTGGCCATAATATCATAAAATTCAAGGATTGTATTCTGGGTTCTAGACTGTTACAATTAGCCTTTGGTCTGTGCCATCTACAGACAGATGGACATGTCCCTTGCATGCAATACAAACTTGTACTGTACTTGAACACCTGTTTTAACTGAAGGGGTTATAGGACAACCCAGGATTTTAGATAAAGAAGAAATAGTCTTTTTTTTAATGTTTTGAACCTTACTTAACCCTCCTGCCATCCTTTAAAAAACTCACACCCATCACCCTAGGGACCATTCTCAGCCATGCCATAAAAAGACCATATATCCATATTTTATTCCACTTTAAATTAGCCAACCTTGTAAAACTACTTCTCCCTGAAATATTCATGTAAAGTTTTAATTATATTTTCGTTGTTTTAACCCTTCAAATCCCAGTGTTATTACATGAGCGCCCTGTGTTATAAGCCCCAAAAACCAAAAAACGAAACTAAATATTTCCACAAAAAACCAGTTGAAGTAATATGTGATTGTCATTATAAGTAGGCCTTTAGATGGACCAAAGATTGGCACCAACATACATTTTGACCTGCCATTATTTTTTTTGCATTTTTTTTGCAATTTAAAAATTAAAACTTCAAGGCCCTGAGTCTTCATTGACATCCAAGAAAAGAAGAAAAAATAAAATCATATGATGATAATTTGGGGTTGAAAAATAGCGTTTATAATGGAAGTCAATGGGCAGAAAATGGTCCCCAGGGTGATGGGTGTGGGGATTTCTGCTGCTCAGCCATTTTAGGCTGATTTAAGGAATTCACACTGGAATATTAACATTGACAGGTAAAAACTATCCTGTGGCAAGTTTGGTTATATTCCACTGAACACAGTGGAAATGGCAGCCATTTAACACATAGCAGTGGCACAAAAAGGTCCCAAGAAGGCAGGAAGGTTAAACTGTACTAGGAAAACATCTGCAGTGACAGACATGTCTTTAATTTGAGACATGTATTTGTTAGTAAGTACAGATCAGAAGAGGTAAATTGGAATCAGCTGGCATCCACTCAGCTCGTCATGACAAAATTTGAACACCGTCGCCCCCAAAATGTTCCTACAATCATAGATAAAAAAAAACACCCACATGATAGGACAAACAGTTCAATAGCCTGCATTGGAACCCCTGCAGTCTTCTTTTGCGGTTGCCTAAACTGGAAGTCTCCCATCGGCCATGCTTGTTAATCTTTATAAACGGTGGTTGACAAAGGATTTTCTTTGTGTTATTTGTATCGGAGGAGAGAGCAAAACCAGTTACAACAAGTGATGACAACAAATTTGCTCACTGAATGCCAGCAATGTCTCCAGCTGTGTGTGTGTGTGTGTGTGTGTGTGTGTGTGTGTGTGTGTGTGATTCACAAAGCGACTATTTATGACATTCCCATAAACCACAGAACAGGGGCTATTAAAATCTTAAAGCCTGGGAACCAAATGATAAAATTGGTCTCATGACTTAATTTTTGCTAATGAGAGCACAATTTTTCTTGTCATGTGGAGCTTTCTTCATAGCAGGACTCTCAAGGCCCAGTTTTCTTCCTGGGTTGTAGTTACATGTAAATGAAACATGTAAGTATGCAGGCTACAGCGCATATCAGCCCTGCATTAAGGATGACCACAACTTTAGAGTTCTGACATCTGGTCTACTTGAAAATACATACATACCGGTGCATTAAGACTATCTGTCAAAAATATGTTGAAGAAAATGATTGTAATAGAAGTACTGATGTAGCGTGCTTCCTAACTGATTAAGCTGTGGTTAGCTTGTATATGATTCATGCTGCGAACTTGGTGCAGTAGAAGCGTTTCAAAGAACACCTGTCCAACCCTACATAGCAGTGACTGCTGAAACCTAATTCAGGTTAGCATTAAAAACAGTCTATGATCTCTGTGACCTTTATCAACCCCCCCAAACTCCACTTCCCCCAACAAATACATGCACACATGCACGCACCTCACACACGCTTCAGCATTCGCGTTTGTGGCAGGTGCTCTGAGGGAACAAGGCAGTGAAAGTGAGAAAGACAGAGCAGGGGAGGTCACGGGGGTCACGGTGGTTGACTATGCTAATGCTGTTGTTAATGACTTTGCTGTGAGTGATAATTTATTGTCTTCATTACCATATTAACTCCATAGCACCCCTCCACACCCAAGAGCCCTAAGTCTCTCTTTCTCTCTGTCTATGCAGTAATGGATGCCCCTGTTTGATCCTTGGAATAATGAACTAATTAGCTTAATTAAAATCAATATAGGTGCCAATACCAGGTTAGACCTTTCAGGGACGCCATCTCTATCTGCAGGAGAAGGGGTTTTCAGAAAGAGAGGGTGAAACAGGATGGATGGCAGGGGGTAGAGGGGCCACACATAATAAATAAAGAGATGATGATGAGGAGGACTGACAGGTAGACAGATACACAGTATAAGGCCATATGCACACTACATCAATGCTGTTATGTTTACACCTGTAGACCTACACTGCTTTGGTATTTTAGGACCCATAAAACAGATCCGCAATGACCCAGTTTTAGTTTACAGATGGAGTTTTGGAAACAGCGATGTCAACGCCCATGTTTGCAGCCTGCAGTCACCGTGTGTCCATCCCTTGTGTCATGCACAAAGCACACAATCCTTGCCCATAAGAAGACAAAGACTTCAGCTTTAACTAGAAGTGTTAAATTAAACTTGGATAACAAATTATATGCGTCTGTTTGGTCAAGGAATATGCGTTTATTTAAGCGTTTTTCAAATGGTGTTATCAACTTTGCCAGTGTGGATGTAGTTAAAAGGAAGAAGAATGAAAAACATTGAATTTGAATGAGAATGAGTGACAGGTTTGAAAAGGTAAATTGTAAAAAAAAAATGCATGCAAGAAGGGGCAGAAAATATCGGAGGAGTGGAGGGAGCCACAGAGAAGGGGGACTAAACGAGAGAGAGAAGGCGAAAGAGGTTCCTAATGCTGATTTATGAGTGCTTGACGGTCGTTAGCTGGAATAAATGGCTTGTAGGAGTGGCTGCAGCATTACTCCCAGTACAGGATACTAAGTGCATTGTAAGGTCAGCCATAAGGCCAAACTTACATATGTAGTGCTCTGCCCTTGTAAACCTTTGTTAATATATCAGCCACAGGATGGAACTGTAACAAGTCCGTCTGATGCAGGGAGACGACAGTGGCTTTCTGAACTGTGTAGAAATGATTCTACTTGGGTTTTACTTTAAGAGCAACCGGTAAGTTTAGTCAACGCAACTTTCATGGTTGGGCAAGCCAAAATTAAAATCAGCAACTTTTTGTATGAATGTGATTTGCTACAGTTTAGTCTTCTTCCATTGGGCAGAGGGAAGGTTTACAACAGTGCCACTTCACTAATTAGGAATAAAGCTTACTCTCCCAGTCTTTTTGCAACAAATTGGCAAAATAGGACATTTTATATTTGAAAGATTATAGAATTGAAGGCAAAATCTTATAAAGGGACGTCTCGGCACATACAGTATATTGGATAGGCTCTGCCAGTACGTTTGATGCCACACTGTATCTCGTCAATAACATGTTCAGTAAGGCAGCAGACATGTGCTTTTGCCTGTATGCTGTCGTTGCATCATTTGAATTAGGCTCAAGCAAAATTAAAGTAAACTTTTTCTTTCTTTTTTTTTGTCTACGCTCATTCTGAACATGCAGGTCGTGACGTAGCAGAACTAGATGCTGGCGTGCTCCTTCCAGTCACAATTGGCTTGAGTTGCTTGATTCTATTTTATTCAGGCTTCGCTTTGTGTTGTGATCTGGTGACTCATGAGCACACGTTCCCGCTTTGCTTGTTTCTTGTCTTTTTTCTCCTCTGTTGCTTTTAGTTGACAAAGCTCGGGAGAAAATTGATGACTATTTTCAGACAGAAAAGGAAACAAGAAAGGGGAAGTGTGTGTGTGTTGGGGGGAGGGGGGGAGTATGTTAGGGGCAAATGATTGAGACAGGAGGGGACAAGAGACTGTGATGAGGTTTGAGGCTGAAAACAAAGAAAAAGAAATGAAGGAAAATTGAGGCAAAAAGAGGAGTGACAGTGGAGAAGAAGGAAATCAGTCTGGGAATGACTGTTGCTATTTTGCGCTTTCCTTGTATTTCTTACAGTAGAAGTCCTACTGTTGACCATTTTTGGTACTTACCAGCCATACTGCAACTACAAGTGCAATCTCTTTACATCGTATCTAATACAATTTTTCCCTGTGCATAACAGGGAAAGGACCTGTAGTGATGAAGATAAAATAAATAAAGATAAAAAAAAAAAAATAGGACGTTTGCCTTCCTAATAAGAAATTGTGACACAACATTTGAAGTTAGTTTTGCTTGTTATGCCGAGGACACCGTGCAGAAGAATATATTGTATAAGTCCTCTCTGTGTTTTTAATAACTGCCCAAGGAAGCTAATTGATGTGATGCAACATCTGTGTAATGTGCTCTCTTTTTCTTTCCTGCTTGCCTCTTTTTCTCTCACTCCCCGTCTCTGATGATTTTCACCAATACTTTAAAAGTATTTTTCCTCGCCACTCCTTTATGACATTGCTATATTATACATAAAACAGCCAGCCAGCCAGACAGACACACACATATATACCTACTGCTAACAAATGAGTTTACTGTGGTCATAACCTTCACAGGGCTCATTATCATAGATTGCAGGCCTTTTCATAAAGCTGAGACCACAGGTGACGGATTACTAACGATGGACACACACACACACACACACACACACACACACACACACACACACACACACACACACACACACACACACACACACACACTCATACATACTTAATCAGCTAATGTTGTTTTATTTCTTATTATTAATTTCCTCCTGTTTCTGATTTATCTAAAGCCCCCTGCATCGCACCAATATTTTGTCTCCTTTACAGTTCAGAGAGGCAGAGAAAAGGAGAAAGCCGCACGCTTATTCATGTACTTAGGGGATTGCATCAGTAATGAATTGACTGGCTTTTTAGGCATACATAACACAGCCTACTACTCACCTTAATAATGTAAGCAGGTCGTAACTCCTGCTAACCCAAGGGTATATATAAGGCCTGCACGCACAGTCGCACACACTCCTAAACACACATAGCCTACCTATATTAGCCGCTGACCTCTACGTTTTCCAGGTCCTCTCATTGTCACATTGCAGGTGCATTAGAATATGAATATTTTATGATCGTGTGTGGCTTTTGTGTGTGTGTGTGTGTTTAAATGTATATTTTTATAGATGTGGTTTGGTAAACAGATTGATTACTTAGAGGACGGACAGCTTGGCTTTTTATATTACTTTCTTATAGACCAGTAATGCTATGCTGGTATTATACAACATAATATTCAAACGTGCCATCACACAGGAGGAGTCCCCATACATAAATACTGCCAGCAGGTTAAATTGCACTAATATGTGAGTGAACACCTTTTCTGTAATCATCATTCACCAATCAATGTCCTTAATTTAAAGTTTTCTTCAAGTTCATAGTAAAGTGGTGGCAAAAATGGAAGATCCAGACTCTGTGTGTTATTTAATGATTAGTCTCCTTTAAAACAGCAAAGGTGACCTGTATAATTGTCTTTTACCATTAGGCCTTAAATACTACACATTAAATGAACTGAATCTTATCTTTACACATGCTTCAGATCCTTTTTTTAGATGGTTTAACTTGATATTTTATGCACTCCATATGTGCTCTACTGCTCCATATCTTATCTCGCATGCACACAAACGCATGGTTATACACATAAACACACTTAACATATGCATAATTGAAAAACACACATGCACGCACACACTCATGGCCAAAAGCAAACGAACAGACACACATTAACTCACACACGGGGGATATGTGTTGACCTGTGAGTCATTGCTGTCAGCATTGATTTCCTTTTCCCGGAGTGACCCCTGTCACCACGGCGATAGAGTGGCCGATATTTTACCAGCGGTGCCGGGCCTCTCTGTTTCCGTGGAGCCTCCTGCCGCTCTCTCCTTCTCTGGCAGTCTTTTTCTTTGCTCTTTTCAGCTGTTGCTTATTGCCCTTGTTAATTTGGCCCTGTCCTGTCTATTTCTTCCCTCTTTTTAATAGTCTGGCCTAATAAAAAACGCTGGACAATCAGAACTATTTACTTTTCTTTTGAACTCAGTTAATTCCTTTGCCCCCCTTCTATGCTGTTCTCTTTTTTGCACAGTGTGAATTGACCTCACAATAACTGTGCTGACACATTTTTCACTCGTCCTTACAAATTTTCATTTGAAAAAAAAAGACATGCAGACAGGATAATGGCAAGGGGTATTTTGAATTGAAACTATATCTGAGAATTGTGTGTCTGTCTGTGTTTGTGCATAAGCTTTTGTCTGCATATGCTCTGTCTTGCTTTCTCTGTCCTCCTTTCAATGCACTTGACTTCCCACACTACTGTATTGCTTTAAAGATGTTCTTTAAAAAAAAAATCTCTCAGGAGGGAAGTCGAATTATTAAATCAGTTCTATCTCCATTTTAATCTTGGATTCTGGGTTTGAAAATGAGGAATGATTGTTTTCCTTCAATTTTATTTATGCAGTTGCTGTATATTAATGTCTTCTTTCCTCATGATAATATTATCATGCTGCTGCGGTCAACAAGATGCAAATTCTTAGCAATTAGTCAGGGGTGATACACTTCACACCTTTACCCCTGGGCGCTGTCGGACTTCATCACGGTTTACACCCGAGAAAATCAGTTTCTACAAAACTATTTTCCTTTATTTAGCAGTGTATATCTAATAAACAGAAATTTAGGTTGTACTGAAGTGAATATTGAACTATTTGGATATGTTAGAGTTCAGAGAGAACGTATTATTTCTTGGGTGTACTACTTTAGCATTAAAATTCATTTCAAGGTGTATGGTACTGCATTATAATGCTGCAGTTACTACAAATACACTAAACAGAAATAAATAATCAGGATGTCATTTTCTGTGTATCCTAGGTGTCTGAGGCTGGGTTGAAGCCTTTGTTGCTGGATGAGGTCACTGGACCTGTGGCTCACATCCCACGCAGGTTTGTATTACCTTCGCTTCTCATCAGCTAGGCAGTTTTTTTCTTCGGAGAAGTTTACTTTTGACTGAAATAATGATTAATTTCATGATTCGACCACACAAACTCACTCACACACATGCACAGGTACCCCACTGTTGAGAAAGGTAGCAGAGCTGGCCTCAGGGACTGTGTCTATCCTGAGGGAGCTTGAACTCTTTAGGGAGTCACTGCAACACCACTGTCCCCATGGCAATATGCAAATCCCTATATGCTATTTCCCACCATGCAATGCTCCAAAGCCCCTAAAGACGTGTTCTGTTTTGACGTTAGATCTTCCCAGAGAGATAGATTTTTATTTTTACATTCTGACAAAACTAATGAAAGTAGCATTTTTGAATCTTTGTGCTCATACATATTTATCTAGTTCACACTTTTTCATTGCCAGCTAGGCACATGGACTCACTTGACCAGTAAGAAGTTTGATAGGAAAATCAATTGAGAAGCATTTGGATAATTTGGACAATTTAAACAACCATCCAAATAAAAACTCATTCAAATTACACCTTGTCTCGTGCTGTACATATCATTGTTTTGTTCTTTGCCTTTATAAAACAGCTGCTGTAGCATCACACAGCTGTTTGATGCTACAATACAACTCAATCTCTCGATGTCCCGACACTAAGAGATTGGCCGTCTGCAAGTTACGCAGGTGGCACAGCAGCAGCAGTAATTTCATTAATTATTTATATCTTCTGACATGCCATTGTGATCTTAGGTATTAACCCAAATGCTTTTCTCCAAGCAAGCAGCTGAGCTGCTGTGCACAAATTCATAGTTACCCTTTGGCAACAGAGCAGTTATGCTTAGAATGAAGTCAGCATTTTTATCCGCAGCAGAAGAGTCAAAATATAGGTTAGTTTCATCTAGAGAATGCCAATATGTTTTCATGGTGTATCAAGTGATTATTGCAGGAAGTGGTCTGATTTTAAAAAGCAATGATGTATGCTGTAGAGTTATTGAAATGTATTGATTATGTCATTGAAATTACAAAAAAAGTGAATAATCTGCCCAAATTTTAACTAAAGACATTGTCCCCGTTTCTACTGCCTGCAGTAGATCATGTGTTCCTGACCTCACTACACAAGAGCTCCTCCTCCTCTCAAACTCCAGTACAACCCCTGCTGACAAGTAATGCCTTTGTCATCAAAGGTGACATTATAATATTTACTGACCTAAAAGAAAAACAGTTAATTTCCAAACACATGGGTATTATTGCAGTTGATATTTATTTTTCACAAGCTGTCATATAATAGCTAAAAAAACACATCCAAATATGGTCAAAAGTGACAGTCGGTGGTTTGACAGCCTGCAGCGCAGCCAATTAAAGCACCCAGCTAAGCAGGAATCAGTGGTCTGGCACAATGTGGCACAGCCGAGTTTGTGGCTATACGGGGTTTCTATGCCATTCCTGTAAAAGGCACTGAAGGGTGTGATGGATCCTCAGTCAGCGTACTTGCTGTCAGAGATGTGGGGCTTTGCATCACACCTTGAGCGTTTTAAATGGCTGCACATATAATAATAATAAAAAAAATTAAATAAATGAAATGAGTAAATCAGGTCTCCTGAAATGAAATGACAGGCAGGTTGAAACAGCGGGTGAGTGTGTGTGTTTCTTGCCACCAGCGTCAACATTAAACGCATCAGATTGAAGCCACCCTCCAGGGTAGCATCACTCAGCCAGGTGTGTGTGTGTGTGTGTGTTTGTGTATGTATGCGTGTGCGTGGTGAAACCTAAGTCTTTTATCTACTTTTCCGTTTTCTCTGTTTTTTTTGTTTATCTACAAATTTATTTATATATTTCAGTTGAAATGGTGTACATAACACACACACAGACACCCCCGACACACATACCCACCCACCCACACACACACACACACACACACCCATAAACCCCCACACACATTGATCTATCGGTGTATTAATGTGTGAGTGAGTGTCAGTTTTTATCCCAATTATTTTTTAAATTATTTCCCCTTAGTATAATCTCCAGCAGTTTTTTCTTACACAGGAGTTAACTTGAGTGCTGTTTTCCTTTGCCAAAAGCAGTCAAATGCTGAAAGTTAGTTAGGAAAGAGAGAGGAAAAAAGCTCTGACAGAATATCCTGATTCTCATTTGGGAAAGGTAGGAACTTCACTTATGTGAAACTTAGGCGGTATCCCTCAGTGAGACTGTTCTAATTCAAAACTCAAACTTTTCTCTGTTAACAGAGTGATGAGATACATGGGCTTCAAGAGACTAGGGGGGTGGGTTCATCATTGTTATATTATTATTTTCTTCTGGCGCTGGTTGTTTTTCTGTTGTCCAGCTGGTTTTCCAAAAAGCTACACACTCTTCACCATTTTCTTCAGCACTGACAGTGTACAGTAGACTCTCTACCTCTGTATCTATCTCTTCTCTTTCGTTCTCTCTCTCTCCCACTTCTCTCTCAGGACGGGAGGAGGATATGTCTCTTTTTCTCCATATTGACTTTCCCAGGTCAGGCTCCTCTTCTCCTATTAGGCCAAGCTAACTGATCAATACGAAGGCCTGGTGGGCTGCTGTACGGACATGCAGACATGCACACACAGCGGGCCGTGCCGCGGCCAAGTGCCACGCTAATTAACAAACAAACACACAAAGCAGAACACGCGCAGCGCTCGTATCTACCCATTTCCAAATATAAGCACACACACTTCTTAACGATACAGCTGATTATTAAAGCCACGGCTAACATTTCTACATGTATGAAAAAGTCGCCGACATTAACAAAAGTCACGAAATGAGCACATTGATTAGTCAGTCGTGTGCGAATATATGAAACTTCATCCAGTTGGTTGCTTTTCTGTCAAATACTGAGATGCAAGAAAACTCCTCCTCTCCTCTAAAAAATCTTCTCTCTTCTCCTCCCCTGCTGTTCTCCCAGCTGATGAGTTGTGACATCTGCAGCGCTGCGACATGGATAAGCAGCTGCCAGAGATGGAGCTAGGGAGGAATGATGGAGAGAAGACAATGCAGGAGATGGGTGAAGAAGGGGGGGGTGGGGAAGGGGTGAGGGATGCTGACAAGCAGCAACAGTTAGATGTACAGTGAGGTGGGGCGGTGGGGGGCATGATTGCATTGCGTGTGCATGTTCCTAAATGTGTATATGTGCATGTCTCTGGGTGTGTATGTGTGTGTGTGTGAATGAAGCTGTGTGGGCATATGAGCATATGTGTCTTTGCATGGCAGCGTGCCAGGCAGTGCCATCTGGCTGCTTGACAGAACTCCTCTCATTAACGGGGGAGGTTAATTGCTGTGGCAGCGCCCAGGCTGTGTCAAACACCACCCTGGGGACACGGAGGCAACAGACTATCTACATGTTGGTGTGTGTACATGCACCGACACGTGCGCGCTTGTGTCTCAAGCATAAAACGCGGAGCGGGAAACCCCCAGCCTTTTTTCCCCCACAACATAAAAAGGTTAAAGCGAACCCGCTGTACTATATGTGAACCCCATCGTGTGAAGAGAGTCTCAAGGAGGACTTGTGTCCTTTTTTTGCGTGCCAGGTTACATAGATGTTCAGATTATTCTTATGAATTATGCCTTGTTGCTGTAATGATGTAGAAAGAATTGGGTTTACAGAGCCAATGTCTATAGCCCTGGGGGCAAACACATATGTATACACGCTCACACACCCACATGCACAGCGTGTTGGGGGGGAGTGGTGGCAATTTGCATTTGTTATTACTGCATATTCATGACTAATTTTGTTAGCCTTGCTTAATAGGGCTGAATGACAGGTTGAGAAATCGAGAGCCTGCTTTAATATCACATACAGTCACAGTAATACACACACACACACACACGCACAATTCAGTCACATTCACTCAACCTGCTCACTCTGTCCACACAGTAATCATAACAACACTTAATGCTTTTAATAGGAATTCTCTGTTCCTCTGGTGGTGTGACATTGTGTCATTTGTTTACCACAAGTACTTATTGTATATTGCAATATAACAAGCCGTGCAGCCTTATTTGTTGCATGCATAATAATGACCTGCAATATTATGCACACACGCACGCAGATACGTACGCACTTGAATGGCATGAATAAATTTGCATGTTGACTTGTTGCAGATCAGGATTTGCTGCATGTTTTCATTTTGATTTTCCCAAAAGAAGCAAAACTGTTGGAAATGAAGGATCCTCCTCTCCTTAATAAATTCAGTTCCATCCATTAATGGTGCAGAAAATAGAGGCTTATGTGTCATTAAGTAACACAAATTATAGTTATTTTATTATTTTTGTTTTTTTTAATCCTTTGACTCTGCATTAGTTGTGTGTTCATGAGTTCTTGGACAAGATAAGAACAGTGTGGTTTTAAAAAAAATCTTTGTTTTTGCAGCGAGCATATGCTTGCACGCACTCACATCCATTTTCCAAGTGTCTTCCTTCTATAGGAAAATAGGTTTTAAATTAGCTTGTTTTTACACCTAAGTTTTGCACCTCTGACTAAAAGGACCTAAAGAAGTCATCTTATAATAAATGTTAGCATTTCTTTTCCTTTTGGTCTTAAATGACATGTTTTGGGCCAAAAACCATCCTTCTACACATACCTATGTGTTACTTAGGCTTCTATATCACGGGTTGTGTGTTGTAAATTATCACCTTAGCTCGGTGATTATTTACAACAGAGGAAAACTCTACTTACGATTAAATAAAAAGACATCAAGTGGATTAATAACAGCAGAACATACACGTTCCCATTCTCCTATCGAGGCAGAACCAGACTATAATCTAAAGTCAGCTTTCACTGTTTCCTCTGTGGCTTTTACTCCATTTGACTGAAAAGTTTTTTTTTTGGTTTTTTTTTTTGCCAAAGTGAAAGATTTAACTCTCAGCGCTCTCTATCCACTCACATGTCACTTTTGTCAAATCTTGCCTTTCCTTCTCCACTTGGTGTGAAAGTGTAGACACGCTTGATCAAATGTGAGTTTAACATTTTTAATCTGTGCAAAGTTTCATCAGAATAGCTCATCTCATGAGGCTGGTAAATATGAAACTGTGTGTGCGTGCGTGTGCCTGCGTGTGTCTTTGTACGTGCCCGTGTGTTTGTGAACAGTACCACACAGTGCCGTATGATCTGGGTTTTTTTTCTCTCTCTTTCCATCTTGGGTGTGTGACAGCTGTCACTGGTGACTCAGAAAGGTGTCTGGGCAGAGTTAACGTATTTTCACCGCTGGGAGACACACAGACTTATACACATGCATGCACACGCGTGCGCACACACACACACACACACACTGACGGAGAGAAACACATATCAGCTCTGGTTGCTGTCATCTAGCACAAATTTCAACAGGCTCAGCATCTCTTTGCTGCTTTTGAATGAGATGTTTTTGAATTTTACACCTTATACATGTGCTGCATGTTGCTTACACATTCCTGTTTTATCCTGCATCAGTTGTTAAAACAATTTGATTAAGGATCAAAGCTTATACATTGTGATGGAAACAATTATATACACTGCAATATGCTGTGGCTTTCATCTCTGTAATTCACATCACTTAATAATGCACTCTGTACTCACTATAAACCTGAAAAGAGATATTTTCCTTCTATGTTTTACATCTATCTGCTTGTTCAGTAGTTCACGATTTCCTTCCTCTTCCTTATGCTTTTCCGCTATAGCAGTGATTCCGTGGACCAGATGACGTCTGAGACGGAAGATGTGAAAATCCAGCTGCAAACCAAGGACATGATCATCTCGGATCTGGAGAGGGAGCTCACAGAGAATATACAAGGAAAGCAAAAGGTAACCGACTTGACTTGACTTGATTTTAGCACATTCCAAAGAATGAGCTACCGGGATCACGCCACAAAAATGCAAACAAGACATTCTGTCGTTTGCACGTAATTGTCTGGACTCAAGATAGTTCCCCCAAAAAAAGCAAGACAATGTAAACAAATCTCTTTTTTTTTCTCATAGCAATTGTAAGGTTGAAACAATTAAATGATTTGCTAAGAAATTGTTTCTTTTTTTTGCAGCATTTGTTGAGAAGGCTGTTTAAAAGGTGGAGGAGTCTTTTTTTAATTTTTTTTTACGATATTGGTTTGGCAGCTGTGCTACAAGCTCTCCATGTGCAGTCAGGTTTAACAGGAAGCCATGGCGTGTGTGATGAATTACCAGCATATCTCAGAGCCCTGGGTAACAAACATGGCATCGCCGTTCGGGATTAAAAGGGAGAGATTTTTACAACCTTCCCACACCTCCTTACAGGGTGTCACTAAATTATACCCACTGCTGTTTTACTGTCTTCTGTGGCTTATGGTTAAGGCACACGTAAACACACACAGGCTTGCAGAAATACACACATGCATTTGTGCTTGTGGTAAACCCAGGCTTGTTGGTTGTTTATGTGTGTGTTGGCTGGTTACTGTTTGTTTATGCTGCTTGTGAGTTGACTCATTTGCACTGCCGCTAATTAGTGGTTTGTGTGATTACAGACAGATCCGTAGAGAAACAAGTAGAGTAACTGGAGCTTGTTCTGTTAATCACATTTTCAACAAATGGCTATATATTTTCTATTCCACTTGTGTTTCTGTTTAGCTGGTGCTTCTGCAATGCAGATGCGCAAACAGATCTACAGGACACACAAACACACACGGAGCCTTGGTACATGTGAGCGCCATAACTTAAAAAAATACTGTTTGTTAGCACGACGACACTATCAAATGAACAGCTTTCTAGAACACGTGGCCAAATTAAACTATAAATGATATATATTTACAGTATACGTTGTATTTTAATCTGCAGTATGTGAACTTCTAACTATGAATTTGTCTTACACAACCCAGGCAATTATCGCTCAGGCTCTTACAGTTGTAATTACATGGACTTCTATTTTAAAATGAGACATTAAGAATTGATATAAAAATGTAATTTTATTCATTCCAATTCATTTCAGATTATTGCGAGACATTTATGAAAAAGTAATCAAAAGCAATTTGGAAAAATTGTATGAGGAGTATTAGCCAGTGAATAATTCTCAATGAAAATAAACCTTTGTCTCTTTTTGGGGGGGGAAATCAAATTTTAATTCCTTTCTGGCGAAGACTGCGACGCAGGTGCTGGAAAGCGGTGAGAGGCTGGTGCACCTGCAGAGCGAGCTGTCTTGTCTGCGGCGGATCCACGAAGACAACATGAAGGAGATTGCTGAGAAAGACATCTGCATCACCAAACTGCAAGCTAACATTCAGCTCCTGCAACAGGAGGGGGCTGACACGCTTGCTCAGGTGTGCAAAGGCTTACACGTGTACTATTCGGGACTGCTGTTTGCACACATACACATGCATGTGCCACGCATATTGCACATGCAACAGCTATTAACGTGTGGTGTGATAAAACATACATTCGCTCACTTAGTGCCAGTCAATTTAGCCATCTTTTTTGCATGACCCACTTTTTCTTTTACTGCCTTGCAGGATGTTGTGTTGCGATGGGTCTCTTGATGTTTCAGATTAGTTTTTTTAGATTATGTGACTGGTACCTCATTTGTTCCACAGATTGCAGAGATGTGACTGCCTGCACATTTCTTTTTTTCTTTTCTTCTCCTGTCTGACTTCAGCTCTCCAAGCTGAATGTAAGAACAAATGAGCTGCAGGAGGAGTTAAAGAAGAAAAGAGGTGCTATGGAGGTAGAGGGAGGATGAGGAGAAAATAAAAGATAAAAAAGGAGCGTTAAGAAAAACAGATGAGAGGAGAAGGCAGGAGCAACTGAAGACAGAGGAGTGGATAAAGAGTGGAAGAGGGGGTTTGAGGAAGATGGAAAAGACTATATCCGGGCTGTTTAAAAGTGCGCTAAGAAGGCAGCTGTTTTGAATTCTGAGGTGAGTGTATTAATGCACTCTGTAACTTAACAAGAACTACTCATCAGCGGGTAAAACTGCAAACTGGGTTGCCAATAAGAAGTTACACACCTTCATCAAGTTTCAGGATGATTAGATTCTTTTGATCATTGATATGATTTACATGAAGTTTCTCTCTTTACAATTTTATACACGTTTATATCAAAATCCTAACTTAGTGTTTCAATGTTAAGACTTTTTTTTGGATGATGGACATCCCTTTATTGAGCAGACTTAATATGTTTACCAAAAACAGTACAGCAGATAGCATATTTACGCGTATGCACATACACACACAAAGTCCTAGAAAAAAACCCCAACAAAACACTTCACCTTAATTCAGACCTCAGACACTCTCTCCTCTCCCCCCCTTCCTTCCATCCTGCCATCTCGCCACAACCGCTCCAAATTAATCTGCAAAATATTGATTTGAGGACCAAGGGGGTGGGGGGGTGGAGGCGCACGATTGCGGCCGCATATTAATACGAACAAGCCGCTCTTCGTCTCTCCTCTATACTTTAAGATCCTCATATCTTCATAATTGATTAATGTTCCTTTGTGAAGTGGGGATGAATAATACATTAGTGGGCCTGCTGCACCCTCAGGCTGATGAGAAAATGTTTAATTTCAGTAAATGTAGCGCTCCTTCTCTCTTTCTCTCTGTTTCATTTCCCTCTCTCTGGTTATTTGTGAGTGCTGGATTGTGTTTGTGAGTTTTCACTTGCTGACGACCGGAGGAGTGCTGTTGATTTGCTTCTTCTGTGTTTACTGTCGGCTTTAAGCGCATGTTGAGCATCACAAACAAAAGACAGCATCTGCATTTGCAAACACGAATGAATAAATTGGTGGTATGAGCTCAGCATTGTTCTATTAACTGATATAACTTCAAGAGCTGTGTCACTTTTACAGGGCTGCTTGCCTTGAGAGAGAAATCATCCCCCTCTGACTTTTTTTTTAATGTGTGTGTGTGTGTGTGTGTGTGTGTGTGCACATTGCATCAAAATGTGCTGGAAAGACCATTTGTTATCAGTTAGCAATCACTAAGGGTATGGAAATGTGCCATAAACCCACCTGATGAGGAACAAGTAGCCCCCTCCGCAACCTGGAAAAGTGCGAGGAGCTTGACATTTGTCAGCTGCCCCGACTGGCACAGCCTGGCTCCACTCAAGCTCATCTGGTTAACAGTGCTAATTATGCTAATCAGAAACCTAATGATGATGATGAGGGGGTTTAAGAGCCACAGCATAGCAAGCTTGGAGTGTTTGTGTGTGTTGGTGGGGGTGGTAGTGAGGGGTGGGGGGGGCTGGTGGGGCTGAAGTGCCTGGCACCTGATGGTGAGCATCTGTGTGTTGAACAGATAAATGATGAAATCAACACGCGCACAGGCGCCCACAGGTCTCCCTTCATGCCTACTTAGCTTTGCCTCGTTTTCATTTGAACTTATACCAGCGATGAAGGGGATCCATACACACAGAGCGCTAATTGAATAAATAGCACTCCTCCGTTAACAAGGATCCTAATTAGTTATGCTAATCAGACTAGATAACCCAATTAACCCCACAGCGAGGCAGGGTGGGCTCCTCTCTGTGTGTGTTTATGTGTGGGTGTGGATTTATGTGCCTGAGAGCATATCAGAGACACTTAAGAAAACACGTTTGCCTAATTACTTTTCAGAGACGAGCGTTTATGCTTTTTTCATGTCCTTATTGTTCTGCAGTTAAATGCAGGATATTAAGCTTTCCAAACTAAAGAAAAGAAGGATTGAACAGTGTTTGTTTTTGGGCTTTCATATATGGGGGATATCTGCATTTATATGTATTTCTCTTTGCCTTCTGCCAGCCTGTCTCTCAGTTAGATCTACATTGACATGTATATTTTTACAACTATTATGGTTGTTTAAACAGAGTGTGTATTTGTTCAGAGAATGTCTGGCTGTTCCATTAGTTTATGTCCTTGGAAATACAATTTGGCCTCAAGTTCTCTCCGTTTATTTAAAACCTTCAGTCAGCGTTCCCCTCCTAATAGTGAGCCGTGTTTCCTCTCGTTTAGCTCCACCACTCATTATCCGGGCCATGTGGAAGAGACAATGTTTAGAGAGAAGAGAGGGGGACCTGGAGAAGGACAGCAAGAAATGGAGGGAGAGGGAGAAAAGGGCTAAAAATAAGAGCGAACCGGAGAGAAAAAGACAGAGGGAATTAATGAGTGACTGAAAGAGAGAGAATGTAGATTGTCTCTGAACCTGGCCGCAGCTGCTTGTGCTTCGCTTCTAATGAATGGATGGGGGTGGGGGTGGGGGGGACCCGGACAAGACTGTCTTTGTTGTGCCTGTGCCATAGAGAGAGTGAGAGCACAACAGATTTATGTCTTACAGGAAGTCTCCTAGATTTGTGGTGTCACAAACCGCCTACCCCAAGTCAACTTCATGCTCTGGCTTTTAATTAATAGGCAGCATTCATGTATATGTATCTGTTTGCCTCTGTGGCATGTGCCTGTTTTTGAACATTTAGCCATGTAGTTGATCATGTGTGGTTTGGAAATGACTATTAGTTTTGACAGAACAGTACTCATCCTGTCTTCCAGTTTGGCCTCTGCATCTGACATTGGGAGACGTTTAATTAGAACAACAGCTTCCGAATAATTTTGCATTAGATTTATACTTTGTTTAGGGCCCTTAGAAGAGTGGCAACAATGACATTTTCACATATACAGGCCTGTCTTTTGGATTAGCCTTGCTTTTAGTTTTAAGAACAGTTTCAGGGCTACCCTCACATTTGACTTAAGCTGCTTTAGAGAACAAATACTGTAAGGTCTTAAATGCGGCACCCAACCTTAGCATTAGGTCGTGGCACCTTTGCTAATGTGCTAATGGAATTCACTGCGGTGCGCTTAACTGCTGGTCTTAATGTCCAAAACGTGCACTTTTGTAATGGGAAGCCCAAACAGTAGAAGCTACTCCGTGCATTGCAGGTCTAGAACAGGGGGCGAGATGCTAATATTAGCTCGGGCTCACATCAGCTGAGTCATCTCCTCTGTGTCCTTGGCTTATTAACTGATTTAAGACTGATTAGATCAGTCATGCACAGACGTGCACAGGCACACATGCGCACCAAATTTGAATATCAAAATGGAATTGCTTGACCAGTGAAAACGAGATTAATTCAAAATGTTTGCATCAAGGTGTAGGTAAAACGGATGACTGTGCATATTTTTAATGCACCTTGCAGCATTTAGAGCCATTTATGACATTAACTAAAGCTCATGTTATGCAAACACATTTTGCAAGTCAAAGCCACTTATGTTGAGAATGCATGATGCTCCTTTTTTCCCTCCTTCGCCTTGATTTGACGTCATGAGATCATCAGCATAAGTATTGATTTTGCACTCCATTAAATGGAGTTTGAGTTTGCTACAATGTGTCTCGTCTTTTCACAATACCATGCCTAAGTAACAAGAGAGTGTTGTTGAACTGTTTTACGGCATTGTTATATCTGGGCCTTTTTTTAATCACTAGCTGCAGAGATACTTCAAATAGCTTAAGATAAGATAACCTTTATTAGTCCCACACGTGGGAAATTTGTTAAATAAGCTTGATAATAAGAAAAAAAAAAGATAATTAATTTCTGCGCGGACACATTGTGGACCCTATACACCAGAGCAGCATTAGCTTAAATCCCTATTTATCACCTGTAATTGTTCCTTGATCTCACTTCATCAAGGTTATGTAAACAGATTAGATGTTGCTTCGCTCCCAAGAAATTACCACAAATAGCTTTACTTCTCTCCAGTCTCCAGAAAGCATCAAGAACTTGCACTGTTTCTGCCTGGTCAAATCTCCTGACAACCTAACAGCATGGGTGGCGGTGCACATTTGGCACAGAAATCTCCCTCGTTCTCAGTCTTTTTTTTTTAATAAATTTTATTTTCAGTCACAGCAGAATATTAACAACAAAACATTGAACATACAGTAGTTCGCTGTTCAGTATTTACAATACCCCAAAAGATAACAGAAATAGAGAAGGAAAAAACAAACAAACAAACCAAAGAAACCCCTACAAAACAACAAAAAAACAAACAAATACAAAAATAAAATGTATAAGGGACATTCAGCGTACAGTTAACTATGATAGTGATATAGAGATATGGCATCCGGTCATGATAAGGTGGTCATTTTAAATGTTTCCATGTACATCAGGAATGGCCGCCATTCCTTAAGAAATTTGGTGGTTGAACCTGCCAGTGTATATCTCATCTTTTCTAAATGTAAAAACCTCATGAGCTCCGCAAGCCACTGTTCATGTGTGGGAGGAGCTTCCTGCTTCCATCTTAAAAGTATAAGGCGCCTCGCGATAAGTGAAGCAAAGGCAATAGAATTCGAATAGCATTTTGGCAAAGTGATGTCTTGAGGTATCACCCCAAAGATAGCCGTCAGAGCAGAAGGATCATATTTAACGTTATACATCTCTGACAGAGTGTTAAATATAGACACCCAATAGGTATGAAGATTGGGGCATGTCCAAAAGGTATGAAGGAGCGAACCTGTTTCTGCTTTACATCTGTTACACAGAGGGTCAGCTCCTGGATAGAACTTGGCTAACTTTTCCTTGGAGATATGTAATCGGTGTAGGACCTTAAATTGAAGGAGCCCATGCCTGGCACATATCGAAGAAGAGTGTACCCTCTGGAGAAAAGATTGCCAGAGCTCATCTGTTATAGTCATCCCAAGGTCTTTCTCCCACTGTGCTTTAAGGATGAAGAGAGAAGGAGATTGAAGATCTAATAGTATAGCATAGATTTCTTTAATCGCCCCTCTCTTATGAACGTTTATATTAATAATTTTATCCAAAGAAGTTTCCTCAGGTAGTTCTGGAAATGAAGGAAATCGACTCTTTACAAAGTGACGAATTTGTATATAGCAGAAAAAATGTTGCCGAGGAACATTAAACTGCTTCAGGAGCTGCGTGAATGAGGCAAAAATCCCATCTACAAAAAGGTCTTTGATATTTCTAAGGCCATTAGTTTCCCATATTTTAAAGGCAGAGTCCATCATGGAGGGTGGGAACATATGATTTGAGCAGATAGGTGCTTTAATTGACATTAAGTGTAACCCCAACCTTTTCCTACATTGCACCCAGATTCTGAGCGAGTCATACAACAAAGGGTTACGTTTATAGGTGTATAGTTCTAATGGGAGAGCTGAACTCAACAAAGCTGATAGGCAAATTTTGCCACAATTGGATGACTCAATTTGGAGCCAAGCTGGAGTCTTTGTAGTAACATTACTCATCCAGTACAGCATATTACGAATATTTGCTGCCCAATTATAAGACTGAAAGTTTGGCATGGCTAATCCACCCATTGGCCTAGTCCTCTGCATGAAATCTTTACGAATTCGTGGACTTTTGCCATTCCAAATAAATGCAGAGATATGCTTATTCAGTGTTATAAAATACTTATTGGGTAAGTAGCATGGGATACATTGAAATAAATAAAGGAACTTGGGTAGTATGTTCATTTTGATAGAATTGATGCGGCCAATTAATGACAGTGGTAAATTGTTCCATCTCTGAAGATCTGTCTCAGTATTTTTAAGCAGCGGGACAAAGTTTCTTTCATAAAGATCTTTGTATGAGTGGGTAACCTTAACCCCCAGATAGGTCACATACCCTGATTTAACGTTAAATTGAAAATCTGAAAATGAAATCTTTCTGGCTATAGAGTTGACACAGAGAAGTTCACTTTTATGCAGGTTCAACTTGTAACCTGAAATATTACCAAAACATTCAAAAATGGCAAGAGCACGGGGAAGAGAGCATAAAGGCTCTGACATATACAGTAGGAGGTCGTCAGCATATAAGGATATTTTGTGCTCCTGGTCACCTCTGAAGATGCCCTTAATGCAACTGTCAGCTCGCAGTTTAATCGCCAGTGGTTCAATTGATAATGCAAAAAGAAGAGGGGATAAGGGACAACCTTGTCTCGTACCACGGAGAAGTGGGAAATAAGAAGAGAATAACGAATTTGTTCTAACACGTGCCATAGGTGAAGAGTAAAGTAACTGAATCCATGAAATGAAATTAGGGCCAAATCCAAATTTATGCAGAGTATAAAACAGATAATCCCACTCCACCCGGTCAAATGCCTTCTCAGCATCGAGTAATAAGGCAATTTCAGGGGTTGTAGTTGACTTGGTGTGTAATATGTTTAAAAACCTGCGCAGGTTGAAAAAACCATGCCTACCCTTCACGAAACCTGTCTGATCTGGAGAAATTAACAATGGTAGGTATTGCTCTAGCCTGAAAGCAAGTGTTTTTGACAGTATTTTTAAATCTACATTTAAGAGTGATATAGGACGATATGATGAACACTCTAATGGATCCTTATTTGGCTTCAATAGGAGTGAGATGGTCGCTTGTCGAAGCGTTAGGGGAAGACATTTTGAAACCAATGACTCAATGAACATGTCTCGTAATAAAGGTGATAAACTGTCTTTAAAGGTCTTGTAAAATTCAACCGGATACCCATCCGGACCCGGGGATTTGCCATTCTGCATTGAGCTAATCGCCAATTTAATTTCTTCCACTGTAATTTGCTCCTCCAATTGGTCTCTGAATGCTGAGGTTAAAGTCGGAACTGTCATTCCATCAAAAAAAGCCTCAAACAGTCCAGGCGTGTTTAAAGATTCAGAATCATAGAGACTGGAATAGAATATTTTGAAACTCTCATTTATTTCTTGTGGTGTAGTGGTGACATGTCCAGATTCAGTCCTAATTTCAGGGATTATACGAGTTGCTTCTGATTTACGAAGCTGATGTGCTAAAATTTTAGATGCTTTTTCTCCGTGCTCATACCATCTTCCTCTAGATTTAAGAATCATAGACTCTGACTGCTGGGTTGAGATTAAATTAAATTCAGTCTGTAACGTTAGTCTTTGTTTATACAAATCTGGAGAGGGGGTTGTAGAGTGTTGCTCATCCAATTGCGAAATAAGGTGTATCAATTCAGAAAGACGTTTCTGTTTCTGTTTTCTAGTATATGAACAGTATGATATAATATGGCCCCGTAAGAATGCTTTTAAGCTTTCCCAAACCGTACTATAGGCCATGCCAGGCGTAATGTTTGTTCTTATAAAGATATCAATTTGTTTGGAAAGATATTCCACAAACTCCTTATCCGACAAAGAAAGAGGATTGAGTCTCCAGGAGTACACAAAGGGTTCATCCGGGAAGCTGAGTTCCAAAACAAGTGGACTGTGATCAGATATTACTATGCTATTGTATTTACAAGTCTTGATATTGGGAAGCAATTTTTTGTCAACAAAAAAGTAGTCTATACGAGAATACGTTTGATGCACTGCAGAAAAAAAGGAATATTGTTTAGTGGAGGGGTAGAGAAATCGCCACGCATCAACAGCCCCATAGGTTTGTAAATAAGACTGTAACACTAATGAGGATTTAGGGAGTGGAAGTCTTTTATCTGAGGAGCGATCTAGTACTGGATCCATAACAGTATTCATGTCCCCTCCAAGGATCAATTGGTGTGTATTGATCTGTGGAAGGGAATTAAGAAAGTCATTGAAAAAAGTTGAGTCATTCCAATTCGGAGCATATACGTTTGCTAAAATAAGTGAAGTATTAAACAGGGACCCTGTCACAACTACATAGCGACCATTTGGGTCAGCTATTGTGTGAGAGACTATAAACGGAGTATTCTTATTAATCAAAATTGCTGCACCTCTGGCTTTACCATTGAATTTGGAATGAAAAATTTGTCCAACCCAATTTCGTCTTAATCTGGCATGATCTGTATGCTTAAGGTGTGTTTCTTGAAGAAACGCTACATGTACTTTAAGATAAAGAAGATGAGAGAGTACCTTATTTCGTTTCACTGGGTGGTTCAATCCCTTCACATTCCAACTAATAAAGTTAACATGGCAGCCATTACTCACAGCAGTTGAAGTGTCATCAACAGAAGTCATCACCATATAAGTACATGATGAAAAAGGCGGTTCCAAACGCAAATACCAATCCTATCATGAGTGCACACTGAAATGTTGTTGTTAACAATAATCTGAGCAAATAATATACAACAAAAAAGAAAAAAAAAAACAAAAGAAAAGAAAAAGAAAAAGTAGATAAGTCCCTCCCACCCACCTCCCCGTGTTCAGTGTTGTCCCCAAACGACACACACCAATTTCCCAAAGCTCCCCTGCTTCTATTAAGAGTCCCATTCACCTTATTCATAACCACAGCCCCACATGAGCAGAAGCATCTGAACTATGAATCACACATGTAGTCCAAAATATATTCAAATTAGAAAGTCACAAAGTCCAACACAATAGAGTAAAATAATTAAGAGAAGGAAAGAGAAAAACTCCCACGTCGCATTTACCCGTAACCGAAAAACGGACCTGTTTCACTTCTCATCAAAGCTGACCCCGGAGTCCCTTTTAAGTGACAAGTACTGGAATATATTTAACCTCCCAGGAAACAAGGGCAAACTCACCAACATCTGAGATTTCTAAATGAACATTGAACATGAAACTAAGCTAAACCAAAGATCGTCCGTTTATTGATTGACAAAAATATAGTCACGATGGTATGAAAGTCCCGGTGGTTCTTATGAAATGTCATTCGGGAGATGACTCAAACTTGGAGTCAATGAAATCTTTCACTGCTTTAGGAGAGTCGAATACCTGTGTTTCTCCATTAAACGAGATCCGAAGCCGGGCAGGATAAAGAAGACCGTAGCGAACTCCGTCTTTTTTCCGTAGTAGTCCCTTCACCTCGCTGAAAGCAGCCCGGCGTCTGGCCAGGTCGGCGCTGTAGTCAGGAAAGATGAAGATCTGCTTCCCTTGAAACTCCAGCCGGCCTTTCTGTCTGGCTAAGCGCTGTATCCGCTCCTTCTCCTGGTAGTAATGAATGCGAACAATGAACGGCCGCGGTCGCCCTCCCTCCGTGGGCAGCGCAACCGCAGCCCGGTGAGCTCTGTCCAGGATCGGAGCCTGCTCCAAACCGCCGGGACCACCCAGTACAACGTGCAACAGATCAGCAACAAATTTAGTGGGATTCCCTTATTCGGCTCCCTCCGGCACTCCTAATATACGCAAGTTGCATCGTCTTCCCCGATTCTCCAAGTCGTCAGTTTTCAGCAGCAACTTCTTGTATTGGTTACTCAGATCTGCGAAAGATGTCTCCATAACTTCTAGCCGCTTGTCCAGATTATTCAAGCCTTCTTCGTGTTCGCCCAACTTCTCAGTACATTCGTCAAGAGTGGTTTGGATGGGCGAAATGGCTCGTTTAATTTCGTCCCGTAGGTTGTCATTTTCCTCTTGAATCACTTCTTTGACAATGTCGCGGAAAGCTAGCAGTGTCGCTGGGTCAACGGTAGTTTTGCTAGCGGTCCCTGAGCAGCTAGCCTGCACTCCTTTAGCAGACTGCTTAGGAGGCATTTCACTTCGAGATAAGTCAAAAAGACGGAAAGAACAACAGCTAAAACAATGATGACTTTCTTAATAGAGCTTAAGAAATCTCTGAATTGGGCCACAATAGGTGAACCATAAAGTAATTTAACAGATAAATGGGACCTCGTGGTTTGCGCGTCTACTCCATAACGCGCCCCCTAGCGGACTCCCCCCTCGTTCTCAGTCTTAATTTGAACAAAATAATTTCTGTTGTTGTGGTTGATGTGAGAAACTACTGAAGTTTTCCACCTACTTGATCAGCCCTGAACACGATGTTACAGTTACACAGCTGTCCTGGTAAATAAGAGAAAGTTGTCTGTTAGAGTTGGTTGAGTCAGCCAGTGTTAAATGTGTATGCCTGTGTGTGCTCTCGCACAGGACTGATTGTTTCTACTTCTCTCTGTATATGTGGCAGTTTCCTCTCGAGATGTTAATTCCTCTCCTCCCTGTTGTTGTCATGCTTCCACCAGCAGTGTCTGCACCGGGGAGACGAAGACATATTGGTGTTAATGAAAAGCCCTCCTAAACTATCCTCCCCGCATGAATGTTTAAACATGCTTGTCATAACATTCATTCGCTCACACATGACAGCTAGCATCTGCAGCTGCCTTGCTCGCCCTCAATATTTTATCATACCATCTCCCCTAACCCTACACTAGCACAATGCCTGTGTGTTAGCAAACTGAATTATAATGACTGAAAACAGGCTGTGTTCAGACCCACTGCCAGCACAGGCCATGCATAATGGATTCAGTAACACCAAAAGTCTCATAATGGTACAATTAGTCAATCTTAAATATGAAAGTAATAAAGAAAGGCAAAACAAGAAGCCTTTTTGTTTTTTTTCAAGTAGCAAAAAAAGAAAAAGAAAAGGAGAAATGTACACAAAGATAATGAGAGAGAAAAAATGCAAAGTAAGGACAAAATGTGTAAAGAAGGAAAGAAAGAGAGAAATCCTTGTGTCCATTTACAGTATGCTATTCCAAAGTCCCATAACGCTGCAGGTCAGCAGTTGTGACCTTGGTGGTTTTGACAGAAATGATTCACCATGGTAACGGTTGGTCTGCAACCCTCACTACACCCCCGCACCCCTTATCATTCCCCAACCTTCCTTACCGCCTCTTTTCCAATTTGATTGGATGCACAATTGAAATGTCATGCCTCAGCAAAACGCATGCACACGCACCCGATCAACCACAGTGAAAAAGTGGGGGGGATAAAAGAACTGGACATGTTATACACTTCAAATTATAAATTAAGAGACAGGTCCAGTGCACGCTGGAAGAAAAGAGGGGTTTTGGTCGAGCATCGAGTCGCTTGCATTTCAGGTAGCAAGGATAAATATGCATATATGGCTGAAATCATAATCAGAGCTATAGGGTTAATGTTGTGTGATGTACCAGGGGACATAGGCACAGTGCATCAAAGCAGTGAAGGGAGCCATAGTCACTAAATGCAAAGTCAAATGAATATTAATGCAGAACCAATTACCTCAGAGAAATGTTGTCTGTAGGTTAACTTTGCTAACACGTGTGTCTCACCTTTACCGCAGTAGAAGCATTGGGGGATGGGTTGTTGAGGGGCAGCGCTGATGTGTTAGTTTTCTTCCTAACAAGCTTCTCTGTCCCTGCTAAAATAGAATTGTTAAGCAAACAGCTACTCCTCTCCACTTATCTTATTTCAATACGATGCAAGATCCAATTTTTAAAGAGAGGGAAAGTGCAAAGTGAGGGTTACAATTAGGGTGTTACTTGACTGTGGCATTTCTTTAAAATACTTCATAAGCAGCAAAACAAAAAAAAGTATTTTGCATGTCATACAGCAATGCTAAGTCTCCTCTTTCTCTTTATTTCAGTCTTTAGAGGTGAGCCACATACTTTCTTGTTGTATGAGCAGCTTAGCACAGAGCAGCACTGATCTATGCAGGTGCTGATCTGCACAAGTGACTGTGCCACACTTAAAGCCCCTTCTAAATCAGTGTTAAAGCCTTGATAATAGACCTCACTGACCAATTGATTGGCCTTCATATGTTTACAGCTCACTTTAATTGCCTCAAAAATACCATTTATCAGCCAAGTGTGTCCGCATATGCATGTATGTGTGAGTGCAAGCATGCCCGTCCATTGACAAAAAGGCTTATTGATTTATCAGCATCAGGATTTGTCCCGTTCACCATACATAAAACCACTGCGTATGTGCTGTTCAAAATGGGAAATGGCCCCATTGATTCCCTTAAGTTGGAGCCCAAATGCTAAAGATTTTTGGATAAGCTTTCTCATTACTTAAGCTGAAATCAATAGGGGAGAGCATGGGTCTAATGAATGAACGGGCCACAGATCAGATGGGGTGTGCTCATCCCTGGCCTGTCCGGGTCGATCCGAGTATGTGTGTGTGAGTGCGTGTGTGGGAGAAAGAGAGAGAAAGAGACATCCGCATGCACTCACACAAAAACGAGCGGACTATTTGGACATCACAAATCTTTTTGTCTGCCTCAGAAAATTCACATTTTAGATCCATTTGTGTCTTTAGGTCTTTCTGCTCACTTGACCCACTTCTGTGAAATCATAAACAGACACACACATGCATGCACGTGCACACAACACACACACACACACACACACACACACACACACACACACACACACACACACACACACACACACACAGAGGAACTAACTCGGGATTTAAGATTTAAATACTCAGCATCTACAAATAAAATCTAGATTAGTCATAAATCTTCATGGGAATGTACAGTAATATCGAGTGCATGTGGATGTGTGTCAGCCAGCCAGCTGGTGGAACCAAGAATGTAGCTCACACACGCATACGCGGAAACTACTACCCCTCTTAGTCGCAGCCCCTTTGGCTAACCATTTGGTTTTTCCACTTTCCACTCTTTCCACCCCTTTGAAATATCAAAACAGCACAGAGTGGTGTATCTCTTGAAAATTGTTTTTGGCTGAGTGTGCAGACGCTTCCTCTCAGAGTACATTTACCAGACAACTTCTAACAGTTTCACTTTGTGACTTGGCCAATTTATGGAATTAACTCGATAAGCCGATATTACAAACAGTTGTCACTGCGATTAGTTAAACCAAGGAGTTGCTCGCTAAAAATTAGAAACCTGTAGACACCTAACGCTGATGAAAAATTAATTAAATCATTAATTAAATAGATTTAATTAGTAATATTGCAGTTATTAAATATCACATACACATGAAGCAGGAAATTTAGGAGCTATTTGGTGGATTTATAAACTGTGGCTTTAAGTAGGATGAGCAGTCAATAAATTGTGCATATGAGCACTATCAACAAAGAACTCTGGATTATCACCACTAACCCAGCCCACTTTTCAAACAGTCAACTCCCTATCCCTTCCCCTACTCTCCACCAAGGTGTCCCGCCTTTTCAACTCATAAATATGGAAGGCAAAAGATGATGAGATTCAGGGACAAGAAAGGAATCAAAATCTATTGTAGCGTGTCCTTTTCCCCGTGTAAAGTTTGGATTAAATGTCACACATTAGCATGTGAACTTTTAAATGAGCTTGTTTGCTCTCCACGGTGTGGGGCATGTAAATACCCATCTTGAGAATGGAATGGGGATTTCGTAGTGGAGGCGGTGGTGCTGGTGGAGGTTCTCAAGAGTTGCAGAGTGTAGGACACATTTGAGGGTTGCAATGGGCAATTAGACCCCACCAAGGGACGGGTGTACCAAACAGGTCTATTGACTGCAACCTGAAGTGACAGACATTAGCAGATGGGAAATCTCACTAAGGGATGTGGCTTCTAGTGATTTATGTGAGACAGATGATTGACATGAGAAAACTGACACACACTGTCATGTTTATTTCTGGGCAAAATCCGGTCAGAGTGAAAAGAAATATGTAAATGTTTAGAAAACCACTGTAAGTTTGTTTGATCAAAAAAATTAACTGTTGAAATTTTTATGTACTTTTTACTTTTGCATTTTCATTCTATAACACGTTTAATACGCACTGCTCAAAAAATTAAAGGAACACTTTGAAAACACATCAGATCTCAATGGGAAAGATCATGCTGGTTATCTATACTGATATGGACTGGGTAATGTGTTATGAATGAAAGAATCAATTGTTTGATGGAAATAAAAATGATCAACATACAGAGGGCTGAATTCAAAAACATCTGGAAAATCAAAGTGAAAAAATGATGCAGTGAGTGAGTCGATTTTGTTGAAATTTCTTGTGAGCACCTCAAAATGGTACTCAGTAATTGGTGCTTGTATTCATGTCTGACAAAACTGGACCATGCTCCTATTGAAAGGACGGATGCTGTCCTGAGGGATCTTCTCCCAGATCTGGACCAGGGCATCACTGAGCTCCTTGACAGTCGGAGGTACAACCTGACAGCGTTGGATGGACCAAAACATAATATCCCAGAGGTGCTGCATTTAGCTCAGGTGAGGGTATCAGTTCCTTCATCCTCCAGGAACTGCCTGCATATTCTTGCCACATAATGCTGGGCATCGTGAACTAGGAGGAACCCAGAACCCACTGCACCAGCATGTCTGACAGTGAGTCTAAGGATTTCATCCCGATACCCAATGGCAGACAGTGTGCTGTTGTCTAACCTGTAGATATCTGTGCGTTCATCCATTCCTCACCACCAAACCGCTCATACTGAACGATGAACAGGCAGCATAACGTTCTCTACGACTTCTCCAGAGCCTTTCACGTCTATCACATGTATTCAGTGCTTCGATCTGTGAAAATTAGAGGGTGCCAGTGGTGGACTTGCCAATTCTGGTATTCTATGGCAAATGCCAATCATGTTCCACGGTGCCAGGCAGTGAGCACAGGACCTACTAAAGGACATTGGACCCCCAGGCCACCCTCATGAGGTCTGTTTCTGATTGTTTGGTCAGAGACATTTACACCAGTGGGCTGCTGGAGGTTCTTTGTTGCTCCGTCAGTGCTCATCCTGTTCCTCATTGTACAAAAGGAGCAGATACCGGTCCTGCTGATGGGCTAAGCACCTTCTAAAGCTTTACAGCGCTCCTAAAGTAACTGCCTGTGTCCTGGAATCTCCTACATGCGTTTTGGAAGACACAACAAGCCTTGTGGCTATGACACATATTGACGTGCCATCCTGGAGGAATTGGACTACCTGTGCAAGCTCTGTAGGGTCCAGGCACCAACTCATGTTACCAGTAGTGACACTGACGTTAGCCAAAAGTAGTGAAAAAACAGTCAGAAAAGATGCAGGGAAAAAATGTCAATGACTTGGACCTTTAAAAACTATTTGTGGTTTAAGGGTTGTCTCATTGTTGCCCCTCTAACTGCACATGTTGTTAATTGTATTTACACCAAACTGGTTAACAACCCCCTCTGCTACTTAACTGACCAGATCAATATCCCAGAAGTTTTACTGACTCTGATAAAAAAGTGTTCCTTTCATGTTTTCTGAGCAGTGTATAAGTTCGAGTTGAAGCTATGGAAATAGCAAACATATGGTAAAGACCATAAAAAACAAGCATGTGTCGCTAACACTCACAGAACCTCAGGGTTGAGAGCTCACCAAGTACTATTGTCAGAATATGTGTGTGTGTGTTGACGCATGACCGTATTGTGTATCATATTTGATAACCAAACACCATAATATATGTGCACATATTTCACTGACTATGATTCCCTTTGTTTTAAAATGTGAGTCTGCTTATTTATTGACATAATTTCCTCTCACTGAAGGGCTTGTGTCTATAAAACACATTAAAATCATATTGCAATCTTTGGTTACCCAGGAGTAGCGTCATAGTTCTATTATACTCACTGAACAACAGCATCACAGCCTGTTTATCAATCCAATATCTCATAATGTGCTCTCTGCCTGGTCATTTTGAATATAAAAAGATCTCATACTCCCATTGTACCATATTTCCTATATTTAGTATTAATCTCTTGTACTGACATGAATCTGACACATCCAATATGGCATTTGATTAGTTGTTTTTGTTTTTTGTTTGTTTTATTTATTTTTTTCTGAGTCTCCAGGTGATATTAGATACACGTGCCGAGCTAGTATTATGTTGGTTGTTTCATCTGAGTATAAAAATGATTTAGTGTGTACTCAGCAGGCAGTGTCATTGACTAGCTTTAATTTCACTGCAAGGGTGGGCTTTATTACTCTGCTACTCTCTAAATATGTGTATGTGAGTGCATGTGAGAGAAAGTGTGTGTGTGTGTGCGCGCGCGTGTGTGTGTGTGTGTGGAGTGCCCCCCCCCACACACACAGAAAAAAATAGAAAGTGCAAATGAATGTTTCTGTGGACATTCGTTCTGTCTCTTTTCATGCTTATTATCTTTGCAGCATGCAACGTCTGTGCACACATGTGCTGAGACTCTCTTTCGCTTTTTGATGAGCAGAGCTTTCCTAAACCTAACCAAGTAGTTTTCAATACCCAAAGCTAGCAAAGGTAAGACAATAAACTGCAAGTAAATATGAAACCTGCACCCAGAGAAAACTCAATTTTCAGTCTCAGTGGTCAAAAATCAGGTGTGTCTGAAATGTGTCTGATCTTGTTACTCTTGGAGTGGACTCTGAGTTGAAACACCCCCAAAGCCACGTGGAAAAGTTTTCACAGTACTCTATGAAGTCCTGGGAAGAGTCACCGTTATCAGATGTATCTTGAATGAATGTTTTTTTGTGTTACTTAATTAGTCTCTCACATCATTGTGTATGAATTTTGGCCCATTCATCTTTACAATGTTGCTTCAGTGCATTTGCAGTGATTTGTTTATGCACAGCTCAGTTTTGGTCCTGCCACAGCATTTTAGTCAGGTTGACGACTTTGACTGGGCCTTTTTTCTGCCAATTTGTGCAGATTTGCTGCTGTCACTGTTCTGTTGCATGACTCAATTTCACCCGGGTTTAGCTATTAAACAAAAGGCTTAACATTTGCCTATAGAATACATTGCAATACAGAGGAGTTCATAGTTACCACCTGCAAGGTGCCCAGATCATGTGGTTCCAAAACAAGCCAAAAGCCTGTGGTCACCCCTATTAGGTGTTTGGCCTGATAGGCTGATTGCTTTTGGCCAAACATGGCACTGTGTACAACTCCACTTGGATCTCATCTGTCCAAAACACATTGTTCCAGAAGTCTGGTGATTTGTTGAGATGTAACTTTGCAAACCTACTGCCATGTTTTGCCATGGAAGGACTGCCAGGAGAAGAGGCTTTCTCCTGGCAGTCCTTCTAAACAAGCCATACTTGTTCAGTCTTTTTATTGTACTGAAATGAACATTATCATTTCACATGTTAAATGGGGCCTGTAGAGAAGTAGCTTTTGGGTTTTTTGCTGTTTTCCAGAGTGTTGCATGGTTTGACATTGGGGTGATTTTGCTGGGAGGTCCACTGCTGGGAGGATTATAGCTTTGTGTTAACATGCATCTGAGTGCTCCAGACCAGCAAACTTCCCAAATATATGTTTTTATTAAAGCAACTGATGATCAGTTAATCAAGTGGTAAATGGTAAATGAACCACATCTTATGTAGTGCTTTTTTACTTTACTGGAGTACTAAAAGCACTGATGCACCTGGCTACTATTTACCCCCGAAAACTTTTTTTTTCACATGACTGTACATTTCCAAAAGACTTTAATGGATTTTAGACAGTAGGAACATGCATCCATCCAGGTCCAAGTCTCTGGTGCAGCAGTCTGAGATGCTCCAATCTCAGTCTCTACCTCACCTGTTTTTCTTGGGGGAGACACAGAAGCATTCCCAGTCCAGATGAGAGACATTACCTCTCAAGTTTGTCCTGGGTCTGTCCTATCTGAAGCATGATAGGGGCATTAGCAACAAATATTGATATTCCATATTAATCTTTATTTGGAGGACATCTTACATGCACTTTTGTGCAGTGACAATGAACAGTGAACCCTTTGAAATGGGCTGGCTTTCATTAAAAACATTTCAAAAAGGTGACATGAATCTCATTTGAGCCAAAAGAACACAAACCAAATGTGCTAACACACAAACAATTCTACTGGTTCTCATCTTTAAACTCATCCCTGATGGGCATGTTTAATAAATACAAATCAAGCTACACTGTAAATAAGGAAAATTTAATAAAAAAATTTAATAACCAGTTCAACTTCCAAGTATAGCAACAGCCACAAAAAACAGGGTTTGGGGTCCCACACAACATTTGGACTATTTACCGTATGCTTCACCTCAGCCATTTTCTTGTCCAATGTGACCAGATTACTTGAAGTTGTCCACAATATTGTTCAAGGCTTCGGTTCTGAGTGGGCTGCTCAGAAACTGAGCTGTTAAGTTGCCAATTTATTTCCTTGTCCTTTTGCCTCACCCAGCATCTAGCTTGAGCTTTAACTGTTGAGCAGCTCTATCCTGTAACATATTGTGATAGACTTGGACTTCCTTCATTTTCCCCTCAGTAATGAAAAGTTCTGTAGTACTCGAGGCAGCAAAACAGCCTAAAATTATACTTCACATGCTTCACATTTGGGATAGAACAATGAAACTTTCTTGAGTTCAAGGATTTTTTGCATTTCTAAGACAGAGTTATGCATAAATCCTGCTGTATATCTTTGTATATATCTCCAAACATGCTGTTTATTCATTGTCTTCTGCATGCAATTAGCATTCACTGGACGAATCGGCTAAACCAGCACTTGGAGCCGTTCTCACATAACACTCTGGCTAAACTGATGGTCCCGGTGCAAGAAACAGAGGAGCTCCACTTTGACGTGACAAACCTTACTTATGATCAAATGCTACAGAGCTATAATCATGTTTGTGCCACTGAATTCCTTAACCTTTCCATGACCTCGTTGAATGCCAGCGGCCCAATCACAGAACCTAATTGAATCTGCTCGGCGGCGCCCCCCTCACACCCCTCCCCACCATACCCCAACCCAAATAAAATTGGAGGTGAAAAATGAATACAGCAGTATTCGGTAAGAGAGAAGAAGAAGGCAGGTGACACCAGTGGTGGTGGAGTTGGTGGGGTGGGATTGGGGCGGTGGATCATACTGCGGCTTTATAAATACACAGACGTGCTCACAAACACACACCCAGACACGTACACGCAGTCACACCTTTTTCAATCCTGCAAGAGAATGGGGAGTGGGAAATGACAAAGAGAGAGAGAAGGCGGGAGCGAGGGAGAGGTTGGGCCTAGGTTTCTCATTACCCCCCTGGCCTATTTGGAGGATATTCCTATAAGATAATCTGATTTATTTGCAATTTTCCTTTAAGCGGCTTAGTGTTTACCTCCAAGATTAATATTTTTCTCTGTTATTAATATCAGACTGTAATTAGGAGTGATGTGTCTCGCTAGGCACGGTTCTGTGGCCGCCAGGCAGCTGGCTGGATGAAACTCTTGTTGCGACTCACTTGTTGTGATCCTGTTTCACGAGAGGCGTAAAAGAACAGAGATGGAAGTTTTAAAAGAAGAGACTGCAGGGTAGGGATGCAGAATTACAATTGGGGCATACCTGTCTCTATGTCGAAGTGTATGCGTAGGTGAGTGCGGGTGCAGGACCGTACAAATATGGGAGTTTATGTGCGCGCGTGTGAGTGTGACAGTGTGATGGCCCCCTCTGATTGATAAGGTGTCTGTGCCGGCTGCAGATTGCTCTTGCTGATTGCTTCTGAGAGCTCCAGCTGATTTATAATCAGAGCAGGATGAAGGATTGTGCTGTGGATTGCTTATCTGTTTACCCCCTCACAACATAAACTGACAAATTATCATGTTGAACACCCCCCCTCACCCACCCACCCACACACACACACACGTGAAAGGGGAAAAAAACACATAATAATGTTGACCTTCTTATTAAATATAAAGGGAAAGAGAGAAAGCATGCGAGAGAGAGAGAGACACTGTCATATAATTTCACAGACACACACTGACCATACGGAACATAAACAGCTCTACTCTTCAGCACATATTTTCATGATTGCACAAAGGAGTGCAATCAGTCTCAGTTGTTTATATACAAAAATGTCAACATGTCAACATCACATATCAAGTTACGTTGCAATTAGCATGTTTCAGGCACTTCGATTTTTTTTTATTCGCTTCAATCAAAAAAAGAAAGTATTCAAGTATTATTTGGAAGCTTCTTAGCCAGTGATCTCAAATATCGATTTGTATTCATTTATGGCCTTTTGTTTCATTTGTGCATTTTTCTATTCCTTGTTGCTTAACGTGCCTCACTGTGTGCAACGGCATTTCTTATATGCACAATCAAATTCTTAATCTCTGAACCATGCGAAAACTGACTCGGGAAATAACAAATATGCCGACTTTTATGGTACTTAGTGAAGTGATTCTGATTGTATTTAAACTGTTGTGTTTAGTTGTAGTAAGAATAAAATAGCTGTTGCTTTTGACAAAGAAAATGGCATATGATGTGAGACTAATTCCAATTGGCAAGGCAGGGTACAAGCCGGTAGTTTTAAACGCTGACAGGTTTTGTATGCCCTATGGCACTGTGACAGCTCTGTGTGTGTGTGTGTGTGTCTGCCTCTGTATCTTTCTGTCTTTCTCCCTTTCTCTTTTCCCAGTCTTACCTGTCTGTCTGATGATGCTACTTTCTCTCTTTTCACCGTGCTTGTTTGTAAATGCACACAGACAAAATTATGAAGGGAACACAAAAAACACAAAGTACAGGAGTGTATGAATTCAGACGCACACACACATGTGCACACACACAAAACACACGCACACACACTGACGAATAGCAGCAATTAGATGGGGAAACCAAGCATGTGAGGACAGAGGAGCGCTGAGGGGCTGCAGCCTGCTGTATGGAACGTGCGTTTGTGTATGTGTGTGTGTGTGCACATGTTATATGTTTGTGTGCATTTGATAGGTTTTTATCCCTCTATTTATACCATCCATCTGTCTAAATATCAACACTGTCTCATATGTCACTGGACAGCAGCTGTAGTAAGGTGTAGTCGAATTTTAGCATTTGCAATCAAGGACCAAATGTGAAAAGGCCTGGACTGCAACAATATAACTTTACAGGAGATAATTAGTCATTGTATAAAAGGTGAGAAAGAAATGTTTGAGTATTTGACAGCAGGCACATGAGGTAAATAATTAAATTTTTTTAAGTTAAAAAAAGAAATAAATATGAAATATTTGTCATCTCTGTCTTCCTCCGGTTTCATGTCAGCCTACTGAATTGATCAACCCACTGACACTGAGACCTTGGGCTTCCTTAGTTCTTCTTTTCTCTCCCATTTGGAAGAATAGCCTTCTTGCTTCAGTCAGAGCAGCAGTCACTTCTCATATTCCCTTTAAATGTGAGGATTCATCTTTTCAGGAAATTCCTCAATGCAGCCTTCCCTCTTCAAATTAATCACATCTCTACCCACTCCCGTTGCTATCTAATAAACACTCCCCCCCTCGCCTAGATCTGTAACTGTCCCAGGATTTCTCTGATTTTTCATCGCCAGGTTGCATGTGGAAGTCAGTGTTAATTAGCCGCAGCGGTTAAGTAATAAAAGAGCTTCAAGGCAATTCAATTTCAGCTGTTTAAAAAGATTTGAGACGCACTGTTTAACTTGTTTGGGACTAACTTTTAGTGCTGACACTGGTGACTTGTTTCCCAAGCATTACAGCTGTTAGGTAAAAAATATAATATAATATTTAAAAAAACACCATCAAATGTTATGAAAACACATCATATGTCTGTCTTTTTGTGTTAGTTTCTGTATGTGTGTGTGTGAGAGAGAGAGTAAGAGAGAGTAGTCATATTTGAAAGGAGAGCAGAGGTATGATAGACAGAGCTGAACGATTTACTTCTTGCTTACATCACAAATCAGCCCCATATTATAAGGCTTTACATGCAAATATGAGGCAGAGTAAGTGTGTGTGTGTGTGTGTGTGTGTGTGCGCGCGCACATGTGGGAGAGAGGGACTGCACACTGGTCTGCAAAATAAAGCAAACTCTTATTTGCATATAAACTGAATGCATTGTGTGACTTCATATATGTAACCCATGTTTAGTATCAATGTATATCATGAATGAGTGAGTAAGTGTATGCGCCTCTGTGTGTGTGTGTGTGTGTGTGTGTGTGTGTGTGTGTGTGTGTGTGTGTGTGTGTGTGTGGTAACCCTGTATCACTGGCAAGCTCATTTCTCTCAGAAATCAAAGTTAAATGGGTCATCTATCATGAGAATATGTGACTGGGTCTCTTGTCTCTGCTCTGTGTGTGTGTGTGTGTGTGTGTGTGTGTGTGTGTGTGTGTGTGTGTGTGTGCGTGTGTTTCATGCACACATATGCAAGGTGTGTGGTGCGAGAGCAGTCTGCGTGCACCGCTGCAGCTGCTCACACGTGTGTATGCGGCGGCCACTTGTCTTTGCCTATGCTATGATTAATGGTTTACATTGGGCTGTTCAGCCATGCATGTTTCTTGGTTTATCGTTTTATGCTGTCTCCAATTAAAGCTCCATAACTTGAGTGATGGCTTCACGCCAGTGTCCATCAATAGAGGCCATCAGCAGCTCATGCATTCAGGATATGGAAGCCACACACTAACTAATATCCTTTTGTGTCAGAGCCAGTGGGCATCCTTTTTGTGTGACTGTACAAATATATACACGTGCGCATGCTGTGCACATGAAATAAAAACAGTAATTAAATTTGAAGTGATCTATTTTTCCTGATAAATTTGGTTTTACTGTTTAAAATCTTGAAAAATGAATTACCAGTGGGATGAAATAATATTATAATTGTATTTTTTTATGTAATCAATGAAAACCATCAGGTGATCAATTAATGAATCATCCTGAAATTGTTTTTTCGATAAGGACAGTCTTTTGCGCCATGTCTGCATTCATGCACGATTTTGCATCTTTGTGTCTTTTTGTGCCAAAGAAGTGCTGGGGGCTACATACATCTGGACGTGGGAGCTAGTTCATGTGTGTGCCGCACAGACACGCGTGCGCCGCACAATATCATTTCACGCAATATTATTTCTCATATAGCTGTAATGACATTAGGCCGATATGTTGATTATACTGTCGGCAAACAGCAGCCTGCTGATTGGGTTAGCATATAACCTTATATCACATCTCTCCATTCATCCCTGTGCTTTTTTTTTATTGCCCTCATTTTTCCAAATCACTTCCCACTTCTCCAGTTTCCAGGGCGAGGTTCCAGGCTATGCAAGCAGGTGATGAGAAGTAATATGATGACAGGAAGACACAACAACTTAAGAGAAGAAAACCCAGAACCTTAGAGCAGCCCAAGTTCTCTGAGTGCAGGACAAAGAAGCCTAGTGGTAGGATAGAAAAGCGTTGTCGACAAACATAAGAATAAATGAATATTTATTTGCGCTGACAAAACCCAGTGAGCACGCACAAATTGTGCATGTTACGGTTTCTGCTCAGCTTTTGTTGTTTTGATTTTTAACAGTTGTATGGATTGATGATGAAGAAGAAGAAGAACAAAAAGGGAGATTTTTTTTGGTGTGGGCTACTGAGATTGTTAAAGAGAATGAGATTTTATTTGCAGTTACACATGGACACTTTAGTATCTGCACACACAAAACAAGGTTTTTCATGCATTAAGGAAGCTTTAATCCCCCCCATAGAGGTTTTAGCCAAAGCTAAGATGCTAAGATCACTGCTCATTGGGATTTTATATACTCAGGGATAATAGGAATATTCATTACTGTACATAGACGAATCTTGTTTACATTTGTGGTATAAACTTCAAGCTGTGTTTGGAGTTCACTGTGTAGCAGCTACAGCTTTAATATGTGTCCATAAGCAGCAGAATGCAATGGCAAAAATCAGCAGAAAACACACTGTAGCTGTATACAATCACCTCTATTTCCCTTCTCCCTAGCTAACATGTACACACAAACATACATATGGTGTACTCTCAAACACAGACTTCTTTATTATCTACAAGAAACAAACATTACACAAAATACCTCTGGCAATATTTGTGCTTTGACGAAAAGAACACTTTTGGTGCTGTTTGGTTCTTAAACACAGCTGTGTTAGCACGTCGAACTGTCAAGATTTTACTGCAAATTACTAATGGTGGGAATCAATATGTGTACCACATGCACAGGTAATGATTTAGCCATGTATAGCATACAGCTGGACAGACAAGCAGCAAATGGAAAAAAGATAACAATAGCAATAAATTCACATCAGCCATACCTAACGCATAAGATGCTATGCTATGTCAAGGCTAAATGACACAAGGAGAAAAATGAAACTAGGTTGTGTGGAAATTAAAAAAAAAAAGGGGGGGGGGGGGGTCTGATTTAGTATTCAGTAATGGCTGAAGGGGATTGGGGGAGGGAGAGAAAGCAGACTTATGTATAGGGAAAAGGGGTGGATATGATGAAGCTGGAGAAAATTAATCAGTGGTATCATCTCCCGGCAAGTTTAGTTAACACTATTTCTGCCAGTTACAAAATATTCCAGCAATTAGTGATTTCCCATCGTGTGGTAGTGTAAAGGAATCTAACTTTCTGCTCTTTCTTTTCATGTATGGATTAAATATTGAATGATTAGCAATGCATTAGTCACTGGTAAGTTCAGAACCGTACTCTGGCTTGAATCTTAGTGCTTTAGTCTTCCTGTGAGGGAACTTCTGTTGTATCGGTGTAACAACCCATTAAATCAGCGTGCATATACACTGCACACACACAAGAAAAGCACAGTCGCTTGTTGACCTCACATTAGATAAGCCCAGTGTCATCAGTCCAGCACTCCAATGTTTGTTTGCATTTGTGCATGAGCTTAGCCTTGAGGCAGTCTCAATGCTTGCATGTACATTATAATGTAATCTAAGTGTATAAACATATTAATGTGTGTGCAGAGCAAGAAAATCACTGTGACGAAATCATAGTGTGACATTTTGCAGGAATCTAAATAGAGCTGGGCGATATGAGATTTTTTCATATCACGATATGTTTTTTTCATTTCAGGCGATAACGATATCTATCACGATATAAGCCAAATAACTATTTGTAAGATTTAAATGTGCCGTTGCTCACAAGTAAAATGTGAAATAATCAGCAGCTTGTTTTGATTTAAATATTTATTTCCCATAATAAGTTCAACAGGGTAGATGTACTTAAGGAACATGAGACTTTTTCAGATAAATAAAGGCAAATATTGCAAACTACACAAAAGGCAGCCGCTAAAGCGTTTAAGTTTCAAAATAGAACAAACGAAACAGACTAAATTGTCAATTCCACTTAGAAACAAAATATTAATTCTAAAAATAAATCTTAGTTTGTTTTACAGAAGAACAGACAAAACTGACTAACTTTTGTCAATATCAAATAAACTGAGAACTAAAAGGAAATTCTCAATCTCTCCTTGTTGTATAGCTGAGCTTTTCAAACAGTTTTAACAGTTACTTTAGTCTGACAAAAGCCGAATGACGAATTAGCGCTTCCAGTCAGAGACTGAGGCTACGTCCACACGTACACGGGTATTTTTGAAAACGGAGATTTTCCGTTTTCGTTTTAAAAAATAATCCCGTCCACACATAAAGGCAGAAATGAAGGAAAACGCTGCTATGAACATGCCAAAGCAGCAGGTGGCGCTAGATTCCTAACCGTGCAGAAATGTTGGCCAATCAGAAGTCTAGAAGCCTCGGTGGGAAAAAGTAAACAAAGCTGGGGCATAGAAGCAGAACAGAGTCGTATGTGTGGAGGGACAGTAACTGTGTGTATATGTAAGCATTTAAACACTGCAGAGAGTAGAATTAACAGTAACAGTATTGTAGAAATTCATTTCACCGAAACAATAACGTGGCGCAGTGTGACGCATGCACCAGTTTATTGTATTTCCAGACTTGCTTTCGGCACAATTTACAGTGCACCCTACTCTGTTTTTTGTCAGACTTGAAATAGCCGAAATACCTTCACACTACGGAACTTCTATGGCTCTTCCGTTCGACAATCTCTCCGGCATTGGAACCATCGTCTGTTTTCTCTTCGGTCACGCTCGGTTGATTTTTCTAGTCGGCACACTCATTTCCTCCATTACCCGCTGGCTGCTTCCCAAACAAACACACGTGCGGCTTGGCACTTGTGCTGTACGTAACAAGTCACGCGACGTGACGCTGCGGCTGTGATTGGTTCGGCTCTGCGCTACTGAATTTGGATCGGCTGACCTTTTTTTTTTTTTTTTTTTTTTTTTTTTAAGAGAATAAGAGTGGCGAGGTCTATCGCGATAGCTTAATTTCTCTATCGAGTAAAAGTTATATCGCGATACATATCGTTATCGTTCTATCGCCCAGCTCTAAATCTAAAACTTTATTTTGATTCTCTTTAAAAAAATCTACAACACTTTTGCTCATAACTGCTTCTCTCGATCAATTTTAACAACGATAGAAGCAACGTTAAAAGTAAACTGACTAACACTTTGACTCCAGTTTATGACAATGACTAAATAATACTGTTCTTTCTGCTCCAGACCAAGGCCAAAATGGTGCATTTGAAAGACAAGCTCCGCAATCGTTTCAAGAGAATGGTGGAGGAGAAAGAGACGAGGATTAAGCAACTAACTGACGAGCTGAATGGAACGAGGCAAAAGGTAAAATGCACGCAAAGGGTACACAAGCACATACTTCAAATGCTTCTTTTATGTTTGTATAAAATTTAAAGACATTTTACAGATTCTTCAATGAATGAGTCCTATTTATCTATAATGAATTGCTGCTTCGCTGTAAGAGCATTTGTGAGCGAAGGCTGCCAAGAAATGGGAAAGAGTAACTTCAAGAGAAGACATGCTTAGTGTTTTTAACACGTGGGTCATAGTCTTTTTTGGTCAAACACATAAGTACACAAATAAACATACAGTACTGAAAAGCTTTTGAGTAAATGAATTGCATTGCACTGTGAACCCTTGGCTAACATTATTGGTTGACCCCTGGGATTCTGTTAGCTAATTTAACTACGCCATCCTAGCGCTTCAATCACTTTTCCACCCACTTATTTTATACCCTTTCAATTATACAGATTACCATTGCTAGTAGAGCTTATTGAGCTGTACTTCTGATTCAAAGGAACACCGGCCCATTGAGGCACAAGCACTGACTGACGTACACACACACACACAAGTACACACCACTTGATCTGCATATCATTATGCTTTTGATCGAATGCCAAGGTTTTCGCTGAGAAAGACGTCAGAGTCAAATGAAGCGAGCATGTACACAACACCTGTAGGATTTGTGTGTGTGTGTGCGCTCGTGTGCGTTCATGCTCATGAGAGAGGCAGCTGTGAAATCTGCACCTGTTTAATTGAATTAGCCTCGTTAATGTATTCACACAGCCTGCCAAAAAAAAGCATGGCATTAACAAGCTCATTAGACCAATTAGTTAATTAATTGTCTGTATGGCAGAAGCTTCCCAAAGAGCTGCGTCTTCATTATCTGATAGCTGCTGCCTGTTGGATCACTGCTTGAGAGCTGATAATGCACTCTGTGTGTGCGCCCGCTTGTACGTCTCATCAAATGTCGTATATTCCTGCATATATGTGTGTATATATACTGTATGTACTGTGTGTGTGTGTGTGTGTGTGTGTGTGTGTGGTTATTTCAGGTAAAAAATGTGCGTGTGCGCGTGAATGCTCATGTATTCGTCTGTCTGTGTGTAGCATGCTCATAATATGGTGGCCAATATCAGTGTGCATATTGCAGTGAAAGGTTATGTGGGGGCCGTCACTCCCACAGGTAAAGACAGAGCAGTCCTCCCAGCCACTTTCTAATCTCTCTTTTATTAGAAGTTAATATCTCGCCTGCTCTTTCTCACTCCACACTCCCACCTGCTTAGAAATGGCCCCGCTCCATCTTTTTAATTCAATTATATTAGCCACCCTCTCTCTCTCTCTCTCTCTCTGTCTTTCTCTGTGCCCATAACTCTGCAACTCACATCTCTCCCTAACACACTATCTATCTCCTTCTTCCTTCTCTGTCTCTTCCCATCTTACCCCTCCTTCCTTTGTCCTCAAATGTTCCATTTCTATTTGTAATCCTAGATGGAGGATAGACTTTGGCCAATCAAGGATTTGCGCAAGCCATTCTCCCTTTCTCCTCTTCTCTGCCTTGGTGGCAGAAATGTATGATGGCGAGCAGAGGGGGAGAAAAAAAAGACGGGAGGAGGTGGGAGGCAGGAGTTGAGGGGAGGACCCCAGGGGCGAAACTTTGATTGCTAAAGTAATGAGACTTGATCAGATTGAGGTTTCTCTCTCAATAGGAGCTCTACTAATATGAAAGTCCAGGGCTTAAGCACTCATTTGAAATAAAATCACAAATCTGATATTCTTTCTTCCGGACTCTCAGCCAAGGTCCTATACTCCTCTGCTGGAGAATTAAGACTTCACAGAGACCACATGGGAACTTTTAATCATCTCTGATGGTGGCAGATTTGGAGATGGGGAAAAAATGACCCTAATGTATTAATTATGTAACAATATTATGGAGAAAGTCAGACCTGTAAAGACCTTGAGCTATAGGAGGGATTTTGGCAGACACTGAGATCTTTAACTAGCTGGATCAACAGGCCTGACCCGCAGTGAGTGGGAATAAGAAAATGTCAACATCCTGTTATACAGACTCATAACAAATTAGATGTGACAACATAGGCTTTTTGAATTACCTTGTTTGTAGCCCTGTGAGTAACTCAAATTTGGATGTTTTTCCAAGGTAAATGTGACTTCGTTTCCAAGAAAGGCTTGATTGCTGCTGCAAAAATAATACTCAGTCTCTACTTGTTCACAAGAGCAAAAAACACCATGATGTTTGCACTAGATAACAGGAATAAAGACTATCAGTCACTTTACATCGCTCTTCCTTTTGGCTCCTGGGCACTTTACCATGAATCCAAGCTTCTTTTGCACCCTATCACCGGTATATAAGCCTTTAAAACGTTATATTTCTCGAGTTTTAATATTGGATATTAGCGAAGACTTTGTCTAGTAACTAAGCTGACACAGAACACTGCCTTTAATTGTGTCTTGCATGTGAAATATGGCTATTGTCGTACAGTCCGGATTGCAGTCATAAGTAAGTATAGTAAAACATTTACAGAAGCTGACTTTTAATTAGATCTTATTGCTTTTACTTGGTTTAACATTGATGGCAATAATATTTAAAATGTGTAAAAATGTGCTCTTTTGCCAAATGTCCATTTTTCATTTGAAATCCCTCTTGCGCCGTAGATGGTTTAACATAAAGAACTTTTGCTCTCTGGTGTAATATGTTGAACTTGGTTGAAGCGATGAAATGAACACGTTATTGTCCTAGTTTTTGTAAAACTTATTTCCCAATAGTCACACAAAAAACTGGGGCGAATAATCCAGATAAAAGAGAGATTTTAATTCATTATTGCAATAATACTGGGTGGCCCATTGCTTATAATTGTTACCATCCATTAGCAAAGCTGTAGATAATTTAACTGCATGGATGACCACCTTTAACTCACTGTTGCACTGTGTTGGGTGGGACATATTAATGCTAGGAAGTGTTTCTGGGAGGCTCACTTAAGGAGGCAGAGGTAGGTTGTGACTGCGCCAAGACACATGCCCCTAACCACAGTCTGCTCCTGGTGGCCGTGTTCACTTTGAGTGTGTCTTTAGCTCCATATTTTTTTTGTGGTTATATCTGCATCTTGTTATGACCTGATCTTATATCATCCAGTTTGATAGAAATAAAAATATGCAGGCGTTTCGACTAGTGCGTGCACGTGCATACAAAGGTATGGTATGGTATCTCAAAGTGTGTTTGCTGTGACTCTCTGCGGAGCTTCCTTGCTAATCTAACACAGGACCATTTAACAGAGTCCCAATGAATAGAGGCTTTGATTTAAGTGGGATCTGAACCACGGGCCCACACACACTCACATTCATGTTTGGGGTGAGGAGTTCACCCACTGTCTGCGTCCTCTGAAATTATTGGTCTTTTTGTATCAGTAATTGCTCAAGCGCAAATTCATGTGCAGTAACGCACACTGCACACACCAACAGTTACTTAGAGCGGCACTGTGGTGCAGTGATTAGCAGTTTTGCTTCTCCTGGTCTCCAGGAACATGCAAACTCTATGTGGCGTTTGCATGTTCTCCTGGTGCTTGCCAAGGTTTCTCAGATTCAGATTTTTCCCACAGTCAAAAAGACATGCCTGCTAGGTAAGTTAGCTAAATCCTAAATTGGCTGTCCATATGAATGAAATCATAAATTGCTGGTAAAGAGACAGTTCACCCCAAGTTCAAGTTGATGAAATTCCTTCGTGCTACAATAGGCTATGGATTGTAGTGTGAAGGTAAATGGTAAATGGCCTGTATTTATATAGCACTTTACTAGTCCCTAAGGACCCCAAAGCGCTTTACACAACCAGTCATCCACCCATTCACACACACATTCACACACTGGTGATGGCAAGCTACATTGTAGCCACAGCCACCCTGGGGCGCACTGACAGAGGCGAGGCTGCCGGACACTGGCGCCACCGGGTCCTCTGACCAGATCCAAGGTGGATCCAAGGTGGCAGATCCAAATGCAAAAGACTCAAGGCAGAATAATAAAAGCTGATAAAAGCCCAAACCTGCTACTAGACATCCAAACGAAAACATAACCCAGAGAACTACAACAACACAAGAAAACACAAGGAAGCAGAAGAGCACATGCTGAAGGCACATCAGGGAATAGCCAAAGAAGACCAATACTAATCTGAATATTACTACTTAACAAGATGAACAGAAAAAGGCAACACAAGGGGACCAAGGCATAAACACAGAGCGAGACAGAGGGACAGCTGAAAAATATGAAATACAGAAAGAACTAAAACCATAAAGTAACGGAAAAACCTGCCATTAATCTATAACTTAAGAATTCACAACCCCAAAACTAAACACAAAGAAACACACAACGTTCTACATTAGACAGTGTGGGAACTAAGCACAAATGCTAACTAATGAGCTAAAACATAAATATACATAGAACAAAAATGAGGAAATCATAACTCAAAATGTAGGCGCTTAAGTAGAGTAAAGAAGCCCAACTAAATAATAAACCAGAAGACGCAACTCAAAAACCTGGCACAAAAAGCCAGGGATCATGACATCTCTGGCCCGTACTGCTATTTATATGGTGTAAGTTACCAATCACTGGGAATATTGGCTGTAGAAATGCCTGCCCTCTCTTGAATGTAATGAATGCAAACAGCACTTAAAAGTCGTGCTTAAAGAGCCAAAAAATACATTACAGAAATACAACTCAGCACAATCTTTCCAGAAATCCTGACCCGGTTGCTCAAACAAATATAAAATAAAAATAAAAATCCACAAAGTGTCAGCACTACTTGAAACGAACATCTTGTTTATCTTCTGTAACTGAAACCACCACATCTTGTTGGTAGTTTCGCAAACGCTACGGGAAATCTTCGATTGAGGCGAAAGGGTGCCTCTGAGCACTTTTTTATTTGCAGGTAGAAAACCTCCAAGCTGAGGAGGCTCATGCGAAGCCCCTCGCCCAGGATGTGGTTAGTTTGCGAGTCACATAGAAGTCTCTGAAGAGAACATTTGTCATAAAGGAGAAAACTAGAATGCCATCCTCAAAGACAGCCCAGCCACACGGCAGAGCACAGTGGGTAAGCGCGCTCTGTCTTTCACATGCTCGCACACAGAGGAGAGGAGATCTTCTTAAACAAGGAGCAGAACTGGGCATCGTTCTCTAAATCAAATCCAGCGAGGTACATCGGGGAATTCTCCTCATTTTTTACTTCCTTCACAGTTAATCATCAGTCCTTCTTCCCCTCCTCCTCCGCCTTTCCTCTCTTGCCCTCTCTCCATATTTAATAACTCATCCCCACCATCTTAGCTCCGCAGAGGGTAGCCTCGTACATTAAAGAAGCATGTTTGTGTGAATATCACTTAGCCATTAGAAGGAACAAGATGGGGGGAGGGGTTAAATGTTGGCTTGATTTTCTTTTCTATTAATTATTTTTCTTCAGATCATTCTTTTTTTTTTTGCTTCCTTTGTTGTCTTTTTCCTCTCTCATCTCCCTTGTCCAGCCTCTCTCTCTCTTTTGCCCCAATGAGAATCAGTGGTAATGAATGTGAACATTAAAGAGTCGTACGCATGATGAATGGAATGGCCTTTAGGTTTCTCTCACTGTCCTCTCTCTCCCTCTCTTTATTTTTATTCTCGCTCCCTCTCTGTTTCATTCTCTCTTCTTCTTTTCCTCCTCCCCCTCTCACCCCTCTAGGTATATCAGAGTGGCGCGTGGCAGTGATGTGTTTTAGGCTTAAATTAACCTATTTACTGTGTCCTTGGCCAAACCAAGTCATTTGTCTGCTCCTTAGTGTTTTAGCATGGTGGGTGCCTGTCAGCCAGCTAAATGAAATACATTCGACATAAAAACAGCGGGCCCTTAGATGCCGACTTTATGCCCTTACTTTTCTAACACTAACTTAATTTCCTTATTACCTTTTTGACATCACTGGTGTATTCAGAAGGCGCCAGCAGCTTAAATGCGATAAGTGTAACACTGTATTTTCATTTCATCATGTTACTGATGTTCTGGGGCCGAGTTTGAAAATTTGCGGTGTCAAAGGTTTAAGTAAGTGTCTGAAAATAAACAGGTTGCTTTCTGTTGCCAGCGTGATTTTGTATGTTACAAAGAAAAGGGGCCGTGGCCCAGCTAAACATCATGTGATGCTTTTTTTTTTTCTTTTAATGAAAAGCTTTTTGATGCATCTGATGTAGAGGAGATACAAAAGGATCACAACACAGTGCCTCCAGGTTTTAGAAGCACTGCTCCGGTTAGCGTCCTACAACTTTATGACGAGTAGTCAAGCAGTTTTATTGGTCCCGAGTCAAAGCGGTAATTGTAGGGGTCCCTAGCCTGGCACAAAGCCTTTATGATGTTCCCTTTCACTTGTACGGAGAAAAAACAGAAGCAAACGTCTCTAAATTTTACTTTCATCTCCCACCTCTCTTATTTGTATTTTCTTGCAATGGGTCGCTCATTCTTCTCCTTGCGTTTTGGTCCACCACAGCTTTCTTTTTGTCTGTCGGTGGGCTTAAAGGTCCTAACCTCAAACAGTACTTTCAGATCATCATCCTTGCCTTTCTTCCTGTCTCTGCTAACCTTGCAGTTACGAATAAGTGAAGGTATGTTAAGTGATATCACGAATGCCCTGAATCAGACCACCACCAACCTGAATGCAGACAGACAGCAGATCTTAGGCCAGCTGCACCATGCGAGCAAAGAGGTTGGACGTCTACAGCTGGAATTAGCTCTCGAGCGTCGCACCAGTGAAAAGAAGGTAATCAGCTTCGTCTCCAAGGTCTTAATTCAAATATTAAAATGTGAATTCTTGTAAAATCTTTGCTTTGTTTGACTTTGTCGTTTTACAATTAAACCGAAGCGTGTGCGTGTTTTTCCCCCTCAAATTGTTGACAATTGGTACGTTAAAGGCGAGTTTTCCACCTCACCATTAAAGCAAGAGTTTCTACAGAAAGCGGGCACGTTGGAAGAAAAATGGTTAATCTAGAGATACGAAATTTCTACTGGATGGGAGATTAAATATAATATTCACTTTAATGTAATGCATTGTCTTTCCCCACAATGGGACTGATAAGATGGGTCGCGTAGGTGAGGGATTCATTTAAATATGAAATTTTCAAATGTAATATTCACTGTGACAGGCATTGTCTATTTCTACAATAGTGCTGATAATAAGGTTTTAGATAATGGGTAATAGGATGTTCTGATATTTAGAGCCTTATTAAAAACACATACTTTTGATGAAGACAGACTTGGCAAAAATTTTGATTGTTCCGCTAAAATGGGATTTCAGCTTCACTACTGCTGGGATTGTGGCGAAGCTGGGAAATCCAAAAGCATATGTTAGTGCTTAGTGGTTTGTGTTTAACCTTCAATTAACCAGGTTGCAAAGATACCTTTCCCAAAGCCGTTGGGAAATTTCAAGGGCTCGGAATTGTAAAAAAACAGAACACAGCACATGAGGTTCGGTCCTTGTCACTGGGATGCCTCTTCACTGACAATACGCTTTTTCAGCGTATTTTTTAGGGTGAAGGTTAAGTTCAGAATTTTGCTGGCTATCCGCGAGTCTATTGTTACAGTAGTCAGCCATTTATTAGAGTGCCCATTTAAAAATGCTCCTCTGTAGCTCATGTTATATGGGAGTTTGGGTAAATTTAAGAAATTTAATTAGGGGGTGCACAGGAGTTCATTTTCACGATGAAAGCAGCTGCACTGAAGTTCAGCTCCTTAAAAACAAGTCACCGAAGCTAAGCTGTCACATACAGGAGAGTTTTAAATAATTTCTAAAACGGTTTTGTGCTCATGTGTTTTGTCGCGCACATACATTTCATGCAGTTACCTGTGCACGTGCAACTGTGTGCACATGTATACGTGTGGGTGTGTTTAAGTCTTTTATGTTTGTGCTGGTTAAGTCAAAGGATGGACCACAGCTCTCAGGGATCTGGTTTCTGCTTCACATCTGGCCTTGCTTTATGCACAAAAACTGGTTTTCTCTGATGTATTACAAGCCCTCTCTCGCACACCCACACAAGGGCGCACACACTTGCAGCTTTGCATTCCCTCATGCACACTTCATTCCGTCGTTGTGTGGACGGTGGCTGCAGTAGGTGTGCGGGAACGCGAGCGAGCGCCCCTGCTCCCTCTCAAATCTAAATGAAACGGAGAACTTTGCATTAAGTGTTTTTTTTTTCTTTTCGCTGCGGCTCTAAATGTCCAAACATTAGCACAGCTGAACAAATACTGTCAACACTCTCTCCTTCATCTTAAATGTACTCTGCTGATTCACTCTCTCTTGCACTCGCTCGCCCTCTCACTTACAGTTGCACTTCTTTCCTTCGAATAAAAAGAGAACGCAGTCTGCTCTCGCTGCAGAGAACAAGTACTCTAGTCACTTTAAAATCGTAATTATCCGAAATTCTTGGGAAGTCAGCGTGGACACGGCATTTATATTAGATTTATATAAGAAACCACTGAAACATCTGTTTAAATCTTTTTTCCTCTCCCTGCGGTATCATTTTTTTTCTGTTAAAACAACATTTCACCAAACACTGATACTGATGTTTGCAGGACAGCTACGGTTTGCTGTTGACATTTTTTTACTGTATTTTTTAATTTTTTTGTGACTAACACAACATATATGACACAGGAAATTTGTCAAATAAAAGCAGATGTGTGCCCTTTTTTATGTAAATGTCCAGTCTTAAATTTAGAGCCTTATTAAAAACACACCCTTTTGATGAAGCCAGGCTTGTCAGGAATCGGACGGGCACAACTTCCTCCTTAATCCCTTTAATTTCCTACCTTTTTAATCCCGAATCCTTTTTTTCTAACTAACTCGCACATCATCATCAACATCATGTGAACAGCCACATGTTGTTGCGACTGAGACATGAGGTTGAAGTCTTGTCTCTCCCTCCCCCTCCCCTCCCCACCCACCATCACCACCACCTTGTGTCAATAATAAAATCATTAACATCACAAGCGGCTTTTTTTGTAGAAATGATCTACTTCACCTTCCCAGGACCAAAAGACACACACGCACACAAACTCTTCTTTAAAGATCACAGATCACAAATGTGCACAGGAAGCAGAACGGGGGATTTCTTGACTTGAGGATTCACGTTCAATTTTGCTGGACAGTAAAAGCCACAAAATCTCGCCATAGAGCTATATGTGAGGCACGACCTTTCAGATCCTTTACTCTAAATCTTAAAATATCTCACTCTATGCGCGCGGAGACTAAAGAACAGTAAATGAAGCTGTGTTTCAAAACAGATGTGTGCACTATAATCCTATTTATTTTTAATCTGCTGCTAACTCTCCTGCCTAGTGTGTCCTCAGCTTCCTCACTTGGACTTTAGTTTAAAATGCAAGGACGCACAAGTTGTGTATGAAGCACTTTTGGAAAACTAATTCAGATGCCCTCCTATTTAAAGTGGAAAAAGAGGTGAAAGCAAACAAAAGAACGGAGTAGGAGCAGTACAGTGGAAGGTAAGCGGCGTTGACTAAAGTTGTTCGAGCCTTCAAGGTTGGACAGGGACAGACGTGGGTCCTGGTCACAGCGCTTTACAACTGTCAGAAAAGCTTACAGATTTTTTTCTCGCTCTCTCTCGCCTTGCTTTCTCTCTTGATCTCACTTATTGCTCATTTCTTTTCTTGCCTTGCCACATCTCTGTTTCATCCCCACCACCCTCTTCACTACCCCACCCACCCCCAACTGTTCAAATATTATTTCTCCCCCTCCTGTCGTTGTCCCCCCCCCACCTGCGCACCTCTTTTTTTTCCTCCCTCTCTTTATCTTGTCATTGCCTGTCAGTGGGGATTCTATCTACGCCGAGTGTTGTGTGCGTGCGTTATGTGTGAACACATTGAGACTGGGATGCACTTAAGAGCTCATTGATTTAAAAATACCTTCGATATTGGAGGTCCCCTCCTGCAGATTCGTTCAGGAGCTTATCACACACACATAGACATCCAGGTAGAGATATGCATAAACCAAAGCTCCACTCCAAAGTTTCTCCTTAAACTTTGTGATTGACCTAGTTAGCGTGTCGTTTTGACAAGTTGTCTGTTTTGACACGACGTCCTCCGGTGTTTATCAACATCCATTCTGCCTATCACACGCTCACATTGGGAATTCATGCACGCGCACGCACTCAAAGATAAATCAAGCTATGGTTTAACAATTGGCAGGAAGAGAGTGTGCAGTGTTTGCTATGGGTAAGTGGAATGACTTGTATTTGTAAGATGAATAAAAGCTTTGGTCAGTTTTTTTTTCTTCTTCTGTGTGCACGTTTTTTTTATCTGATGTCTGTGGAATGCAAAACACCACCGGTATCACTCCGGTACCAGGGTACTACCTATTTGTATGAGTCGAAGTGTTTACATGAATGCTCCTGTGTGATTTAACTGGTGCGTGGATAGCGGTGTGTATACACAGGGCTTTTTTTCTTCCTTCTTCTTCTTCACTTGCCATAGCTCAGGTTTAGTGCGTCTGGTGAGCCTGGCCACCGACAGCCAGAGGTGAGAGGCCAAAGAGCCAAGTTAACTCCATCAATCCCCCTGGACAGTTACAAACAAGCCCTCAACTCTGGTCAAAACGATCCCTAGATCATGGATGACAGACAGCAGGTGGGGAGGGAAAGAGAAACGGAGAGCGAGCATTTGACTCAATTCCAAAAGAAAGGCTCTTACAAATTGGAAGTGAAAACTTGTCTGCTTCAACTATAACAAATAAGCTGTTAAAATTAGATCGAGACATAGCATTTCTTCTTTCTTATTGTTATTGTCAGCATTGTCAGTGATATTGTGGTAAAATCACTCACAAGACAGGATTAGATATCAAGTAATACAATCTTGCCTTCATGTCAATTTAAAAAAGGTTAATTAATTTAGAGCATCCTATTCCTCTCGGTCTTCAACTCCCAAATACTGGCCGCTGATTTTGTTTTTTGTTTTGGAGATGATCAGATTCACGTTTCAGTCATAGAAAGGTTAAAAGAACAACTTAACATCTTTAAAATGTTAATAAGCCATCGCAAAAATATCCCAGAGTTAAAAAGAAACTTTTTGGCTCGACACCCAAACCTGGCCGTTCTCACCAACCTCAATGAGAAAAAGACCGTGGCGAGGTAGGAAGTCGGTGAACACGTACAGAAGAAAAATGAGAACAAAAAATGTCCAAAACATTTCCCCGAGGCAAACTTGTAAGGAATCACACCCACATGAAAGCGCACACAGACATGCAGACGCACACGCTCACGCACTCATTTGGCATCGAGCAGAAGTGGGTAATTAGGGAAGGTCACCAAGGAAACAGACAAACACAAGCTACTGTGAGACGTAGCGTATACTCAAGAGAAGCATCAACAACCGTTTCCCTGTATGCAGTGTCATTCACCCATCACCGCCACCATTACCTGAAACACACAAATATGAAAACAACAACTCGAATATTTTATCTTGAGTTCAGTAAACGGTGACAGAGTCGCCAGCGAATGTTCTTAACACGACGTTCCCTTGTCCGAATCTTATGAGATCGGCTGTGGCTTTGCGATTTAAAAAACAAAAGCAACAAAAAAATGGGTGTTTGATGTGTGATTAAATGCTTTCATCTTACAGATACAGAAGAGGGAGGTTAAGATTTGTACACTGATGAAGGAGCTCACAGAAAGTAAGGGACAACACTCAGAGTGTCAAAAAGAGGTAAAAAAAAACCCCATCAGTTTCATTTTTCATGATTATTGTTAACCACACTGAAATTTGATAATGGAATCACTTTTTAACGCATCCTGTTTTTAATTGTTTGTTGGATAATGTTGAGTGGGTTTATAATTAATATTGTTTCATTACATGTTTATCTTTGGGCATTTAAAGCTTTTTCCCCTGGTGCGGATGCAAATTAATGTGCAAATGTAACAGTTGCTTCGAAAAGACAGGTCTTTGGAGAAGCTCCGTGAGGAGAGGGATGAGCTGAGAATCCTGATGGAGGACCGAAGCAAAGAGTGCGCCCACCTCGACCGGAGCAAAGCCAAACTGGAGGCTGACTTGGCTCTGAGCCACAAACTCCACACCTCACACCTTGAGGTCCATCTCTCTCTGTCTGTTTAATTAAAGGAACTGGAGAGGCTAAAATGCCAGGACGTGCAACTTATTTAAATGCACGTTTTTATTAATTTTGTTAATTTTCTCTGTTTTCAGGTTCGAAGTAGAGATGAGTTAATTCTGCAGCTCAGAGCCGAAATGAAGACAGCTGAACAGAAGCATCGAGGAACACAGAAGCAGGTGCGGTGGCTCGTCTGCGTTCACTTTTCAGGTTGTGTCATGCAGTTTTTAGAGATTAAAAAATACAATTTGGAGAAATGGAAACTCCATGTTTTTCCCTTTAAAACTGCATATTTGGCCGTTTTTAAGCAGTATTTTATGAAAAAGGCGCTTTCTTTTTTATATTATGTTTTGCTTTTTGGGTTTGAAATTTGTCTTAGGGCTTTCAATTCTCTCCTACAATTTTTTTTATTTTTCTTTCATATGCCGAGGCTAGGTTCAGTGATCACCCCTATTTTTTCAACACTTCCTTGCTTTACACCCACAGAGTTGCACACATCTACTCAAGGGAAGTGCCCAAACCAGCAGCAGTCTTCTACTGTTGGCTATCGAGCAGCTCCATCAGAGCAATGGGAGGTGTAGCACCTTGCTCAAAGGCTCTGCGAAAGTTGGAGCTAAGGAAAAGGGAATCGTTACTCATTCATGCTGTGCCTACATTTTCCCAGCTGGTCCTGAGACTAAACTGAGAAACTCTCTGACTCAAACCTGACACTCACTTTTTGGTTACTGCCACCCCCTCACTGTCTCTTCTGTCTGTCTGGGTGTGCATAGTATCCCAGCGTAAAGCTTTCCTCGTCTCCATCCTTTTCAATTTTCATCTTTTTTTCTCTTTCTTTTGGCTCAGGTGACAGCTCTGGAGGAAGAGGTAAGACACTTAAACTGCACGATTAGAGCGCACAAGGAAGAGGCCTGTCAGTTAAGCGAAAAGGTCAGCGATATCGAGCACCTTAGAGAGCAGAAGGAGAAAGAACAACAGCAGCTACAAGAGCAGCTCCGTATTAAGGAGCAACAGGTAAAGAGAAACTCTCTCCTCTCCTCTTCACCTTTGCTCACTTCTTGTGAAATCTATGGATCAGTTGAACTCTGACCGGGAAGTCGTGAAACAGGCTCACAAAATTGAAGCGTAACCCGGAGGGGGGACCGGCTCCGTGCTTCACAGCCGACTGAAGCAGAACAACTCTGAGCTCGGCCAAATGCACAGCAGGCTGAAAGACCGAGAGCCGGAGGTCACAAAGCTCAAGGACGGTTTAAGTCGGAGGTCCATAACGGCGCAGAAGTCGACTCTTTTGTGTGCTCACTTGTCTGTCGGCTGAGACATAATCCAACCGAAAAGCCATCTACTGCGATAATCCAATGAGGAACATAAAAGGAAAAATCGGATGCACTTGTGCGTTTGAGTGCGAGCGCTCTAAATCACGGTAGACAATCAAGTAGTCAGAGTTTTCTGCCAGGAACGGCAAACCGACTCGCTTGCGGCAGACAAGCTTTATTTTGTAGTCATCTTACATATATTCCAATCTACATCATCTGAATTACTAAACAAGACACGATGACTCTACTGTTTGTGAAACTCTCACATCTAATTGGAACTAAGCATGAATACAGACAGGGAAATGTAGACCAAGAATAAAGTTATTATCAACTTAGGGTCAACTTGGGTAGTCATGTGACGGCAGTGAATACTCAAACATCAGGCCAAATGAGGCTTGTCAGGTCATGAGGGTCAGATGTGTTTTCCATCATGTTTAATGAGGGTTGTTTGTTTCCCCAAAGCACACGCTCCTGATTATGGTCACAAGAAAGCCATAGTGTCCCCATTAAGTCTTGTTATGAGGCCTTTCATCCAGTAACAGAAAGAAATGCAAAGTCCACCATTAGTGTTTGGCCTGTAGGATAGTGAATTCATTAAAGGAGAGAAATACAGTGACACAAGTAGAGCAAGTAATAAATACAGCTTTGATATGTAAAGCCGACGTACGACGTCTCACTTTATAGCGTGTGGTTCTTCTCCGTGTGATTATTTTTAAAACTGTTACCTCAGACAACCTCGTCAAACATTCACCATTCACCACCATCACGCTCAGATAAAACAGAGGCTGCATGGGCTGAGTCAATGCTTTTAAGCAGTCCACGCACGCGGCCGTACACCTACACAGGTTGTTCAGTCTTTCCACTCTAAAACAGAGAGTAAGAGTCGATGACTCCTCTCCTCTGGTTTGTCTCTTTCTTCCTTTTGCATGAGCAAGTTCTCTCTCGTGCCACCTTCAATCCAGTGTTAGTCCTGCAGGCCCAGTTAATCCCTGGTTAAACCGAGCTGCAGTGAACCGCTGAAATCTAACTAGTTGGCTGTCATTAGTCGTAAAACCCTCGTGTTCTGATCCAGATTACAGCGGGATTAATGTGGATGAACTCAAGCTGAGTGTTAGAGCGGGTTTAACTTTCTCAACCTCTCCCCTTGAAAGGTGAGCTACGGTAGGATTCCTAGTGTAACGGCAGGATTAAGCCCGGTTTCACTTCCTGAGTTCCCCTTTCATTATGACAGAGGTTACTGTAGAGCAGTGCAGTAAATTACACCATGTTAAACAAACTAGCATGGGTCTGTTCAAGTAGCTTTTTAAGGCACGTTTAGTCACGAAGCATTGAGTAATGGCTTTGGTTTCACTGTTTGAATTTTAGCATAATGATAATGATGATGATGGTTGCTGCTGTAATAGTTTATGTAATATAAAAGTTTACGTTTTGCAAGATTATTTATTGCTTCCTACTTCATATTGCTTTTTTTTTCACACATTCACACGTGCCACTGTGTCTTTTTAAATTTGACTGCTTTCATCATCTTTATTGAAAAACAAAGGTCAACATCAGCATCTGTACTCTGTTTGATTTTGCTCTCAGGCTGATACAGTTGAAAAGAAGCTGAATAAGGAGAAGGAGAAGGTGGAACTTCTGAATCATCAGCTGAAAGAATCCAAGGATGAGCTCAAAGAGGCCAATTTGCACACCCAGGAGCAGAAAGAAACGGCTGCGATTTTTAAGCAGAAATGCACGGCAGCAATAGAGAAGGCGCGCAGGGTGCAAGAGCATGTGGAACGTCTGGAGGAGGAACTACAATATTCACAGGAAAAGGTTAATAATGGCCGATATAGCCTTTAAATACGTACATACGTTTTGTCTAATATGTCTTTAATTTTGAGTCTGACTACCTGTTTTAATGGCAGCTAAGAGAGTCGCAGTTAGCAGCTTCTTCGCTGAAGGAAGAGCTAGCTGAGCTGGAGCGCCGGTATCAGGAAAAGGTTGGCCAGTGGGAGAATTCACAGGAGGCTCTTGACCAACTAACAGATGAACTTCAGGCCAGTCACAACCTGCTAAGAGAGAGTGAAGAAAAACTGGAGCACTTCAAAAACCTGATGAGATCCCTTCAGGAGCAGATGGACACACTCAATCAGCAGGTTTGGGAAAACATTTACGTAATGCAGACACAGCAATAACAAAAGGATAAATCCAGACACAAACACACGTACAAATACATGAACATAGTTAATCCTTTATATCTATGTGGACAACCTGATTTGCTTGCGTAACAAATAGTATTAACCTTTCTTGCAAAAGAGTTGTTTTCCTTCCACTTAATGAAACATCTGAAAACAGTGTGATTCATTGTATACACTAATTCTGTGTAATCATGTCACGTAACAAATGAGGTTGACTGTGAGATCAGTGGAAAACTCGGTCATAAACCAGTTCAGCCTTTCATTTCAAACTAAGAAACTAATGCTGTTGCACACTTTACTGTCTCACTATGTATTTTTTCATGGATGCACCCACCTCCTTAAAAACTAGGTTTTGAATACATGCCTTGTTTTTTTGGGGTTAACTCCGATGGGTGTCTCTCTATTTTCGCAAGTGCACCCAGGTGCTTGCCAGCTCCAATCATGCTGTACAAGTGCATGCATGGATATATTGCTCTGTGTGCTTGTGTCATTGTACGCACGCATGTATATGTGTGTGTGTACTAGTGCGCATTTGTGCATCTGTGCACTGGCGTGTGTCACTTAATCTTTTCTTCTTCTTTTTTTCCCCCTTTCTGTTTTATATTTACTACGTCAGGCAACAAATGAATCATCTTTATTACGGAGAAATTTAATTTGGATGAACTTAACTGCTGCCGCCAAGGTCAGACGGGCAGAATGTCATTTTAATCCAATCAACTTTAATCTGTTGGTTATAAAAGAGTTAGGCTGTTGAAGAATGGCTGTATCTCAGGCCCTTTATTACACTGGCTAATGACTTTGATTGTAAGGCGCCTATCAAGAGGTTAGGAGTTCTTATGGAGCTTCACATCCTGCTAATGCGCTACCTCATGTCACTGTTGGGCTTAGCTAACCCTAAAATCACCATTGCCTTTATTCCCTGTTTACGAAGAAATACAGTGTGGAAAACATGAAACAGTTTTAAATGAAAGAAAACATGACTATAAAAGCAGTTTAGAAGTTATAGCGTTTCACATTTGAGGGATAAATGGAGAAGAAAACCATGGACTGGCTCAAATTGTGAGTGTAGTATCTTAATTCTATCTCTACTGGTCAATTTATATTCGACTAGAGAATATTTCACTATAACATAAAGATGGACAGTTGAAGATAAGTAAGATTTCTTCCCTTTCCTATAAAGATGTCTACTTTTGAATTACTTACATAATTTGCCTGTATAAAGGACAGCAGCTAATAGGGTAAGATTGAGGGTAGTGATACATTAAGCAATTTATGAAAAAAAAGCGAGAGCATTACTCCTGGCGATGCTCTCGGGAGTAAAAAACAAAGTGTAACACTTTCACTTTTTTCCAAAGAGATATACATTTGTAATTAAGAGAACAATGCAGATGTTCATGAGCGCGATTGCTCATAGTACTTCCTATGAGCTAGAGTCACGTGCTAAGTTCGAACTTGTTGTTTTACAGTCAGTTTGTATAATGTGCTTGAAACACCAAGGTCATGTTTCTCTGTGCAAATCAATACACAAATGAGTGTAACACAAAATAATGTGCTTCCTTAATGGCCCATCAATGCCACTGCCATTTATTAGTAAACCAAAATAAGTGTAATCTGTTGAAATGCAATTCATTCAATTCATTCGCCCTTTTGTGTCTTGACTTGGTGGTTTGTTTCTATTTAAGTTTCTGTTTAGGTGTGTTTTGGGTTATAGAACCGATTAAAATAAGATTTAAACAAGCGGGATGTTCTTAAAAAAATATGTTTTTTCTAACTATCTATATCACTTACTCTCCCTTTCTCTCGTTACTTATAGAAACTTGCTGTGGAGTGCGACCTGCAGCTCTATCGTTGGAGCCATTCTCATTCTGATGAGGAGTATTTGAGTCTAGGAAGACTCAGACAGCAGCTGCAGAAGGTAATATCCTGCATGGCACTGCTGGGATTATGCATTCTGTGTATTATCATCACAATGAAACATTAAAATATATCTGCCACAGTTATGTTCAGTGATAACAGCTGAGAGATAAGATTTGTTGACATTCCAGTATTCAGAAGTAACGCTGGTAAATGTAAATGTAGGCTTATATTTAAAGTTTGTTTTATATTTACATGGACAAACAGTTTTTGCTACATTCCAGCACTCATTTTTTCTTTGTGTGTGTGTGTTTCAGCGCTGTGCGGCACAGGTTGAACACCTTGCGGTGTGTGAAAACACTATTCTTCAGATGAAGTCAGAGCTAGAGAGACAGTAATAACAGAGTCTATAAAACTCTCATTCTCCTCTGCTGCTCGGTTTCTGTCCTTGTCTCTCCTTTCATGCCCTTCTCATCAGTCTCCACCCCCAACTCGCTCTCATTTTCGCAACAGTCTGCTTACTAAATGGCACACAGTAGATATATTATGTTACTTGGCAAATGTAAAAATCTATTGAAATCTTTTTTTTTTAATTTCAGTAATCATTAATATGCTATCTGGTCTACATATTATTACGCTGTGTTAACTTGGGCAGCACATTTTTTACAGACCGGTTTGCTCAGGCAATTATCTTTTGCTCTCCTTACCTTAGAGTCCAGGAAAAGGTGGGTCTGAAACCAAGTCTCGCTGCTTCCCAGCAAACTCACCGGAGCAATCAAAAACAGCTGGAACAGGAAGTGATTCGTTCAAAACAGGAAGTGGCATCCTTAGAGCTTGAACTGGCGAACGCCCAAAAGGTATTAAAATAATGCATATCTGCTGACCTGTCCTCTAATTTAGTGAGAGCTATATTAATTTGACCTTTGTCCCGTCTGCTTTTAAATTCAGACGCATCTGCCATTGTCCTTAAATGTTCGCGATGCAGTCATTTCAATCTAAGGACATGTTTGAGTTCCCAAAGAGGAGTATTTCAACCACCTCCACGGGCACCACACACCCACCACTCATGTGATTGTCCTGCGATTGTCTGGCAGAAACAAATTGCCTCGCCATTAATTAAAGCACCAAACGGTGCCAAGGCTGGTGAAATTGACTCCAATTAAGAGCTCAATGGGACACTAAATATTCAAATTACTCAAAGTGGTGACTGTAGCCTGGCAGAACGCCAGCATTCCTGGCAGTCTTGGACACATCATTTGTATGTGTGTGAGTGTGTGAGTGTCTATGTTTGCGCGCGTTTGTGTGTACGCTTGCTTAGCCGTGTATGGGTAGGTGGAAACGGTAATATTTGATTTCGCACGTTAATTTGTGTTTGTCACATATTAGCAAAACACGTGTTACTCTTACCAAAATCATATGCTCGCACACTTACATTTACTCCCACAAACACACACAGCGGCAGGTTCTCTTGCTGTCAGGTCTTGCCCATTCATTCACACAACTTCCCTGTGGAATACCACATAATGAGTCCGTGTCATGTAGGTACACATATCTTGAAGTATACATCTACATTCATCACATGCATAATGCATGTACACATTATTAACTTTTATCATTATGCATATATACATAATTATACAAGAGTCTAATCCTTTACATGAGTGATCAGTCATACATACAAGGGCTGAGTTCAGAGCCATTAACACTAAAAACATTTTTTTTAAGGAAATTGTATTTGACAGTGTATTTTTTGGGTTGCTAAATGTGTGTGTTTTTTACAGAAACACGGAATTTATATTGGTTCATAATGTTTTTCTGTTTTATTATTATTATTATTATTATATCCACCATCATTTCCACCACCTTCTGTCTTTTCCAGCTTTAGATTAAATGGAAATATATATATCTTTTATCTTCGGTTTTTATTCAGGACCATACAATATGATGCGATACCATTTTGGAAATTCTTTAAATGTAAGCAGCAAGCAAAGCAAATAATAAGTGATTTCTGATGATATATTTAGAGGTCTATTGATGGCAACTGTTACATGGCAACAGCACATTATAAACACAACTGTGCAACATATTTAAACCGAACAGACGCTGGATGTTTCTTTGGCCCGTACGCTGCAGGTACAGGTGACACTCCTCAGGCAGTCAGATGAGGAACTGAAGGAGGCCAGACAAGAGTCTGCAAGAAAGAGCCGAGAGGTGGATGTGGAGAGAAGAAAGGCCCAGATGCTTCAGGAGGCGTTACACAAGGAGCAGCAGAAGCTGCAGAGTGCTATCAGAGAGAATGAGACCCTGAGCACTCTCATCGGAAAGCTGAGGAAAGAGCTGGAGGAGCTGCGCAGCAGTCACCAAGTTACAGGTAGCAATCAGTCCATAAACTGATAAGCTGCCGTTGGTCCTGATCCATGTATGCAGTTAGTCATAAAGTAATAATTTTCCGTCAACCGTATATTCATGTTGATAACATATACATATTTCAGTTAGGACTAATATATTTATAAGAAGAATGCTATTAATATTCAGTATTATGTCACTGTTCAGGGACTTCTCTGCTGTTCGGCGCGCATTCGTGGATGTCTGTAGTCGGAGAGAGCAAGAGCCAGACCCCAACATAAAACAGAGTAGGGTTCAATGACAGTGTTACTGCACGCATTATATGAATCTGTCAGCATAGCATGAAAAGGAAGAGTGGGGATGAAAGTGGGTTGCAATGTGGCATGTAGATAAGAAGAAGCCGTAGGTTCCTAAAGACACTTACACAGTGTGGCCTTTATGAGATTTGCCAGCTAGATGCATTAGTTGAGCCTCCAGCTGTGGGCAAGCATGGAGATCAATTGATCTGACAGGAATATGGCTATGCTTGACTTTGTGGCCTGCCTGAACTAACACTATACTCAGTATCATGTGAAAATTAACCTGTATTTCACCAGTGCTTGATTCAGCATCCACATTTTTTTAACAAGCAAGTCAACATGACCAAAAGCAAAGATTTTATGTCAGTTCACTGCTTGATCCATTCATCACCCTGCCTTTATTATTAGCACTCTATGAACATTTCCCCGCTGCTAAGGTTTTGGACATTATTGGCGATCAGAAGCCCATCACATACCAGAGGAGCTACAGTACGCAGCCTGTCCTGTCTTTTGTTGCAGAACCACCCGCACTGCTGTTAGCTCAATCAGTTAGCTCAAATTAGCCAGCAGTGTGGTGATTTTGTAGCTAGCTGTCTGCACACCATGTTAACTCAGACACACACACACACGCTGTAGGTAGAGGTTTGATTTAATGGTGCACTGCTTTAGCTGTATGGTAATGATCTGGTTTCTGTGTGTGTCTGTACATGTGTGCGTGTGGCCAATGGTGGCCTTTGTAGTAGTGCGTCAGTGTAGGAATGGTGATGGCTGGGTCTCTCTGGGCACAGAAATGTCTCATTAAGAATTAACGTACACATCGACGGTCACGCCAGGCAAACACCTCACATGCGCACGCTTGCAGCCATTTCTTCCAACTCCCACTGCTTTAATTAGCACATACACACTGGCTCTCCAAGGTACAAACACACATACACACACACAATCACCTATTGTCTGCAGAGAGATGAATCTGAGGTCTCTCTCTGTGGCAGACAGTGGCTGGCTTGCTCACTGAACACTGCTCATTAACAAGATAGAGACAGAAGGACAACGCTGTGTAGCCTGGCCTTTGTCTGTGATCAAAACGCATTCCCTCAACTCTACTCTACACACAAAACCACATATTATTCAGCTTTTACCTTCAGCAAATACAATCCAGCAATGCAGAGCCTATTGTAATAACTTAAGAAGAATAAAGATGCATTATTATAACAAAGGGGGCATTGTTTACCTGGATATAGCAGTGGTCTGAATAAACTGGGTGAGGAGTCAGCTTGAGAAATTACTGTCATGAACAAAGGGCCTTTTTATTAACATGAAGCCCTCGTCGAGGTTCTTTCTGTATTATGAAAACATTTCATTGAGTGGTGATGATTTTGTTTGTTGCTTAATAACAGCAGACCTCATCTAAGATGGACTGGACTGTGAACGTGAACAGGTTTGAATGATAAGAAAAATATGGACAGGCAGAAACAGGTATACAATTATGAGTTAACAAGAAAATGTATGCTAGAGGTGACTCTAACCAGAATAATTTAATAAGGAATGCATATTTAAGATGCTTTAAATTACTCTACATAACTTATTAGCCTTTTATAACCCAGTCGTCTGTAAATTGTTATGTAAAATTACAAAATTACTCATCTGGTAAATTAAAAATCAATGAATTATCAACACAGTAGCTGCCAGTATCAGGTTTTCAGAAGTAATAATCATATCAGTCCAAAGTCATTTTTGATGTTGCTATTTAGACAGTTAACGAGATAAACTGCCATTTTTGGTGTTTTTAACAAAGCATTTTTACCTCTAATGCTGTTGATATGCTTTCTACAGTTTAATATATAAATGTAGTTTGGGAGTAATGGATATTATATAAAGGTCTCTGTGGCCAGACAGAAGGAAAGAAGCAGGAAAAGAGAATGAGTTGGAAACCAGGGAAGTGTCACATGGATTAGATTGAAGTGTCTGAAGGCAGCTGGATTCAATCAGACTGTGTCAGGATAGGATGAAGAGACTGGAAAGAAAGGAGTGATTAAAAAGGATAGAAAAAAGTCCTTAAACTTGGCGTATGGGTGCTTGTGTCAAATTTACTGTCATTCTGTCACTTATGGCTCTCGGAATAGGCTGGGGCGTGTGTGATACATGTGGAAAATTGCACTATTTCGAACATACAGTGCACACGAGCCATTACAGAAAATGCACATAAAGGTGTACCGAAGGGACGATTGTATTCGTAATCTGTTTTCCAGGAAAATCAGATGTGGCGTACTCTTAAGTAGGTGTTTTCATAGCATCTGCTCGTGAAACACGGGCGGGGATGGATCTTTAAAATATTCAAATCCGACTAGTAGAGTCATCTTACATCTTAAATAAGATGTGTTGTAAGGTTGGTTATAATGCAAAATAAATGTGATGCCGTGTGACAACAAATGAAATAACGGCATAAACAAAAACACTATATCCTTATTTCCACACTTCCACCAAAACAGAAATGTGATATTACCACCCCTCTGTGCTGCTGATGTGCATCTGCCTAAAGATGATGAAATCATTATTGCACGTTTGTGCGTGCACTCGTTTGTACGTGTGAATGTGTGTGCGTGCATGTGTGTGTGTGTGTGTGTGTGTGCGCTGCTGCTATCCAGTCTGGATCCCCGGACACACACGTGCACAGGCCTCTCTCCTCCAATTCACCTCTATTACTAGCTATAATCCCATTTCACACTCTATCGATCCCCAAAACTGTTGTTCACCGGAACCAGCAGCAAACACTGGCATTTCTCCCCATCATTTCACCACTATTGTTCTTTATTACACAAAGAAGCATACCCCCCCCCCCCCCCCTTACCCCCCCCCCCCTCCCTCTTTGTCTCAGAGCAAACTCAGCCCCGCTGAAATATGAATTATAAATGTATGGCTAATAAAAGAGAAGGGGGGGTGAAAAGGAGAGAGAGTTAGAGATAGAGAGAAGTGGTTGGTAGAAACATCAGAGAAAATGACTCCTTTACAAGAGTCTATTGATCAGTTTCTATCAAAGGGGGATGTCAGACATGAGATTACCTGGCAGTTTGAGCATTAGGTGCCGTGTGTTATAGCCCCGGGCCCTTGTACCGCTGCCAGAGGATTGTAAATAAAGCGAAGAGGAGAGAGCAAGAGGGGAGTGTGTTGGGGTGTACGCGTGTGTGTTTGTGTGTGTTAGTCTTTGTCTTTGTGAGTGTTCACTGTTGTGTGCATATGAGGTGTGTTTTTTTTTTTTTTTTTTTTTGGTCTTCTTGTGGTGTATTTGTGTGCATGACAGTGTGCGGCTGTGTGTCTGCACCTTTTGGCTTATACCCAAAAGCAGTGTTGCAAGCCCATGAAACTTCAGAAAGAGAGAGAAAGAGTCTTGGGAGGCTTTGGGACATCTCTCGGGAGCACCTTAGCCGGATCCGAATCCCCCAACAAAGCCAAAGGAAGCTCCCATGAAGCCTTATGAAGCTTTTATGAGGGCCAGGCAGGGCCGGGCCTAGCCCCAACCACTGATTCAGGGTTAGCAAGGTTTTCATCCTTCTCATGTTAAAGGTTAGCGGTGAGAGCAGGGTAATCTGACCGCAGATCTGTGATTATAGGCTGATGCTGCATGATGGGCTTTGAAGCTCCTACGAAGGCACTGAGAAGGAGAGATCGGGAGAGAGTTACATTGTGGCCTAATGTCACACCGTAAGTTGTGAAGACAAGAATCAAAGAGCTAAGAAAGAGAAGGACTGAAGATCTTAAATTGTGAACTACGGACACAGCTCATGAAGCCACTCAAAACAGTTTGCTAAGGGCCTCAGACCTCAGGATATGGATCACAGTTCTGCTTTTACTAAGATAAAGAGAGAAGTGTCAAAATCCACACCCCCTCTGCAGATCCTCATTTTATGCGGAAAAAAATAGTCAGTATTTGGTCATCAAGTCTTGCCAAGCTAAATATATACCACATTTAAGTAAGGACTTGTATGTGTTTGGACCAGCTTCCTTTGTGCCCATTTTTTCCCCTCGTATTTCTACAAATTTGTTTTTCACTTAATTTTCAGTGTGTATTTCAGTTTTGTGCGCATCTTTATTTATGCGAGCTCAGGCACAAATAAGAGAGTTTGTGTAAACGGTCAGCGCATGCAGTTAATTGCTCTCTCTGTGGCTTCCCCTGGTGGAAGGTGTCACTGAGGTCACCTGAAAAGCGAATGCCTTGAATATGAATTTGATCCCCATCTCAAGTTTTCACATCTCCACTTTATTGATTATTGAGATTCATAGCAAAACTTTCACCTTGAGGTTCGGTAAAATAGCCAAGGCAGGGCACATGCATGCACATAGATACACAAATAAAAGCGCATCGTTAAATATTTAGCAATTCCAGTTGCAGCTTCAATTTTCCTAGGGCTTTAGTTTAAACAGTTTTGATGCAACAAAACCATAAATTAGTCATAGTTTTATTAAATGTGGATTTTCTTTTCTGTATTGTTTCCTTTATGGTATTGGTTTTGGCTTCCTCCTCTTCAGTCTTTCCCACCACTTCTATCCTAGCATTCTGTGTGGCCTTAAAAAGCTTACAGAAATACACATTTCCTATATTTCTATTTCACACACCCAAATACACACTCAGAAAGTCAAGGTCCGCTCCGTAAATATTCAACAAACACCCGCACTCGCACACACACGTGCACACATAAACACAGACTCAGGAGCGCACACACCTCTTCATATTCAGCGCACAGACCTTCTCAATATTCACTAGCCTTGGTCACCGATGGCTGACAGTTTATGTTATATTCAATGAATACTGAATTTAGTGAAAAGGTTTTAAGAGCTATGAAGAAACATTGACTCACAAAACAGCATACAGAACAAAAAAAAGAGGGGAGTGCGGGGGCAAATCCTAAATTTTAAATTCAAACTGAACAGGGCCTGCAAAGCAAACCTAGCTGAGAAACCTGACTAGTGGTTTATTATGCATCCCTCAATGTGCTAAACTACTAAGTGTAGGACAATGGGGTTTTATTGCATGTAGATGGAAGAGACGGCTGAAAAGGGTATGTGATTGAAGGGCTGCAGTCAGGGGTATGAGCTCAAGTGGCCTGCTCAAGGTAAAGAGTGCCATCTATTGACGAAACCAGGGAGCACCCCTTTTGTCTCTCAACAAAAGGTTGCTTCGCCGACCAACTGTAAGCAGTGCACTGTGTTCGTTCCTCCCTTCCCTCTCCGCCTCTGAAAGGCATTCAGTGCCTCTTCTGTGGCAGAGTTCTTGGTTCGCTTTGAAGGTGACTCGCAGTTCATGTTTTCCCACTCGTGCTGAACTTGACAAGAATCAATAAAGACCTCCGTATGCAGGTTTTGTAAATCATCCAGTTAACGTTTGCCTGCTAGGAGATGTAAAGTGTCGTGCAAGTGTGTAGTCATCTCGGAGAGTTATTTCTTTAATCCAGTTCAAAAAACAAAATCATCTCTGCATCGAGAGCTATCTGAGGCAATTTTATGACTATTCTTTTTGCATTTTTTGTGGTTGTGTGATTATTTGAATAAGGCCTGTTCTCTAATGAATCCCAACTAAGTGTGTCTGAAATGAACTGTTGCTCTTTATCGCACACTTTTCTTCTTCCTCTGTCTCCCCTCTCTCTCTCTCCTGCTCAGTGGAGGAGTTGGCAGCCCGTGCAGAGGAGGTGAGGCGGATGGAGGGGTGTCTGAATGAAGGCAAGCTAGCAGAGGAGAAAATAAGGTAAGAAGCAAAGAGAAGGAAAAAGGGAAAGCGGCTTCCGTTCTCATCCCATTTCCCGCCGTCCCTCGCGTAAGCTCGGTAATCAAAAACATTTAGACTTTTTTACGTGCGACGCACAGTAGGCTTTTTTTTTTTTTAACCGAACATGTGTTGAACAGAACAGCCCTGAGCTCTAAATGCATACATTGTTTGAGCCTGCAAAGCAAAATGTTACATTGTTCCTGAACATGTGAACTGCTTTCCCTTTTATCTGCTCCTGGATTAATGCGAGAGAAAATATATACAAACATGTATTGATGGGAGAAGGTGAGCAAGCAGATGTTGGGTCGCAGAGTTCAGAGGTGAGACCTCTGGTTGACCTCTCTGTTTCACCAGAGCTGCGGTGATGACATCAGCAAGCATGTATCACCCAGTCGAGTGTGTGTTTGTGTGTTGCTGTTTGTGCACGCATAGTTGTGGTTGCGGCTTTGGCTTCGACATGACCTCACCGCTACGGTCTCCGTCTCGGGGAGTTTCTTGGTTAAGTTGAGCCATGGAACATTTTGCTCGTCAACTGACAATTTAAAACTCAGTATGGAGACTTTATAGGTTACATTCTGAATTATTACATTTTATTAGATTTTAACCAATTTTAGATGCTGTATGGTAAAACAATCGCTGTGCCTGCATATTATATCCATTTGCAGAATCATGCTGTTTACTGTTAACCGGGTATTATCTAATAACTGCAAAGACATGAAAGGTTTTTAAGCAACAGCACCATGCTAATGGCTTCCATCTGTGCTGTGGGAAATCCCCCTTCTTTCTCCACAGGACGCCTCCTCTCTTTCTTTCCTTCTCTCTCCCACTCTGTTCATCCTATCATATGTTCTCTCTACGGACCGATCTGTCAGACATTTTCTCTTCCTTTTGTTTTGGCTGTACGGCTTTTGCTTCAACTTTTGCTACCAATGAGTTGCTTTATTAGTCTCAGCTTTAAAGTTGCTGAGGAACATTTAGCGAGGGATTCTGAGTGTAGTCGGCTACGATTTCCTTTCATTATACAAACGTATACGGATTTTTATTCTTCATTTTATCGCCTTCTAATCATCTGAGAAGAAAATTAATTAAAATTGCCCAGCTCTTGCTGGTGTGCCTTCATAACTATCAAGGTTTCATATTTCATAATTTTTTTGATCATTACTTTTTCATCATTCACTTCTTACCCAAGGAAAACTGTAGGGTCTAAGGAGAGCACTGGTGGCCTAGAGATATCGCCTTCTTGTTTCTCTCTTATTTTTGTCACCCTTCTGCTATCGGCCATCTCTTAATGCAACAGCTATCCGTGACATTTTTTATAAAGTAATCAAATATAATCTGAAATGACAAAACAAGTTTCCCCAGCCTTTCAAATCTAAAAATTTGATCTTCTATCATTTGGGGTTTGTCTTTCTGAGAGGATAAAACCTATAATCATGTGAAAACACTTTAGGTTTTGGGTCCTTGGGAACTGCTCTAGACAGTGTAAATAATTAAAAATGAAAGATAATTGGCAGATTAAACGATAATGAAAATAATAAGTTGTAGACAGAACAGACAAAAGTGGTAGTAAGTTAAAGTTGCATTTTTTTAGCACTTAATAGACTGATTAATGAACTTAAGTATGAAGTATAAATCACATTTATCACCAGTGTTAGAAAGATTTAGTTGGGTAAATACTGGGCTTTCTATTAAGGTTTTGATATTTTTGGATGAGTCGTTTTAACACAGAAGCCAATAAAAACTAATAGACAGATGCTGACTTTGTGGTCTTTCCCTGCCTAGTCATTCTTTTTTTTAACTGTAAAATCAATAATATGCTAACTTCAGATTATGGTCAAAAAACTTTTGGCCGTAAAAGGCCCGGATGCTTTTACTATTCATAAAGTTGCAATTTCTCATTTTTATATCGGCATATATACATATATATATATATATATACATATATACATATATATGTGTGTGTGTGTCTGTGTGGAGTGTTGGCGGAGGGGTGTCGAGGCCCGAGAGCGGCCGAAGTGAGGCTGTGGAGGGAGGTTTGTGGAAATGGTAATCATTTGTCGTATTGATTCGGCTGTAGCCAGGGCAGCCGGCACACACAGTCTCGCTCGCATACACGTACACACACACTCGTAGACACTGACTGACTCGCGCACGCACGGACGCACGGTGCGTGGCAGGAATAGACCCCTTCATATTGATCCCCTTCACATTCCCTTAGCTCGGCTGCCACACACACATACTCACACTTCACGGGGCCTGCGTTAAACACTAACGCGGATCGGGATTTTCTGTCTCTGTTTGTTTTTGCGCTAATGGAAATAATGTATTTGTAAAATACATTTGAATAATGAAATCAGTTTAACCAAAAACGAATTACTCACTTAAGCTGTGTTTTTGTTTTGTTTTTCGTTGATAAGCCTCGTCTTAGGATGATACTAAGCTCGGCTGTTTTGTTTTCGCTCGCAGGTCAATGGCTGCGGGGCTGAAGAAGGAGCTGACAGAGGCTGTCCATCAGAAACTCACAGCAGAGAGAGAGAAACAGGATGCATTGGACCAGGTGAAGAAATACGCACCAAACCTCAGTGACGCAGTCTTCCCAAATAATTTCAGGTGTTTGTTTAAAAAGGGCTCGGGGCACAACGCAGGTGAGGTGTTTGCTGAGAAGAAAATGAATTGATACTGTGTGTACATAAATTACAGCTATGCCAGGTTTTACCGCTTCATTATTTAAATGCGATTATCTAACTCTTCTACCAGTCAGCCTATTGATTTTTCTCACTGACCCATCTGGATGAAACATTTAAGCCAGGTGTACTGTACTACATAAACATGAATACTAATACTCATGATCTCCTCTATTCTCCCTTTCCCTTGAAGATCTTCCTTGCTGTTCCTTCTCTCCCTGCAACCCCCCCACCCCTTGCCTTTTTGATGATTAGTGGCATATATCCGGTGCTAGAGCCAGGATTATCTTGTCCAAGAAAGGGAGGGGTATATGCGGGACCTAAACCTAGCAAGGTGATTTGGAGCGTTAATTCCTAGGTGTAATATTCCCTGATATTCCCTAATGTTCTAGCTGGGAGCTGGGGGGAATCTCAAGGGAGAGCAGTTGTCAGAGCTGAGCTGCCGCTGTACAAAGGCAGAATGGATAATTAGGGCCATAGCCAGTGTAGGGAAGTGATGTTCATTTAGATTTGACAAACTCTGAATCCAGCCGTAAGCTTCCCCACACCACGGTGCTCTCTCATGCCTTGATTATGTGTTTTGTTCCCTTTTTTTACCTTCAAGTTTCTTCTTTATGTATTTCATTTTCTCTTTCATGCCTTCTTTTCTTTCCCACTCTTGTTTTTCTGTCCTCTCTCACTCATGTGCTCTGTTGTTTTCTTCTCTTTTCATTTTGTTCCCCTTCACTCACTTTCCTTCACCTTACTCCGTTTTTTTCCTCCACTCTGTCCTTGTGAATAATGCAGTCCACATAACACGGCTCTCCTTTCTTCTGTTTAGTGCACCATGGCTTGACAATTGTGATAGCCCAGGGCCAGTAAGACACCAACTAAGGCCAGCTGATTGGTCAGTCACAAGCCATGTCAGCGCTCGCGAAGAGTTCTTCATCTATTTCACGAGTGTTGAAAACTCTTTCATGTCTGCCTTTGCTGCGTGGCTGGCTCTCTTTTCTCTGTTGTCTGTGATCAAAAATTTTGCATGACATTTGTCAGAGGTATGTCAGACTATTGATTGAAGCAGACGTGCCAATGACTGCTAGTGCAAGAATTATCAAGAAAAAAAAAGGTCTCTTTCTTCTATAATAAAAGTTGCAATATTAAAGGATTTTTTTTTCCTCATGCTGACACGTTTCGGGAAATTCCTCAAAAATATGGAAACATCTTATAAGATAAATAAGTTGTTTTTCTTCTCCCAGTCCCCATGGTTTTAATTTTATCTGCACTTAATCCATCAAGATGAAGTTTTCTTATTCTTATGGAAAAATTTAGCAATTAAATGTTCACAAATAAATACAGTAAATTCCTTTTCTTTCCATCATTAAAAAATACAGTTTCAAAAATAGACTGCTGTCTCACCGTAAGACGGCTCTGGGTTTGAATGCGGCGGCTGGGGCTTTTATGTGCAGGTTGCTGCATGTTCTCCCTGTGCCTGCATGGGTTCTCATCAGGTAGTCCAAAGACATGCATGTTAAGTTAACTGGGCTTCCAAATTAGCCGTAGGAGTGTAAGTGTGTGTCCGTGGTTGTCTGCTTCTCTGTGTAACCCCCTGTGATGTGACTGGCAACCTGTTCAAGGTGTTCTCTTCCTCTCACCCTATGACAGCTGGGAGAAGTTCCAGATCCCTGTGACTAAATTGAATAAGCGGTTAAGAAAATGGATGCATGAATGGAACATTTTAGGGTTTTTTTTTTTGCTCATTGTGATTTATACTAAGCTGAAACATCTAGTGTTTGTTCTGCAAGTCTTGCAAAGTCAAGTTTAGTGTACTACTAAAGGTTTTTCTTCAGTTTACACTCTTGCAGTGGGGGCTGTTCACCAGCTGATAGTGCTGACAGTTCTATTGCCCAGTGCAGGGCCTGTAATCCTGGAGGACCCACACAGGAAACTTTGGGGTTTCAATGATGGAGCTGTTCCAGCGATCATCAGGGGGTATTTGGTGCGTTTAGACAATGATACAGATGAGCTTGGCGAGCTGATTAAGACCATTCTCTGAGGAAAAGCACAGAGTGTTGTGCCATGTACTATTTGGAGCACTGCAGTGAGATGTTGGTGCACATACTTAGTGGACCACAGTGTGACCTTACCTGGCTTCAAGACTTTTCGTGTGGACAGAGACATTAATCTTAGCGGTTAGAAGAAACGTGGAGGGATTGATATGCTACCTAAGAAGGAAAGTTTCTGTGGCTTGGATAGTGAACTGCTAGCTGTTGGAATGCATCCATAATACTTGCCAAGGGAATTCATCAGTGCTGTAATTGCTTGAATCTCATTGGAATCAACACACCGTTTGGATTTTTGGGTTCCTCGATGAGCTTATGCAGAGGTCATCAAAATGACTGTGGCTGTTGTGAATAGCTGTGGATAATTAATGGAAAGTACACCGCTTACTGGATATGCAGCTGAAAACCTTCTCTAGCATCTGTTTCAGCTTCGCTGCCACGGGGACAGCTAGCAATGCACCTTATATGACCGTACCCACGTTGATTTTTGATTTAAGTTCCTTATTTTATCATGTTTACTTTTGATTGATTCCCGTTTTTATCTATACAGTAATTTTTCAAGATACTTTTCTTTGTGATGTTTATTTATTTATTGAGCTAAGCGAGCTTTCATGTTTTAGCTGTTTGTTTAGCTAGGTCCCATTGCCTGGGAATAGAGGCCTCTGAGACCATTATCTAACTCATGTTGTAATCTGTGCCTGAGTTTGCAGTCTTCACACAGATTTTTGGACTAGTTGAACTGTAGGTTACTAAACTGCCTCAAATTGAAGCTTTTGTTTTTGGCATGAAGTACACATTAAACACACAATGAAAGCTGTGAAATGTCAACTCCTTGATTTTACTGTTAAGATTTCTTAAAGTGGACTTACTTGGCTGATCCAATCCCAAACTCCAGTTCCTTTTTTGTTTTTCTTTTATCCCACAACTTTGTGGACACAGGATTGCAAAACTGTACAAGCTAGCCTGACTCTACAGGGCCTCCAAAGAACTGGGCTAGCTGTTTCCCTCTGTTTCCATACTTCATGCTAAGCTGAGCAAACAGGCTATAGCCCTATATTTAATGGATTAATATGAAAGTGTAAGAAATGTTCACATCCAGCTCTTACCCATCGCATCATAGTATTTCATCACAGCCTTTCAAGAAGCAACAGCCATGAGCATCTAATGACTAAGATAGTAAAGCAGACACTGCAAACCCCTATCAGGTGACCTTAATGGACTGACAAGTTAGATGAGTTCAGAATCTTGCCAATATCAATAATGGACTTCCTCTCTGGCCTTTTAGTATTAGGAGAAACAGAGTAGAGCCTTCTGGCATGGAACCTAAAGTCTGCTTTCCGCTTTAGTAACTAAAGTGGTAAAAGTTCATGCAGCCTAAGTAGTATGTGCATGTTTTGGCTTGTGGCTGAAACACATTGCTCAGCTAATAAAAATGCTCCCAATACTACCGGTGTTGTTGTAACTGTAACTGTAATGTTTCAGTAACCTTTGGGTTTAAGTTCAAGATACTGTATGAGCAAGTACAGTGATTACATCTGGTTGTAAATGATTCAGTTAATCACTCTAATACTTTTTTAGTGTATGCATCAAAAAGTATGTATTTGTATATGTTATGCGCTCACTGACCCACCCTTGTTCACAATCCTTTGCATTTTTCCTTTGCATGCTTCGTGTCCTCCATCATTTCAAAAACCAATGAGCTTTTCAGTGAATTTGACTCCAAACTGTGTTTAAACACCTGTGTGATGGCCGTTGTGACTATGACTCCTTCATTAGGTTCCAATCTCGGTTATTGAGCGGCAGAAGATGAATTATCCAATGGTGAAAAAAAATCAAAGGGTTTGAAATGGTAAATGGTACTCTACAGTGGCTTATAGAGGAAATCTATATTACAAATTGCCTTGGTGCACAGAAGCTGAACCTCAGATAGCTCTGTCTTTTTCTCTATGTATGTCTTTGTATGCACAGTGTATACTACGTAGGTGTGCGCGAAAGAGTCTTGTTTGCGTTTTCTGGGTTTGTTTAGTATCTTTTTTCTGGTATCAAGTTAACGATTCGCATGTTAGTCAGTTTTGCACTTCCATGCATGCTGCTCAGGACATACACACACACACACACACACACACACACACACACACACACACACACACACACACACACGAAGAGATACATGCACACTTTGCTTAGTCCTGTCCCTCTGCATGAGTCCAGTTCAAATACCAATCAGGGTAAAAATAAGGCATGTTTTTGTGATTGATCAGATCATCCCTCTTTCCTTCTCCCTCACATTTACTCAGCCATACACACAACACACACAATCATAGTCATTAGTGTGTTTACCTCAACTTCTTTGAGCATGAAGTTAAAGATTTCAAGCAGTTTTAATGAGAATTTGCAGAGAAGTTTTCAGATAGCAAAGTTTATAAGCATGTTTTCATGTTCTTAAACTTTTTTAGTTGCCCAAATATCTTTACAACTATTGATGTCATCTGTACAAATACAATTAGACAGTAGATTTTAATCACTCTGAGTCAGCGGGGCGCTTGCCTAGTGATTACAGAGAGAAGTCTGGTCCCTTGTTAAAATCCTTGAGAAAAACATAGAACTGCCAAAAAAAAAAAGGGAACAAAGAGTCATCCTGCTACCTCCTGTTACCACCTTTTCCCACAATGAATCATTAGGCAGTATTTAACTGCATACAAATTCTGTTATGAAGTATTTTTTTTGGGGGGGGGGCGGGGCGTAAAATACAAAGTTGCATCTGAATGTGTAAAAATACTTTGTAGATTTGTACCAATCAGTGTGTGAATGCACAATATAAATTTAAGTTTCGCAAGGGTGTGTTGAATGTCGCTATAATGTGCAGTTAGGTCCACGTAATATTGGAATTTCCCTAAACATAATCTTTTAATAGTTGTATGACTAAAGTCAGCATGAACTGTATTAACCAATGAGGATGTGTCACAGGGTGAGAGGTGGGCGCAGTCCTTCATAGGGCTAACTCAGAGAGACGGACCACCATTCATGCTCACATTTACACCTACAGCCAATTTATAATTACCAATTAACCTCACAATCATGTCTTTGGAGCGTGGGAGCTGACAGTGCTAAACACTGCATCAACCAAGCTGATATTGCACTGAAAATAAAAGCCACACCAGCTCTGCAACAACATTATTTTGGAGATGAAGTTATATGGAAATCGCAGGAAAATGAGTATGAAGAAGGCTTGGAAGCATACAACTTCATCTGTAAAGTGTGGTGGAAGCAGTGTGACACACTGACATACATATCTTCCAGCAGCGCTGGATCACTGCTGTTTATTGATGATGTGACAGAAGATGGAACTGTATAGGGATACACTATCTGCTTGGTTTCAGCTGTACTGGAGCGAAGTTGACTAGATGGCATTTCAAAGGAGAGATGGACAGTGGCCCAAAACACAATCTAAAAGCAACCTGGGAGTTTTTAAAGGTAAAGAACTGGAATAATCTGCATTAGCAGAGTCAGTCATGTGATCTAAATCCAGTTGAGGTACATTTTATAGGATAACTGTAATGAAGGTCTGGGAAGTTTTTCCCCCAAAAGCCATTGTTTTGTCTTTTTATGTCAATCCAGCCATCATTGTCTGCAATATAATATTTTAAAACATATTTAAATTAAGGGTTTTAATTATTAATATATGGTTTTGGTTGATTTATATGTGATTTATACTTCAGTGAGAACAAACAACCCCTGGATTAACACGGAAGAGCTTTATGCAAATGTACAGTTTATAAGGTTGGGAAACCTGCAGTCAGCTGAGACTGAAGAAGTCACTTGGATGAGTGACGAAACGTTTCTCCCACTGAAAACGCTACATCCAGATGAACAGAATCAACTGTCTGGGACTCGACTGCTAGAATTAGGGCCTTATTAATTTCTTTTGCCAATATGTTTTTGTAAATTTGTGGTCCTAACTGCTTAATAGAAATTTTCCATCAAATCATGTCATCCAGTACTCGTGCGTTCTCACCCCAGGGCAACAAATACTGCTATTCTGTTGCTGGCACAGAAATGCGGACAGGTATCTTTGGCAGTGCCTTGACACGTCAGCCATAGCAACACCGGACGGACATGGATAAGTAATGTTTCTCTTTTAAAAAGTCCACATTTGAAGGTCTAGGCACCAAAGACTGGTTGTTTAGATTCATGGCTTCACAAAACACCCATATTTGAAATCCTGGAAATGAGAAAAAATATTTTTTAAAGCAATATGGAAAGATTTTCTCATTTGAGCCAGAAAAAGTCACAATAGGACCACTCAAACTAGTTTCAACTGCGTAACTTTTTGTTTGCAGATTTTTGTAAAAAAAAAAAAACCAAAACAGCATGTTGTATGTGCAAGCCTGTAAATATCTTTGTGGTTTTTGTTTGCAATCTGGCTAAGTGGATGCAAAACAAACGTGTTGTATTTCAAATTTTAGAGACACTTGAGATGTCGGTTCGCCGTAACGGTTGTAGCTGTTCACTGATCTCACTCATTATACCTGATAGAAGCCCCCAAGCCTGGACTAATTAGCTCAGAACGACCTGCGCTTGATCACCATTTTCACACACAAACATACACACACATGGCGAAATGAGGACAGACAAATGAAGCTCATTTGTTTAGTTGATGAATAAAGAGAAGTTGCCCAATTGTCTGACTGTTAAACCATGGAATGGACTTTGTATTTGCACAGTGTGTGTGCATGTGTGTCCCATCACCATCCCACACAGCTCATTAAGCTACACTGTTGTAATTCATTTGAGAGATGGAAAGGACAGTCAAGCAGGAAAACTAACCATGTTTTTTCCCCTCGCATGTTGTTGCTATAACTTTTCACGTCCTTCTTAGCTGTCACCCAATATCCTTCTTTACCAAAGAAGGCTGTACGTTTGTGTTTCTGTCTCAGTACAAAACCATGAAAAGTTCCTGTACAGACGGGTTCATAGAGGTGACATATGGCAGGAAGAATTTAGTCTCAGACTGGAAGGACGAGGCGATAAGAAAAAGGTGTATTGAAAGGGTTTTTTTTCTCCTCCTTGCTGTCACCTTTGGTTTTTGTTTTATTGATAATGTGTTGGATTTCTTAAGCTTTTCGTTCAAGCACAAAATAGGCAGACTCACATCAGTCATAGCTCTTTTATTTTATTTCATTTCATGTTTTACTTTATAAACAGTTTGTCACCTTGGTCAAGATTTACAACACTTTTAAAACGAGTGGAAATTAGTTTTTTTTTTTTTTAATAAATCAAACATGAGAGTGTTTAATTAATCAAATAAAAGTAAGGGAAAATACTAATACTGCAATTACTCAAGGTTAACATCTAATTATTTCACCTTGGCAACAAGGTTTAGCTCTGCTAAATTCGCCCTCACAGATTCCAAGAGTTGTGTTGTGTCACTCTATTACAAGCTGTGTTGTGTGATAGCCCCACGTCGCTGAGTTTTCAGCTACCACACTGGACTAAGAGCATCCATGAGGAGATTGACCTTGGCACATTTTTATTTATTAGTCATCGTGTGTGGATCTGTGTGTGTGTTTGCGTGTGCAGGAGAACATAATGAATTAAGTATAAATGCCTTGCAGTTAAAAAGCAAACCACGTACTGCAATGTATGCTATATTTATCCATCCATCCATTTTCTGCCGATTATCTGGGTGCAGATCATGGCGGCAGCGGCCTAAGTAGAGACACACACCTTTGGCAGCATGTTCCAGCTCTTCCAGTTTCCACACCAGCTGTGAGATGTAATCTCTCCAGCATGGCCTCGGTCTTCCCCGCGGCTTCCAAGCAATCACCTAGAAGGCATTCAGGAAGCATCCTAGCCTGTTGACCGGCCCACCTTAACAGTTTCCTTTCGATGTGAACGAGTTATGCTGAGGTTCTTAGAATATTTTTAAGGGAGATCCAAACCACCCCTTGGAGGAAGCTTATTACCACCATGATCTCATTCTCTCGGTCACTACCTAGAGCTCACGTGTGTAGGTTTGGGTAGAAATGTAGATCGAGTGGTAAATCAACAGCTTCGCTTCTTTGCTCAGCTCTCTCTTCGCCACAATGGACCGCTACAGCATCCGCATCACTGCAGACTTCACACCAACCCGTCTGTCAATCTCCCGCTCCCCTCTCCCCCAAGATGCTTTGGGGCAGCGCCTCCTCCCCGTAACTCTGTGCTTTGCCAAACTCATCACTGAAACAAGACAGCACGGATGCACCTCAGACCCTAAAATTGCTCTTTTGTTTTGCTGCTGTTATTTAAGCACTTGTGCGACCCGGTCAGCCGGACAACTAAACACCACTCATTGTGCTATTGCGAATCCCTTCAATCCATAACGCATTTAAAGTTTTCTGTTGTTTGAGTTTTTCATCAAACGTAGACTTTTTCTTTTTCTTTTTTAGACGCTGCACGACAATATTTGCACATTTCTTTTTCTTTTTTTTGTCAGTAATCCTGTTACGCCTCAAGGACTAGCTTACCCTCCTTTATACAGGATCTGTGGAATAAAAGTGCAAAATTGAATTATTTCTAAGGTTGGATGTTGTTTGATATTATATTAGTGCTGGCGTATTGACTGAACTTGGTAAAATATTTCCATTGTATGCCTTACAAGTTTAAACTTATTTTCTACTGATTCCTGAAGGGGCTTGTGAAACTTCAACCAAGGCTGGTTATGTAGCTGTGCACACACAGGCTAGATGCAAGACAGAGGATTTCAGTAATGGCAACCACTGATAAACAACCCAGCAGCATGCGTAGGAGAGTGTGTGATGAAAGGAATCGGGGAAAAGGAGTCAGGCCACGCAGCAGCAGACGAAGGTAATTAAAGAAGCCATCATCAGCATCATTAATATGCTAGATCTGCTGTGGCCCACTGACTAGTCTAATGGAGAACATGTCATCATCGTCACCATTAGGGAGAGTGGGACACACATAAACACACGCACACACTGTCTTAATGTTGGGTCACGCCACGATTACCACCATTAAGCCTAGAGTGAGAAGGCCTGCTTAGGAAGCCTCATTCTCTTTTACCATCATACATGCACGCATACAGTGCACACACAGAGCCCCGCACGAACTTGTGGATCTTTAATTCAGACCATGTGAGTGATAAGTATGCATATTTAAGTGATGTCAGGCCTGTTGGGTCTTTTAATTAGACAGAATGAATGAATGTTTTATAAAAACGTGTTTAACAATAAATGTGTTCATTAATTTGATGAGAGGATGTGCTCTGATGAGCTGAGTGGAACAGAGTAATGGCTCATATTCGGCTCTAGCGGTTTGATGGTTGTAGAAGCAACAACTAGGCTATCTGTTTCTGATTTTATACTCATTTTTATGTTCCTCTCATTACCAAGAAAAGTCTGCTTTGACGCATGTTTATCCCCTGACCTTGGACGGTTTGGTGGCTTTTAGTGAAAATACACTTTTGCCCAATGCGCAATGTGATACCGGTCCACAGCTCCATGGAGAATAGAAAAGATGGAAAATCTATTAACTTCTAAAGTCTCTACAATCATTTGCTCTCTTTCTTTTCTTTCTTCCTTTTATATTTTCCATCTGCAGGTATGCTTTCAGGTTTGTCATGAAAGTTCATTCAGATGTATAGGTTCAGAAAAAAATGTTGGAGTCCAGCAAAGTCTAGCTTGCATCTATTGAAAAGCATAGGCTGGAACGACTCGGGCATTTTTTTTTCTTCTTCTTCTTTTTTCTTTTTGGTAGGATAAATAAAAAAAATAATTAATTAAAAAAGAAATGGTACAGCAGCTGTAAAGATTTGAAATCTTTCACCAGCGCAGGAGTAGTCAACTCATATTCTGGAGTATAAAGCTGAAAGGACAAGAGGTATCACCAAACTTGGTTATAAATGCATTTTGTTGCCCCTTTTAGCCCCCATCATCTGCTAAAATATTTGTGCAACAAAACCAATCTAAATGTTAAGCAGGTGTGCTGACTTACTCCTCCCCACTGTTGCAGTGGCACCTCCTTGTCCCCCCCCACACCATCCGTTTTCTACAAATGTCCCTCCCTCTTTCTCACAAACCCTTCTCTCTGCCTCCCTTGACACTGCTGGAAACAGAGTGATGATGTGTAATTTAGACCTAATCGCAACATCAGAGTTGTGCTGCGATTTACATCCCTCCACTAGCTGAGCCAGTCAGACAGTCAGGAGGGAGATGTTAATGTGAGACCGCAGGTAATTACTGTCATTACAGCATGCCGCAGATCCTGCCAGTGTACGTGCGCCCATGTGTTGCGTGGGTGGGTGTTATTTGATCTTTTGAATGGTATAGCTTGATATATTTGCGCTTATAATTAATATGGGTGTGTTAATATGCGGGGGTTTTGCCAAGACGGCTTAAACAGAACTTTTTTCATGTGAATATGCGTCAGAGCACGAGACAAAACACAAGATGAAGTCACAAACAGTGACAATATTTACTCCACTGTTAATGTAATTACAATCGATAGCCTGACTCAGTTTATTCTTCAAAATTGAATGATTTGCTTGATGTAATTTCACCGATCCCACGGTTTCTCTTCAGCGCTTATTTGCTGAAATGCAACCCTTCCTTAATCCAATCCTAATTAAAAGCGCAATTTTTCATCATGTTACGCAAACTGAATTATTAATTATGTGTCACTGGTGTCTTCACAGCCTCATTGCTTACTCTTATGCATGTCAGTTCTGTTTTTTTCAGTGGATGCATAAGGTATTAAACAAATGAGTGTCTCATGGATTTCCTTGTGTTGCAACATATTTGAATTTTTACAGTGAAAGAAAAACAAAACCCGATGTGTTGTCTGCTGCTTCGTATTTTCTTGTGCAGGTGAAAAATTCATCAGCTTTAGAAGTTGTAAACTTTTGAACTGGTGCCTCTGTTTGTAGCCCTGGGCTGACTGACTTCTGTCAGATAAACTCGTTAATATTTTAAAAACCTTGACCTCAGGCAACTAAAAGTGTGGGTTTTTTTCTGTTTTCCTGCAGCCCATCTGGATATGGGCAAAACATATTTAATGGATGCTCAATCATCAGGAAACAGATGCCGAGTTCTGAAAGTTTTTGGACGCTACAGACAATAATCTCTTTTATTTTTAATGCTGATAGTTTTTTGTTGGCTAATCATTGCCTCCTTCACTTTTCACTACCATTATTTGTCCTGTTATGCTCACTTGAAGTCACTGGATGATAAAATGAATTATAATGATTCTTAATCACTTTTCTTTGTTTGATTGCTCGGGAATACAATTTCTTTCGCAACAACAGAATCAGTCTTATCTATGTGTTAAATTTAAATCTTCTTTAACTTTCTGGAAACACGTTGGCAATATAAAATAATAAAATATATATTTTGTGCACGTGTGAGATTGAAAATACACATGCAGATATACACACAGATGCACACCGTGCTTGATTCATCTCATACCTGCAGTTGATATTTTGACATTTCGGGTTAATCATTTGACATTTTTATAAACTTAAATCACGGCCCACATATTGGAAACTTTTTCTGTGTTTGCTCAAGTCTTTGTGGGAAGATGGTATGGCATATCAAGGTGTTTCTATGGCGATAAGGGTAATATGTCAGGGTCCCCAGAGTTTAGGCCTGGAAAGGTCCTGACTGATAAGCAGAATGAAAAAGTCAGCAGTTTGGCCAGTGCCATCCAGTCCCTGTTAACCCCACACCCATCTTTTCCCTTTCTCCAATCTCGCCTCCAGTCTGCTTCTGCCCCTCCACCCACCCACCAAATCCTCCATCTCCCCTCCCGCCTGCTTAATACCTCACCTTGCTATTTATACCTGTGTCTGCAAATGCCATCTCTTTCATCCTCCATTATTCTCCATTTACCTAATTTTTCTCTTGTGTTGCCATTATGCTCTATTTTTGACATTTAGTCTCACCCTTTTTGCACCCCCTCTATTTAAAGCATTACTTACCCTGCTTTTTAGCTTTTCTTTAATCACACCTTTGCTCCCCTCCACCCCACATTCATATTTAATATGATGTTTGCATCTGAGCGTGTGCACAGGCGTGTCTGTTTACAAGACAGAGACATGCAGTCCATAAATGTGTGAAGCTGCAGGATGTTAATATTTTAAAAAAATACTTTAAGCTGCTAACCTGTTTAAATTACTTGGGATTTGGTTAGCGTGAATATCGGTGTGTACTTCACTAATCTGCTGGGTAAAGTATAGAAAAGGGGGCAGTATATCTGCAATAAGGAAATGCTGAAAAGATTGCAACTGCTTAAGTTTTGATGGATAATTCTTGGCTACTGTATCGACTGTAGGTGATCACGCTCCGGTCAGAGATGGAGGGGACGCGGTCTGACAATGCAAAGCTTCTGCACGAGAGCCAGCTGGTCATGACTAATGTCAACCTTTGGATCACTGAGCAAAAGTATGGACACTCCCAACATGTTTTTTGTGAATTTAAAAAATAAAAACAGAGGATTTAAGGAAATAAAAGGAAGTTATTAATGTTTTCTTAGTTGGCACATGCTATAAAATATGTGTGTATCATATAGTGTACTGTTATGTGTAGCTACAGTTCAAGGTCAATCTACAAAATACTTTATGTTGTAGAAAATATTGATTTTATGATTTTAATGGTGCATTTTGATCTATTTGTTTATATTCAAACAACTAAAGGACAGCCAAAAACTGTTGATGTGTTAGTTTGTGTAGAATTACATTAAAAAATGTGTCTTCCTTACTAAGGGCTTCCAGTGAGAGCATTATTGCCCAGATTAAAGCCCAAAACAAAGCTCTGCTTGTCATCACTAAAGAGAAAGAGTAAGTATATTTGGCACAGCGATATTTTTCAGTAGCTAGATTTGTTTGCGTTTGTAGACAAGTATGTTCGAATGAATGCGTTTCAACCCTGTACATCGCTTTATTTAGGGAATATGACTGAAGATGGTCGGCGGTGGTTTGGAAGTGAGGCAGCATGAAGTGTGTCTGTGTACGTGTGTGTGTGTGCATATGCTGAGGTGATTCAGGTAGACTCCCTGACATACTCACACCTGACAGTGTTTCTGTTTAGTCATGTCTCATAAATACACGCATACATGGGCGTGACATATTCTTCATGCCAGAGATCAAAGCTGTCTAGCTATAGTGCCATACGTTCATAATCCCCACCCAGCACCACCGTAACCATGTTCTCCTCTGTCTCCACTCACACGTGTCCTCGTTCATGTGTGCTCGTGTGTGCTTATGTTTTTGTCATGTTATCATGTGGCTCTTGTGCATAACAGACTCCATACACCTTTGTCGAAATCACATCTCCCTCAATGGTTCCTTTTCATAATGAACACAGTCCTTCAATATTCCCTAACCGGAAAATGTCTGCTTCCCGCCCCCCTGCAAATAAAACAATTTCAGAATTCTTAATAGGTCTGAAATTGGTGGGCACAGCAAGATACTGAAATAGATAGTCACTAGGGTAAGTGATAAATGCTGTGCAAAAAGAATTGTGTTATAATGGACTACAGTATATGCGTGTATGCGATGATGTCTGAACTGCTAGTTAAAGGCTGCTCTGGAAAAGAGAGAAACGCGGACATCACTGGTGTTGCTTGAAAGACTATTTTGTCAGCAATGTTAACAAGAGTCTCTTGATGATAATAGGTGTCTGCTATTCTTCCTCTCTATTTATATTTCTCTGTTTAACACGTCTCTCTGCTTTTGTCAGATGCCTTCAGGAGGCTAATGACACACTGAAGGCAGAGGTAAAGAGACTGAAAGAAGCGGTGGATGAGAAGGAGAAAGACATGGAACTCTTCAAGGTGAACAGGGGCAGAGTGGAAAAGCAATGAACTACAAATAAGGAGATACAAGAGCGAGTCAATCATAAACAGGTTTGTTTTTTATAATTGTTTGCAGGCCCATCTCCGGGACTGGGGAGTACAGCAAGACAGGAAAACGTGAGTCATCTACATTTATGTGGGCACGTGTATGTGTGTGTGTGTGACCACACATTTAAAGGCATACGTTTGTTTGCATTCAGCAGCTGATCAAAGTTTAGCATGTAACAAAAGCCACCACGTTTGGCTCTTTCGCACACAATCTGGTCGGAACAAAGCTGATGATGATAGTAACAGCAGGAGTGCCAAGTTGTGAATGAAACGCCCCGCGGGCCCGGCCACCTGTGCGTAGCAGTGCCCGTGTGTGCGCACGTGCTGCTGTTTTATTTCTTCTTCGTCAATCTGAATATGTTATTCATGCTGGGCCTTTAACAATGATTACACTTCAATCAAGTGCCCATCCTCTCCTGCTTGCAACCCCCGTGGCTGCCAAATAGCATTCATCAATAGAGAGGAGATATATTTATTATGTTCATTAAGCCAATGAAAACGAACGTGGCACAGATGGGATTGGGTGTAGGATGGAAGTGAGAAAAGAGGGTGCGCGCATACGGGAGAGGGGGTGTTTGTGGGGGCACCTGCCTGCAGCGCTTCTCCCCATACCCCAAGTGTGAGCCCCCCTAAGGTACCCCTCATTAACAGCTCCCCCGCCCACGCCCCATTCTAACCTCACCCCGTTTTTTTTTTTTAACATGTGCTCATGTTGCACCCCTCCCCTAACAAACCACCAGACTCTGTTTCCAAAACGGATCAGATTTGTTTTGACTGGGGTAGGTTTCCAGTGCTATTCAAAGCTGTCAGTCATTTTAATGATATCATTAAGGGGCCGCGACAGAAAGATGAATCGCTTTTCTTTGTCTTTCCCTCATAATTGCGAATGAGCAAGTGAGAGGGACAGAGTGAGAGAGGCAGTTCATATAGATGTATGCATAAGAGAGGGTTTTGATTGAGCGAATATAATAACACGGAACGAGATAAAAACAGTGAATGAAAGCCTCTTCCATTGTGTCACCCCCATCCAGCCCCTCTTCCTCCTTTGCCCCCCTTTTTTATTCCATTCCTTCATTATGTTGATTCCTAATTTATTTTATTTTATTAGTATGCCCACACCTTCCCCCACACTCGCACCTACCAAAAAATGCCATATGTGTTAAAATTGCACTTCTATAAAGCAATAGATAATGTCATGATTGCAAGGCAGCCGTATAGAGTGTAAATTTCATTACTAGTGGGACAGGGGGTATCTTAACAATGTCTGTCTGCTGTCACTATCACTGACAGCAGTCAACACGGGGTGAAGGTTTTGTCATTAGATATGCCTTTATTAAAGAAATTTATTATGATTACCTGACCTACTGTTATAAAGCTGCTTGAATGAGAAGGCCTTTCATTGCATTTGTTATTTTGTGAAAAAGTAAAGCCCACAGGGAGGCGCGGAGAGGCCTGATGGAGGGGACCGCAATTGTGTTAGCTCGGTAAACGAAATTTTCTGCATTTCTCAACCTCAACAAATTACGTAAAACTCAACAAATTACGCAAAACTGAAGCTTTTTTACATGCAAATATAAATCTTAAGAGTCAAAAATGATATTGGCATATTTATTTGCATTTTCTGCTCAAAATCCACCTGGTGGATGAAGGATAAGGAAATCTCCAAGCATCAGCCAACTCGTAGCTCAATTTGCTGCCATAACGGACGGGAAAACTTAGATTTAGACACGCAGATCTAATAAGCGCTTGTTAATAAGGTGATGTTTTGACAAAAAGCATGTCTGTCTGAGCAGACATTTTTGTGTAACGGTGTTTACACTACATCGTGTCTATCCAAATCTATTTAGTAGCCGTTTCTGTAATCCTCGTCAGCAGCTGTTTTCCAGATGTTGTAGAATTGTAGATGTTCAAATATATATTTTTCTTGCACTGTAATCCCTTAAAAGCCTACTAGGAGTAACGCTTCTGAACCGAGCTGTTTCTGTTATATTTCAGGCCTCCCCATAGGACAAAATGACTGGGTGTGCATTGAAAGTTAGTGAGGGTGGTCTCTGCCTATGCAGCTACTCTTGCAAAAACTCGGAAACTATTCTAATGGTCGTCAAATTATTCATCTGAGGTGCCAAAAGTCGTCTTGGTGGGTACAGGGAAGGCCACATTTTTCTGGGGGAAAGAGTTAAAAAGTAAGCAAAACTTTATCTGTTTACCTTAGAAACCTTGTTATGAGGACAGTAATATCAATGCAGGGGTGTGGCTCTGGACATAGAACAGATTGTAGAGTTTGATCCTAAACAATGTACAATCTACAGTCCATATGTCAAAGGTTTTTGGCCACGGAGACCAAATTAAATCTCTTATCAAACTAACACCTTGCCTTTCATTTCCACTGTGTAAATAAGTAGCCGAGTGTTAAAGTAAAAAGCTATTTTGCCATTACGGGTAAAAGCGGTATTGCTCAAACTAAAAAACAATGATAGGAGTTGTTATGTGCACAATTAATGCCCTGGATCGGTGATACTAAAAAGGTTTGTTACACTCTTGTTGCGCAGTAACATCATAGTGTCAATTAACAATCTCATTAAAGCCCCTCATGATAATCACTTATACAAGTGTCTTGTACCTCCCTCTAAAGTGCTGCGTGTGGCCTGATGGGTTTCGATGCTGCTTGCCCCTCCTTTCCCTCCCACCTCTCTCCTGCAGAAATGCTTATTAAGAAGAAAAAGAAGAAGGATAAACTCTGACAACAGACATTACAACCCAAAAATGATTTCTGCTAATATCTGAAAATATGATACCAGTACACATTGATATGCAGTGAGTGGCGGAAACAGAGATTGATGCTGTTTGCCTCTGGCAGCACTGACTCAGTGGCTGCCTGACACAACCCATGTGGGGGAAGCGCTCATAAAGCATCAGGCTTCATCAGTTGCACCGCTAACGATGTGCTTCCAATTAAGAGCACCCAGTGATCACAGCAGAGGATTTGTACAAACAAGGAGAACCAAAGTGACAGAGAAGCAGAAAGCGGCGATGAGAGGGAGGCTGTGTGAAAAGAGAGCCGAGCCTTGCATAAAATTTACAGCAAAAATGAGGACAGTAAATAAGAAAGATGAGTGAGACTGGAGCAGGAGAGGAACCACGTAGTTTATTGCCTGGTTTAGAGAGCATGGCCGCTTGGCTTTGACACTAATGACTGTAATTATACACACACTGATTGGATTAGGCTGCTAATTACACACATCTGTGTTTGCGTGTAAACACAGGAACACATGTTTACACGGGCGCCAAGCCAAGCGCTCGGCACTTCGCCGGTTTCTCACATCGAGTGCATAAATCTCACACAGTTGTCTCAGCAGCGGAGATGATTCATGATCTGCTGAAGACCACATTACCGCGTAGGAAAGCGTTTAAATCATTTGAGGAAAATGTGTAGATGTGGCGCTTTGGATTTTATGGAATTGGCTTGTGGTTAAAGTTTGTGTCTTCTGTTATTTTTTTTTCTCCCCCTTCGCTGTAGCAATGGAAACTCATGGAACTCGTCTTTCAAGCGGCATTCAAAATTTGAAAGATCAAAGGAAATTTCTGCATTTCTCTTATTAATGTTCTTTGTATCATCATTAGGGTGTGAAATTAAAAGATCTGCAAGGGTCAGTGGCAATTATGTTCAGTTTATAAATGTCATTTTCAGGAAATTAGGTTTTCTCACTTATATTGGCCAAGCTAAATTAGTTAGTTGGCTAATATGCAGGGACTCAGATTATATTTTGTCAGCTGGGGAATGTATGGATTGGTTTTTTTTGTGTTTCTCTTGCACATATTTGGGGGAACTTATCAAAAATATTCATGTTATCTAGATATATTTATAATTGTAGTTTGTTTTTTGCCATTAAAAAATTGTGTCGTTTTTTTGGAGCAACCATTTCTTTTGTTCAGTCTCGAAGCTACATGCTATAACTCAGAGTTGTATGATGATCCATAGAAATGCAAAATAATATTACATCCATATAAATGATTCAAAAATCAGAGAAGGAAATAGTCAAGAGATTGCTGGGTACCGTTTTTAAGCAGCGTTATAACTATCTACTGTTTTTGTTGTTGCCTTTGTTAGCTGCAAATGCACGGGAGCCGAAAACAATGTCAATTCAAATATTTGTGTCTTCCTCAAGTGTCTTCCACATCTTAAATGGTTTCAGTTGCGACTAATAAGGGCAAAAGTTTATGACTGCGTGTGTGTGAGCGTGCGCACGCATCTACAGGAACAATGGGACTATTTATTAGCGTTTCAATGAGTGCGTGCATCTTCTCAGTTGAGGCAAAATGGGACCATCTTCCCGTCCGCTGCTCTGATAGAAAATCCCAGCTTGCTCTTTTACAAGAAAATTAACATTGGGGAGGTACAGTGGTACTTTAATGGGCTAAGAACTCTTCAATAAAGTATTTAGAAGGTTTTTTTTTTCCAAATGCTAACTGGACAGGTTCACTGGGGCATGAAAGAAAGAGCGTAAAGCGGGGGCAGCAAGCTCTTCAGCCCGTACAGAGCACCATTATCCAGCGTCGTTAATTTAATAGACATTCCTTAGACAGCCCTCGGTCTGAAGATAGGAGACCCTAACATTTGTTTGTCATTTCCCAAAACGGTTTTAATAAACAGTTAAAATCTTAAATGGCTTCTTGTACTCTTAATGTTCCCTGGCTGCGCTTGCGTTTGTTTTGTTTTTGTTTTTTGCTGTTTTGTTTTTTTTCCCCAGCTTTATATGCACTTTCTTATATAATTTAATGATTTCTGGAACCCATTTGCTCACCCATCTTTGAGTTTAGTAATAAGTTATAATGAAGATAGTTATAATGAAGATGATGCACGCCAACTTCTTTATGCCGCAGATTTCCGAGGACATTTGACTGAAACTGTTCAGTCAGGCAAATGCATGTCATTGTGCAAGAATAGGTAGAAGCAAGTGTAAACTTAATGTGCTTTTTAAGCTAAACTACAGACAAGGCAGTTAAAGGATCTGCAAGAAGGAAAGAGTTTTGTTATTCTGTTTTTTCTCTCAGACCGCTAAACTCCCTGTACTGTTTTAAAGAGTTTATTTTTCATGTATGTTTGTTTGCCTGTGTGCATACACTTGTGTTGCAGCATGGAAAAGAAGGGCTGCGTCGCTCTAAACCTCAGCAAAATCGAGGACATGCAGACCAGACTGCAAAGCAACCTGGAGGCCATCGGAATGCTAAATCAACAAGTAAGCGCTCGTCCACACGCACGCACACAGACACACACAAGAACACGTACACACCGGGTCCTGACAGTCCTTTTACCCGACAGATACAAACACACACCCACACACCGGCCCACCTGCTGTTGAGCTCACACAGAAGAGGAAGCTTTCATGCGTCCAACTTCAAACACACAAGCGCACTTACACAGAGGCGCACGCAGACATCCATTTCCTCTTCCTACGATAAAAGTGAAAAATCGGCAGCGGGGTGGGGTGCGGGATGTAGGGACGTGGTGTGGGGAAGTGGGGTGTGTGTGTGTGCGGGGGGGGGGGACAAATCGTATCGGGAAAAGGCAGTGACGTTCCTTTCCACTGGTAAATGATTTCCCTTTCATGAAACTGAGAGAGAGATGTATATCAATACAGCCGTGCTGATCTCTCCATGACAGCATAGGGAAATGGCCCGCTGTGATAAAACAATGTGGGGGAAAAAACACAGAGGAATATTCTTGGGAAATGCTGACATTTTTTACTGTGTTGAGCTTCACAAGAGTCAACAAATCACCAAAGAAGAGACAAATCAAAAGTACTCCTCAGCCCCCTCAGTTCTCCAAAACTCCAGGGCCTAGGGAGCGGCTCACCCGACTTTTGTTAGTTTGTGAAGTGGCCTGCTGATTGACGGGGTATGACAAAAGCTGGTACTTGTTGAAGTTTTAATGCAGTGTTGTTTCAGTGAAGAGCAAATGACATTAGCTGTGGGTTTAGGATAGAGGAACATGGAGAAACGCAGAGGAGAACTCAGACAAGAGAGAAAGAGAGAGGTGTTGTTTAACAGGTCAGGTGTGTAATAGCACCTCTTAATCTCTAGTGTGAATCATTACACACATTGATCCAACATGGACAGTATACACACACACATACACGCAGGCAGTCAGGAAAGGAGAGGATGTAAACACCTCACTCTGCAGTGAACACACTTGCGCGCGCACACAGAGCTATCAGTAAAGAAGTTGAATGGAATGACTCAGATTATGAAAGGCGTTGGGTTACAAATCAGGTCTGTGTCTCCTTGAATCAGTCGTATTTACTCATAGTAACAAACTGGTTTGACGCCGGCGCTTTCTCACTCGCCGAAAGGCATTATACGGAGCACATATGCATGATTTCCATCCGACTGTCAAGCCAATTTCATGCAAACTTTTGAAACGTCACAGAAAATTAACAGAGATGAAGACGAACACGAGAGGACTAAAAATCGAGATTCTTTTCGAGACTCGATCAGCAGCAGGGTATCGTTCTTCTGATGATATCCAGGTTGTCTCGTGGCTACACGCGACAATTAAAACAGGCATTAAGCAGCTGAACAGTTTTTATGCAACTCTTTTATAGTTCTGTAATTGCCATAATTTGCATTAAAACTATACAAACAGTGGAAAAATACACACGCACACATGCTTAACTCCCTTCACCCCTACTTATACACATCCTTGTGTCCTTTTCATCCACATATATGCACACCAATTCACCCACGGAAAGTTAAGGTTGAGAAGACAAGCTGTGATTTTTAATTTCAACCCCCCCGCCTTACAATTAGAAAAGCATCCAGAGCCACAAAAGATGAGAAAAATTAAACCGGTCGCGTGCAGTTAATTATAAATGTCAGACTCTGTGTTTTTCATCTAGAATTGTTATTGCTTTTGGCATGACTGAAAATGGACGTGTTGCAGGAGGTTTGCCTGTTGAGGATAGTAAAGCATCTTATGATCGTTTGACACGTCGACATGCCATTGGTTCTTCGAGGGTTAAGCCTAAGACCCGTGCTCAGAGTTTATTGAGCATGTGTGTGTCTCTCTGTGTCTGTGTGCATGCGTACGATGTCTGGACGGGTAATATTAGCAGAACCATCCGGAAATGTGTCTGTCTCATCTCCGTTTGTGTTTTTCTCTCTCCTTCACGCACACACACACGCAGACTCACACATGGCCAGACATGTTAATGTGACATCATTCTTTAACCGTAGTTTTTACACGCACACACTTAAAAACAGATGTGGATGAGTGCAACTGTCATTACCCGATGAGTCTTTTTTGTCTTTACATCCTTTAATTTCTTATTTTACTCGTACTCACAGCTAAAAATACATTATTTCATATCTTTTTCTCTCTTTTATCTACCTTATTGCAATTTTTAGACTGGCACATTTTGCATATAATTACCGAGCTTTTACAACAAATATAAATGCTTTTATTTTTTGTATTAAAAACCATGTTTTAACTCACACTCCACGCTGCCTTTACCCAAATGTCCTTGTCACACACACACACACACAAATAAAACAAAAAATCCTCAATTTAGCTAGTCTATAATTGTGTTTCAGGGAGCCCAATCATGTCCTGACGATGTGCGATTTGTTTTGTGTCACGGATGATTTTGTGTCAAATCGACCTCTAATGATCGCTCAAATTGGCTGTTTTCATGTAGAAATTTACACTGTCGCATGACTCCCTCTTGCAACCACTTCAAACTGTGAACACAATACAATCCTGAACCCCACCCCCCCACCCCCTTGCAATTTTCCATTTGCATTTCTGTTTCAACAGGCATGAAAGCGACTGTGAAAGATGATGAATTAATCACATAATGGAATGTCAGTTACTTGATGAGCACGATAGCTGTTCACTTTTGATGGTTGATATTTATTGCTAACTTTGATTCGAGTTGTGTGATTCCACTGCTTCGGCTAAAGGAGAGCCGTGTTTTTTGGAAACTTCTCAAAAATGTGCCACTGTTCCTTTGGCTACACAAACATATTAATCTCTTTGTCTGCACATGTGCTTCTCTGTGTATGTTTCTTTCTTTTTTTCTCTGTAGTTAGGCAATCTCAGTCAGGAGAATAAGCGGTTGCGTAGGCAGCTGGAAGAAGAGAGGTCCATGCATAGACAAGTGGAGAGGAGTGGGCCCCTTCCTCCTCCCCCTACAACCACCATCCACCTCCCACTCTCTCTCAGTGTCAGCCCTCCTATCTGTGCCTCCCTTCCCTCATCCCTGGACCTGCCCCGTCTTCTGAGTATAGTCCCAGTGACAGGGGACACTAATGGGACTCAAACCAAGCCGACTACAGTCGGAGTAGGGAGACCAGGTGAGTCCAAGGCTTCGGATAAAGCGTCCTTGATTAGGCCGTCTTCCAAGTGCGCTTTCTCCGCCTCTGTGGAAGATGCCGGGTCTAAGGGGACAAGCAGGAATCCGGCAAAATGAAGCCCCCTGAAGACTTTGACCTGCCATGGCTTTTGACCTTCAGCTTCTCGCTGGGGAGCATACCCAGGATGAGGTTAATGTCCTGCAGGTCAAAGTCAAGTCCCACAGTTCTTTGTGCCTAAGGTGGCGCTCGGAAACAGAAAATAATGGAATTTCTTCAGCCATATTTATAAGGGTACTGCTGTTCCATGCAACGATTTATGCCAAGAAAACATTCACACTGACAGATTACTTAGACTTAAAATTATGATAACTGACTGTGTCCTCAAAAATGTTTCAGTGCTTCAAGCAATTACATCTTCAATTAATAATATTATTCTGCAGCAAAACTGCAGCAGTGAGCACAAAATCTCAAATGCACTTATTTGAAAATTCCCAACAGTTCACTTGAGCTATAACCAGATTTTTGCACCTTAAATGCACAAATGAACTAATCAAAACAAGAAACTTAATGTAGATAGAGTTAAACAGTAGATCTGAAGATGAGTCCCGCTTGGATAAATGAGAAACAGCACATGATCCATCCACAGGCGTGGTTCAGACGTTGATGTAAATGGCAGTAACGCAGCCTCTGATTATGCTCCAGCTGTGCACCACGTGTCCCGCGTCTGCTGCGGCGAATGTGGCCGTGCGTCTCTATGTTTGAGTACATTATGTGTCTGTGTACTTCTGTGTCTCTTTGAGAGACTGTGGGTGAGCGCGTGCTCGCGTGATTGGGTGTATTAGCTGTCTGATATTATGTTTTATACTTTCAAAACTGTTTATTGATTTTTTTTCTGTGCCCCGTATTGTGACGGTAGCAAAATAAAAACACATATTTGCAAGCGGCTTTATATTCCTCCCCACTTTTGTTTTGCATGTCAGTGTGCCAAAAATATATTATTTCTGCCAGTTGGATGCTTGTACTGTAACAATAACTGGCAGTGGTACTCGTTAATTAGGCTTTTGTAAAAAAAATTATACGACTGCTGAGTCAGGCATTGACGCTGATACGGGTAAGTACCTTTCTAGGAAGTAAAATCGTTCCATTAAAAGATCTAAAATGAGTTTGGGACCTGGGATAACATGTAGATCTATAGGGCACGCGTTCCTCTATTCATGTTTCAAGTGTTTGAATAAGAGCAACTCTCATTCGCACAAATAAACCCTCGCAGAGGAAGCATGTGCATATCCAAAGTTATAAAGAGGGAACACTGTGATAATGAGAATTCTAGGAAAAGCAGGTCTCAGGCCACAACTAGCTTCTTCATCTTGCCTTTCTCTGTCACCGTGTCCACCTTCCTGTCTTCCAAACCCACTTTTTCTTTTTTTTTATCCTTCATTGGTTCTTTATATTTATATATATATATATATATAGCAGTTGTATAGCTGGTCAGGATGTCATACATTTTAATGATTTCGAGCGGAGCTGCATGTCCTTGTTAGCTTTGTTTTCCTCATTTGCCGTGTCACACTCAAAAATATCCTTTTTTTATGTGCAAACACACACGTGTGCACCTACCCACACATCCACACACGCATATTCTTTTCACAAACACACACACTTTCACAAATGGCACAGTCATTAAAAATGAAACCACAGGCTTTTTGAAAACTCCCAGGACTGAGGGAAAAGTCAGCAGCGCGGCGGTGAAAAGAGTCCCCCTGGAAACAATGAGGAGAATGATCATTTGTTGTTCTTGAAAACCCGGTGAGGTTTCACAGAGGTTAAGCTTCCCTTTGATGTGTTTTTAACTCGTTTCAGCTCTGTGGAGGGATTAGTCAGCCTCTCTCACACACACACAAACACAAATGCACACATTTACGCACACAAGTACATGCAGGCTCTTAATTTCCACACCATGAGCTCTTCTCTCACAAAGACAGAAAAGCACACTACGGTCTCCTTCCTAACCTAATTTTATCAAATGAGCATGTGTGGTACTTCACTGCTGTGTGTGTGGTCCCTTGGAAATCTGTGGTAAACCAGCAAAATATTGCATGTCAGTATTTTTTTTTTTTTATCCCAAATTAGCGTCGGGCTGTTAGTGAACAGTATGGGCCCTCAACCGCAAGAGAGATTTTAAAATAAAAAACAGAGAGAAGTTGAAGATAATCTTAGCACTCATTACAGTGTTTACGACTTATTATTTGGTCCCCATTTCAAGATACAAATGATTGGGATGCTAGTGCCCATGACATTTGTGAGTGTATGCTCTATCAGCTCCAGTCTGGGCTTCCCTGTAGGTCTCTGCATGGTTGCCTGTGCTAATAATCATACGCAAATATTGTGTTCAAAGCTTGTCTGGTAAGCATTTGTGGTACAAGAAGCTTTTGCAGGATTTTAAGAATTTATTTCAGCCAACTTGGAGCAATAAATGGGTGTAGATAGACCACACCTGAGCAACTCAGATAGAGCCTTAGCTCTGCTAATAAACTCAACAGGAAAGGTTATTAGTTGCCACAACAACACATCTGGTATTTTTTTCACCTTGTGAGTTTGTGTTACAGCAAAAACCTGCTGTAGCAGAAATCACGAAAGAGATGGTGCAAACTATGTTCGCGAGTGTTTCTTTGTAAGCTGACATTTTGTCAAAATTCATTCAATAACATTTACAGATGTGTTCCTCTTGGATAACTTGATTCAATTCAATATTATTATTAATGGCTTGAACAGTAGTGGCATCTGTGCCCGACCCTCTCTGATGTCTATAAGCACATAGTCGGTTAATTGAACCACTGTCTGCTGATGGGCTATTTAGCCAATCACTCATTTTCATTCAGGCCAAATTTGTTCCATGTCTAAATATCATCTCTTCAAGTGACTCATTAAGCCCCGCCCTGAGTCACTGTCAGGGCTGTGGATTCACTGTGGTAGTGTAGTGTAGGCCAGGCATACTGCACCCCATCTGAGTTGAACAAAAGTCCGAATGACCTCCCAGGATTCATCAGGCTTCTTCTTGTATTCTTTTGCAAAGTTCAACATTATCGTTTGAACCAAAGAGCACAAAAGCGTTTTTTCTTTGTCGTCTATTATTTAATGTCCTTCGAACTGTCTAAGCTGTCACTGAAACTCAGATTTCCATTGATCCTATACTAAGTCTGAAGTCCTTGCTCTTGTCTTGTCTGGTTTTCACTGCTAGTTTGTACATGCAGCACATTCTCCAAAGGTTTATTTTAGGAGGAAACCACTGTGGCCGTGATCGTTGGTACTGTGGCCCATTCTGTACCTCCTAATTACTGCTGTAGATGTGTGCTTTAACTCATTGTTAATTGATCGTGTGTCTTTCTGTATGACCTTCACACTTAAAGCCAATCAGAGCAGATTTTTGGCAGTTCTTTCAATTCATGTAGATGCATTGCACAGATTTAATACAACTATGGTGTTTACATGACAGTTTGTAATAATCAGGCTTATATGAAATATACTTTCTTACATGTGAAAGTTACCATAGTGTATTAGCTTTAGTTTCACTGAATTTATAAACTGTGGTGTTTGAGTATTCTAAATATAGTCTTGTTTTAGTCATTCATAAATGAAAATATTCTACTTGTCAGCTTAGAAATAATCCACTTATTGAGAGGTGATACAGCTTTAAATGAGTCAACATTTAAGTGACAGTGCACAGCGATGTACTCGCTTATTTTGCATACTAAATATGTATGACTTGTAGACTATAAAATGGCAATAAGCCTACATTCAAACTCTAACTCTTGCTTAAATGATAGTATTCCTTGGTATTCCTTATTCCTTGGAAAAAGGGAAAAACCTGTGTTCGCTTTTTCTAAGGACTAATTACAGTCATGTAAAAAATATCTATTTTGTCCGATGCAAGAAAAACAGAAAAGAGAATAAAGCTTCCACAAAGATGCAGTTGTGATGCAAAACTGTCCAATAAAAACTTGCATGTGTAAGATATTTCTGTACTCAGCAGCTAAGATAATAAACATTAAACCATACTTATTTCAGCGCTGGATTCGGATTTTATTCACATCATGTGTGGCACTATTGGGAACTGAGGCTTTTGCATTGCCAACATCATGCTTTTATGTTTTCTGTTGGACAACAGAAGACCACAAACATCGATTTTACAGTCAGCTGTTAACTCAAGTATCCCAATGCTACTTGTTGTCAGGAAAAATAAAACAACAGTTTTCTGACTAGAGAACTTTTTAAATTAGGCAATACTGAGTGTTCCCAGATTGTCGAGCTAATCTGGGATGGGCGGGGTCAGTGGGGATGGGGTTTACAACATATTGGAGTCCAGTAACCATTTGTCTCTTCTTTACAGTGTGTGTTAAATTGTATAATTAGCGCACAGTTTCTTAAATCATGGCCACAAATCTGTTTTGTAAGGTTCCTTTTTGAGTACAAATGAATCACTGTGTCAAATTTCAAAGAAGCCCCTCAAGGTGTGGAAACAAAATTCGTTTTCATCATCGTCAGTTCATCCTTGAGTCCAAGTGAACGTTTGTATAATAAAATTCCCCGCAGGCGTCTGATATATCACCTTCACGAAAGCGGGACAGATGTGAGGTGACCCTGAACTAAGACCTACAAAATGCAATCAGTTCATCCTTGTGAACCGTTTTGTCGAGTTTGAAAAAACTTTCTCGAGGAGTTTAAGAAATGTTTACATGAATGGCATGGACAGCTTGAAGACGTAATACCTCTGGCCACAGCTGTTTGTGGAATAATATGTTTATTAAATTTATTGAACTACCAGAGACGTGTAACCTTGAGGTGTACAGCTTAGCGGCCATGATGTAGGTACAATTATTATTGCGTAGCAAATAGCAGACAGCTTACAAAATATATTAATGAAACTGAAATGAAAACTGGTGCATCTTCCATTATCTACTTGGTTGCCTGGAGAAATATATCTTACAATTATTAATTAAGCTCACAAATGAAGAGGATCATGAATGTTGTGCGTATGCTATTAGTCAATGAAAGTGAAAAGCTGCCCTGTTTACCGAATGCACAACTAACTAAGAAAAAGAACCAATATTTTGACCACAAATGGCCAAGTTGACAATATGAGCAATGTCTCAAAAAGTTTTACCCAGAAGTGAAAGAAGTAGTAAGAGGAAATGGAGGAATGTGCGACAGTAGGAGCCCTAGCAGGAAGGAGAGATTACAAGGTAATATGAGGCGAGGAAGCATTAAGGACTACAAGGAAAGGAAAAAGGAAGTGTAAAAGTAGTGAAAGAGGGATGCATGAGGGAAGAGACTGAAAGAATGTAGCTGGGGATTTGGGGAGTAAGTTTGGGACTGCTGGGGGAAACCAGAGTGAACGATGGATGCAGAGGGAGACTGACAAAGGAGGCAAGGAAAGGAGGTGCTGGGTGTGATTTAGAGAGCAGAGAGGTTGGGATGGGGGAAAGAGGAGAGAAAAGAAGAGGCAGAGGAGGAGTAATGGGACGGAGGAGTAATGGGACATTTAGAAAGAAAAGTGAAAAGTGAGAGAAACCTGTGACAAGAAGTATGAGAGATGAAGGAATGAAGAGACGCTGGAGACTGAGCGAGGGGGAAAGATGGGAAGGGAGCAGAGGGAGAGAAAAAGAAAGAAAGTGAGTAGTGTGAGATTTGGGGGTATATATGGAAGAGAGAGTGCCAAAGAAGAGCATATTGTCCTTATCGGCCTGCTCCAGAAAGCCTTCTCCCTAATGGGGCTGGTGTGAAGGGGAAATGAGGACTAGGCCTGATGCTACCTGATTAGCTATGGGCTCAAACACACATCAAAGGCAGGGAGGAGAGGAAGGAGTGCAAGGTGTGTATGAGTGGTGTGTGTGTGTGGTGGTTTGTGGCTGAAGGTGAGTCACCATCACCTCCTTCAGCAGGACCATGAATGAAAATCACTCCCACTTTCCGCACACACACACACATGCAGACACATGACCATTTTCTTCAACCTTGAAAGGGAACGCTGCTCTGAATAAGGAGATCCTCTGAATGAGGAGGGGACAGAAGAGGAGGAGAGGGAGGATGGGGGATGAGAGAAAGGAGGGGTAAATAGATAAAAAGGCAGCGGGAGGCGTGGATGGGGTGGGGAAAGAGAGGGAGCAGGTAGGAAAGGGGAAAAAGAAAGGGGGGGGGGGGGGGGTTGGAAGGAGACATCAAAAAGAGTCATCACGCTCCACATTAGCGAAATAATGAAATTTGCCTTTTAGCTAATGACATCTCACGACAGCTCTGTTTTCACATAAATTACAGAAGGCCGGATCGTGTCTTACACCTGCTACCTTGGCGAAAAGCTCACAGACAAACACGCACCTACGCCCGGACACAAGGAAGCCAACCGGAATGATCAGTGCCAAGGCGGCGAGCAGTCAGCGTCCCTGTTTGAAATTCAACACTCTCGGAGACCTATATCCCATTTCTATCCCACACCCTGAATTCATTACTGCCACACACACTCACACAACTATAATCATATTCATCACACTCACCTCCCCTACCTCTCTCCCTAAATTCTATCCAAGGGAGCCCCCAATATAGAATCAGCAGCCGATGACCTTCATTAGTCTCCTTTTTCCCTCCCCTCTCTTTCTCTCTCCCCCACATTCTATATTTTTTATCTCTCCCTTTCGCTGTGTACGTTCACACATGTGGCCTCCCTTTCGGTGACTCCTCTTTACAAACACTTTGGGTCATGTTTCTAATTCTCTCAATTCTCTCATGTATTCTTCTACACACTGTTTCCTATTCCTTTTTCTATATTCCCCCACTCGTTTTTTTATCTGTCACTCTTTTCTCATTACTCCTGCTCTCTGTTTCATTAGCATACAGAGTAAGAAGATGGCGCTGGGGGTAATCTGCGTGAGTCACCAGTGACAAAATGGAGGGCGTCATCAGAGGTCGCGGCGCTGTCATCAGCCGCCAAACCTCCGCTGATGCCTGCCTGTCACACGCTCACGCTCACGCGGGCATCACGCGTATTTGCAGCGCGTGACACAGAGAGAAGGAAACATGTATCTGTAATCAGGTGTGACAGATCACAGTGTAAATGCTACAATCTCACCTGACAGCCACGTACACACGTGTGGCGTTTGCGTCGCGGTGCCCCCCCCCCCCCCCGGATGCAAACAGGCATTGACAGGTATCTGAGTGTATTCGGAGACTCACACAATAGCGGCTTTAATGAACACAGCCGGTTTGTTTTGTTTCAGTTTCTTCTGGTTGTTGGATGTATCGGGGGTTTTAAAGGAGGTGCTGTGCAGAGATGGACTGTGATTCCCTTTCAGACTGTCAGGAAGAGGTTTTTTTGTGTGTGTATGTGTGTTCTGTTATTGCTAATCGGTTGAGTGGACTGACAGTCAAAATCTGCCTCTAATCAGTTTAATGTAACATCATCCAAAGAGAGATTTGTATCATTGGGACGTCTTTTGCAATCAACAGCCCTCGGTCTATCTGTCTCTTCAACTTAACATATCTACAAATATTTGCTATTTCCTCACAGATCATGTTAGAGTTACAACAGATTACAGATTAGGTATTTACTGTATTCTTGAGTATGCTTAGTTAATAAAGCCTGAATCACTAAAGGAGCCACTGCATCGACAAGTGGCTGATACCAACTGGTAAAATGCAGTTAACTTTGCCCATAACTCCGATAAGCTAATCTACGTTTCATACCAAAGCAAAGTAGGGCTACACCATCATTAGACAATAGACACGGCTCCCTTGACATCTTCCATTGGGTTCTGAAGTCCTATTTTGAAGCCCCAAGATGAACTTTTTGGTACCCAGAGAGTGACCCAGATGAGTGACTGAGACCACGAACTCAGCAGGAAAACTGTTTACAGAGTCAAGACAGAAAGTTGTTTCCCCATAGACTTATATACAGGGTGGGCCATTTATATGGATTCACCGTAATAACATGGGAATGGTTGGTGATATTAAAGTCCTGTTTGTGGCACATTAGTATATGTGAGGGGGAAAACTCATCAAGATTGGTGGTGACCATGGTGGCCATTTAGGAGTCGGCCATCTTGGATACAACTTTTGTCTTTTCAATAGGAAGAGGGCCATGTGACACATCAGACTTATTGGTAATGTCACAAGAAAAACAATGGTGTGCTTGGTTTCAACGTAACTTTATTCTTTCATGAGTTGTTTACAAGTTTCTCTTTGTTCACAGCCATTGACATGTCAAAGAGGTTAACACGTGAGGAGCGGATCGAAATTGTGTTGATATCTGGTGAACGCAGTAACCGGGTCATTGCAGCAGATTTTAATGCAAGACACCCTACGAGACCACTAGGGTTGCCAACTCCCTGAAAAATAAATAAGGGACACCTCGTGGCCAGGGCCGGGCGACCCAGTTGTCTTCACCCTTCCCAGTGTGGTGAATTTTCTAGCTCTTTTTTTGTGTGTGAAATTATTTTTTTAACCATTTGACTTGAATTTGATTTAAGTAGATGTGTATTCTTTGTGATATGAACACATGTGAAACAAATGATCATTTAGCCATTTATTTTTAGCTCAAAATGACAACATTAACACAGTAAAACAGGTCTCTTTCTTAAACAGAAGCCTGTCATGCTTAACTTTTGAGAATATAAGTAAATCTTTCTTTAAAAGAACTCTGTCCTGCTTAACTTAAAATAATAGAAAACAATAGAAAGAAAAACATTCTTGTAACAGTGCACATTTAGTGCATTTAGTACAATTGGCTTCAGCTGAGGTATTATTTCAGCTTTTCTAATGCTAATCAGCTGCTCCTGTTTGTAAACCCGCTTGTTCCCATGATTACGCATCATAACTCATCATCATTATTCATCTATGTATTACTTTTATGTATTAGTCATCAATTTGTTGTAATCATCTATCCTTGCAGTTGTTTATTACACAAAATAAATTATATTATCACACTTCTGGCCACATAGCGCTGATATTCATTGCACATGCCCATATTAACTTTTTCCAGCCAGGTGTTTTCCTTTTCCCATTCTTCCCTTTCTCTGAGGGGAACAAACATTGCTGCTCTAATGCTGGGCTTACACTGTGCGGTTTTAGGCCCATTTTGAGACGATTTTTGAGTGATCGGACCGATTTTGGCCTTCATCGTGCGTCGTGTAGTATACGTGGGGTAACGAGAAGTGATTAACACCTCACGACCAGCTCCCGATCATCAATCGCTCGTGAGGGTGTCACCACAGGGGCTCACTGCTCACGCGCAAACACGTAAACGTTGGTGTAAAAGATGGAGCAGCATGGCAGTGCAGCGTGTGATCTGGACACAAGCGACGGAGGCACAACTTGGAGAACTTTGGAAAGCTCATCCGAGCCTTTTCGATGTGGCATCACAAAATGATCACGACCACAACAACCGTGAAAATAGTTGGATCGACACTGCTGCTCAGTCACAGCTGCCTGATCATGTTTTTCATTAGCAATTTAGCAAAGTTGATGGTGGTGGTGTGTGTCTGTGTGAGTGAAAGACAGAGAGGGAGAGCGACAGATTTTCTGTTATAACCTTCATTTTATGGAGGCACAGTGTGCGCACTCAGGTCGCATCAGAGCATCGGGCGGTATAGTGTGAGACCCTGCATCGTGACCTACCAACTTCTAACCCCTGCGAGTCAATTGTGCAGTTTGAGCAGGAGCTGAATAACGCGACTGAAAAAATCGCACAGTGTCTGCCCAGCTTTAGGTGTACTGTCGTCCGAGACTTGCACCGCAGTGTCGGCGTTTGTTCCCCTGTTGGCCATGCTTCTTGTTGTGGTCATCTGTTGTCTTCCGGTATTTTCTCTGTAAGCGACCTTTCCTCGACCAATGAGATGAGCGGTAATCTGAATTGTCATACTCGAATTGTCATAAGTGTGGTGTCAGCTCATTGGTCACAAAGCAGGAGAGGGGCTGGGAATTATGTTTTCAAACAAAGTGTTAATTCCATAAACATTTATAGACTACTTTTGATTCTCACTGTATTACGGGACAAAGTGCGTCCCTTATTAGCTCAATACGGGACGTGTACTTTTGTTTCTAAATACGGGACGATTCCGTTTTTTAAGGGACGGTTGGCAACCCTAGAGACCACCCATCTCCCATGCTACAGTTAGCAAACTGCTTGCTAAGTTTCGTGAAACTGGTTCAGTGTTGGATTTGCCAAAATGTGGACGCAAGAAAACTGTCACCAATGAAGAAACATCAGTGGCTGTCCTAGCTTCATTCAGCAAGAGCCCACAGCGTAGCACTTGTCGCATGTCACTGGAGAGTGGCATTAGTCGAACATCCCTTCGGCGGATATTAGCTACTCACAAATGGCTCCCTTACAAACTACAACTACTGCAGCATCTCAACGAGGATGACCCAGATCGGCGCACAGAATTTGCAGAATGGGCAAAACAAAAATTGGAACAGGACCCTCAGTTCACGGAGAAGATTTTGTTCAGTGATGAGGCAAACTTTTATGTGAATGGTGAAGTTAACCAACAAAACCACCGCTATTGGTCTGACACTAACCCACATTGGATGGATCCCTCCAAGACTGTTGGAACAACAAAAGTGATGGTTTGGTGTGGTATATGGGGTACAACGATAGTGGGTCCATTCTTCATCAATGGAAACCTCAAGGCCACTGGATATTTGAAATTGCTACATGATGATGTGTTTCCCTCTTTGTGCACTGAAGCTGCACGTTCCCTGAGTTTTTCCAGCAAGATGGTGCACCACCACATTATGGGTGCCAGGTCCGAGCATTCCTAGAGGAACAGTTTCCTGGAAAGTGGATTGGTCGTCGTGGGCCAGTTGAATGGCCCCCTTAAGGTCTCCCGATCTGACCCCCTTAGACTTTTATCTTTGGGGTCATCTGAAGGCAATTGTCTATGGTGTGAAGATACGAGATGTGCAGCACCTGAAACTACGGATACTGGATGCCTGTGCTGGCATTTCTCCTGCGGTGTTGCTATCAGTGTGTGAAGAGTGGGAGAAGAGGGTTGCATTGACAATCCAACACAATGGGCAGCACATTGAACACATTTTATAAGTGGTCAGAAACTTATAAATAACTCATGAAAGAATAAAGTTACGTTGAAACCAAGCACATCATTGTTTTTCTTGTGACATTACCAATAAGTTTGATGTGTCACATGGCCCTCTTCCTATTGAAAAAACAAAAGTTGTATCCGAGATGGCTGACTTCTAAATGGCCACCATGGTCACCACCCATCTTGAGGAGTTTGCCCCCTCACATATACTAATGTGCCACAAACAGGACTTTAATATCACCAATCATTCCCATGTTATTACGGTGTATCCATATAAATGGCCCACCCTGTAGAACCGGAAGGGTTTTTGCAACTACAGCTATCGCCATCTGGTGACCTTCAGACACAATGCAGTCTTAAAGCGCTTCCTCATTGGCTTCATTATTCTGACCTGGAATCTACGTCCATGTTTTATACTGTCTGTGGATGTCACTCATTTGTATTCCCTATAAAACATTATAGCTGTCACTATTTATTTACCTATCTAGAAGCGAGAAAGTATTCATCATATTTTGATGAAAAGGGTTGAACGGTAAGTTGTAAGCTAAGGTTAGCATGGTTCAGTTGATAGGGACTGACTCACTGATGAACTGCAGTCTTCCAGACATTTAAAGAACATCAGCTGTTTCATATTGAATTTATTTATTTACTGTCTGCATCTGCTGATGAAAAGTCAAACTGAATCATTTTCAGCAATAACATCCTAGTTTATATAATTAACATAATCATCTGGGGCCTGTTTTTGAGGCTTTTAGCATCTTTCCATCACATTCAGTATCGGTTGTTAAAAACGTTTTTAAGTATTGTTTTTGAGGTCTTTGTTGCTTTTATTTGGGTTTTTTTAGTCACGCAGTGCTGCAACCTTTACAAATAATTCTTTTACAACAATGTGTGAAAACTATGTGAAATGTGGTGTTTTGCACTGGTCGCATATGTAGTCAGCATTTCTGGAGTGCAGTTATTGTTAAACAAGGCTCGAGTTGTAAGCAGAATAATGCAGAACTGACATATCTCCGTTTTATTGTGCAAATCTGCCTGCGCATACTTTACCTGGAATAGATTAAAGCCATAAAAAAAATTAGTGTAAGTAGAAAAAGAACTAAATTCACCATCTGACCTTCACAGACAGCGTGATTTTCATTTACACATCCTGTCATGGTTTTTTTCTCCTTTCTTTCTCACCAAAGGAGAAGCTGCAGTGTACTAATGACAGTATAGCAGAACTGTAATCATGTGTCTGTGCTGATCACTAGATGCCCCTTCTGCTCTGATCTTGATTAGAGATTATACACTTATTAATATCTGCTGTTGCTTGACAAGCCAAGTGTGTATCAACAAAATAAATCACGCAGGGTTTTGAGAGTGAGAAAGAGAGTGGTAGTGTTATAATGAGATAGAAGAGAGGAAATAGAATGAAAAAAAGAGTGGTAGCTAAGGAAAGAAAGAGAAAGACAAAACAAGAGGCAAAAGAAAGAGAGGAGACAGAAAGTAAAGGATAAATTCCCAGGAGACTATGTTAAGTTGTATTGGTGTGTGAGCTTGTCACTAATAGTGTCGCTGCCATGGTTATGAGAGCTGGAAATACTTTGGTGCTAATAGACAGATTATGGAAAGAAACGAAGCATGTCCTGAAATCCTCTTAGCAAGGCTTCACCTTTTTATTTATTTATTTCCTGCCATATTCCTTTCTTTCTTTCTCCCTTTCTCTCTCTACTCTGCTGGCCTTGGCATTGTCTCGCTGAACGTGTTTCATGTTTTGTTGGCGCTTGGCGGGTGGTGTCGTCTCTCTCCCTCATTCTCACGCGATCTTTTTTCTGTCTCGCACATTTTCAAAAGGCACTTTATTTATTGTCCCTGGGGAGCACTACATTATGCATTAACCTGTTCAATTATGCATTCATTTATGCAGCCATTGCCTTATGTAAATGCACTTTATGATTAAACAAATTGTTTCGCTGTTTGGCCGTGTGTTCCCCACGTCGAGTGTTTGCCAGTGACATCATGCAGCAGTAGCAAGAGACTCCATGCTGAAAGTACATATGTGCGAGTCTCGGTCCTTTTTGGCCTGCTATACCGGTGAAGGGGCCTTGGAGATTGCAAAAGCGCCGTACGGGTTTCACAAACTGACACTGAAGTGAAAGTTTCCTCACTGAAGGCCACTAAAAAGGCCAATTCCTGCAATAAAGGCATCTGCTGGTCGTGTCGAAACCCGTCTAATCATAATGTAACACTTGGCCAGACATTCCATATTATATTAAAACCCAAGAAAGGAAGTATCGCAATATCTGAAGTTTGCAAGTAGTTACAAAAACTGACCCGCAGCAAGAGCTGTTTAATTTTTTTCTTTGTTTTTTGACTAAGTGAAGAATCTTCCAAATAACTTCATTTGAATTAAAATATTTAACCTTTTAAATATATGCTCACAGAGAGATGAAGAGTCTCTCTGTGAGCAGAGGTTTTACCCATATTAGGCTATTTTTCCTTCTCAGTTTACCAAAAAACATTCTGCCTTATTTCCAAAACAAAGATTTAAATGGCATGTATTAATATAAAATGATATAAATGCATTGCTTATCATATTGTTGAAACATTTAGAAAATGTAATGGGAGTGAGTTCTGTGAGAATTCTTTTGCTGCAAGACAAAATAAATAAAGTGTAGGAATTTAATGAAAGCCAACAGAGAAATTCGCATTGACCATTGTCGCACGGAATAAGCTTTTAGCGTTCTTTCACACTTGGTACTCACACCATTCTCAAGCACGAACCTTTCACACTATACCAGGACTGATACGGCAGTTTGTGCCATTTCATTAGGCACAAAATTAGTACATCCCCCCGAGTGCAGGATGAGTTATCAACTTTTTAGAAAACAGTTTTTCCAGGAAATGACAGACGCTACTGTCAGATCTGACAAAATGACTTAGTTGGATGGGACATTGGTGTATACAGTAAGCGAAGTATAACATAAGACATAAACCACTTAAGCTTCAAATTACTCTTAAAGGTGACTTAAAAAAACCCCCATATATCTTCATCTTAAGGTATCAGCATGTTGTCAGGGTCATCGTAGCTCGGCAAATGCATAAAAACACATCTTGCAGTTCGGTGCCAGAAGTTTTACTTTTCTTGGCTTCATCTTGGTTGAAAAGCAAACAGTGAAATCACCATGCGTATCTCAGCCAGCATAATATTTGTACTTTAACAAGATCAGCTAAGTAGATGTGTGCCATAATGAAAGCGTATACCGCGGCTATATCACTGTGTCAGAAAGCATAGAACCCTGAAACAACAGCTAATTTAAAACAAATACCCTTTGACTGCTAGCAGAGGCCTTGGAAGTCTCCTGTTGACTAAAGACTACGAGAGTTGCCTCAGACATCTTAATCACTGCTATATATAGCATTACCCCTATCTGACAAGAGAAATGAGCAGCCATTTAAGACAGATGAACTGTGTCTGGATGGTGGGTAGACTTATCTAAGCCACAGCCACACCTTTTGATCTACTCCAGGATCTCCCACTGGTTTCCATCTGATATAGGCTATCTGATTTCTCTCCCGCCATTGAGGAATGAGAAATTTTAGAGGAGAAAAGATGAGTGGAATATGCATTAAGACACCTCGACTATACAGCCGCTCTATTTTTCCGCCTCGCTTTTCCCCTTTTCTCTCCCCCCCCCTCATATGCAGCCATTCCTCAATCACGCGGTCGCAACACTGTGACTGTACTCTCTCTATTTCCTCCTTCTCTCCCCCTCTCCCTTCACCTCTATCACTCTCTTACCCTGCCTTCTCCCTCGATGGGTCTCGCTCTCGCTCCATCTCTCCGTCTCCGCCAGGGTGTGAGTGAGTGATGGAGTTTTAGTGGACCCTGAGAGTGGTCCTGTGGTTTTTCAGTGCCACACATCAGAGGCAGAGCATTAGCCCTCTGCATGCTTCAGGAGTTTAGCTTGGCAGAGAACCAGGCCCTAACTACCTCCTCTGTAGCGCTCGCTGCCGCCAGAGCAGTCCAGACAAACTAACTTAGCCCCGCTCACAATATACGCGAAATTATGCTGATGTCCCACTGTTTATACTTATATTCATTAACTTTTATAAGGACATATGTGTGTTTTTATTGCATTAATTTTCTGACTAGACCCTGACACAGAATGACTTGAAGTAAGTTTTTATTGGCTGTCTTGAAGGGAAAAAAGGGTCTCTATCTGCAAAATATACAGTAAATCTTCATTATACAAACCTCAGACTGAATGGTTGAAGGAACAAGCGTAATGAAGAGAATATGCACAGCAATGCAAAGTTATAGTCTGGTAATTTTGTGAATTAATAATAAAGCTACCTGGGACTTGTGTCTTAAAGGTAAAAAAAAGAAGAAGAAAAGGATTATGTGCACTTTATAATAAACTTGGTCCAGGCGGAGATAATCGAGGCAAAGGAAGCATGAGAAGTACAAAGACAGGAAAACGGGTGTATGATTCATATAGCTTTACATATGTATATGCCGGTGTGCAGCATATTATGTGCAAGAGAGTAAAACCTTTTCGAGACGCCTGCAGCCCCCCCTGTGCAGTCCTTGAAATTCCACACACAGTAAGCGTAATTAAAAACAGGTGAACATTAGGTAATCTGATTTTAAAACTCTGCAGGGTCATGTAGTACATGAGGCTCGGATATGATCAAACATAAACATTCTTTCGTTATTTGCTATATATTACCAAAACTGCTGTATCAAAACTGTGGCTTTGGCACTTTTGGCATTCAGCGGATGTATCTGAAAGCACTCTTGTCATATGGGTGATACTGAATCCTTTTTAGAGCTTCTCTTCACAGCTTTTGCCTGTGAAGCAAAGAAGCATTTATTCCTGCCCTCGGACCCTGGGTCATTAAAGCAAACTCTCGGTCGTTACAGAACCAGAAGCAAACAAGTGACTTTTATTTTTTTCTTAAATTTTTCTTTTTTTTTTTTTACTACGGCTGATGGTCTGACAGAAATAGAAGGGGCGTCAAGAGTCACCGCAGCAGACAGATCGCTTCAGGCTGTGGCACACACCACCTGAACTGCCTGCACATGTATGCTTGTGTGTATGTGTATGTGTATGTGTGTGAGCATGCATGATTTTGTTGTACATGATCTGCAGCCATTAAAGCATACTATCAATCAAAAAACATCATTAAAGTTTGTATTTTAAATAAATGATTTTATTAAAACATAATTACTGAAGCACTGGTGTAATATATATTATTTCCAGTAAAGGACAGGAGGGTGTGCGCTCGCCACACATCATGGTCCAGCTAATTCTGGGAGATTACATTTGGGTCATTTGGAAACAGCTCTCTTGTGGTAGTTTTGTAGCAGAATAATTTATCAGAACATTTTATGCTGTCCCCCAATTGATTGTGACCAGCACTAAAAGATGCAATACTTAGGCATGCAGTATGCATGAAATTATGCTAATGCATAACACTAGCGTTCATATGGATCTGCATATTGATATATACAGTATCTTTTACCTGATTACATTAAATCTAATAAATGTAGGCAAACACCGAGTGATTCAAAATAGACATAAAATACAGAGCACCAGCCTTTTCCTTATTGCACTTTTTAATATAATAAAGTATATAGTATAAAAGTACCAGATATACGTTGGAGTGCTCCAAATTCAATTTCTGCAAATGTCCACATGAGTTAAATGGTTTAAGTTGGAAGTAAATGCAGCCATGTATGCCATATATGCTGAAACACAATATTGTGACTCCTTAAACTTCCAATTGTACTTCACCAAGATTTTGAATATTTCCGCGTGATTCTTTTGTGAATTTTGAATCAAATAAGTATCATTACATGCCATTTTCAAGCGTAGGCTTATAATTTCAGTCGCTTTTAGTATGATTTTTTTTTAATGCTACGAACCCTAATGGTAATTTAAAATTTTGCTTTATACATTGGAGTTAGTCATTTCAACTGATGAATCAGATGTGTTTCGTAATATAACAGAAATTGATTTTTGAATAGTTAGGCCATTTGCCAGAGGAGCGTTGGAGTATCGTATTAAGCTAAAAGCTATAGCTGTAGGTTAATGCTGCTTAACTGGATGTTTAGTTGCACACACAGACACACACATGCACAAGTTACGAACGTTCAGTTTGCTGGTGACACCTCAGTAGTCACATGCTTGGCCATATATCTATGATAATGGTTGCTATGCTGATGATCAGAGCTATTTACTTTAAATGGGTCATTATCAGTCGAAGACTCTACCGTGTGATGGTGATGAGGGCTTTGACAGATATATTGCTAAACGGGAATAGGTGGTGATGATGAGCCACAGAAGTGTGCCACTAGTCTGTGCTTCCATTCGCTCCTTGCGTCTCTCCACTTCATTGTCGCTTCACCTCTTTGTCCTTTAGCTCAATTTTCGAATCACAAGTCAGGAGCAGTCAAGTGCTGCCATTCCAGCGCACAACAGCGTGTCTCGGGACTCTGGAAAAAAAAAAGATTATAGAAAAGACAATGGAAATGTATTAGTAACACAAAGTCTGCGCTCTGTTTTTATTGAATTATGAAGAATTTATGATAGCAATTTGATCTGGGGTATCACTTTCAGCTAGGCTCTTGTTCTGCATGTTTAAGATATAGTGCAGCGCTTGGATATCTGTCTCTTTGGGGAGTTGGCAAGGAGTAAAGCATGCTGTGTGATGCTCCGCTCATCCCAATCACAGCTTTGAGTCTTCAAAGAAAATATGACGACTCAAATTCATATTTGACACGGTAATAATAAAACTACTTAAAACTATAAAGTCTCTCCCAATTCCCCCATTTTCATAAGCCCATGTTTATCTCCCCATTTTAATTAGCAAGTGGCATTAATTTCTGCTTTTGCTTTTATCACCTATAATTTACAAGCACAAGGATGATCGTGTGAAAATTACCGAATTATGGAATACATTCCCTAGGTTAATTAATTAGGTTGTTCTTTTTAATTAGAATGTAATTGTGTGAATTGGTGTTTTTTCAAGGGGAAAGACAGGCCATCAGACAGCACAGGCAGGCCAGACTTTCACCAAGTCTGACACTGTAGGCAACAGTGCCCTCTACGTGTCAACAATGGGACCACATTATTGTGCCGGGACTGGCCTTCTAAGTGTTAGAAGGCTGGTTTGTGTGTGAATGTTTGTGTGTCAGGGTGCACATGTGTTTGTGTAACAGGCCTACATGGGAAAAAAAAGCGTGAAAAATGGTCTGATTCATAATGATTCATGGCTGAGTCATAAATTAAACTGAACACTCCTGGAAGAATATCTATTTTCAGGCGTTTATGCTCGGACATACTTATGATGTTAGGTAACAGATTTTTTTTCCATCTAAAGCTGATCTTTTGGACTGGCAATCAGTTTTCCATGAAGCATGAATGTGTTGCAGAAGAACCTTTTGAGCTAAGCCACCAGAACTCTCGATTTGGGCGCGTTTCTTTGGGAAAAAAAAGGTTGGAATTTTAATATATGAAAGCCACTATAAATGCAACTACTCAAGGGCCTCACGAAAGTGTTGCGTCTGCGCATGTGTGGATGTTATTCTCCTCTTTTGTCTATCTGTACATATACTGCTGTGTATTTGCCTACAGCATATACACCAGCGCCTCCAGCTTAATCATTCAGCGCAGTCCCTCGCCCTCCATCACGCCCACAAACAACAAACATAGTGGACCGCAGGTAAACAGCACTATCTCTAGGCCAATCCCTCACATGGGGTAAGGCAATTACAAACTCTGCATGCCACCACACCATGCCACCTACATTGCACACACTTCCACACACACATTTGTGCACGTACCTGAAGACACACCCCCCTGTTTCGAACCACCCTGCACACTTTCTCAGCATTTCATCCCTCTCTCATTCCTTCTCCCGCCCGCTCTGCGTGTCATTCTCTGTCACTCGCCTTGTGCAAAATTGCACCGAGGCGAGCTGCCACAGTATTGAGGAATAGTGTCATATACTGGCAATTTCCTCCCTAGGTGTCAGGCATACTTTACCTTAATATGTCTGCAGCGACTCTTAATAAAACAGTCTTGTCTATATACATATCTCTACCGCAGCCTGGCCTGTGCCACACTGCACACGGCACTCAATAGCATGCTGTTAAATATTTACCTCCGCTGAATGTCAATGGAGGAGGACTAGCTGGAGAGGAGAGGAGACAGAGGAAAGAAATGGAAAAATGTGTCCCCGGTTGGTGTTTTAGCTGTCTGGATCTATTGCATGGAGAAATTCCATATCAGCCAGCAGAATGTTTTAGGATCTTGTGACGCCATATCAGTGTAGCCTGCCTGCTTGAGAAGGGGGGCGGAATAAAAAAATAAAAAATAAAGTTAAAAAAAAGGCGACAACTGGAAATTGAAAAATAGTGGGATATTTGCGATTCAGACAGAAAAGAGGAAGTATTTGGATGCAGAGAAATTTACTGCGCCTATCTGCCTTGCATTCACGATCTTAAAGTCATGCACAACGTGCCAGAACTCTATGTGCTGACAAGCCTTTGACTTAAAAAAAGAACAGTAGGTCCCTTACGGAGAGCCCGGGCAACACTTATCAACACTAACTAAGACAGCCTATTGTGGTTTTGGATCAAGCCGTGCATTGCGCGATTTCACTGCTAACCCTGCATCTTGCGACAAACTTCATTTTTACACCTCACATATTCACTTCTCACTCATACTCAGTTGCTGAGGGGTAGTTGGGAAAGGGATGGAGAACAAAAACAGACATGTGACATTTGACCTTAATTTTCAAGGTAATGACAGGGATATTGGATGTCACAGAGCGCAGATATGTCTTGGTTTATGGCTTGTCGTAGCTCGACTCTGGCTTCTTTCAAAGTCGTCACATGTGGAGAGCTAAAAATAATGCAATATAGCATGTGCATTGTATTCGGCAAGATAGCACAAGAAGTGCTGGGAATGTGTCCTAGCTTTCAAAGCCAGTGGTAAGCTGAAATAATCCTGCTGCACATGCAGTAGTTGCCCTGAATAATCACTAATACTGTGGCTTATCAATCCACTCAGAGCACGCACCCTCGACGGCTTCATGTGGAAATGAAAAAAAATGCACTGTCCAACCCCACGAACTTTATCACTTAGCAGTGGCATTCATTTGAGCGAAAGTTAGAAAAGTATCTCCTGGATGTTAACTATGTGGCAGGTGATCCTGATAATAATCATGAGCTTGAAGGAAGGAAAGCTAACATCTCCTTTAAGTGCAGATTTTCCAGCTCAGACTTAGAGTCAGAAATATTCTCTGCGAGGGGAAACAGAAAAAAAAGAGGAAGAAAAACGGCAGCAGGGTTTTTAATGACTTTCTGCACATTAGAATAATCTGTCATTTCAATTAGCGGGATTGTCATCTATGAGATGTCTCCCGCTGCACCCATACATAGACACACCCACGCGCTCACATGCACACACACAGGCATACCACACATACCTATACCTTGAGGTTGTCATCTGTGTACCCCTCATGGGAGAGAAGCAGGGGTGTCAAAGCATCCCCCTCCACTCTGCCGCCACCCACCTCCCTCCCCCAACACCGCCACCACCACCACCACCACCACCACCACCACCGCAACTACACACACCATCCTTAAAAAACAAAGCAAGGTTTCAAGGGAAATTGCTTGACAGCAGCTTAAAAGCCAGTCAGGAATAACTTATCAGGCAAGGGCTGCCATCGTGCCTCGCGGGGTCATTTCATTACGATTACTTTACCCTCCTTAACTCAAAGAGAGTGAAGAGAGAGAGAATGAGTAAGAGAGAGAAGGGGGGGGTACAGGTGGTAGTGGTGGTGACGGCAGGGAGGGGGTAAACTCTTCAAGAAAGATAGATAGAAAGGAAGCTGAAGTTTCAGGAAGTGCTTAACTTTTACTTTTCTTCTTTTTTTTCTCCACTCTCTGGTTTTAAAACTTGTCTCAGTAATGAGCTTACATCTTTTTTTCCCCCTGCTCCTCAGTATATCATCTGCTGTTTCCTCCCTCCTGCACGTGGGGTGTTTTAAGCCGTAGAAAATGAAAGGTGAACAGTTTAGATATTTCTTTCAGTTGTTTCTGTTTTGGGTTTTTTTTTTTTTTTGAAGGACAACATTTTTGTACAGTGGAACATGTTTGACCCCAGACCTCATTTGCCCAAAGGGCTGTTGCTGCCTTCAATACCGTGTGTGTGTGTGTGTGTGTGTGTGTGTGTGTGTGTGTGTGTGTGTGTGTGTGTGCGTGTGTGTGTGTTTGTGTTTGTGTGTGTGGGGGATTTCAAGCAGAGGAAAATAGCTTGCCCTCATGTCCAGTGGAGTAATTTCATTAAACTTTTTTTGTTTATTCAGGATTACTTGACCCACTTTTAAGCTGTTATTCCTGCTATCTAATTATGTTCTCTAGGTTAAGGAAATAGATATTTCTTTATTTTTTTTGTTTGTACCTCAAGGCAATTAAGAAGCTTCTAGAGAATAAGACTGCATGGCATGTAGGGATGATGTTATGATTGCTAATTATGCTCTGATGCGGCCCTGAGAAATGCTCTGCGTTCTGGCTTTTGTCCGGCCAGCTTTGCCAGGCCCAGATAATATTTATGAAATGTAGACATTCTTGGGGCTAAAGCAGAGTCTTTATAATGGGAGACAGATGGGGTCTGCTTCGGATTAAGAACATCGAGTCCACTATCTGTGGGAACACCTTCTCTCTCCGTATGTGTGCACTTAAATGTGTGTGCATGTTTGCCTCAGTGGGCTTGCATCTGTGCGTATGTGCGCCTAAGTGCTCACTCATGTGTGGATGCGTGCGCGTGTGTAAATGCAATTGTCTTTGACAGCCGCAGCGTAGTTATTTTTTAATGCATTTCTGAGTTATGATAACCATCGTGCATTCTGCCCTTCCAATGGCTTATATATCTGACAGTGGAAATGGGAGTAATTGTACAAAAACGCTTCTCAATAACAACAAAAAATCCCTTACAATTACATAGCTAGAGTTCATTTGGGCCAGAACTTTGTTATTGCCAACAACCAAGGCAATGTTTCGGAGTAAATGTTTCTTCATTCCTGATTCATCAGAAGCAATGATCCTCCAGTACCTCACTGAGAGGAAGAGATATGCAATATGAAGGCAAATTGCAGATAATATTCCCCTGACAAGCAACAATATAGTATATGGTGTATTGTTTACACCACTAGCATGTCATCTTAATGCCATCTGCTGACGCACTACTGATAAATTCAAAAGCACAGAGGTTAGCTCAGCGGGCATGATGTACTGCTGTCTGTTATTTGCACTTATTGAGATTTAACTATGTCAGTGTGACTTCCAGAAAGGGTGAGATCAAGTAATGGCACGTTGTTATGTGTGGTGCCATGGCAGAACTGTATTATGTTCATTAGATTCCAGAAAACAAGATGAGATTTCAAAATTCACATTAAAGATATGACACCAGGAAATAACCTACACGACTGCCTATCGCCCTTTCGTCATTCCTTCTTTCCTCTTCTTTATCTCCCGTTTTCTGTCCTCCTTTTTTCCTTCTCCCACTCTCTTTCTCGGCTCTCTATCTTATCATTTATCTCTTCTCTCTTTTCTGTTTTCCTCTTCCCCTTCCTCTCTTACTTCTTCTCTATGTTCTCCTTCTTTTAATCTTCCCTCTTTTTATTTCTCCTTCTCAAACATCCTGTACTGAGAAAAAAAAAGTCATAGTTTTTTGCATATTTGTCACACTTAAATGTTTCGGATCATCAATCAGTTTCTAAAATTAGACAATGATAACCTGAGTAAAATATAGTTACTAAATGATGATTTCATTTATTATGGGGCAAAAAAAGAGCTATCCAAACCCTACTGGTCCTATGTGGAACAAGTTCTTGATTTCATTTCCACAGCTAGATCCAGGCCTAATTTTTGAATCAGGAAATCACTTCAACAAAACCTGTCTGTCAAAGTGCAGTAGGCTAAACGATCTCAAAAAGCAGCGCATCATGCCAAAATTCAAAGCAACAGCTGACAAATAAATTCTTTGACATCTTTGGTATTCCAGCAAACATGGTGAGAGCCGTTATCTACAAATGGAGAAATGTGGCTGGCCTTTGGAAATTACTCCAGGACCACATCAACGACTCATCCAGGAGGTCACAGAACAACATCTAAAGAAGTGCAGGCCTCACCTTACTCAGTTAAGGTCAAAGTTCATGATTCAACATTAGAAAAAAGCCTGGCCAAAAATGGCAGCCAACTTGTGACATCCGGCATAAAACGGTATTTCGTAAAAGGACGTCATACCATAAGTCAAACGTGGTGGTGGTGACTGATGGCCTGGGGCTGCTTTGCTGCTTCGGGACCTCGACGACTGATTGATGGAACCATAAATTCTGCTCTCTAACAGAAAATGCTGAAGGAGAACGTCTGGTCATCAGTTTGTGCTCTGAAGCTTAAGATCAAGTGAATTATGCAGCAGGTCAATGATCTAACCACACCAGCAAATCCACCTCTGAAGGGCTCAAAACAACAAAATGAAGGTTTTGGAGTGGCCTAGTCAAAGTCTGGACTCACATCCTATTGAGATCCTATTAAGATGTTTCGGCATGACCAAAACAGGCTGTTCATGTTGGAAAACCAGTGTAGCTGTATTAAAAAACTGTTCTGCAAATAAGAGGGGATCAAAATTCTTCCGCGGTGATGTGAAAGACTCGTCGCCAGTTATTGCAAACACTTCATTGTAGTTCTTGCTGCCAAGACTGGCACAACCAGATATTAGGTTTAGGAAGCGGTTACTTTTTATTTCAAAAATTGGTTTGTATTTGCTCAGGTTTTTGTTTTTTTGATGATAAGAAACAGTTTCTGTCAAAAACTTGTTTAAAACCATGCACGTAAATGATGGTAATTTGGTATCTTATTCAGCAACCACATATATAAGATTCTGTGTTTTTAATCTGTATTTTTTTCATGCATATGTCTCAGCTGCACACTCTGGTCCTCTGGTCTTTGAGCTAGAAGAGACAGAAAATGGAGTAAAAACTCAGATGATTGCATTACTATTGAACACGGCTCAGAGTTAACCAGCAAAACACTGCTTCTATGAAATACATTAGCTGAAATTTATAAAGACACTAAAACTCTACCGAGGCAAAAGAAAGCCAATGTTTTGTTTCAACTGTTTTGAGATTGTTGGGCTTCACTTTTCCTTCTCTACAAGATCCTAAGATATTATGGCATGTTTGGATAAAATACATAAGCTTTTTCAAGTGTCTTCCACTCTGTAAATACTATTTTTGAAGGTGGAAATGTCCCCGCTTTGGTTGCAGAAGAAACAAGAGAAATGAGGGATGAATCAAGCCTCTTTTGCCACATATTCATACTCATCCTTCACCAAATTGAGCAGATGGAAATTAAGTGAATCTGGTGAGGCCATATTAGTCCCATTTGGGTAAATGTCATTGAAAAGATAGTGAACAGAGCTAAGTCGAATAACGCTTTGAGCCCAGTGAATTAGGCACAGTTAGGGATTAGCCCACAATGGGGGTCAATTGATTAACAGTGTTAAATACAGTGTTAAATGTTGGAGTTTGAATAAAGAGAACAGAGAGGGGAAAAAAGAGGAAGGTTCACATGGAAACTTGGAAGCAGGCTTTTTTTTCATTTTTGTTGTTTTTACCTCACAGGTCAGTTTATGCATGATCTTATTTTACCAGTTGATATGGTTTCTTTCCCGTTGAGCTGTGATTCCCTGGAATATCAAACACTTGGATCTCCCTTCTTTTATCCTTTCTTCCCTCTCTCCTCCCAGTCTTTTATTCTTTTCTCCCTCTGCCGTATCTCTTCTGTCATATCCCATCTTTTGTCGTTTGTCTGGTTTCATCCCCCAACAATGGGGGTGAAAATTACATTTCAGCTGGAACGTTTCATGTTGCAAAGCGCCAGCCGGTGTAATCTTTTTTTTGCAGAGGTGAAAACATCAGGCTGCATTTGCTGCACTTCACGTATGTAAATCAGAACGGTGATGCACACCTTCTGAGGCCAGCTAGACGATGCATTTAGACTGCTTAGGGAGACTGATACAATGTAGGCTCTCGGCGTTTGTGTGTGTGTGAGTATGTGGTTTTGACTGTGCATGAGTGAGTGTGGGTACACGTCTGTGTAGGCCTATGTTTATACCCTTTAGTGACAGCCTCAACATAATCTGAGCTTGCTCTACAGGCATGGTGGGATGATACTTCAAAGTAAGTACCTGCTAACAGACATTAGTCCATGTAAACAGGGCATACTCAACCTAAGCTGGGTGCGCAGTACAACATGCATGTACAAATATTTCTTGTTTGTGCAGTGTCACATTAATGCAATAAGACTGTTGCGTGGTGTGGGTTTTTTTCTCTCTGTGTGTAAAGTTACATTACGCCATGCTGGACAATTCAGCATGTACACGCGAGTGTGTGAGAGTGAATGTACGGGTGTGCGTGGTATAAACAGGAGCCTGGAATAATGGAGGCAGAGACAGAGAATCAGTTCAGCTTCCTGAAGCAGAGAAATAAAGAAGGACCGAGCTTTCAGGTGTGTAACAGTTTACCACATTGTACTGCAATGAAAAAACCCCAAATTTTGTACACCTTTAGAAGGGTTCTGCTGGATAATGCAATCTTGTAACTAAAAAGGTCAGGGTAAAAAGACCATATAAAATGAATAAAATTATCAAATTTACACCATGTCTTATCCATCTTGTTTTCAACCATACATACATTTTGTTTCTGGGAGGAAAAATGAAACTACATGAAATATATATATGGGCAGCACCGGGCCACGGTGGCACGGTGATTAGCACTGTTGCCGCAAAGCAAGAAGGTCTTGAGTTCAATTCCACCATCAGGCCGGGGTCTTTCTGTGTGGAGTTTGCATGTTCTCCCCGTGTTTGTGTGGGTTCTTCCCAGGATACTCCAGCTTCCTCCCACAGTCCAAAGACATGCAGTTAGTGGGGATAGGTTACTTGAGTAATCGAAATTGCCCATAGGTTTGCGAATAGTTGTCTGTGTCTCTATGTGTTAGACTGGCGATCTGTCCAGGGTGTACCCTGCCTCTCCCCCTATAACAACTGCGATAGGCTCCAGCGACCCTGGAAAGGATAAGCGGAAGCAAATGGATGAAATATATTACCACTAAATACTCATATTCACTGGGCTCTTTATTAGTTACACTTTGCTAGGTGAGCTCTATTTTCCTTCAGAGCAGCCTTACTTTTCGTGACTTAGATTCAACAAACTGCTGGAAACATTCCTCAGAGACTTTGGTCCATATTGATATCGTAGCATCATTCGGCAGATTTTTCAGCTGTACATCCATGATGCAAATCTCCCATTCAACCACATCCCAAAGGTGCTCTAATGGATTGAGATCTGATGACTTGTTTACACTACATTCTGACCCTACTGTCCAAATGCTGCAGTAGAAATCGGGATTCATCAGACCAGGCAGTCTTCATGGTGTGATCTTCTGCTGCTGGAGCCCATTTGCTTCAAGGTTTAATGTGTTGTGCCTTCAGAAATGCTCTAATGCTAATAGTTTCTTTTTTTTGGACCACTCTGTAACTCTTTAGATGGTTGTGTTGGAAAATCCCAGCAGATCAGCAGGTTCTAAAAGACCAGCCCGCCTAGCATCATCAACCACAGCACGTTCAAAGTCAAATTCAGATTCAAATTTTATTTGTCACGTACACAGTCATACACAGTACGATATGTAGTGAAATGCTTGGACAACTGCTCGTGACCTAAAGAAAACAAAAAAAGGAAAGGCTATGAATAAGATAGGAAATAAATATGAAAAATTAAAAAGGGTAAATTTAACTAGGAAGGAATAAAATATAAATTAAGGTTAAAAATGAAATAACTGTACAACACAAATTAGAATGAAGGGTAAATTTAACTGGGAAGAATAAGATAAAATATATAAATTAAAGTTGAAAATAAAATAACTGTACAACAAAATACACAATACACAATATAGAACTATATAAGAATGTATGAAGAAATCTAAATCTAAATAAATATATACACAATAACAGCAGCTGTACAAGTATTAACTGGAAATGAAAAATATAGTGACCAGTGTTGTGCAAAAACAATGTCCAGAAAGTCCAGTGTGTGTGTAAGAACTGTATGTGTGGGTCAGTACTGTGTGGTGGTGTGATTGAGAGACCGTATCGCCTGCGGGAAGAAGCTCCTCCTCAGTCTCTCTGTGTTGGTCTTCAGGGAGCGGAATCGCTTTCCTGACCTCAACAGAGAGAACAGTCTGTTGTTGGGATGGCTGAGGTCCTTCACGATCTTCCTGGCCTTAGTCCAGCACCGCCTGCTGTAGATTGAGTGCAGGTCAGGGAGCTCGGAGCGGATGGTGCGCTCAGCTGACCGCACAACCCTCTGTAGTCACTTAAGTCACTTAAATCAGATAGGTAGATATAAATAATAAACAGGTGACGCTGGATTAGAAACAAATCAAGACATCTCATCCTTCTGTTATTTATTTGCACTTTTTTGTAAGAGAAAAATTGGATTTAGGGCACAATATGATTCACTGACTTACATTATCTGTTAGGACAGATCACCTCCAAGCCCAGCACCTTTGCCCTGTAGTTCACAATGCTGCTGACAGGATATATATCAAGTGCACTTATCAAACACCATTATCACACCTTCCGATGCATTGATGGTCGTCCAGAATGTGCCCAAACCAGTCAGTCCATCCCTCACAGTGTGTTTTTTTTTCCATTGATAGAAATGAGAGAATAGATGTGAAGAAGGTGTAAGAAAATCACCCTGGCAGACATCATTGCCACGCCGAGACCTTTTTCTGTGATTTGCCTTTGTGTGACTTCCATCCAACATACTTTTGCACTTTCTCCTTTGAATCCCTCCCCTGTTCTCCTTTTCTGTCACTTCTCGCTTCCTCCCATGTCCCGGCTCGTCCCTTATCACTGCATGTTCAACACAGGCTGAGGGACTCCTCTCCCTTTCTCTGTCCTTGCTCTCTCTTTGCCCTCCTCTTTCCTGCAAAGACAATAGGCAAAGAGGATAACCCCTTACTCTAGAATTAATTATCTGCCCCTTTAATTCTGGGCCACGCTGATTAGCTCTGTATGTAAAATGGAGTCCATATTAACATAATATTTGGCTATCTTCTCTAAGCTGAGGTCCCCTGACCTTTTCCACCTCCTAAGTCTCTCTGTCTCTCTCTCTCTCTCTCCCTCATCTTTTACTCTCAGGAGGTCCCTGACAGTCCCAGCCTATGAATGTGATTTGAAGGGGTAAATTAGATTTTGCTTCTCTCTCCCTTTCTCTCACGTTTCCCCTCCCTCCTTCTGTATGTTTATGAAACTAACGACAGTTCATTTCGAGGCCCCCGGTATAATTATGTGTGCTTTTTTTCTCTATCATTGACTGCTCTGATGGCAAGGCTGATATGCTGTGTTAATATAAACGTTTAGCTCAGTTATTATGAGCCCTGAGAGTCATAAAGGACAGCCAACCTGCGCGCCGATTGCCTCCCGTACAGGATGTCCACCTTCACTCTCTGCTGCTATTCTTCCCTTTATCACTGTCCCCTGTCTCTCAGTTTCTATATTTATTGCTATGTTGTGTCTTTTCTAACATTGCCCGTGCCCAGTGTAATGTCTGCCTTGCAGAATTGCAGACACCGGAGATTGCTTTCAAATCAACTTTCTTGAATAGCCATGAATGGATGGCACACTTAAGATGGCTGCTGTAAGAATGGTGATAATGTCATTTGTGGAAATGAACATTGGTATGGTGCCTTAGATCAGAAGAGCTGACTTGCCATTGCAATCATGGCAGATTTCTCTTCAAAAAATCTTTAACTGGTATTGTTTTCTTTTGCTTCGGTATTATTGGGCTGCAGCCAACAATGTTAATGATACACTGAAAAATCTGGATGGTTTTTGACTCAAAGTTTGCACCACTTACTCGCAGATTCCAGATTTTTCTTTTTTTTTTTGCTTCTTTTGGCATAACAGAAAGATCAGTTTGTTCTGAACTCAAAGTCGGATTTCAAATGTGCAGATTTTTGGTAGTTTTAATCTACATTTCTTTAAGTACACTTTTTGTCAATGGACTAACTGGTTGATTCTTAGTGCTAGCTAAAAACAAAACCTAAACGCTCTTGACAGTTTGGATGGACCGCCCTTTTTTTGCCACACCTTGGCATGATATTATCTGAAATCCCCAATCAATACAGGGCAACTTAACTAACTAGCCTAGCCAGTATTGCCCATTCCTGGGTCAGTACTTGAATATTGTATACAAGCCTTTTATCAATATGTACAACACCAGCTATATACAGTGGGGCAAAAAAGTATTTAGTCAGCCACCGATTGTGCAAGTTCCCCCACCTAAAATGATGACAGAGGTCAGTAATTTGCACCAGAGGTACACTTCAACTGTGAGAGACAGAATGTGAAAAAAAAATCCATGAATTCACATGGTAGGATTTGTAAAGAATTTATTCGTAAATTAGGGTGTGAAAATAAGTATTTGGTCACCTCAAACAAGGAAAATCTCTGGCTCTCACAGACCTGTAACGTCTTCTGTAAGAAGCTTTTCTGTCCCCCACTCGTTACCTGTATGAATGGCACCTGTTTGAACTCATCATCTGTACAAAAGACACCTGTCCACAGCCTCAAACAGTCAGACTCCAAACTCCGCCATGGCCAAGACCAAAGAGCTTTCGAAGGACACCAGGAAAAGTATTGTAGACCTGCACCAGACTGGGAAGAGTGAATCTACAATAGGCAAGCAGCTTGGTGTGAAAAAATCAACTGTGGGAGCAATCATCAGAAAATGGAAGACATACAAGACCACTGATAATCTCCCTCGATCTGGGGCTCCACGCAAGATCTCATCCCGTGGGGTCAAAATGATCATGAGAACGGTGAGCAAAGATCCCAGAACCACACGGGGGGACCTGGTGAATGACCTGCAGAGAGCTGGGACCAAAGTAACAAAGGTCACCATCAGTAACACACTACAACGGCAGGGAATCAAATCCCGCAGTGCCAGACGTGTTCCGCTGCTGAAGCCAGTGCATGTCCAGGCCCGTCTGAAGTTTGCCAGAGAGCACATGGATGATACAGCAGAGGATTGGGAGAATGTCATGTGGTCAGATGAAACCAAAGTAGAACTTTTTGGTATAAACTCAACTCGTCGTGTTTGGAGGAAGAAGAATACTGAGTTGCATCCCAAGAACACCATACCTACTGTGAAGCATGGGGGTGGAAACATCATGCTATGGGGCTGTTTTTCTGCCAAGGGGACAGGACGACTGATCCGTGTTAAGGACAGAATGAATGGGGCCATGTATCGTGAGATTTTGAGCCAAAACCTCCTTCCATCAGTGAGAACTTTGAAGATGAAACGAGGCTGGGTCTTCCAACATGACAATGATCCAAAACACACCGCCCGGGCAACAAAGGAGTGGCTCCGTAAGAAGCATTTGAAAGTCCTGGAGTGGCCTAGCCAGTCTCCAGACTTCAACCCCATAGAAAATCTGTGGCGGGAGTTGAAAGTCCGTGTTGCTCGGCGACAGCCCCAAAACATCATTGCTCTCGAGAAGATCTGCATGGAGGAATGGGCCAAAATACCAGCTACTGTGTGTGCAAACCTGGTAAAGACCTATAGTAAACGTTTGACCTCTGTTATTGCCAACAAAGGTTATGTTGCAAAGTATTGAGTTGTATTTTTGTTATTGACCGAATACTGATTTTCCACCCTGATTTACGAATAAATTCTTTACAAATCCTACCATGTGGATTCATGGATTTTTTTTTTTTTTTCACATTCTGTCTCTCACAGTTGAAGTGTACCTCTGGTGCAAATTACTGACCTCTGTCATCATTTTAGGTGGGGGAACTTGCACAATCGGTGGCTGACTAAATACTTTTTTGCCCCACTGTACTAGCCCACTTTTACAATGCCGATTCCAGTTGTTATACCCTAATGTAAAAGTAATTTCACAAAACTGTCTTTGAACAGAACACTTAAAATGCATTATATCCACTTCCACTAGACTTTATAACCATTTTCAGTGATTTAAAAAAGTTCTGTATAACATTTTAGATGTTTATAATCACACATCTTTAAGAAATATTGCAAGTTCGTGGCAGGAGGGGGTAAGGGAGAGGGAGCAGGTGTCCAAAAGGAACCAGAAATCCAGGGGGACTCATTTATCTCCAAAAACTGAGCAGGTGAGTTCAGAGTAGAGTGTAAGATTTGTGAGACGACATTTACATAAACACTGACTGGGTAGAAAACAAGAAAATCCTAATTTTAGACATCTGGTGAATGACAATTAGATGTGAGCGCTTCACAACTGTTGAAAAGCTAGGTCCTTATTTCCTTATTTCTATATCTGATCTCACATTCTCCCCATCAGAAACAAGAAAATGTTCATATTCTGTTCCTGAAAATTAAAGAAACGCCTCTAGCAGCAAAGGTATTTACAGTGGCTTTTCTGATCTGAAGGTCAGGAGTATGTAAGAATGTTCAACGGGACTTTTTTTGTTGTATTGTACATAGTCACAAATGAGGAGTTCTCAGGCAGCTTGCATCAAACTGTGCACATGCAAAAACAAACACACTCGAGGCCTTTCCACCACCACTCAGTCACAGAGAATTAGCAAGCCGTTACAACTTTCACAATCTCGGCTGAGGAAGGTTTTTAATTGCCCAGCAGTGTGTAGGAGAGAATGTGTGTGGCTGCGCTTTCTTCATCCTACTCCTCAGCTCATTAGATATGGTGTGTGTAGTTCCAGCCCTGGGCAGGTAAACAGTCAGAAGGACATTAGCTTCCAATCAGCCTCCACTATATCACCTAGAAGTTTAATTAATTCCAATCCATAGGGCACGCAGTGTATGGAAAGTCTGTAATTCTACGTATGTGTGTGAGCGTGTATGTGCATCTGTGTGTGTCTGTTTCCATTTAGACTTCCTTATAACCCTTTCACGGACACGGTGTCTAAAACTGCTGGAAAGGTCAGCACATAATCACTCTCTTTAGCCTGCCTCACATTTTAATTGACTATCTTTCCCCCTGCTCCCCTTCCCACACACACACACACACACACACACATACTGTACACACTCCCCCATCATTACAGCCGGTATAGATCCCAGTATGAATTGATGATCTCCTATCTAAAGCCTAATCACTGTGCAGGACCTTAGGGAGACTCAGTGATCCGTTTCCTCTTCTACTACACCACAGGAATCTCACATTCGCATGCTGAGCCTTTTGATGGGTAGAAAATGAGCATTCTACCTGGTTTAATATTGTAGTTCATCACAAGTCCTGTGAAAAATGGAAACGGACATAAAATGGTTCTCTGAGACGGGCATTAAGATTGGAGAGATTGGCTGAAGTAAATGATTAACTGTGTAATGCAAGGGGGCAAATTTAGATAGAAAAATCAGGATGATTTGCCTTGTATTGCAGGGTAACCATACGTAATGGTTGCATATAGATGTAAGATGTGTGAGGTAAGATGACAGATCTTGGCTTTGTTAAAGAAGCTGTTTTTTCTTTTTATTAAACACATTGCAACACATGCTGAATGCTCCATGTTTTCTAGAACACCTAGAGGAAGAAAAGCTGTGTCTACTGATGCTAACGGGGATTCTTACTGTACAACAGCCTATTTAGTACAGCAAGCATCACTGCAGTACAGAACCGAGTGGCTATGGTGTTTAATCATTGGCTTTCATGCTTTAATATTAACAATGGGAAAAAACAATTAGAGAAAAAGTAAAGTGGGAAAATAGTAAAAGCAGAAGTCAATTGAACATTTTGTCATGACTTCTTTTAAAGTTCTGAAAAATCACTTTTAAGACGCACTTAAGCAGAATAGCAGAAATAATTATGTAATTAGTCTCATAAGGCTAAGACGTCATATTTGTCTCGAGAAAAGAAGGAAAAACCATTAAGAAAATATAAAACACTGCTTTGTAAAGCCGTGTTGCAAAAAGAACATTTTTTTTCTTTCGTGATCATTTCTACTTTCTTTCTTAAAATAAAGAAAGGCGCAGACAAAATTATGGCGACCCCCGATAGACCCTGAACAGCAGCTATTCAAGCATCTACATAATGCTCTTTGATGCACCATTTCCTGAAGGAGCAAGAAAGGACCTCTACATACACACACAAACACACACACACGCAAGCTCACGCACACACTCGCAAACAAAGTGGCGATAACACAGGCCTGCTTTTGTCTCAGCCTTTTGGAAGTGGAGAAAAGGGGAGTGTGAAAATGAGTGCGCGAGAGAAAAGAAGCCCAGGATGAGGTGTGTTATTCAGCCTCGCCGCAGGGGGTTAGGACAACTAGGAGACCAGGAGAGTCTGCCCATTGTCTACACATCCCACACACAAGCACACACACCGGACAGAAAGCAAAACCCAATATGTTGCAACATTTGCCAAAGAAATGTGAAAATGAGTGTAAATTGAGGTTATTTTCTCCACCTCTCCCTCACTACCTCACACTTGTTATCCAGTCACCCTGCAAGAGGGGGGTGGGTCATTCTACACCCCTTTCTATGGCTGAGCGCAGCCACCATATGCAGGTGCTTCCAGAAATGTAAGTAGCAAACAAGGAGCCGAGATTACTTTTTGCTCAACTTCTTCCTAACAGAGAGTTCTCCATCCGTGTCTAAGATATTGGACGAAACAGCTTGTATGCAGCTCATGATCATCCATGAGGATAATATTGATGGTCACTCTTATCCTCAGTAAGTCTTAACTATATCTACTGAACTCCCAACACCTCCCTTACTGCTTTCTGAGAACCTGCAGCTGCTACTACTTAAGATACACATTATCATGAATCAGAGATCACTGCTCCTTCTTGGAAATTTTAATCATAGGTTAAAATTCAGCTACATTTGCACTGATGATGCAACTTTGAATGTTTGCACATCACGCAATCAAATCTGACTGTGGGAATTCACCTTCAGCACTTGTTCATTTATAAGCATTTGCTGTAGCCCTACATTAAGATCTCCCCCATGCTGTGGAAGCCAATATATTTCCACTGAATTTGGAAAATGCCTCCAAAGCACTGCTTGTCAGCTCGGTGCTAACTTTAATATGATTATATTAATACGATGTAGTTGGAATAGATTTTTTAAAATATTATTATTTGTGGCAAATTTATTTCTTTTTTTCACACTTTTGAATGTTTAACACAGACCTCCCGCAGTGTCATTGTCTCCGCTGTTTAGACACAACACAGCCAAAGTGTTTGTGGCAGCCTTTTATTCCACTATTAACGCAGTCAAGTGAACCCTTTTCTCACAGTAACCTGTCAGATTTTAGACAATGATAGAAATGTTTATTTTGAGAAATTCAAATTGATCTGACCAGGAGTAGGTGCACGATCAATCATGGTTCCCTGCCCTGAACCGCTTTGATATATGACTCGCTTCAGTTTGCTTTTAACTTTTTAGAACAACGTGCAAGACTTGTATCAAGGCTAATAAACATCAACACATATCAGTTAATACAGCATCCCTTCCTGTGCGGGCTGTACAGAAAGAAAAAAATCCCTTTGTGCTCCATCACCACTGAAAATCCTTCTTTGCGCCTCCAAATAGCTTTCTTTCTTGTACATATTGAGTTTGTTTATTGGTCAAAAAGAATATTAAAGAAGCTCATGCGTAGTTGTTTCTGGTACATAAATATCAGCAGCAGTGTACCTATCTAGGTCTGAGCATACTGAATAATGTATTCGATGTACTGGATTTTTTTCTGCGTGTCATTAATAGTTATCAGTGTTGATGGTCTTTAAAATATGCCCCGTCAAATTCAACTGTGAAAAACATTGGGAATGTGTACTTTTTTTTTGCCAGAGACAGCCTGATCACGGGAGTCCACATGAAAGCCTTGATTCTTTATTGATTTCACCTTTTTTTAAGCCTCAGTTCCCCCGAGGGTGAGTTTCAGATTATGAGAGGTTAAAAAAGGCTTCACAAATTGACACACTGATTGCAACCAGTCGGATGGAGCTCATTATTAAAATGCCATTCCTAATATTTTGTACACTCCGTGTTTATTAGCACAGCTGAGTTCCTAATTTTAACTGTCTTCACACATACATCATATTAGAAGATGCTCGTTTTTTTTTCCTTGACTTGCAAGATACCCAGTACAAAGTGGGCACATGCAACACATCTGGTTGCTTTGAAAACAAAAGCTGATAAGGGTTGATAATGATATAGAGAACTACAGTAGAAACTGTCATCATTTGTTCTTTGCATAGCATCTTCCAGTCATGCAAATCAAAACTCCAAACCAGAGGCTCTCCGTTTGTCTCCAACTATTTTTGATCATTCTGCTTTATCAGTTTCAAAGAAAAAATTGCAAAAAAGAAAGAAAAAAATATGTCACAAGAGCTAGACAACTACGACATGTGGGAGAGAAAAGATGGAGCTTCGATAAAGGTATTCATTGTTGTTACGCACCAAACACTCCTGTGTTCTTATTTTGTGCTTTGCTTTTGCTTTTGGCTTCTTTCAGCTGATCCACTGCTTTAAGCAGGTGAATGTGTTTTGTAAATGTTGACTTCTGTCAGGTAAGTTTCTGTCACTCGTGGAGTAAAAGAAAGAACTGTCTTTGAGTTGCAGCTATGCAAGTTCCCTCAAAAAACATCCCTAAATTAATTCATTTTAAATACAGTTATTATCATTATTGTTGAAATGTCTATTATTTTGTGTCTAGTGTCACCATTACTCTCTCAACGCATCAGCTTGGTTAGCTCGTAACGTGTTAGCGCCGCGCAGCCCCATGCACGGTGCGATCCGCGTTAACTCGCTAAGGAGATTTGCCATAACCGCGTTAATGCGGTTATTTTTACGAGATTAACACTGACAGCACTAATATTATTATTAAAGTGTACACTTGAACTTAAATACATTTCCCAGTTAAATTACGCTAAAGTATTAGCCGCTAAAGTACCAGCAGCTGCTAGCTAGATTTGCCAGCAAAATACTGTTATTTTACAGCAACGTCAGTGTAATGTGTAGACAAAAATATAGCATACAAGCATTGCCATGCAGTACTGTCAGGTTGGAAATTTGATGTATCTGGCTCTGTTTAGTGTTATTAGTATTATTACAGACAAGAACTCTTGGACAAAACTAGAGGAATGCTGCCGTGTTCAACATTTTATCAATCACCTTGAAGATAAACGATAGCCGACCAGATAAATATCTACAAGAGTCTTGCACATGGTGGCCCTTGTTGGCTAAACTGCTACTGCAAGCCACACACTGGAAATCACATCGCACATTCACAACAATCAAAGGCTAAGCACGCCATACCTAAAAAGTCCATAACAACACGACTAAATTAATCATTTAGTGTAGTAGGACGTGAGGAGAGGAATGTATGTCCAGAGAGAGATGAGATGGTTAAGAAGAGAAAAAAATTTTTTTTCCTTAATTGTCAGGAATCAAGAGGTGTGTGCGTGCATGTTGATTCATTCACACCTGTGTTGCGTGCTGTATGTTTATGAGCGCTCTGTAATGATAGATTGACAAGCTGCTCCCGCTGGGCTGCGGCACCTCTGACCCTTGACCTTGAAATCTCCAGTCTGGTTTAATGATCCAGTCCTCTCACACCCATCCAGGAATATGTTACCGTGGAAACATAGCCTTTTACCCCCACTCATAATGCAGGAGAGTTTGCCATCCGTGTCTAATTCAGTCTCAAGCCAAGTCGGTGACCTCTGAAGAGATGTTTGCAGTCTGATCAGTATATCCACAGATGCACTGCTTGTGTCCCAGAAGCTGCTGTCAGGATTTCAGGTTAAATACTACAGTTAATATTGGCGGGAATGATCTATGCAGAGATAATCTCATGCCATCCAGCACAATCCTTCAGAAAACATCTGGATTACATTGTTAAAATAACTCAGATACACGACATAAATAATTCTCATTACTCCATAAAAGGTTGTTTCCACCTTCCTTGTGAATCAAAGTGGAATTTTCTTTGAATACATTGACTGACTTTGAATATTATGCGATTCTTAAAGTGAGCATTTCTTTTCTGCCTTGCATTCATATTATTCAAAAATGCTGCTTATGTTTTAGACATTCACATGTAAAACAGTTTTATCATGTTTATCATGTAACTATGTGACTTTCAATCTGCACGTCACATGTTGATGGCACCATATAGCAAGCTAATTGTTTGCCAGATAAGGTTTACAGCATATAGTTTATAGATTCTTAATGTCCAGCTATTGGGAAGGAGAAAGAAATGGTTGCTTTTAATCAAGGCAGTATTTGTGTCTGCGAGCTGGGAACCAGCCACATTATCATGTCAAGTTACAAATTAAAATGCCTGGCCGCTAACAGACTCGGGATATAAATGGGCCATCATGGCCATCTAAGTGTTGTAATGACATTTTTTTGCCTGCCAGACAATTAATTCTATCAATCTGCATAACCTTTCCCAAAGCTTGGAAAACAATGGCATTTTTATGGCTTGAAATGAATGGAGTCCAAGTGAAAAGTATGCTTAGGCAATCATTACATTATTTAACAAATGGATTTAATTGGATTTTGATGCCTGGGTGTCTGTTTCTGGAGCGCTGCGGCCAGTGTGCTGACTCCAGCTCTGGCTAATTCAATAGGCTAAATGGAATCAGTGGAAAAACTCTGCAATCATCACTGCATTAGGACACCCATTCCCATCATGTAAACATTGCTTTGAGCTCCTGCCATTTATCTTATGGTCTGTCTGTCTCTGTTTCCTCTTTATTTCCACCACTTCTCAAGACATTCTTTCATCCTCCGTTTAATGAAAGTTGAGGTTGAGTTCCGTTTTGGACTCAAGTGAATTCAGAAAAAGCAATTTACCAAAAAGCTGGTACTTCTAGACGCATGAACTGCTTAGCTCCTCACTTTTCATAAATTAGGGGGGGAAGGCTTCCATCAGACAGGGTCTCAGAGGGATTGGGAAGGTGCTAAGCATGTCTGCCTTTAACGGAGGTGAAAAACAGACTAATTCATTAAGCATTGATCACCGCAAATGACAGCAAAGTGCTTCAACATTTAGCGGGCAAATAACTGGCAAATTGGCACACAATTTTTGTACATTTCCAACTCTTTAATGGGTAAAGTATGGAGCAAAAAGGCAATAAAAATGTTAGCAGACAACCCGATGAACCCACACCCAGCCCATTATGTTCACCACTCCTTATGGCTAAACGCCCTTAATGTCTTAAACTGTGGGCAAGGGCTGTCCTAATGATGCATTTTGGTGAGTGTTTCTTACTTTTTGATCAAAATTACATGTTTTATTTGATTCTTTTAAATGCAGTTTGTAACAGGATCCCCATTATGCAGTGGGTGAATGGACCCATTACGAAGGGTTAGGCTTAAAGTACCTGAGTATGTATTTGAGGAAAAGTGCTTAATCTTGGATGGTCTAATATAATTTCTATCAACACTTCACCCTGTTCCGGCCTGTGAGATGAATACTGATATGACCTTATTATTGTATTATCATTGGTTGTGCAGTAGGCCTTTGCAGTCACATACATACTTTAACGTAAAGTCTTATGACAAAAAAATGGAGCATGTAGACATATCAAATATCAAAATTTGGCAGCGCACACACTGTATCCAGACACGTAAATGGCCACAGATGTAACAAATTCTGCATTTTTAACAGATTCAGCCTTTGGCATGGCTCCATCTGAAAAAACAATTAAAAGAGGCTAGGGCATGTCAGTCAACACAGGAAAGCTGGGAGACGGCACCAAATGTGCGAGAGTGCGCAAGGCTGGAGCAGTGCTGGATGAGCAGAGAGCTGACCTGAGCCCCAGACAGACTTTATTAATCAAGGCAGGAAACGTGTGCAACCTCTCAAGCTTGACTGTACTCGCTGTCTTCCTGTGCTGTCTGCTTCTCCATCTCAATGCTCTTTTCTGTTTGTGCTGTTGGCCTTTTCCATCCGTGAGTCTCTCTATCTCCTGTGCATGTTTTGCAGATAAATTTTGTCTCTTAGAGCATCAGATAGCAGCAAAGGGATTTTGAAACAATACCTCTTCAAGCAGTGACTCCGAAAGGTGGTAATGATTTACAGCATTATACCTGCAGAGACTCAAGAACCCCTGTGTCTCTGTGATTCATCTGTTTCATCTTCTCATTTCATAGCCGCGGATGGATTGATGTCTCGTCCCCATTTCTCCCCTTAAAACTTTGTTGTTTGTGGTGTTGGAGAAGATGCTCTTCTCATTTCCAGTGTTTTGTGGATGTGATTGAATTTTTTTCATTTTCTTTTTGGCTATCTGTGGCTATTTTTTGCGTATAGATGCTGGTTTGTGTAAAGGGCTCATCTGGTAGACTTTCAACATAAACCTAGTTCTAGTTACACACAGATTCAGGGTAAAATCCACCAGTGACTGTCATTCCCTGTTCTGTCAATGTGTCAAGCGTACGCGATGGATCTCCTCCGCTGTGTCAAAATGTCAAACCTTTCAAATTAAATTTAAATTTTTTTGGAAAGAAGACGAAAGAGGCTGAAGACAAATAAGAGAATGGAATAACAGGGAACCAAATCTAGTGAATAAGGCAACACTTTTGTTGGTGTGGCAAAATAAGTTGCTTGTTTTTAGCGCACCGTTCTCATGTTCTCATATAAACGCCTCGGGATGTAACTGAAGATCTCAGAGTTAAGAGTCGGAGCGGAGTGGAAGGATTCATGGTACAGTAGCCGTAGACCAAACTCTCGTCATCAGTGATGATCATCAAAATTAAGGTTAGGTCATCCTCGGCTTGTTGACAGGCTTCTGCTTCATAGTGCAAATCATAAGTGCTGACTTGGAAGTGATCGTGCAATACACAACACAGGTCTCTATACTGGTTGCATCACATCACACCCTCCAGCACTTGGTTCATGCACAATGGGCAAAGTCTTAGGAACTTTTTCACTCCACCTTGCCAACTAAATTTTAAACACTTTCAAGTGCCAGACCCTTCTCCATCTTTTATTACTTTCATTTCTATTACTCTCCCCTTTGTCTTTGCCTCCTACCTGACAACAGGGTCAGGGGGGAAACAAAAGCATGTCCTTGTTCCCCATTTAACCGAAGCTCATAGAGAACAGCTCCCGATGTATTCTGTAGCCAGTGTACGTTTCCATCCATCCATCCATCTTCATCCGCTTATCCGAGGTCGGGTCGCGGGGGTAGCAGCCTAAGCAAAGAGGTCCAGACCTCCCTCTCCCCAGCCACCTCCTCCAGCTTGTCCGGGGGAATACCAAGGCGTTCCCAGGCCAGCCGAGAGATATAATCTCTCCAGCGTGTCCTGGGTCTGCCCCGGGGCCTCCTCCCGGTGGGACATGCCTGGAACACCTCGCCCAGGAGGCGCCCAGGGGGCATCCTTGCCAGATGCCCGAACCACCTCAGCTGGCTCCTTTCGATGTGGAGCAGCAGCTGCTCTACTCTAAGCCCCTCCCGGGTGGCCGAACTTCTCACCCTATCTCTAAGGGAGAGGCCAGCCACCCTTCGGAGGAAGCTCATTTCCGCCGCTTGTATCCGCGATCTCGTTCTTTCGGTCACTACCCACAGCTCGTGGCCATAGGTGAGGGTAGGGACGTAGATCGACCGGTAAATTGAGAGCTTCGCTTTTACACTCAGCTCCCTCTTCACCACGACTGACCGGTGCAGCGTCCGCATTACTGCAGCCGCAGCCCCAATCCGTCTGTCGATCTCCGGCTCCCTTCTCCCATCACTCGCGAACAAGACCCCGAGATACTTGAACTCCTCCACTTGGGGCAGGAACTCATCCCCGACCCGGAGTGGGCACTCCACCCTTTTCCGGCTGAGAACCATGGCCTCAGATTTGGAGGTGCTGATCCTCATTCCCGCTGCGTTACACTCGGCTGCGAACCGCTCCAGTGCGAGCTGGAGGCCCTCACCCGATGAAGCCAACAGAACCACATCATCCGCAAAAATCAGAGATGAGATTCTGAGGCCACCAAAGCGAAAGCCCTCCGCCACTTGGCTGCGCCTAGAAATCCTGTCCATAAAAATTATGAACAGAACCGGAGACAAAGGGCAGCCTTGGCGGAGCCCATCACCCACCGGGAACGAGTCCGACTTATTGCCGGCAATGCGAACCAAGCTCTTGCAACGGTTGTATAGGGATTGAATGGCCCGTAGCAATGGGCCAGACACCCCATACTCGCGCAACACCTCCCACAGGACGCCCCGAGGGACACGGTCGAATGCCTTCTCCAGGTCCACAAAACACATGTAGACTGTACGTTTTACCCTCAAAATTCAAATCAAAATATCAGTTTGTTGTGACTTTAATGTTCAAGATAAATTTAAGTTTCAGCCTTGTTACTTAACACAAGATTCTCAACTACTCCTCAACTTTGTTTAAAAAGAAACCTCATTGTTCACCCAGTGAAAATATACAGAATAAAGGAGAAAATAGTCTTGAAAAGGCGTTTTGTTTGAAATTCTGAGAAATCCAATGCCAGTTGTCAGTGACTATTGCTCTTACCGAATATTGCTGACGTGGTTTGAGGAGTATGCTGTCAAAGGTATATAAAGAAGCAGAAGTAACTGTGAAGTATATTCCACTTGGGGTCTGAACATTCTTATCCAAAATGACGCAAATAAGGCAGAGAAGAATGATTAATGTGATTGCATGAGTGATTGCAGGACTGATTGATGGTTGGCCCCTTTTAATGAAAAAAAAAAGTTTGTGACAAATAATGTATTTTTCGTCACAAGGAAAAGAGCAGAACTGTAGCAGAGACTGGGGGGAAAGTGCTCAGACAAGTTGGTGCAATATTGACTGTGCCATCTGTGATGTGTGTGACTTCAAAGGTACAATTACTTTGAGCGGTTTTAAGACTGATACCTGCTCATGTTAAGAGGCAGCCTCTCACCTCCGGAGAGCTGCCTGCCAGACGAGAAATAATTCATTTTTAAGAAACTTAGGCAAGGGCAAATTCTGCCGTGCAGCTCTCTTCACATCCATCTTCAAAGAGAACCAAGTTCCTATATGAAACAATAGAATATTTGGCTTCTTATTCATGTCATGGGGCTTTTTTTTTTTTTTTGCCAGTGCAGGGTCCTTTAATTCCTCTATTGTTACTGACAGGCCCTATTGGGAAGGCCTAAGAGGCTTTTTGGACCCCACTGGACACTCTTAAACAGAGACCAATCAGAATGCACAATAACAATTGAACATTCATTCCAGAACTGCAGGGATTTTAGTATCAGGATGATCTCCATCTTTAGAGAGACAATAAAAAGTCCCAAAGACATCCTGGGTGTTTCCACGAGAGGCCATTTTGTTCGCTGCAGCTGTTTCCTCGTTTCTCTTAAATGACAGCTTTGCTGCAGCCATTAACATGCATGCCACTGAAACAAGTATTATAGTTTAATTCCTACCATGAAAAGCTTCCAGAGGCATAAAAATGGAGCCGCGATGCGGAGGATGGTGCAAAGGCAGACAAGCTCCAGAGGCCTCGTTGCTTGTGTGTTGCATTGACTTAATGGCAAATGGATGTCATTGGAATTTCGAGCGAGGCAGCAAGATCTTATCACTCAGATAAATGAATTAATATTTTACACTTCAGCTGAATATTTTTTTCTGTTACAAGAGGGCTAGATTTGGGGGGGTTCAAGTAAATTAAGAAAAAAAAGAGAGAATGAGACAGAGTAAGAGAGAAATAAGAGCCTGGGATGTGAACTCTCCTAATGTTATTCAGAGGCAGTGAGTCATGTAAGAGAAAAGGATCTTTTCTTGTACCAGTCAAGGACATTATCTTCTCCTGCTAGCAGTTATTAGCATTAGCATTTATATATTCAATGCAATTTTGAGGTCTGGTGATACTCAGAGGGGTCAGGAGAGAAAAACGAAATGAGGGAGGAAGGATAAAAAAGGTCTTTTCTCTGTGCGCAATTGGTGCTAACCAGCACAGAATAACCAATGAGGTAAGACACAAGGACATTTCATGCTGGAATTTAATCTGTGATCAGAACTCAAATTCTCTCCATCAACAGGAGAAAGCCATACCTCGGAACAAAGCAGAAATTATATGGATCATTTCAGTCTGATTGAGAAATGAATGATTTGATCGCTTAAGATTCTGAGCCAGCGCTTGAATCGCAGACTAGCATATCTATTTGTTGATTTAAACAATGCATTTACATGCATTTATTTTGTAAAAGGTATTAATATTATACATTACATTTAGATGGGTTAAAGCCATCCAAGATCGACTGTCTAGAGATGTGCGATAACATTTGTGGGTCAGATTGCATTCGAAGCAAATGGTTTGAATAATTGAAGATTGGGTGTTAAATTGTGTTTTCTATGAAGGAAAAGTGGGGGAGGAGATCCACTTGATAGACATGCACGCACACACTCACACACACAGCCATGCGTGCACATACACACACAAAGTGGCTCGACGTTCTCATCTAATGGTTTATCCCTGCAGCCCCGGAGGGTCAAAGATCACGAGCTAAAGCACTCAGATGGTTTGACACAGTTAGATGCATCACCTGTTCAGTGTAAAGACAATAAAAGGGACACAAATTGTTTCATACTTTGCTTTTAATAGTGAAAATTGCGCCAAAATTATGGCAAAGCCTAATTCTGAACTCTATAATTGCTTTTAATCATATATAGCTCGAGTTACAATTTCATTCTAGATTAGCAAAGAGTGGCATGTGATTGACAGCTACAGCCTGTATGTTGCATTTGACAAATAGAAATGCACTTAGTATTCATGTATTCATCAACTAACCACTTTGTTTAATTCTGCAAAAAGCATATATTTGAAGTGTTTTCTTTTTTATTCTAGTTTTTTTGAGAAGGCATCCTGTTTCTTAATAAACCTTGTGCTGAAAATGTTTTCCACTTGAGCCGTTGTCCAAAGAACCAAGCGTACACTGGATTTTCTTTAACTTGAAAGACAATAGGTGCTCCCACTTCAGCGACACCTCTTCATCTCATGCACCTCTCATCATTTTGAAGGCAGATGGGGCGTAATGCCCATCATTTCCACAGGCGATGTGAATTATAGAATGAAAAGAGGCGGATACAAGCTCCGAAAACAATGTGGGCTTTTTTCCTGCAGAGACAACAGAGCTGAAGAAAGAACGACGGCAGTTCTTCACTTCTGTGTGGAGCTGAGATGGAGAGAAAGAGAGCCACGGTCCATGAATCTTTTCTCAACATTCATATTTCATTGTAGCTTTAAATCCCACCTATGAGAAATGTGATCTTTACATAAATTCACCCCCTTTGTGTGTCCACTAAAGTCGTCTAATCTCACATATAATGAGTCTCTTTATACTCGCCATCATTGTGTTTGTTCCAGGAGTAATTTTGGAGGCCCTAAGTGTCACAATTTGCTCCCCCCCCCAACACCACCACCCCCCTCCCCTCCTCACACTAACACACACACACCCACAGCCCACCTTGTCCTAGACAGTCATTGTGCAGTTGTATTAAGTGGTAGGGGGCAGAAGAGGAGGGGATGGGGCACAGTGAGGGGGGTGGTGGTGGTTTGGTGGGTGTGTGGGGGGGCACATTCTCTTCTGAGGCTGACTTTGAGATTGTTATTATCATTTTCAAAGCATCAAAGCTTTCTCTCTCGCTTTCTCTCACTCTCTCTCCATCCAAGCTTAAAGAGATGAAAGTTTGCCTTTGTTCCATCCCCTGCTACATTACCTCTATGCATTAGGCCTCCTCTTTATCCGTGAAATTACCTTTTAGCTTTCTCATTCAGCGCAGGCAGTCTGCATGCGACGAGATGGCTCGCACTTTTTCACCACATCATATCCCCCCTGCACACCTCTCTCTCTCTCTCTCTCCTAAAAAGATTGTTGCATTTGCAGTTTGATTTTGTCTACACCTCTCTCTGTCTCTCTCTCCTCCCATTTTGCTGTAGTTCTCTCTGTCTCTCTCCACTTCATATAAGGTCCATCTGTCCCTTCATTATATGGTTAGTGCTGTTCTTTGATCGTTCTATCTCCAAAGCAAACACAGGGGTCTGTGTTGTTCTCCCCATAACGCAGATGGCTGAGAGATGATGGCTGAGATGCTTCTGTTCTCGCTGCTGTTCAGAGAGCCACTTTCCCAGCCTCTTAAAGCACTCTTTGAAGCTGACAGGGAGCACTCTAAGAGAGAAAAGTTGCTTGATAGTCATGCAAAAACATTTTCATCTCCCCCTTTTTTTGTTATGCATGTTTTCCCCTTTGATTGAGCTAATCTTTCCATGTCTGCCTGTGTTTCTATCTATCTATCTATCTATCTATGCAAGATTTTGTTTTACAATATCTGAAACTCGTCAACCGCATTACAAGCAATGAACGGAAAACCATGTAATGCTCAATGTCTGTGCAACCTGTGCCAAGTCAATAGATGTGATAAATGTTCCCCTGTCCATAAAATGCTCATATAGCAGTGGCTGTGTGTTTACTTTGCAAAGCAATACATGAGAGTAAAAGTCCTTTCCACACTCATAAACTCATCTCTGGAGAAGCACTTACCGGCTATTGTTTGGCCGCAAGACAGCATTAATATACAAATGAGCAAAAGTGTATACAGTATAAGGATGAGAGATATACACAGACAGAGATACACACACACACACACACACACACACACACACACACACACACACATTCTACACAGCTGGAATGACTCTCTGCAGACTAATGTAATTAATAGCTTTTTATCCATGTAGAATTTGAAATGAAGATGTAAATTGTTCGTTTAACATAGCCATAGGACATGGAGGCTTCTGCTGTCAAAGTCAATTACAGACTCAGCATAGTCCCAGACTTTATGAAAACCTAATCAAGATGTGGTCTGTGTGTGTGCATGTGTGCTTGTGTGCATATTAGCATGTCTGGACACAATATGAGACATGGAGCGCGAGACTGCACGTGCGTTTGTATGTGTGTACATGTGAGTGTAAGCAGAAAGCCTTATTCTGGGAAATACAGCATCTACAACTCGAATCTTATCAACAGAGGAAAAAGTTCTGTGTTAGCTACTGTATCAAAAGTGGAATATAGTCTTCATTATTATTATTATTGTTATTTTACAGATTATTTCAATTGCTTTGGCTCATTTTTCCAATATGTCTTCAGAGTTCTTAGCGCTGAAGGTGCAGTCGTCAAAACAGCTCTTACATTCAGCAAAACACTATGGTTGATGTGCATGGGGCTTTAAAGTTTTTGATCCTCATCTTCTAATTTCCAGTCTTGCCCTACTTTTTTTTTAAGCAGCAGTGAATGTCTGCTGTACCAGACTATTATCTTTCTGAGGATAAGTAACAGCTATTATGTATGAAAAGTGAAAATTCCTCACATTTTAAGAACGCGAGGTTTTTCCATTCCACTTTGTGAAGCAAAAGCACACTTGTATTTACATTTAATCTGATTTTTTCCCCTATCTCTATATCTAAAGTACAATAAACAGAGAAAGAAAAGTAATGTAAATAGAACGAAACAGAACAAAAGCATGTTGACCATCAATTTAAAGAAGAACATGTCATTTAGAAATAAAGCAGGCCTGCAATGTGCAATATTATACCACAGTGAAAAGGACGAGAAAATATGTTGTGAATGCTTTTGCTGCAGTCCTTGGCCACAGATTCTCATCAGCCTGACATCTAATGCTCTCCCTTGCAATGTATGGGGGGAAAACTGCCCGAGTCATCCTCTCAACTTTTCGGCATTTTCATATATTCTTTTTGTCTGTTCTTGACTACAAAGTGATATATCTGTAGTCTTCTTCCTCTTCTGGCTCTGAACAGGCTCCTGCAGTGTTTCCAAACTGTTGTAACTCTGGTGGTCTTGGCAGATTTTGACATTTAAATTGACTATTTTTCATGCAGCGACTTACACAATGAAACGATTCTAACACACGTTGGAGGATAAAACTATTCAACTGAGACGAGACTATCTGTTTTGATCACAAACACATATAAAACCACAGTATTGCTCAAATTGCAGACAGTTGAGCAGTTTCTTAAATGTGCCGAAGTGTGTGCAAATGCTAACATAACTTTAGCTATCATTAAAAAAAAAACAGAGCTAAATGGTGTTGCATGGTGTTTTAGCAAAGGGAAGACAAAAAAATTATAGGAAGATTCAGAATGACATGGAGGATGTTTGGGGGAAGCTTATCACCATTCTTTAAATTGCAAATGAGAAAAAAAATTGCATTTCCACTGCTTTCTTATCAAGAAAACCAAGACAATTGAAAGACTTTTGAAACCTGATCCATCTAAATTCATTTTGGCAGTAAGACCTAAAACATACAGCAAGAGTCATAAACTGCCCTAAACTTTTATAGCCACAATCTCGAGATGATTGTATTTCTTATATTAATGTTATTTATTTTGTCATAAACAGGATATGACAAGTGACAAAAACTACTCTGTGTTTATCAGGCCTGTAATGTGTGTTTTTAACATGTTTTAGTGCTTTGTATCTCGTTCTATTTAATCTGAACAAGCACCTAAAAAAGGCTTTGATCACTGTCGGCCTCTCTCGGTTTTTTTTTTTACCACTCTTCATTTTAAAGTTCTGTTTTTAAAACCTTACAATGTAACTACAGCTCAGCCCATGCAGCAGTATATTAATGACTAACCTCGTAATGTGGATTATCTCAGTTGTTCTCTTGACTGAAATTTGGTCCGTTTACAGCATCCTGCCATGTGATTGCATTTGTCCCAAAACATCGGGAACCCTCACGGTAACTTTTAACGAGTGGAAAAAGTTAGCGTTCATCCTCCAGCTTCACTGTGTTTATATTATGCTAACATAGCTGTGTAGCTAGCCACCATGTAGCACATCATTATATACCGGCTAGCCAAACTTCAGTAACCCTACGAACATCACTGCTGTTTAGTTCCCTGTCTTACAGAACTCAAGAAGTGATAGCAGAGCTATACGTTTTAATTTTTCAGAAATCCCTCAGCCTTAACATGGTATATTATTTAATCTGGAGACTTCCCGCATACCACTAGATGGAGCCCAAGTACCACGAGTGGTACGCGTACCACAGTTTGCGAACCAGAACCATTGGTATAAACCATTATGGTACCAGATTTCTAACAGTCGGGACAACCTACCTGTCAAGTCCCTTTTTCTATTGTGAAAGTAAAAACTGAAATATAGTTTTTACTCTTTGTGGTATTTTACTTATTATTATTTTTACTTACAAATTATTTAATTTAGATTAATTGATAAGCAGAAAATCTATCATTACAAAACAATTTTTTAAGCAAAAATATCCAAAGCTAGCTTATTAAATATGAATGTTTACTATTATTATTGTTATTTATTCTTCAACAATAGAAAACTTAATCAACTAACTATTTTGTGATTATTTTGACCAATGACTGTTTTCCACGGTCATTGTTTTTGACTGTCAAACTAAACCAGCAGTCTGAACATGTAAACTTTGATGGCCGTTTTCTTTTCCAGTCTGTACCATCTGTGACCACATTTATGACACTGAATCTATAAAAATACGGTAAACTTTAGATGTTTTTATAATCATATTCATTTTTCTGGATGACTATGCAGTGATACTACATTCATTAGTGTATTTCTGTATAAGCTACCAAACAGTGCATAACAACAAAACCATTAACATTTCATGTAAGACCTAAGACTCTTTTTAGTTTCTCACCTGCTGATCATCGACTGGAGATCGTTTTTTTTTTATGCACATTTCTGTTTACCCACGCAGTGCTATTTATCACTCAAAAAGTCAAAAACAGTAGTGAAAAATCTTGTCAAACTTTTTAATGCAACTTGTCATGCCAGTGGACGACTGACACAAATTCTGTTGACAGACCTCAAATACCCAAATGAGCAGTCGAGTAAGCCATGCAGGCGGAGGTTTGCTTGTGTGGAAAGTCATTTATAAACGCCAAGGGTAGCCATTCATGCTCAATGATTTAGGACTTTCAAAACACATTTCTAGCTCATTTGAATAATAATGGTCATAAAAAACACTGCCTCGGGCGCAGCAAGCATACATCAAGCAACAACAAATGCCTTCTGAAGTTGTCGAAAGACCCACAAACACGAAAACAATTAGGACACACAACTTAATTTGCAAAGAGTATATTTCCCAGTTACGCCTTGCTCATTTTAATGAGTTTGAAGGCAGGAGTGTCTTGTAGTTCGTGCTGCTGATTAATTTACTGTTGCAGACATACAGTGAAGTCTCAGACAGACCTCCATTAAACTTCAGCATGTTTATGCAGATGTGCACACTCAGGCCTGTTTGCACAGCACACATACAAAAACATATTGTGCTCTACCTGGTTTCTTAATCGCACTAGGTAGCTGGTGATACGACACTCAAACACCCACATGCACAGACTCAACACAAAGATGGATCAAACAAACCTACCCACTTCAAACAGATGACCTCGCGATTGCCTTATATCAAAACTGCATGCAATTAAGGCTGAGTAGTGTTCATCAGCCTGGCCTCGCTTTGTCCAGAGGCTTTTCATTGTCCAGCACACTCAGCAGCAAACATCAGCGTGGGGAATCAAAAGATGAGTGCAATTACATTTTACCAGTGTGTGTAAAAAAATAATATATTGACCTTTAACATCTGAATAAAAATAATTTTAGGATTTCAGCGTACATTCTTGACACGTTCACAGGCTTACAAAATTTAAATTTGCACTACACAGATTTGAAACATCCTAACAAGATAAGATCAAAGATATAGGTCTATAGGTAAGCATACTAAATAACTTAAATATTTGTATCTTTTTATTAAATGCCTATAATGCAACCGTTACATACAATAATCAAGTATATCTCTGAAGTATTGCCACTACTAGAAGGTATGGATTACCTAGACACTGAATTTTTGATAATGCCTTCTCTTGCAGTGCTGCTTATTTCAATGATATAAAAATACACATGATCTTTTTGGACATTTAAGTTTAAAAAACCGATAAAAAAAATCGCTAAAGACATGTCAGTGTGTTGTAGGGAAGTGAACCATTATAGCAACAGAAAAAAAGCTCTTCATCTGATCATGTCGTGAGGCTTAAAAATGCAGTGGCAACACAGTGGTGCTGAGATTAGCACTGTTGCATAACAGCAAGAAGGTGCAGGGTTTGGCTGGAGCCTGTCTGTGTGGGGTTTGCATGTTCTGTCTTTGCCTGTGTGGGTTCTCTCCAGGTCCTCTGGCTTATTCTCATAGTTCAAAGGGATGCTTGTTAGGTTCTAAATTGGCTGCAATGGGTTTCATGGATGGGCCCTGAATTGGATAAGCAGAAGAAATGTAGGAGCTTAAAACATTTAAGTTACAGCTTTTTTTGCATCTTCGTCTGCAGTAAATGCGATTTAGTCTTCTGTTTGGGAAGTTGTTCAGTTTTTGGTTTGTTACAGTTACACCATCCAATTTCACTTGTTTCACATTTTCTGAGCCCACTTTGTGACATGTAACCATGACACATGAATTTACGCTGGAGATTTTACATGCTGTTCGTCACATGTTTTCCCTAGTCTGGGTCACTCTTTGTTTACCCTTATTGCACTGAGTGATAACCATTGTTAGCCTTGTGATAATGCAATGTAACCGAGAGCATATCATTTACTGATGTAGCCAAGTGAGACTTTTATTGTCAGACAGATACAGAGGTCATGTCTGTTCATTTTAGATGTTTTCAACATTTTTAAGAGAAGTTGTTAACTTATTATTAAAGTTTGGCAAATATGTATATAAGACACATACTATAAATGGAATAATGTATATAAAATAACAATAAAACAGCCTGTCAAACAGTGGTCTAGATACAATTTCTTTGACAAATGGAAAGCTGCACACTCTGACTGACTTTTCCCTTTCCGCAGCTTGTCATACACAGTCGCCTCACTGATTGGCTTTTATTGTCTTTGTTGAGTGAGAATAGCACATTGCCTGTCTCCACTGGAGACCATATATACGCATCCAGACAGCACATGCTTCCACACATGAAACAACATGCTGAGATACACGTACGCTCTTTAGGCAAAGAGGACAATACCCACTGCAGCCTAGGTGGAAGTGACACAAACAAACGCACACAGCTCACTGACTAAAAAAGTGACTAGCAAACAATGCAAAGTGGAAGCATATTAATATTTAAATAGATCATTTGCAAGATTGGTATAATTAGCAGCTCATATTCATGTATTCACTTCAGGGATATCACATCGAGACATGTCTACTTATTCAAATAAGATGCAACATGTCACAGGGTGCATATATGCAAATGCACATATGCCACTAATTACACATTGCCTGTCACAAAGAGAGAGAGGCTTTCAGCAAAAATGTTCAAAGTTCTCTATGAACTGCTCAACCAGGCTGCTCAGGTCTAATTAAAACATGCATGTCCCCAAGGCCTTATCAAAGCACTGTAGAAATATGTACATCTCAAATAGAGGAGAATTAGCTAAATAAAGGACCTCCCTGGTGCTTTTGTCCTGCTCACATTCCAGGCACTGCGCTAACAAACTTTATTTCTGATTGATACTGATCGTCCACCGCAGGGATTTGAGAATATTTTGACCTGAGGCGGGGGACTTTTATTTTGACATCTTTTCCCCTGGCACCATCCCAGATTTGATACTGTACTTGACACCAGCTGTATTGAAGGCTGTTGTGATGGAGATTGTTATTTTAATGAGGTGGAAATGAGATGTAAACCTTCTAGGAAGTGTTTTCTAATTAACCAAATGATTTGGCCTATGGGGTTGGCTACTGACAAATCATGCATTGTGTACCACACGAGGCTGATAACAGGATTTATTTTAAGGCTTCAAAGAGCCAAAGATTCAAGAAGTGCTTTACTTTTTGCCACAACTTCTGACTGATTCTTGCTATAATGTAATTTTGTGGCTTGATTTGATGAAGAGTAACAGAGAAACATTTATGAAGTAATTAACTGTAAATAATGAAAAACACTGACATTTTCACAGAAAAGCTCTTTTCAACTTTTAGAAAGGTCATGTTATGACATGCAGATTGAAGTGAATAACTTAAAGCTGACATACTGTAATTCACTGCTGGGCAGGAGAGACACCCTCATTAATGTTTCCTCTATTGTGCATGCAGTTTGACCAGCAAATGAACATTAATTATTTTTCAAGTTCTGTGCATTAATGTGTATTTCTCCAAAAGAATTTTACAACCAAATAGATAAACAGAATTGCATCTTTCTAAAAAAAATTGATCTGACCACTCACAGTACACCTGTGTGTACACACACACACACACACACACATATACATACATTCATTCTAACATATACTTGCATTTGTACACACAATGCATCCATTCTGCAGAGCTCAGAGGTGTCCAGAAGCCTGTCTGTGTGAGGAAAATGTATGCAGCTCAAATCAAAGTGATGTTGCGCACAGTAATCTTTCTCTATTAAGGCTGTCACTTTTTGCAATCTTTTTGCAATTGCGGTCTAATATCCTTTACCACTCCACTGCTGGGTTGGTGAGCTTCTGCAAGGCTGCATACACACATGCACTCGCTGTCTCATCACACACTTCCACGGCGTGCGGGTATCCCACTGAAGGAGTCAGTCATGTGTGTCTTTCAGATAGGAGCTGAGAAAGCTCTTGATTAGGACAGGAAGTCATGTGTGTAAAATTTACACTTCTTTACCACCGCCATCTTTCTATACACGGTGAATGTAACGTGTAATGCGAGGCTGTGTGTGTCCGCGTGTGGAGCGCACATCTATAGAAGCCATAATTAACTGACGTAAAAGTAAATAGTAATATAAAATTAATTACACGCTTACAGTGGATTCCTTTGTACCTTTTAAAGCGAGCTCAGTTCTAATTTCGAGGTAAAATAATTAGATCCAGAGCTGCTTGGGAAATGAGACGCCTTGCCTCCTCTATGAAATACAAATTATTTACACTTGGTTTGTTTCTGATGATAAAAATTCGAAATGAAGACTCAACAGTCTTGTGAACTGCCGATAAAGTGACTATTGTCTAATTCCACTGATCTTTCTCAGGTGTGTTTAATTTTTTTCTCTCTCTGTCTCTTTTGATTAAACTCCATTTACTGTGAAAATACTGTAATTTATACTGACAGCTGCACAAAATCCCCTCAATATGCATGGGTTGACCAGAGTTTACCTCTGTTGAAGCATTCGTGCATTTAAAAAAAAAATCTATTCATGCATTTTAAACACTAATTTGTAAAAACTGATGTTTTTTTCTTCTTTTTTGGTTTGCGTACTGTTAAAATTGTCTCATCTATGTTTAATTCTGTTGGAAACCTACTACATTTCCCAGAATCCCTCCTGAAAACATCCAGAAAACGTACTTAAACTTGTCAGCTGTTTTGGGAGTAGGGAGCAGTGAAAATGCCAACCAAGTGAGTAAGCTTTCCCAGGAGAGAGAAAGCGAGGGTCACAATTAATCAAGACACAACTTGTCTTATGACAGCAATATCACATTATGGACTATTGATGCAAGCGTCACAGGAGAAATTGCCATCTCTTGGAATGGAATTTTCCCATACTGCCGAACATAAAATTGGTTAAAATCCTATGCTGCTTGGTTCTCAGAGGCGGAAACAACCATCTAAGAGCCGCAGATATTTTAGATATAGATGCAGTATAGATGAAGTTACCTGAAATTTCTTTTTTCTTTCTTTCTTTCTTTCTTTCTTTCTTTCTTTCTTTCTTTCTTTCTTTCTTTCTTTCTTTCTTTCTTTCTTTCTTTCTCTCTTTCTTTCTTTCTTTCTTTCTTTCTTTCTTTCTTTCTTTCTTTCTTTCTTTCTTTCTTTCTCACTTATTTACTTACTTATTTATTTTAAAGGTTTGCATTTATAGCATGTACCCAACACTGGATTGCTGGGAGGAAACTTTGTGCTGAAGCTCTAACATAATTAGAAATAAACATGTTAAAAACTTGTTAATTACTACAACTGCTAATGCCAACACTCTGTGTTATATTAAATTCAAATTAATTCAGTTTAATTCAGTTTTAATTCAGCTTTATATTAGAAAGATGCTATAATAATCTAGGGGAAATCTCCAAAAATCATAAGACTCCATATAAGCAAGCATTTGGTAACAATAGGAAGGAAAAACTCCCTTTTAACAGGAAGAAACTTGTGGGAAAACCAGGCTCAGGCAGCCATCTCCTGCATCAGGTTGGGGTGAGGGGAGGAAGACATGGCAAAAGAGCCTGTGGAAGAGAGGGGGAGATTAAAAATAACTAACAATTAAATTCAGAGTGGTGTACAAACACATAGTGGGTGAAAAAGGTGACTGAAGAAGAAACACCCATCCGCCTAGGCCTGTTGCAGGGTAACTAAAGGAGGGTTCAGGGTCTGATGTAGCACTAACTATATGCTTCATCAAAAAGGAAAGTTTTAAGCGTAATCTTAAAGGTAAAGATGGTATCTATCTCCTGAATCCAAACTAAGAACTGATTTCATAGAAGAGGGAAAGCTGAAGGCTCTGCCTCACATTCTACTTTTAAATGTCCTACAAACCACAAGTAAACCAGCAGTCTGAGAGCAAAGTGCTCTACTGAGGTGATATAGTACTAGATAAGATGGGGCCTGATTATTCAAGACCTTGTGTGTGAGGAGAATGATTTCTCTAAGCTAATATGTGAGAAACATGGTCTCTTAATATTCAGGCCTGCCACATTAAAACCGTTGGTTCTGCAAGGCAGTGTTCTTAGAAGGGCTTCTATTGGTCCCAAAATCATCTCATTTAACTGAAAGCACCTAATGAAAAAGTGGAAAGCAAAATCATCTGCTTGTTTGGTCAGAATGAAAATGTGCAGATTCGTTGGCCTGCAAGGTTAAAACATATGTCAGTGATGACATCAAAGAGAGCCATACTTGGCTTTGGTTCCATGCCACATTGTGTATAAATAAGGACAGTATTCCTGCACCTTTATTACTGTTTCATATTACCTCTTATTGTGCAAAACATAGCCCACCTACATGCTACAATTTGCAGTACATTTAGTATTATTGACCAAGGTCCATAGGCCCCTATAATTTAAGATACCAAGCGCAGACTTCTGCTGCGCTTCACTACAGGGTCCCTAATATCCTTTGGATTGAAGGCGCTTTAGTTTCCGCTCCAAGCCCGGGACAACATTAGATGGGTAAAAAGGTAAGAATTTCCTAAATGCATATGGAGTTATCTGAAATCATGGCTCTAGTATTCAGTCCTCTCCCCTCCTCCTCCCTTTTCTCCTCCTTTTTCTCTCTCGCCCCTTCTTTCTCAATTGTGTCCCTCGCCTCTGGCAAATGGGAGTCATTTGTTTGTGTGAACTTCCCATAACCCGCAGTGTGTGAGACACTTATCATTCAGAGTGGGGCTGCTTCGTCCCGAGTTGTAATACCTCTTCTCTTCTCTTCTCTTCTCTTCTCTTCTCTTCTCTTCTCTTCTCTTCTCTTCTCTTCTCTTCTCTTCTCTTCTCTTCTCTTCTTCTCTTTGCCATGTCTGTCCCATTTGACATTTACCATGGTTCATCATAAACAAGTCTCCATATTTCTCTATTCTTTCATTCTCTTCATAATCCCTGCTGCCTTTTTTTCTCCCTCTACAGTACACCCCCTGCACTCTCATTCTCTCTCTCTCTCCAATCTCATTTCCTATGTAATCTCAGGCTACAGAGGACCATTTTCATTCCTGCTCTACTCATCTTATCATCCACCCTGTCACCTCCTCTGTCTGCTGTCCTTTTTTATATTCCTTTATTCTAACAAGTCTGCATCTGAGAACCCATCAATAGTCCACCCCTTTTCATTTCCCTAATGTAACCCCACACTTGCACACACATACACACAGCACTGTGTGGCCCTAACCCTTAATTTCATCACCGTAACCTGTTCCCCCATCATTGCAATGTGGTGGACCCCGCTCCCTATAACTATGTAATTGACTGTGTGTGTGTGTGTGTGTGTGTGTGTGTGTGTGTGTGTGTGTGTGTGTGTGTGTGTGTGTGTGTGTGTGTGTGTGTGTAGCCAGCAGTGCACTATTTTAAATCTGCGTGTGGATTATCTCTGCAGGTCAAAATGAACAGCAACAGGACAAAGCAGATAACTTAAAGAAGGAAGAAGATGTAAAGGGGTGAAAAAATTGTGAGACAAAAATAAATATGAAGGTGACGAAAGGAGGGTGAGACTGGGAGGGACAGACAAAGAGGAAAAGAGTGATTTCAAGGAGGGAAAACTGTCACCGAAGGCCGAGGTGAACCCTCACCCTCATGCTTGCTTTAATCCCTCATTTATGTGAACTCAGCTTTGGAAATGAAGCTGTCTCTGTATTTTTCTTCCCTTCACCCATCCTGTGGTATAATCAGAAACCACACATGCATTCAACACACACACACACACACACACACACACACACACACACACATACACATATACACAGTTGCAGGACAGAGACACAGAAAATCACTCAGGAGAGGTTTTAAATTCATTCCAGAGTTAGAGGCAGAGATTCATACCGCCTCACCTTGTCTCCTAGAGGAGAAATCATCGGATATGTTAGAGACAGAGGGGAATTATGGGTAAATGCACTGGTGAGGAATGATAGTCTGCAATCTCCGGCTGTAATCTCGGATCGCTGACACATGCCATTCATTTCAGACTGTACCAATATTCTCCTGCGTGGTCTGGAGCCAAAGTGTGTGACTTTGCAATTTTTTTTAGCCATTTTCCATAAAAAAAATAAATCACAGTTTTAAATCACAAATGCAAAGTTACATTTAAAAAAAGAAAGAAAGAAACGCTGAAAACCCCTCTCTTTAAAAATCTTTATTGCTTAACTAATCCTTAAGCTTTGATCTTTAATTAGTTTGGGAAAACCACAGATGAAGAATAAATGGTAAAAAGAAACATGTCAGTGTGTTTCACGCTTTAAACACGTTAAATAAAATGACTGATATAGGCACTGTGACATCTTAAATGTTGCAGCTAAATGAAGGTGGCTTGTTGCATTTGTTAATCTGGTTCAGATTTTTTGATTCTTTTATTATTGAAATTGTGATTATTTTAATCTTTTATTTGGCTTAGGATGGCAGAAGAAGAAGGAAATATATATACACGCAACCAATAAAATGCAACACGTCCCTGTGGAAACAACAGTACTGTACAGCCATCTAGTGGTCATGACAGAAAAAGGCAGTGTGGATTGTTATTTGATGAACAGATCAGAAAAGGGGGATTAACTTTTTGCAGCCCAGCTCTCAGCACTTATACAACAAATAATAATATTGCAGTTTGAAATCAGTTTTTCTCCAAAGCAAGTTAATCGATGCCCTATCAGCTTAGCCACTCTAGAAGCAATGGCCACTTTAGAACTTCTCAATCTTAAGTGTAAAATTAAAACATGCAAACCTAAGATCCAGCTAAGGAAGACCAAAACATTTCACAGTTGCATCCTTCTTTTGTTCCTCCTTCTGTCTGTCTCCTCATCCCTTTGTTTCACCTTCCTCAGGTGGAGTGAGTATCATACTGGTTTGTAATAGCGTGCTGTCAGTGTGGGCCGCTGTGAGGTGAGGTGTGGGGAGGAGAGCAGTGCGTCTCAGATGAGATATGTGACTGGCATGCTAACACGCAGTTTTATCTGAGCAAAAAGAGAGAGAGACAGGGCCCCCATATCTCCTCACTATAGGCCTTTGATTAAAGCTCCCCAGGTACGCACACATACTCACAATTCCAATAACACACACAGGAGTGTACACCCACTCACCCGCTCGGATTCTAAATAAATTGCAGCTGGGAGAACACACACACACACACACACACACACACCTACTGTATATGCACATACACACATCTTTCCGTTGCAGGTGGTGTTGTTCTGACCTAAGCCAGGTAGCTTGTCCATTATGGAGTTGATAGGAGGATTTGGCCATGTTGATTCTAGACAACATCATCTCCTCCGCCATAAATAACCTGAATGTTTTCTCTGAGTCACACCACAATATATAGACAATAAGAGCTCTCGGCTTTATCCCTGGGTTGCATCCACTGCACGCAAACAATCACACATACACATAAACCTCCATAAAATGATTGCATGTGGACGGACGTAAGCAGAATCACCGATTTAAAAGTACAGTTGGCCCCTCAGCTTAGTTTTATTGTAAATTACAGCTTTGCATTCGAGTTTGGCTTCAATGTTTGTCTCAAAAATGTGTTTTCCTCAGATGGACCACGGGGGGAAGCTGGTTTGCTTTTAGATGAGCAGCGTCGTCCGGCGCTGTGGTCTCAATAGCTTGCCAATAAAGCTTTGGATACAAACTGTATACCCCTGACCAGTGGAACTATGGGGGAGTGTGATGACTTCCATGAGGGAAGTAATAGACAAGCCACACTCACTATTACTGAATGTGGGTAAACCATATTGAAATATATTTCTGCCAATTTGTCATTATCTGTGTCTATATTGTCTTCCTTTCCAAATATGGAAAAAAAGTCAATTTTACCTTTTTTCCATATAGCAAAAAAACCCTATACTGAAATTACTTTTTATGGTTGTAGAAACAGATAAATTGGAAATGAATCATCTTTTTTTCCAGACATTTTTTTATTTGTTTTATAAAACACAAAAATGAATGAATGCATAGACATATAATATTTCATATATTACATATACAACAAGTAGTACACCTGGCACGCTGTTGTATTTCACCTCTTCACAGCTAGAGGGTAGTACTGTGCTACAGCATAATGTACTGAATGGCAAGGTCATTACAGTTAATCCAAATTGACAAATTCATTCACAAGCACTTCTTAAAGATTGTCTTTTAATCAACATATAAATTCAGAAATGTACACATCATCAGTACAAACCAACCAAAATATACAGCTGATTCAAGAAACTGAATGGATTTATATTTTCTGTAATTTTGAATATATACAGCAAGTTAAATATTATCCACATTCCTTTCTGCATTTATCATGAATTTCATTACTGCAATGCTGATCTTTATTATATTAATATATGTATGTATATCAGGCAAGTCTCATTGTGTAAGCTATGTGTATTATAACTCAGTATCAAATATTAACTACAAATTTAAATATATATATAATTTTGTTGCATAACTGTCATTTACTTCCTGTGTACATACTTTAGTTTAGAGGTGAGCACAGTTTTAGATGTATTAGGCCCAAAAGAACAGTATTATTTTTGTGATAGCCAGCTTTTTTTCCTGAGTATCTTTAATTTTTTTTATATTTATTTTTTTGCAATAGCTTTTTTTCCTATAATGAATAAAAGCAATTTTTGTACATTCACATATTTTCAGATAAGTTATAAACTGTACCGTTTAGTACATTAGGATTGATCTACAGTAGATATATGTTTTATATATATGTATAACCAATCAAGTAAGAAATTTAAGACAAGAAAGAAAGTTAAAAAAAAACCATTTTCATTTCACTAAGCAAGAAGGGTGCCTTACTGACTTGAATACCATCAGTCAGTTAATGGTTTTAAGTGACCACATAGATGCACAACTTCCTTCATTAATCCCAGTTTTGCAGCAGAATATTAAACTCTGAGGGCTCAATTTTCTTGAGACCGAACACAGATGGAGGCTCAGACACAAAAGCAGCAACAGGTGAAACAGAAAGCACACGAATTTCAAAATAAAAATCAAGCTACATCACCTTAAATAGGCTGTCAGCAGTGCCTATTTAAACAGACCCATTTATGTCTTAAAAGTAAAGTCAGCATTCTAAATATAAAAGAGTGTCTCTGCAAAATACCAGTTTAAAATACTCATCAAACAAAATAAACAGTCTTCAGGTCACTTAGAGATAATTTTGTTAAACAAACGGTCAGACTGAAATTCAGCGAAACCATGAAGAGAGCTCCTGCCGCCACCATCTGGACTTTTTTTTTTCTTCCGGTGTGCTGCAAGCTTTTATCTTCCTTACTCAGCACAGCGAAATTAAAGGCTACTGGACCCCTGCGGGAGTCTATCCCTGATATTTAAAAATAAATTTGGAAGGCATGCATTTGAGCTTGTTTTAAAATGTTTTCACCAACATGTTTACTTGTTTAACATTCAGGTTGGATGAAAGTCATGTGAGCAAATATTTATGAATATGATTCCAGTGGTCAAAATGAAATATTATACGAATGTAATGTGAATATATATAAGTTTAGATAGAGTCTGGACTTTGTATTACACATAATATATGTGTGTGTGTGTGTGTGTGTGTGTGTGTGTGTGTGTGCGAACGTATTTTGATGGAGCTCGGAACTCATCCTGGGGACAGCTGCATTACTCCAGATGATTTCACTGTTAAATCTCTGAGAAATAGCTTTCTAGTGTGATGCTCAGAAAAACAGAGAACATGCCTTTAGTTGACGGATCCTGCTGCCAAGTCTGGAGATTTAAATGAATAATAAAGTTGCTGCTGTGCCATCATCGCAACTTAAATACAATCCCTCTTTCATATCAGTGACTACAGTGGAAGCACACGTATCATTCTTGCTGCGGTGTGATGACTATGGGTAAGACATGGTCTGAGCGTGTTTTAAGGCAAATACAATTTTGTGCTAAAATGAGCACCAATGTTTGACTGCGCCGCCTGATCAGGATACCCAGAGTCTGCGCTGCCAAACACTCTGGTGCCAGGAAATAAGCAAATAAGCATAGACACACACGCAGACACACACAGACAGGGTTGTACCTGAAAAAGACTGCATAAACATTGTGCTTTTCTTTTGTGAGTTTTGCCACTGTAAGAAAATAAAACCTTGAAATGTGGTGCACATAACCGGTTAGGATATTGTATCAGGAGCTCCAGGAGTCATGGGGTAGGAAAGTCTAACTGTTGACACTGAACAGAGATTTCTGTCATAATTTTCATACCATGCCTGGATAATGAACAGGGGGCAAGGAAACTGATCTGCTGTCAGATTCGTTGACATAATGCAGGAAAGAGTCAGGGGTCTGTCTGTGCAGAAGGTGAAGGGCTCGCTGGAGGACAAACAGGCTGGGGAAAATGTTTGTACATTTCCGGTGCAGGACCCTGCGGGGGCGATGGGATGGGAGTGTCTGGAGAGGCTGCAGGAAAAGAGACAGGGACAAAGCAACATTTGTAGGATTGTGTGATATACATACATATATATTACAGATTTTAATTACTTTGTTGAAGCATAATTTTAAAAAAAAAGTTTTTGGACACACTCTTTAGATAAGATAAAGTGTGTGTTTGTTTGTGGGTATGTCACGTTTGCTCCAGTGTTACTGAATGCACTTTACATGACTGCATGCATTTTTGTTTGTGTGTGTGTTAACTGATAGCATCCAGAAACTTACCTATTTGTGGAGTGTGATTGACAGGCATGGTACTGATGACCAATGTGTGTCCAGTCACAGGGTCCTGGGCCAGCTGGGTGTGTGCTGAATGGTGCAGGTGTGTGGGTTCTGTTGCAAGCCCTTAAAATATAACACAGGTGCAAATAAACTTCAACACACAGTGATGAAGTTGTAACCAGAGTAATTTTGCAGATTTCTTCCTACTTTGTTTCATGCGCTACTTTATGTTCAGGGGTGTGGATAAAGGGGGCACCCGGGGTGGCACTACCTCCCTGAAATTTGATTGCCACTCCTTGTTGCCCCCTTTAAACTGTGTTGCCATGTCAGATAAATGTATAATTAAATGTAATAATAAATGTATAATTACGTACTGCTAAATAAGTTAAATGCAGTGATAAAATTTTGAAAGTTGGACCCCCTCTCATCGACCTCAGTAGTCTGGGCTACTGCCTACCATCCCCTGTAAATGTAGAGACTATGTCATTTATGTATACCACTCAGTAAAATTAAACATATATGCTGTTGTAACCAGACTAACTTTTATTCAGCTTTTACCATATTACAGTTGCAAAGCAGTTAGGTTTTTGAGTGTTTCTACAGGTGAGAGGTCTGTTCACATTAAAATATATTAACTCACTGATTTTTCAGCTAGTTTGTTTGTATGTGTGTAGATATCCTATTTCCTTTTAAAAAGATGGGCCAACCTGAATGAACCTTTGCACAGACATTGTCACATATACAGTAAGTCCCAGTTCTTTTGATTTTGGTGTATCATGTTCACTTCATCATTCCCCAGAGGATGCCATGTTATGTTCTCCGATATGTGTATGTCGCCCGTACATGATTTCACGGTCACGAAAATTTGAATCAATGTTCTGTTCGAGTCACCACTGAATACAGATTAAAGAATAAGAAATATGGTCCATAAATATCACAGCCGTAGAACTTAACAGGTGACATTTCATTCAAGTAAAGCTAAAGAAGCTGTAAGTACTGCAAAAGGTTTTTATGTAAGACTTAATTTTTCATATTGGTTATGTGGGTGTTGTTAATGATTCCTGTATTATATATACAACATTTCTTTAAAATATAAATGAATTACTATGAAGGCAGCAGTTTGAAGTTAAAAGACCAAAGGCAGGATGTGAAACCATGAGGCTACAATTGTGATCTTAAATTATTGTAGAAAAAATCCCCTAAAGCACTTTTTTTTAAAAATTACAGGTTACATTTTTGTCTGTTTTTGGTGATTATTACCAGACATACTAACATAACCTGTAAGCCGTCTTTCTTTCTGTTTAAACAAGTTTATATATACATATATGTCTGTGCCATTCATGAGTAAAGCTAAAAAAATTACTTGATATGAGAAGACACATTGTTTTTTATAGATGTTTATAAGCTATACAGGATCTTTCCTTTTGTCTTTCAGTTTTGCTTGATCATACTCATTGCTAAATATAATGTCATCTTAACAGAATTTGAATAGCCTGAGAGTTTTTATTACTGCGTTTTGTGTGTGGTTTCGTTCTACGTTCTGACAAGATGCTGGCAAATGCAACAAGTGCAGCTATTTCTGTGCTCTTTCTTTTAAGTCGGGTTGTCATATCATGGAGGGTTTTTTTAAGCATATATGGTGAAAACTGGAAAACATTTTTGGAGATGACTTTTTAGTTTATGTTTCAAGCTTCAATTGTCTGTCATGGCCCTCCTGAGAATATATTTGATGCACTGTAGCTTTAACTTCAGATTTCCCGTATTTATATACATTTAGATGTGTTTGCAGATGTCCCTAGCAGCATCTTATGTACCCGGTTTATTCTATTTCAGCTTAACGTAATATAAATATAAATGCGTATTGTACAAAGTTATTGTGTAAAACTTTTTGCCTCCTGTATATAAACTAGAAAACTTTCAAGCAAGTATTCTTTTCGTTTTCCGCAGTGCTTCATAATTCTGCACTGAGAAATTTCAGCAGAGGATTTGGTGGTAGTGCTCAAGGTCAAATTTGTTTTTTCTGCACATTTACAAGCACAGACATCAGCCAATCTCACCTCCTAGAAGCATTTCATGCAACAGGTTGTCTATCTTGGCCAGGCCGCAAAACTTAATGAACTGGAGCTGTTCGATCATCTGCCAGGTGATGCTCTGCAGGGTGGGCAGCAGGAGTAACAGCTCTCCAAAACGACCTCTGGAGTCATACTGACGATCATTAATGTAGTCTTCCAGACTCATCTGAACCTGTGCGCACGCACAAACACAGAGTCCCTATGTGGTCACATGTCACTGTCATTATAAGCAAAATCCATTTTTCTTTAATTTTGCTGACATATTGAAAGAAGATGTGCATAAATTAAAAGAAAAATACATGATGACATTGAGGTTGACATTGACAGGATGGTTGCTTTTGAAATCAAAATCATTTACATGATTGAAAATTTAAAAAAAAAAAAGAAAAAAGAAAAAAATATCCTAGAACGACCAGATGTCCCGCAACAATCTAGAAAGGTCAAATGCTTGACCTACCTGCAGTCGCATGGTCTTAATCTTCGAAGGATCCCGCAAAGACTTTGCATCTGCAGAATGGAAGGCAAAGCAAGGAAGGGGGGTTGCGTTAAGGCGGGGAAGGGATATAGGACAGGATTGAGGGACGGGGCAGCACAGGATAAATAAATAAATAAATATATAAAAATGGAAAGATCATGGATGGAATTGCGGATATGAGTGGAATTGATGGAATGATTATGGTCAAACTTTGGCATGAAGTGCAAAATGAAGGATTTAGTGAAGGGGATAGAAAAGGGAGGGAGTAACAAAACATGGGGGCAGGGATTGTGGTCACACTAGGGTAACGTAAAGAGGCAAGAGAGGGATTGGGACCTAACTTTGAGGGGAAATCTAGCCGGGACATGTCGGGAAAGATGGATATGAGCAGAAAAGGCAATGCAGACAAGATAAAATCGTCTGTTCAAATTGATTGTGATGTCTGTCATCATCTGTGGTTTACTATTTTTACTGGTTCTGGGGTTAAATGCCACTTTTTATTCATTACCTGGGTCAAAAAAGACAATAGCCTTGAGTGCTGCAAACTCGTTGTCATCTATTTGTATTTCCTGGAAGGGCCGCACCAGCTCATCCAGGACTCTGTTGGCTACCCTACAGATCTCTGGTTCAGGACTGTCTCTGTGGATCACACAGCCATTACCTGCAGGGACAGTGAGTAAAGTTAGCGGCAGTGTTGAGATGAAGTAGGTACTGAACATGGGTGTGTATGAGGTGGAGCGCTGTGGTATGTGCTTTTGGAGCCAGGTGGATTTTTGTTTCCTTCAGAGAAACTTGTAGACTCTCTTTTAGGCAGGGCAATGGGCTATGGAAAATAGGTGTGGAGATCTTAAGAAGTATAAAAGTGCCTGATTGTTTGTAGTTGCTTACAGTATGATGTATCGATAATGAATAATGTAATTTACAAGAAAAACTTTTGAAGTCACAGAGAAACAGAAAGCTTTAGTTAATCATTCTAAGTCCACATGACTTCACCACACATAAGGAAGAGGCCTTTCTAGTCATTGGTTTCTACCTAAAAGCAGGAAGTCCTTGAATGGCATTGACCTTTTGGCAACCCCAAGCAAGAGGTGTTCACCAGCATGAGCCCGAAGCAAGCTCACCTATGGACAAACACACACAGGTAAACAAAGAACAGAAACAATGTAACAATGCCTCAAATTTAATCATTACCTTCAAATATTCTGTTTTCAAACCTCGCACATCAACAAGTGCTGAAAATTAGTTTCCAAAACCAGACATGAGATAATAAGTACAGTATTGTACAAATGTCCCGAGTCCACCCTCATTTCTCTATATTTTGGTTCCAAGTGCTTGCTTCTAATTTTTTAAAGTGGTCTTAATCAATAGTTCTCCAGGATGTCTGAAGGGCTTTGTACCTGACTGTTTTCAGAGGAATGTTTATTTGTTTTGTTTCGCTCTGCTTTTTGTTAAGCTATTTCAAACGGACCTATGAATCATTCAAGCATAAAAAAGGAGTGTAACTCAAGGGATTAACCAATGTTCTGTCTACACATAACAACTCTGGAAAAGAAACCCTTTTAAATTGTATCTTTGAGCACTTTGTTGCTAGCAACCTAAAACCCCCCACAATTTCTTCCCCTTTCCTTAGTTGAATTTATGGCAAATGCCAAAGATAACACAGTTTCACAGGCATAAAATATATAATTTTTTGCACCTGCAAGGGGATTCTCAAAAAGCTGTTACTTGAAAATTTGGCATATCTCAGCGATGTGTGTAAAAACATAGAGAATCTGTACAGGTGGAGGACAAAAGACGATGCGGCAAGCCTAAACAGTATGTGCAGAAGATGAAGAGTAACTGAAGTGACGTCATTAAGAAATAGGAAAACTCCAGCAAGGACCTCAGCAACTAAAATGTGCATCTGGCTAGGGATGGGTACCGGTATCCGGTGCGCACATTTCGGTGCTTTATTTCGGTGCTTTTTTTTTCCTGAGATGTCATACACTTTGGATTCTAGCCAATCATTTTACCTTTGCAAGCGTAGTAGGCGGGCCCAGGTACCTACATTCTTTTAGAGCAGAGCTACAGATTAAAAATGCCCAAGGCGAAGCGGTCAAATTCTGGCTGTACTTCACAGCAAAAGATGCAAACTCAGCAGCCTGCAACATGTGCTTTAAGGTGATACTGTGCAAAGGAGGTAACACCTCGAATCTGATGAAACACCTGGCGACGTATAGCATTTTGTTAAAAGCCGAGAAATGCGCCGTATTTGATAGCTTGCTGCGAGACTTCACACCGTGCACATCTACTGCGGGTGGGTTGCCTGTTATCGGACTAGGATTTAGTAACATCCCCCAAGAACCCGAAGAGTAGAGTCCTGGCCCGTAGCCCGGCCAGTGTAGCAGAAATGATGAGGGATGATGATGGCAGCAGCAGCCGTTCTTCTCTGCGTGAGTAGCTTAATGTTGTTCGTGTGTAAGCTAACCACGTTATTGAATTAATGCATGTAAGGTGAACTAGCAAACACCATCTAGTTACATGCGGCTGTCTTCTTGTTTGATGGCAGATGCTCCCTTCACCCTGGCCAAAAAGGCTAAAATGACCAAAGAAAAAGTGGAGAACAGCTAAACATGAGAGGTTTTTGGACAAAGTTTGTTTTTTGCATTGTTTAAGCACTGCTTCCATCCAAGAGTGATACCATAAATCCCCTATAGCTGCAGAAAAGGCTAACATTGTTATCTTTTTACAAAAAAACAGCTGAACATGAGAGCTTTTTGGACCAATTTTGTGTTCTCCATTCTTTAAGCACCGGTTCGAGCACCATTTAAGCACCGGCACCGTTTCAAAAGTACCGGTTTGGTACTGGTATTGGATAAAACCTAAACGATACCCATCCCTACATCTGGCCCTTCAGCTGTTCACCAAGTCTTAGTAGAAATAGCCTCAGTGCAAAGGTGGCTGTCAAGAAGCCATGGGCAAGAACTGGACTGTGTCATCAATATATACAAAGGAGATCAGGAGAGAGGCACAGCAGTGAATGTCCACAGAAACCTGTAAATTACGGTGGAGGCTCTCAGCCAGTGGTGCTGTGAATCTTGTCAAACATGGACTGGCCTTGCAAGAGCCTGGACCTTAACATTATTGAAGCAGTGTGACTTAATTGGGACTGAGAACATAACATTCAAAGAATAGCTTTAGAATGGCCTTTAAGACTACCTCAAGAAATGGCAAGAAATTTTAGGTTGAATTGGATATTAAAGGCAGTCATACCAAACTTCAAGTTCCTTAGGATTGTCCAAACTCTGTACAAAGTCTTTCCATGTATGTTTTTAGATGTTACAGTACATTGCTATAGCCATTTGCTATCATATATTAGGAAGTGAGGGGCAGCTCAAGACTTTTGCGCAGTACTGTATGCATGACACTCATTACATGCAAAGAAGAAATGTCACAGTCACAGATTGCAAATCAGGCAGAACAGCCAGTTACCTGGTCATCCAGTGGAAGTTCTCCAAAAGTAGGAATATATTTGGCCCATTCCACCAACACCAATAACTGCTGTCTCATAGAATCACATATGTCCCCTACAGTGGCTGACTTCTGCTCTGACAAGTCTGCTATTCCAACCGGAGTAGTGCTCTGCCGGAGAAGAGGAATTGAACAGCTTGCAGGTTACAGGTCACTCATATTACTGATAAAGTTCATCAACTAACATACAAACATAAAAGAGATTTAAAATAAGAAATTTATAAAGGGATTATCACCTGGTGGGACAATGATTCTGCTTGGGCCAAAATAGTAATAGTTGGAAGGTCTTGGGAGTCGGAGATACTTCTTCGGGAACTGATCCGATCCCTCTCATTCTGCACAGCTAATATATCACAAACATAATTATGGCTGTGTGTATGCATGAAAGAGGAAGCAATCTAAAAAAGGGAACAGTGAAGAAGCAACATCTCCAACACTTTACCAGTCAAATAGCCGCCCCCCCCCCCCAAAAAAAGAGTAACAAAGTAACAATAATGAAGCTTTATTCCTGGTTTTCCAGTTTTGAGGCTTTAAATTTTAAGTAATTTATGAGTGTTAAGAGATGCCTGCATACACTACGACAGTTAATAATTAGGAAAAATAGCACTACAGACTCTCATCAACAAAGGGAGTCAAACGTTAACCTGATACAATCCAGAACAACATGTTTAAATAACACATGATTAGGGGTTGTAAAACTCTGTACCAAGGTTATACCCCTCATAAATACAAACACACACCAAGTAAACACCTGTTTTATGGCAGAGCCCATTTCATCCATCTTGAAGCAGTTGTCGGTTTCTCTGACAGAAGTAATTTCTTCTCTCATTTCAATTTTCCACTTTGTCATTAAACTTCACTAAGAAAGGTACTTCTCCTTCATAGTGTGTATATAATGTACATACAGTGCTGTGAGGGATTGGCCCTCTTCATGATGCCTTATCTTTTTGCATATTTGCCACATTTACATGTTTCAGATGATGGAACCAATTTTAATATTAGACAAAGATAACTCGGGTAAATACTGGTTGACAGTTATCTAAACCCACTTGGCCCTACGTGGAAAAGTAAATGGCCCCTAAACTTAATAACTAGTTGTGCAATGAGTCATTCACATCGCGGTGGAAAAACTTTGGCCCACTTTGGAAAACTATTTTTATTCCATTTCATTTTGAGCATGAACAGCCTCTTTAAGATCACGCCGAAGCATCTCAGTAGAATTTGAGTCCAGACTTCGACTAGACCACTCCAAACACTTCCGGAGTGTTTTGGATCATTGTTCTGCTGCATAACTTGAGAATACTTAAGCTTGACTGATAACGGATGGTCTTCTTTATGTAAAGAGCAGAATTCATGGTTCCATCAGTTATGGCAAGTCATTCAAGTCCTGAAGTAGCAGAGCAGGACCAGATCATCATTGCCAAGTCGCTTTCTTATTGTTGAATCATGAACTCTGACCGTAATTGAGGCAAGTGACCTTTCAGCCTACTTCACTTCTCACTTTCTTGATTTATCTGATCTGACAGATGAATGAAATCATTGTTTAAAAAATGCATTTTGTATTTACTCAGGTTATCTTTGTCTAATATTAAAATTTGTTTGACAATTTTGTGCGACATATATGCAGAAACGTAAAAGATCAGGAAGACTCTATCTCTATTCTCTGCATGTAGGTGTAACAATTTCACTTCGCGTCTCATTCAAAAGAGGTTTCACTACCTTCTTTTTTCATGCCAGCTCTGAAGCATTTGTTGAGTCTGCAGAAACGACACTGGTTCCTCTTATCTTTATCCACGACGCACTGTCTGCTGAACCTTCAGAACATGCAAAGTTATCAGAGCAAGAAAATTGTGACATATCATTCGACAATAAAGTATGCAACCCTGAAACAAAAAGCAAATTATCACTATTTTTGGCAAATTATCTTAAGGGTGCATGAGTATAAAAGCACATTTGTGATGATATTTATGACAATTGCATGAACTATTTCTTATATTTCCCACATGCATACACACATTATGCATTTCATGCTTGCACAGTGTATCTTTGCAAACTGTACCTGCAGGTATAGACGTGGCTCTTGCGTATCGAGCGTCTGAAGAAGCCTTTGCAGCCATCACAGCTGGAGGCTCCATAGTGTTTCCCTGTGGCTTTATCTCCACAGATTGCACAGTTACTAATGATCCCATCTGGACCAGGCAGGCTTGGCTCTGTCGGCATGCTGTCTGGAGCACCAAAAAAAACAAAATAAAACACACACAGGTAAATACAAATGCATATGCATTATGCACACGTCATTCTTTCAAAAGTGATTCACTTTGTGCATTTTATGATGATGATGGAGATTTTGACACTTTGGTCCCCAATCTCCAATAACCATGTGGTGATATGAAAGACCGTAGCATACAGTTCACATTACTTTCACACATTTCAAGCTATTCAGTGACCCCTAAAGCCCTGTGGGTGGGGGCTTTTGGATCACGAAAGAGGCCACTCTGATCAGGAAATGATCATCGGATTAAAGGTGATTTTGTAATGACTTTTATCTCCAAAGGAACTCAAAAGTCCCACTCGGTAGGTCAGCAAAATGCCCCTTCACCATTAAACCCGCTACATCCTCTGTGGGGTTAGATTTTTTCCTTTAACTTCTCAGTGTATTGCCTCCGTGGGAGCAATTAAGGTATAAAATGTTTAGTTAATTAGTCACTGTGTGAAGCCTTACTCCAGAAATAACAAATATCAAAATGTCGTCGTCCCCCCCCCCCCCCCCCCCCCCCCCAAACCATGTATCACTGAAGGAAACCCATAACACTGCTGATACTTCTCTGGTAAATGTGTTGTGCATTGTGTTGGAGGATGTCTGGTATTACCAGACATTGCTGTTAATGACAAAACATGATTGTCATTGTCTTTATTTCTATTTTTATGTCTTTATTGTCATCATCAACATAATCTCTACCATTATACCAGCACCAGCATCGTCACTGTAATAGAAACCATCACCATCATCGCTGCCTCCATCTAAGTTGTTCTGTCTACTAAAGTCTAAAGTCTACTAAATGGAACCTGCTGTCAATCGAGTAAAAACTCAAGATGCATCGAACACATACATGTTTAAATTTCTACTGCGCACAACTCATTTGGTCTCACACGGGCCAGTGCCATTGTTAAATGAGTCAATGAGTGTCTACAGTAAATGTTTGACTAATTTTCCTTCCATGCTGAGGTAACGCCCGTGTATCACAGAGATTTGTGCTTGCTGTCCAGTAAAATATCTTTATGACACATTCCTGCAGTTTCTGCCTAAACTGTTTGGTTATCATTCATTTAGTCCCCCTCAAACTTTGACACAGCCCTTTTATTTCCTTCACAACACACACTTCCTTTCATGATGCATACACACATACACAGGCAACAACAGGCAAGTGGGATTTACTATACATAATGGTGTCAAGCAAGACACACATACACACTGGCAGTCAGTATTAAAACATCAGTCAGAGTTTCCCAAGCAGTGCACTTGAGCATATCAAACACATCAAACACATTTCCCCTCTTTCTGCAAATAGCAACTCATTTGCGTTCAGCTGCTGTCACTAAACTTCATCAGTGACTGTCTTATTTAACAAACAGCCACAACTCCTCATCCAGTACTCTGGCTGATGACCCAATCAGATCATTCTAAAGGCCCTGATAAGTATGTGAGAGAGTGGCCTATCTTTCAATGTATGTCTTTCTGTGTGCTTGACTTGTTTGTGTTTTGGTGTGAATCTGTCTGTGTTTGCACACACTTACCTCGTCCTACATAGAGTACCTCTGCATGCTCAAAGCCCAGCGTGTTGTACGAAGGATCCAGGCCTTCACAGTAGTTGGCTACTTCCATATCTAACAGAGTTTTACTCTGAGGAGTAGGAGGATACTTCATTCCTGTTTGAGCCTGGTTTTCTCTCTCTTCTCTTCTCTTCTCTTCTCTTCTCTTCTTTTTTCCTATAGTCCTGCCTCTGTTTCATCTATTTCTTTCAGAAATAACAAGGGAGATCCCTGTCATAAAAGACCCATAATCTGATCTGATTGGGCCTTGAACAATAAGGAGGGGAGGAGCTGGGGTTCTTCTCACCTTATTACACTTCACTTATCTACCCTTCTCTCATACACTTATCACAGGGATGAATAGATAGTGAGAAAAGAGACATTTCCTTTCCCTCCTCTGTCTTTCATTGCTCTTTTATTTATTTATTTGGAGAACGCTTGCACACTATGTGCACAATTTAGGCGTTTGTTCTTACAGAGAGTAGCATGTATGAATGTGCATCTGACGTATGTGTGTGTGTGTGTGTGTGTGTGTGTGTGTGTGTGTGTGTGTGTGTGTGTGAGTGACTGTGCGTGTCCTTCCCAGGTTTCCTAATCTAATCAATGGTGAAGTAATAGCACTACCACCTCAGCAGATATAATCTATAAGGACACGCAGTGAAGTAGAAAACACTGATAACTCCCATTAAGGCATCCACATACACACCATGGGTTCACCCAACCCACTGTTTTTAACTCTTTATTTACTCTTTTTCTACTACAAGTTTCTAAATAATCTGACTGCTACTTTAAACATCACCAACAACACTGCTTTTAATTTCTTCTTCTTTCATAGTTTTTTAGCTCAGTCATCAATGTCTATGGTTTCATATCAGTTAGAATAATTATTTGCAAAAAAACCAAACAAACAAAAAAAACCCAAACAAGATTAGTAAGTACAAATTGACTCTAAAGTGCAAATTGGAACAGGTGTTACCCTCCTATTTTCAGTCAGGGAAGTTAAAAACATAATATGACCACCTTTGCATGAATCCATCAACATGTGCCTAACCCACCCATTTAAATCAGGGGTTTCATTACACTAACTCTTATCGTGTGGGTTAAAGGTAATCAGCTTGAGGCATTGTGCTGTGAAGACTGTAAATGATAAGAGGCAGTGTCATAGGAGATTTGATGCCCTAAATCAGCAGTGAATGGCCCAGTCTGAGGGGTTCGTCATATATGTGCAGGTATGGTGTGGTCAGTTTAGGCAACAATATTGCACACATGACAGAAAACGCTATTAGCACTTGGCTGCATGGTAATAACAGATATATTCTATAATATTGGAAGCGTAGGGACTAAGAGACAGAGGCGATAGAGAGAGAGAGCGATGTGATAGAGAGATTATAGAGAGATTACATTTTAACCAGGTAGTAACGTTAGGACTCCTGACTCATCACATTTGTGGAAAGGGAAGATGAAGAATTGCATCCTTACCGTCACATTTAGTCTGTATAAAGGCATGAGGGTAAATGCAGATGCTCCATGTTAGTTTCTAATAAAGGTTCTTATGTGATTACAGTTTAATAGACAACAAAGAATCGTGCTTTTAGGCTTGTAGATAGAAAGAAAAATCAATGTTCACTCAAAAGTAAAAAAATCTTTAATCCAGAACAGCCTAAACGCTCTAAAAGGCTTTTTTAAAGCTTCACCTTCCACTCTTAAGAGCAAGGACAGAAAGCACAGCAATTGAGGTCTTTATTTCTGTAATGATGAGTGCCTTTGATCTTTCCCCTCTTTTTCATTTTGAATACATAAGAAAGCACTTTCTGATTTGCACTAAGGAAGCTACAACATTTGGAACAGCAAGGGTGATCAGCTGCTTGTGTTGTTTTACAGTAGGTTGTTAATTTTGTTGATCTCTCAGATACATTGAAAGTCTATTCTGCCACCTGGCAAAAAAAGAAAATATAATATAGAAGCAGTTCAGCCTAGACGTAAATTTAAATTAAAAAGATTTTAATGTATGAGAATCACATTCATAGAAACAGTTGTAATACTAAAAAGGTATTGTGGCTTGTTGCAGGACATGTCTGAGAAAGCTTGCATCTGCCTAGCAACCAAAAGCCTTTTGTGGCCATAAAACCCATAGCTAAGAGGCTATATCTGTGTGAACTGGCCATAATACTGTCGCTTCTATTTAGACTAGGTTTTAATAGTCACAGATGACAATCAGCCTCGATTACTGACTCTAGTAAACCCTTACTTCCTGATACTCTGGAAACAGTTAAGTACGCAGTTCAGTAGTATTCACTCCTAAAACTGTACGTCTTTAATACAGTATTTCTTTTTTATGTGTTGCAAAAGAGAGGAAGAGAACATGCAAGAGACTAGATGCATGAAATAAATAGTTAACTATGGTTTTGCAACTCTCACTCTTCACAGTGAAAAGTTAGCGTTACTGTATATGCAAGCTGAAAAAAAAATGTTAAAAAAATACAAATCAATAATTCAGCTGAAGTGCGTCCTGTGGGTTTAGACATTATAGTTAAGTTTAAGTCTAACAGAACAGCAGAACAGTAAAGGGCAGACCGATATGCACAGCCTCAAAAGTCAATCAACAACTCTGGGAATGCCTCAGCAAAACAATCCCATTGCAATCTGGGCTAAAAAATTAACTAAGGGTTGTTTCTTTTTTCTCAATATGTGTATACTTCATGTATTGTCAAGGTTTGTGCAAAAAAAAAGTAGTTTTGTTCACACAGGCGTTGCATGTTCTTGTAAATAGTAAAAAAATAAAGAGCAAAACTTCTGCCTCCTTCAGATCAATTCATTATAGAACTGCATTATAGAAATGGAATCGTCCTATTGGACATTAAATGCAGTGATAGTAGAAGAAAAACACCACATGAACAGATTACCATCTTTCTGCAGATGAAATGGGTTATCGCCCGATCAGCGCAAGCCCATGTTGCAAAGTTAGTATTTCTTATCTGCTTTTTACAAAATGCCTGCAGATACAGAGTACTGGCTACAGGACATAGCAGCAGGTGCCGTTTGTGCGAACAAGGAGTCCAACCATTGCCACCATAATACAGAAACCACGTGATTTAAGGGATCGCATTCACAAACTTCCTTGAAAAACTACCAAAGGTAACCTTCACTCCCACTACAGCAAAAACAACACTTCTTCTACTCTTCTTAGTCTGATGTGAACCATTTGAATTTCAGCGACAGTGTACTTAAAAAGAAATGTTTGGCTTACCTGTGTTTCTGTTTCTGTCCGGGATGTGCATTTATCCAGGTGTACCGTTGTTCTCCGACAGCTAGCAGCCCTGAGCCCCTCAGTGTGTCATTGGACTAAGTCACACTGAGCATGGGAAAATAGTAAAGGTGTTCAACCACGTTAAAAGGGAAGGTTGGAGAGCTGAGCGGCCTATAATTCAGAAAGCGACACATTGGATGGCGCCACCATAGCCCTGTCATTAGATCGATTTACTAAACAAACTCAAACTAGGGTGGGGATGTTAAACAGTAACCCAGGACCATAAAACTGAAAAGGAAAAGATCACCAGGTGTGAGTCTGTGTGTGTGTGTAGGTGTGTGTGCCCTCTGAGACCCAAAAAAGGTTTGAGATAATGTTTCACAAAATAATGGGGGAGACATAACAATTTACAGTATTTATTTCTCTTCTTCACATCGGCTATGTACACAGGATTTAACTGTTAAGTGCAAATACAGTTAAAAAGTATTCACTTCCACTTAGAGTCCTTGTACACAGATTTACAGAAACAATATCCTGAGATCTCCAATTTCATAGTCTAACATTATAAATTCCAAGTATGAAGCCTTTCTATTATAAGCACAAACCAGCAAATTGCAAGAGCGCCTGCATTAGGAAATAAAATCAAAAGACAGTTTTAAAGTCCTTAAATGTTCTCATGAATAAAAACACGGCTTGCTGTGACACAGTACACATATATAGTAATAACAACAGTAATAGTTAAAAAAAAGCACAGCTTGAAAAGTGTGTGTGTGTGTGTGTGTGTGTGTGTGTGTGTGTGTGTGTGTGTGTGTGTGTGTGTGTGTGTGTGTGTGTGTGTCAGTCAATGGTACAAAAATTGTAAAAGTGCAAAAGCATAACTAAGGACATCGTCAGGGGTCTGTCAGTTTTATTTTTTGAAACTCTGTATATATTAAATTATGTTCAAATGTAAAGTGATCTGAAAGACTTGAAGCCAAATAAGCCACTAAGGGAATGTTTTGTCTGACTAAGGTCAATATTTATTGTTAGAAACTGAAAGTCGAACCTAAGCTTATAATCAGAACCAGTGTTTATGCGTCATTCGCAGTTGTCTGCACAGTCTTTTTTTTTTTCATGTGCAATTTTTATGATAAAATTTGTTTTTTAATAATTTTTTATGCTATTTCAAACACTTCAAAAGCAATAAGATTAAATTGTTTAAATTTATGGAACTGTACCAGAACCCTGACAGGCATAAAAAAAAGTGAAGCAAACACAGTACCAGCCGCTTTTAAGCAGCTTTTCCTACAAAGCACATGTTACAGGACCTCCTCCCCAGGAAAGTAAGCATGTCCAAACAGTTAAAAGTGGTTATGCTCAGAAATATTTCATTTGTACCCTCTAATTCTTTTATATTGTTTAAGTAGGACAGTCGAAAAATGTGGTAGGGAATGAAGCAGATGACCATGATTAGCGCAAAGCACAGGCTCTTCAGCTGAGCTCCGAACTCCTGCTGAAAGGTGCATCCCTCCCGATGCTTCTTGTATAAAACCCATAGGACATTGGCCTGGAAGGCTGTCAACACAATGGCAATGACTATAATCAATATGCTTGTCAGGTAGTTCAAAATCAGAACAGATTCTATAGATTTTCCAAACTGGAAGCAACGAGTGGCATTTTTGTCATGGTCTTTGCCATAATTAAAATGGATGATGCAAGGGACAGTGATCAGCACAATAATCCACACCAGAAAACTGATAATACATGCATGCATCCTGTGAAAGGACGCCACCTGGCAAGCTTTCTTGTAGAACGTCAACAGACGGGTGATGAGGATAATCACATACAGGACAAAAGACATGTACATGTGGATGTGGATCATGCTGCTGGTTATTTTACACCATTCATAGCTCAACTCCCATTCATGAACTGCGTAATAGTAGATTCTGAAGGGAACCGTTAGCAGGAAGATGAAGTGAGTGAAGATCAGGTTGAGTACGGCAATTGACGTGGTGGAAGTTGTGGTGGATTTCATGATGCGCATCATCATGGTAAGGCTAATTGTACCACTGATCAGGACCACAGTGTAGATGACCAAGAGGGCTGTGTGGTACTCTTCTAGTTCATCTTTCTCTGAAACTGAGGGTGTGGTCATTGTTGAACTTTGGTTTGGAGATAGTGTGGTCCCATTTAATGTCGAAGTCATCCTAAACAGAAGAGGAAATTGAGTAAGAAAGAGTAAGAGACATTAGAACAGGAAGACAGGCAGGTGTGAAGAGTTAGTGGAAATGAAGTGTATCCAAAAATGATTAAAAACGGGTGTTATAAAAAGAGAAAGAAAACACAAGGCTGTATTGAAAAAAAATAAGAATGACTGATTTAATGTATTTTAAGGGCTTGTTTGTCTTCGGGTGATGAAACAAGACTAAAAACATGTGGCTATGTCACACACCAAACATGTTAGTAAGACTAACTAAAAAAGGTATCTCAAGAATTAAGAAATACAGATAGACCATTTAACCAATAATGGAACCACTGAAGGACACCATATGGTCCACATTAACCATTAAAGGAGCACCACAACACTGGAAAGAACATGATGAGAAAACACAAAGTCCAAGCCAGAGATACTATCGTTTATCAGTGAACTTACTTGCGCTTCGGTCAGTGAAGAACTGTATGCCGAGTACTCTTCTGTGTGTGCGTGTGTCCTCTGGAGTAGATCACATTATATCCAGCAGCGGTATGTTCACAGTGTCGCAGAGGAAGAGAAAAGCTGAGAAAAAACGGATTCTGGTTGAGTGCATTTGCGCATATGCCTTTGAATGCGCGCATGTGTGTGAGAGAGAGAGTAAGAGTGGAAGTTTGCCAACGTTCGGTGGAAGTTAAGGTTCTGAAAATGAAGACTTTGTGAGCCTGCGTGTGAGTGTTGTAAAAAACCACCATCTACTTTGCATACTGTGTCAGAAACAGGAGGTTGCTGTAAACACATGTCAGCACACAGGAACACAGGGTTGCTTACTTCCTCATTTTTCTCTAAATGCACTCTTCACTTTGACATTTAAAGTGAAATATAGACGATAAGAAGTTGTTGTAGTAGGATGCCACTTCGAATAAATTAAGAAATTCAGTAATTTGGGGAATGTAGTGCTTGTGTCCTGTATAAAAAATTGTGTGTGGTTTACCAGATGACCGTAGATAAAGACAGTTAAAAGCACTGTGAAATGATTAGAGTATTCGCAAAAGCAACAGATTAATGCAACATATTAGGCATGCATGTCAAACAAAAAAGTTTATACTTTTTCACTTTAATGTTCTTGCATCTCTTACACCTTAAGAAGATAACAACTTGTTGTCGATTGGAAGAACACAGTTAAGTCCACTAGTATTTGGAGTGTGGCACAGTTTGTGTTTTGTTTTTTTTCTAAATTCTGCCTCTGTACACTAACATAGTGGATTTTATATCAAACAATCAAGATGTGATTATAGTGCAGACTTTCAGCTTTTTTCCAGAAAAGTTTAGCCAAAGTATTACATTAATATTTTAGGAATTACAGCCATTTTTATACAAAACTTTCACAAGGGTGAAAACACAAAACAAGCAGAAGCTGAAGGTGACTGCAAAATCTCAAGGGAGGGGTGATGGCATGTGGCAATGTCTGGGTGGTGGGGGGGTGTTCTAGAGTTCAGAACAGTTAATGGTTTGTAAATAATTATTTTTTGAAACCAGTTATTAAACAAAGCTGAAAGTCTGCACTCACATCCTAACACCACTCTGCTGTAGAGAGGCAGTATTTGGCATCATCCAAATACTTTTGAACCTGGTTACAACTTTGAAACATTTGCTTTTGCACTTGCTAGACAAAGTCATCTACTTGCTTATTCAAAAGAGAAGTTAGTCAGGATGTGGTAATGCTAGCTGTGATGTTGACAGATTTATTTAGTAACAACAAAGTGCAAAGACAAGTTACAAGTCATATGACATATACAGCACATTGTATATTGTGATTCCAACTAATATCATAGGAATTTATAAGCTTTTGACTTTGCACCACAGTTGCAAAGATGTCAACATAAAAGATCCAATTAACACCACAGTCCACTTTACTAAACAGGAAAACACCTTCGCATCACTCCGACCACAAGCTTAGTGTGCATGCTGCAAACATTTACCTACCAACGCTGTTCAACATCGATGGTTTTTTAAAGGTTGGTTTATTTGATCCTGCGTATAACCGCACACAGTAAACATAGAATTTGTTCAGTTACACTTTTGCCACAATTAATACTGTTATATTCTGATTTAGGTTTGCGCTTATTTTAAGAACATTTACCTCATCTTTTATTTTTTTCTAGTTAGCTTTAAGTCCAACTGATGTCTATTTTTGAACAAATGTAGCTCTACTGCACTACTAGTGCATAGAGGGCCAAATATTAAAGTGTTCAATCGTTTGTTTTCATTGCAAAAAGAACCCTTGTCCTAAAAACTGTTGCCCCAGCCTTTTTGCACAATTACCCACCAACTTCTGCACCTTCCTGGCCCTGATTCTGCCAGAGATGTTGACACCACACTCCATTAGATGTTAAAGAACCTCTCGTCACTCCTTAAGAATTCCCTGTCAGTTTGATTTTTGATTTTGTTTAAATAGGTCATCTTTACTAATATGCACTGTTGCGAAGACAACCAAACGTCTAAAATGATGGAAAAAGTCAACAATTTGCAACTCAAGTTTTCACGCGACAATTAAATTCTCTTAAACACACGTTTGCACGCCAATCCTTCAGTTTTATTGATACACACGTAGTCAAAATAAGTTAAAACATCCCTTTTCACACTAAAGAAACATACATTTTAGGCAGCGTTATGAAGTCTCATGTTACATACTTTCACCAGACCATTTATCGTAGCAGCATGAAATCATGAAAAAGCAGAATAACACACACAAAAGCATTTGTTTGCTTTTTGCATGCGTTTCATAAATCAATTATCATTATTAATGCTTTTCCTCATTTGTTTACACGATTTAACCCTTTCAGAGAAACATGTACAGAGTAAAATATTTAAATGTGACAAGCAACATGTGGCCAAAGTTTTTTCTTACTGAGGTACAGTCCCATTGTATTATGTTGCAAATCAACACCCTCATCAAAAACCCAGTTCACAGTCATATTTGCAGCAGCCTATTACAAATTCACAAATGAAACTAAGACTGAGTGCATTTGTACCAAAGAACACAACACAGTACTGTGCAAAGGTCTTAGGCCACTCTGCAAAAAAAGTATCGCATTATTTAGGTTCCTAAGATTATTTTCCATTTTGTCTATTAAAAAAATTAAAACAATATGACAAAACATAAAACATATCTGAAATAAGACAGTTAAATAGGTACACTGATAAATATCGTGTTTAAGACACATGGTAACATTTACTAGGGGAAGTGCATCTTGCGTTGCCTCCACAGGACGAGTCTTTGTGAAGTGAGAACATGTGTAACCACACTCAGCAACATGAGAAAGATCGTCATTGACATCACTATCACATAGTGACTAATGCTGTAAAAGACAGAGGAAGCTTAGCATGTTTTCGATGCATCGCAGACACCCAAACAAGAGATTGATAAGACATGGTTTTAAATGCATGTCCAAGTTTCATTACCTTGTGCCAATATCCAACCAGCTGCCATAGTCCTGCACCATGAAGAAAAAATGCTGAGGAGAGCAAGAGTGAGTTAAAATCTATTTGAGCCTCATGTGCAGTTTGCTTAACAGTGGACGAGAGAAAGTCTTTTATAAAAGATCAACATTAAACCTGCATTACCAGAGCCATCAAGTCAGAGATAACCAGGACGATGAGGAACAAACTGCAAAATAAAAATAAGAGAGATTTAAACATTAAGGAGCACACATTGGTCAGTGCATTTAAACCTTTTCATGCACAATGAAGGAGGAACTAGAAGATCCTGGGCCATTTACTATAGTTATTTTAGATGCCTCAAGGTTTAAGAGTCATGTCTAACAAAGCAAACAGAACGTACTTTAACTCTACAGACAGAATCAGATCAGTGATTCAACGTTTCCAACAAATTCAAAGAGTTAATTCAAGAATTAAAAGACTAAATTTATAATTTTAGATGAGGAAGCGAAGCGTTACCTCCTTGATGATAGCTGTGTTGCAACTTGGATGGTCTCAAATGTACACATAACTATGATGAATGGAATGATAACCTGGAAGAACAGATGACAATTTAAGGAAATGCAGGATTCTATTAAATGACTCGAAATAAACACATTATTATATAAACTCGTTTAGACGTATGATGCTAAAAATTTCTATTACAAATCTGTCTGCCTAAATTCTCCGTACAATAAATGTAAAAAAAGATACAGAAATTAATGGGCTAGGTCATGGCTGTTAAAACAAATTAACATGAGCGAAAAAGAAAGGCAGGTTAAACCGTATTTAAGCTTACTTCTCAAGCAGAATATGAATAGATCATGACTTGTCATAATGTGCAAGACTCCTTCCCCTTTTGGGGAAGCACAATACATATCACAAAAAGGAAATGTTTAAGAGTACAGTACCTTCCACATCATCAACCCTCCCATTATGAAAGGGTTGAAAACAGTGAGGAAACAATAAACAGATGCTGGGTCAAAACTAGGCAAAGGGAAACAGAAGTACACAAAGTGACTACAGACACCAGACTAGAATCTTTAACTTTTCAGAGAAGAAAATGGACCTCGTGTTGTAGAATATACACACTAACGTACTCTATGTTTGGTGCAAAACATATAGTGCATAGAAAAGAAATTTGTCAGAACTGACTTTTTTTTCTTATCCCCTTCCTGTATGACACTCTTACACTCACACAAAAATACTATAATGCATATACCTGTTTATGGACGCAATGTTTCCTGTGCCAAAAAATGCTGTTATTATAAAAAATACCTGAAGAAAAGGTGAAGTCAAGGTAATGCCCAATGTGAGAATGAACCAAGTTGATTTTTTTTTGTCCGATTGTACACTTTAAACATAAAAAACTTTTATATTACATTTTTAATACTACATCTTATTTGATCAAATCCAGCCTGAACATCACCCACAGACTCTAATGAGCCCAATGCGCTTCTGTGCTTCGGCGAACTAACATTGTTGCGAACTTGCGACTGGTCTTAACAAGGATACAAAAAAATAGGACCTTCGGATGTCATCCAGCTTCAGCTGTCGAATCTTGGTGATGTCGATGTTTGCAGAGAAATCGATGGTGGATAACTGGAGGAAAAAGAAAAAAAACATGCATGTCTGTAAACTAGTGGTGCAACGGATCAAAAATCTCACGGTTCGGATCAGATCGGTTTTAAGTCACGGATCGGATCAATTTTCGGATCAGCAAAAATAGAAAAAAAAAAAAGACAAAAATTCAACTCGCCATTTACTTTGCCTATTAAAAAACATTCAACTGAAGACTCATTCCACGCACTTATATAAAAACAAATTAAGGTGCAATATGGACATTATGGACCATGCTGGGCATCCTCTGCACACGGCCATAAACAACCAGAGGAGTCTGTTCAGTGACAGGTTGCTTCTCCCAAAGTCAAGGACCAGCAGACTTAAAAAGTCCTTTGTCCCACACGCCAACAAACTGTTTAACTCCTCGCTGGAGGGGAGAGGGAGGGGAAACGGGGACAAAGGAGGGGCGAACAAGTAAGCTGTAGTGCCTTTTCACTGTGCAATAGTTTTTGTTAATAACCAACGGTGTAATAGACTCACAATACTTGAAATGTGCCGTTCCCTTGTATTCTTATTCCTATTTATTCTTTTTATCCCTTTTGTATTCTCTGTGTTTATATATCTGGTATATTTCTGCTCACATTCTGCAACTTCTGTGGGTGCTGTGCTACTGGAAACTGAATTTCCCGGAGGAACCCACCCGAGGGATAAAGTTTCATCTAATCTAATGTGATCTATAGGGCAGTACAGGGCCACTCCGCTGTGATATAACGAGCGGTCATGGTCACGTGGCTTTCCGTTGCCCTGGAGGTCCACCCATTTGTAGTTTGAGCAACAGAAGATGCCTGGGACAGTTCAGCCATAACTTTAAACTTCTCCTGCTCATACATGCTTGGAACGATCTTGTCACACTGAAGTGGACGCGCAACGAGATATCATAGCGTGGCTCAAGCACGTTCATCACAGTTTAAACCCCTTGTTTTGCACAACTAAACACCCCAGTAGCTTTTGTAATAGCTTTAGCCCGGTCGGATTGGTCAGCAAAGGGCTGCTTAAATGCCGCAAACTCCTTTGCTCTGCCACTTGGACCGCTAGCGCTGGCCATAACTACCGCTTGACAGACTGACCACGCGCACCATACACATACTTTTTTTTTCTTTTTCGAATCTTTGGATCACGTGCGTACCGAACCGTGGAGTGGGATCAGTTCGGATTTCGGATCACCTCTACTGTAAACCCGGCCACAATGAGACATGGACTTTAAGACCTGTGTCTTTTCTTTCCTGCAATTTGAATTTTCTGTGTTCTCTCTAAGCTCTGTTCATTCTCATCTCTTTCCCCTCATCCTCAAACTGCTCATAGCAAACAGCCTCTCCCTTAGCCTGGTTCTGCCAGACATCTCTTCCTGTTAAAAGGGGGTTCTTGCTTTCCACGATTACTGAGTGCTTCCTCATGTCAGTTGACTGCTGAGGTTTTCTTTCTGAGATTGTATGGTTTTTACCTTACAATATAAAGCTCTGTGAAGTGGCTGTCGTTGTGAATTGGAGTTATATCAGTAAAATGGAAAATATGACCTTCACAATTAAATACATACATAAATGATAGCTTCCCAAAGCTTTTGGTTTGCAAAAGTTTTCTATTACAAAGGGAAAAACAATGGCTCTACCTCTTGCCTACCAGACATGCCCTGAGCAAGCAAGGCTTCCTGTTCGATGTTAATCCACACAAACATTAACCAGGATAACACAGGGGGGAACAAAGCCTCTGACCTGTGAGGGAGACAAAAATAGAAATATCATTTTACAGCTTTGCTGCGGTGGTGCAACTCTGCACAAGACACAACTAAAGCATCAATGTGTTGTCCTACCCAGTGCTAAGCAGCAGGTAGGTGGAAGTGAGAGACAAGAATATGCTGAGGAGTCGATGAAAAAGTCGTGTTGAGCTCAGCAAAGGAACAAATATAGAAGATGCTGTAGAGAGAAGAGTTGTCAGAGGTTACTTGGGTGTCAGCGATATGATGTTTTAACATCTTTTGAGGTATAGCTTACGTATGCGATCAATATTTAAAAAGTAAACCATTCTAGATCCCAAGTATCTTGTGGCCACTTGCAACCAACCCACCTAATGTGCTCCAACTTATGATCTGATTAAGAAGGGGTAGGCCCTGTTTCTGTTGCAGGCTGGAGTGTGTGAGGGATGGCACGTATGCACACACAGCAACAAGGAGCATCTGCCGGGTTTGACAGGTAATTAATCAGTATTAGCAAATGCAGTAACACACACAAAAACACATATGCCCACAGTGACATGTACCTGTATGACAAACTGTGGTCTGTCACCGAGGTGCAGCGGTGTCCTCCGTCGAGATGACCAGAGGTAGCAAGCTGAGGTGAAAAGAGCGAGCAGACCTGCACAGGTACTGAGTTGACAAACAGGATGTGTTACTGTACTTTCAAAAACATGGATAGTTTGTACACACAGCTCGTTGTGGAAAGACGGTATTGTGTAGCAGTTTAATCATTCCTCGTTTTCAAATGTACCACTTTCAAATTTCCCGTCTGTTTATATATAGAGAAAGTAACCATCGTGGGACTTTAACTTTTAACAGTAAGTCTATTCAGTTTCCTTTAACTGGGGGTGGATGCTCGTGGCTCCACAGTTTTTGGGGGTTTTATATTTGAATATTGTGATGGATATTTGCATCACTAATATGATGCAGATTCCAGTCACATTTTATCTTCCTGATCTGTTTTGCAGATGTTCTAATTTACTGAAACTCACCTACCTAACCTGGCATGAATTGGGCTCTCAGTTTTTTCCGTGATAGGATATTGCGGTAAATATTCAGATAAATATATACAAATAAAGGAAGTACTCACACCAGATGTATGTTAGGTTCTCTACCCACAACAGGCATGAGGGGGAAAGCAGCTAGACACAGACAGCCCACAAGCCAGCTCAGTGAGCGTGACTGCACCGAAACAGAGACAAAAAGAAATGCTGTCTTCCACTTTGACACATTTACCATTGTGTATCTATATTTAATAATTACCTTTATAATTATCTACTGTTTTAGGCAAGCAGTACCAATAACACTCTAGTTATAGACACATAAGAAGAATTAGAATGGCTAGACATTTCTTATTAATGATTAGGCATTTTTTGTAACTCTTTTTACTCATAATATATATATCTATAAATATATATATGTAGATATATATATTATTGGAGAAACAGTGCTGTCCATAACCAAAACAGGGATGGATATTAAAAACAGCTATAACACACATTTTCCTGCTTTTATCTGGCTAATCTGTAAATTACCTTAGCCTTGCCAAAAAGCCCCGACAAGAAGGGCCAGAGAGAGAGAACAGCCAGCCCTACAGTCAGCATGGCGCGATGGAAGAAGCTCACCACCTGGGGGCAGCAAAAATAAACAGCCATGCAGCATCCAGGTTTATTTCTTACAGTTAATGATACACAAGTGAAATTTTGTGCACTTATGCAGAAGGATGCCTTTAACACAGCAGATTTAAAGACACCTACCAGCAGCTCAATCCCAAACGCCACCAGCACAAAATAGCCCAGACATTTCCACAGTGGGAGAGAAGGGGCTGTCTGAATCAAATCTCTCAGAGTTCCAGACCTAAAAATAGATCATTGAGGGGATTACTTTTTCCTGTCATAAAAGGATGAGATGAAGAATAAAACATCTCTTTATCCCTTTTACATAGGAGAACCATGAATGCATAAAACGCCAGTTCAAAGGATCTAATTAGCACTTCACTCCACCTGAGCCAGATGTGCATACAAGCCTGTGTGAGGCTAATTAGATCCAGTGAAAAGCTGCTGTATTCACTGACTGATGTGATCCTTTTGCGTGTGTTTTAATATCAGGGTTCTGTGACTATAGTAAATATACAAATTATTGTAAATTGACTGAATGCATCTGAACAAACTTGTTTTGTACATTTTTTAAATCCAGTTTGCATTATTTTGAATGTGTCTTTTACTTACTCTTTCAGAACAGAATACCACACAGGGATAGGCAGCAGGCAGTAAATATAGTAGGTTATGGGGCTTCTTTGAATAAGCAGGAAGAGTGTGATCACCACTGCCACACACGTGCACAGCCTTGCCAAGTTACGGCCAGGAATCTGCACACAGGAGAAAAATACCAACTTAACAAGACATTCGGGTTGTGCAGACTTGTTTGGGTGGAAGGCATCTTGAGGGATTACAATCTACTGTATCCTAACCTGTTTAGTGAGATTAGGATGTCTGTTGAGACTCGCGTGAGTCTTCAGTATGACTAAGACGACATATGAGGTCCAGCCTACAAATCCCAGCACCACACTGCAACCGAGGAAGAATCGGTCGTAGGTGTGGTAGTAAACCAAGCCTTCCAGAGAGCGAGATATCAGAGACTGGCACAAAGAGATCTGACAAGAGACAAAATAGGGGGACAAAAACCTAATTTGTTGCTTAAGCGGAAGAAAACATACGATGGAGAAAGTAGCGATAATGTAGAATGCATTTACTGTAGTTCATTTAAGTTAGACTTTAGTTTATGAACACAGGTTCAGTAAATGTTTAAATAATTCATCAAAGTATCAAAATAAATCTAGAAATTGGCTTTGCACGTATTGTAAAAGTATGATTAGATTTAAAAGCCACAGACCCCCCCATACTCACAGCATCCTCGTACTTCTCCAGCTGAATGAGTATTCGGGCCTTCTGGGTGAATTCTGCTTGTTTTGACTCAGTCAGGAGTCTGGGAAGAAAGAGGGTGCAAGATGGTGCAAAACAGATGAAGTGTGTGAAAGTGTGCAATTTAAATACGGCCATGAATATGTGGTTTGGTTAGTGGACACATTCTTGGCCTTCGTGCTGCATAACCTCAGAAGTTAATCTAAATGTCACATTGACTGATTTTTAATGGGTCAGCAAAAGAATTTACTGTGAAAGTACAAACCCCGTCTCCAGAAACGTTGGGATTTTTTCCAAAATGCAATAAAACCCCCCAAAACTTTATATCTTCAGAGGAACCAGATTAAGCAGGGTAACTGATTGGGTAAAGGTAAATTTAGAAATCACCACAAACTCGGTCTTTGTGGGTTGTGGTTCATCCCTTATTTCCTTATGTGTTATTCATGAGAGAATTGCTCCAGATTTCAAAAGAAAAGATTTCTCAGTGCACTATTGCAAAGAAATTTCTTCAGACATCTATAGTATGTACCACTATGAAAAGATTAAGAGAATTCAAACCATTTCTCACACTAAGGTCAAGACTGAAACCAGCTTGAGCCCTCAGGCTACACCGCCTTAGAAACAGTCACGCTGCAGTGATATAAATATATAAATATAAATATAGCCACCGGGGCTCAGAAGTACTTCAGAAAACCACTGTCACTTAACATAGACCCACATCCACTAATGCAACTTGAAACTGTATTATGATTGAAGGAGGAAGTCAAATGTCAGTTGCATAGAGCTCTCTATGTCAGGGTTCACCTCAGAAGGACAGAAAGACTGTGTCATTGTGCGCTATGCACAGATAAATCCACATTTCTGTGTTTTTGGAAAACAGCGCTGAGTTCTCTTTGCCAATGATGAAAACAACTATCCAGATTGCTATCAGCGAAAAATGCAAAAGGATCTGTGATGATACAGAGGAGCATCAGTGACCACAGCAGGGCGAGCTGCATCTGTAGATACCACTGACTGAGGCACAGAGCGCTGCCTGTTAGGATCTATTTCCTACAGACAACATGACCGCAGGTTAAACCAAGTAAAAATGAACAAAATTTCTAACTGGAAAACTACAACACTCAGTTAAAAAAAAACAACAGTAAATATGTCTCAATCCCAACTTTTGTGTTTACTGTGTTGCACCTGTCAAATTCAAATTTTGGTACATTTACAAAAAACAATTAAGTAGGTCAGGAAATCTTCCAACATCTTTGTACTTTGGTCACTTGAATATATGTTCACGTGAATTAACATATCACAGATTTGTATTTTTTAACTTCCTAGGACCTGGCATCCACATATGTGGACATCACATTTTGGGTTGTCTAGACAAAAATACTAAATTTTGCTCTACAAGGGCCTGATATCCACTTACGAGGACGTTATACTGCTACTGTTCTATCAAAATTTAAAACAAATGTCTTCATATGTGGATCTAATTTTTCTCAGAAACAAAAATCAGTAAAAAAAAAAAAAAAATAGATTGGTAATTCTTTGTTTTTACATTCATCAGGTCCCAAACAGCACAAATAGCTAAGAGAAATTAAAAATGCATGCCATGAAAGAGTTTGGAGGTTAAAAACATTTTAGAACATATCCCAACTTTTCTGGAAATGGGATTGATATAAAAACACAGCATTTACGTTACAAATACTTTTGTTTCTGCCAATTAATTCTTTGCAAATGACTCTTTTAATCTATTCTCTTTACACTATCTATGAGGTCACAGTAAACACAACAGGCCACGGTGAAAAGCAAATTCATGTTCTTCTGATTGGATTTTTGTTAGAAAAACATCAGTTAGTTACTGTACGTACTGGTATGGGGTGAAGAGAAAAGATAAGGTTGTCTCCTTTTTCTGCATCATTTTCATCTACAAATAAACACACACAGTAAAAACACAGCTTTACCATCAGTTTAGATCACAGTGTCATATAGAATAATAAAAGACATGACAGATAGTTGATAAGCATTTTGTTAGCCAAAGCAGATGCTGTTATACCTTGAACTGCTCCAGTACTTGAATAGCATTAGTGTACATGCTCTCAGCCATGAACCGCTCACTGTTGTTGAGGTAGAGAAGAGGTAACACGCCCTGAAAAACAAATACAGACAAAACATGTAACAAAGACTTGAAAAATTATTGAACATTTCCCATTAAATGGCTGATTTTGTCTCTGACTTACAACAGAGTTAACAGGAATAGGCACACCAACGAGGGAAGCCATGAGCGGAGCAATGTCAGCCTGCCAAAAAAACCCAAACAAACAACGAAGACACACAAATATTACACTTTAATACAACTGATGACAGGAAATTGTTAAAAAGTTTAAATTTCCATGAGCTTTACCTGACTGACGTCGACTCTACGAAGATGCTCCAGTTTCCAGTCTAAAAGAAACAAACCAGGACAATCATTTAGACAAAGTAAAACAGACAAACTGGAGGGTATCGGTTGTAAATTTAAATCTTAAAAAAAAAGTGTTTGAACGTACCTTGTAGGAACCCATCATTGTATGGTTGGGGTTCTGTGGCTCCCTTGGCTTTCTGAACCCCAGCTCCCCACGCCACTAAAGGGGTTAGCGTTTCAGAAGGATGGCCCGCACCGTGGGAACCTGGAGACAAACGCACACAAACATGCCAAAATAGAAAACTGTAATAGAAAACTCGCTAGCAGGCAGCAAAACATTTAGATACACAAACAAGTTTACCCCAGTTTGTCATGCCGTGGTCAGAGGTAAACACATAGGCTGTTCTGCCATCATTGTCGAAGAAGTCCTCTATTATAGACACCACTTCAGCTACACCTGCATCTACTAGACCAATATTGTCTAGGTATTCTCTGGGGGAAAAAAGACAAAATAGAAGACAAAGATGCAGCTGGATGAGAGAATGCTTATTTGGATGAATTTGTTAACACGACTAAGAACCACTGCACAACTGCCCAAAGGTTAAAAAATAAAAAAAATTAAAAATCAGCAGCTCTTAATACAAGGTTAACTACTTACTGCGACATTGGTCTGTGAGCATGTCCATTAGTGTCAATTCCAAGCAGATGCAGGAAGAAGACATTTTTATCCTCCCATAGGCTGGCCTTCAGAGTGGAGTTAGACTGTGCAGACTTAAAGAAGGACTGTTGAAAAATATTAAATAATTTTAGGCTTATTCAGGAAATCCATGTGGATCAATTCTGTAAATGAAATTCTGCAATGACTCCAAGTTGGGTTATATTTCACTGCATGACACATGACACACATAATACACATAAAACACAGTCTTTATAAAATGTGTTTTTGTGGGTAAACCTGTAGTTAATATCAATAGATCAATCATAAAATATTTTTTTATGCTAATACTTCCACTACATACTTTGACTTGAGTGAACACCCAGCTGTCTAGCTTGGATGCATCTGTGGAGGCAAAGTCCTCCTCCACTGCCGGGTATGTGTGGGTATACACATGGTCCCCACTAGCGCCTGAAATAACCAAAGGAAACATGTTTGCTCAGATATGTGATTTAATGTTTTTTTTCTATTGTGTAGATTAATGGTTCTGTTTGTGATGCTTGTGTACCTTTGGCAAACATAGGTAGGATATCAGGGCTGCCCCAGCACCAGGTGTGTCTGCTCTCATTAAACACAGAGTCAAATTCTACAGGATTTTCCTTCCAGCCTGAAAACAAGCACATAAATGGTCACAGTAGAATGCCACAGAGAAACACATACAATAGAGAGTAATCTCTCCAAGTCGCTGAGCATTTCTCTTCCTACCATGTAAAAAACAACAAAAAAACAAAAAACAAAAACCATCATGCACACACCTTTAGCAACTGCACTAACATCCTCATAGAAGCCAGCAATGAGAGCAACGTGACCGGGCCGAGACTCGGTAGGCACACGTGTGTGTGACACACCCCAGGTCCCCTTGTCCTCTATTATACTCCTGAAATATGGAAACAGAAGCACATATGCTTATGCAAACAGGGGGAATGAAAAGACATGCTGTAAAAATGGCATCACCTTACAAGAATAATTAAACAGACCCAAACTCCACATCAAAATTTATTTCTTTGTATTGGTTTCCTGACCTCAGGTATGGTGTCCTGGATGAGCCATTAGGGAGCAGGGTGAAGAGACTGTCTGCTCTGAGACCATCGGCCACCACTAACACCAGTCTGGAAGCAGGGGGTTCCAGGGGTGTGGAGTGGGGTGTCATGCCATGGACCAGAGGAGAGGTGAAGTAGATATCAAAGATAGAGATGAAGAAGACCACGTGGACTGTCAGCCCAATCACAAAGAAGGTGATCATCCTCATTTTGGGTGCCAAAGCCACACCGAGGAACAACTGAGGGTTTACTTGAGGACAAGCAGGGTAGATTTAATTCACTTGGAAGTGAAAAGAGGTGACTAGAAGAAGGAAAAATTAAAAAAAAAAATGGAATAGAATGAAGACAACTCACAGCCTGCATTTGCAATCGGGATTAAGAAGTTAAAGCCAATAGAAGGGGCATTAGAAGGTTTCAGAATAATATAGGCTTGTTAAGCCAAAGTATGCGGTCTTAAGAGCAGCTTAATCCTTCATTCACCATATGCCATTAAGCAACGTTAAAAAAAAGGCTTTAATGTTTAATTCGGAATATTTTAATGGTCCAGCCAACTTACCACTGGTAACAAGAAAGTAACTTAGAAAAACAGGCCATGAAAAGAGTCTTACCTGCATGTAACGTCTGCGGATTTTGATCATAAAAACGGGAATAATGTTCCGTTAAAGAATGAATGAGTGAGTGACCAACCTATCTACTACTACTATTACTACTACTACAAGTTCATAGATTCACACTGCTTTAGCTTCCATTGTCACTTCGTAGATCGCCAAGAACATGCTCAGAGAACCAGACAGATCAACCTAAAAAAAGATCGACCTAAAACCAAATGTCTCCCTGTTTAAGAAGATTACTACAAGAAATTCAGGCAGCATGAGCATTCACTTCCTTGTTGTCACTCGTTTTTGACGTTGTGTGTTGACGTAGTGGTTTGTAGCTGCATTGTGGGTAGTGTAGTTTAAATTAAACGATTCACTTCAAGTTTACCTATTACGAAATGTAATAAAAAATAAGCAGCCCTTATTTATTTGTTTTGTTTGCAGTGAAGTGCATTTTTAATAGAAATGGTTTGAGCGCAGCTTTTTTTTGACAGCATAGTAGCTAGCAATTGCTATCAGCTGTCAAATGTGCCCTGCCTAGTTTTCCTCTCTACATCAAATGTACCCAATACTTTTCCAGTATTCCATAAAAGGGGCGGGCTTTGGGAGTAGCGTCTCTTACATTTGACCAATCGTAGCTTCGCATTTCTTCTTCTTCCTCCTCTTCCACCTACCAAACCTTAGCTAACCTAATATCCATTCAGGAAGCAGCGGGTGTGATTAGCTTAGCTAGCTTTAAAAAAAAAATCTCTTTAGGGCAAAAATGGCGTCGGTGAACCCATTTAATCTCAGTGATTCTGAAGAAGAGGCCGAACGGCGCCCTAACGAAACAGTTGACACAGAGCGGAGTCCGAGTGACGGGGCGCCAGGACCACCGCCAGGCAATCCTTTCTCTCCGCCTGCAGACGCAGAGCCTCCGTCGCTCCTGCTGTCTAGCAACCGGACGAGCCCCAGCGGTGAGGGCATCTCGGCGTCGGCCGCCGCCACCTCCGCTATGGCAGGCAGCGCCGAGACGCGGGTATCTGTAGATGTCATCGCTGCCCAGTTATTGCGGGACCAATACATCCTCACGGCCTTGGAGTTTCACACCGAACTGCTGGAAGCAGGCAGAGAGCTCCCCCGGCTGAGGGATTATTTCTCCAACCCTGGCAACTTCGAACGACAGAGCGGTACTCCACCTGCCAAAGACCAGGTACTCGGACCTGGAGGACCACTGAGTAAGTGTCGTTAGCTGCTCTCTTAGTGCTACATATGTAGCTGTTCGCTAGCTCTGTATTGATGTTGTATGAAACAGAGTTAGCCCATCAGCTGGCTAACGTTAGCTTTAATCATTGGCTACGATAGCTTGAGATCTGTTTGCTGCACCTGCTCTTCAGCTCCAGGGCCGCAGCCAGCTATTGGGTTTTGTGGGTCAGTCGTGAGATGACAGACTAACACAGAGTTGTGACAAGGCATTAAACATTAACTACTCACTGAAAGATAAATACTGGTAGCGTAATAATGCTGGTGACCTGTAGTGATCGCCCAAGTGTAATTTAGCCCTGTAGGAAAACACCCGTCAGAGGTCAATATCGGCTATAGAAAACAAAAGAGAGGAAGGAGAAGAAGCGGGTGCCTGTACGAACAGCTTTTGCCTTTCCCTGAACCACAGTATTGCTCAAATAGCACATTTGAACGAAGGAGAATTCTACAGTCTTGTAATAATGATAAAACAGGCTTCAGGCTTCCTGAATTAGTTTGAAGCTGTATCATCTGGTCCAGGAGCAAAGTGTCTTGTAAATGGTTGTGTTGCTCTACACAGGTTGCGTCTACCCAGCTAGGGAGATAAAATGTTATTATGTAAAATGTGTACATCTGTTGCACCCTAATCCATTTACAAGACTCATTTTCATTAATCACCATGCACCAACACAGCAGTTGAAGAGTCTGGCAGCAAGGACCTTAGGCAGACCTGCTATGCAAATGGTACCCATGGTCACAGCCTCATCCACAAATAAACAGCACCTGCTATAGTAGAAGCAGTAACTAAAGAGTTAAATCTTGTTAAATAGCAGCAAAAACATTTGTTGTGGCCCCACTTCATACCAGTGAGTCAAGTGAATGTATTTGCACTCAGCATAATGTCTTGACATTAAAGGATTAGCAAATTGGCTACAATGATAGACCATTAGCATTAAAAAATGACCAGATGAAAATATATTGGTCTAACATTTAGAAATGTGTTGACTCAACATTTATTATTGTATTTACTTCATGAATTCATTGTAGACTTCATTAATAGAATTTATAATCTTATAATTCTATAATTTTAGATGTGTGATAGATTAGGAAGCTTATAGGTAGTAAATTGAATTATGTTACACCTACATTCATTGTTCACCACACTAATTTAACAGAAATAAATCTCCCTTCCACTGAAAATGAGGTGCTTTTTTTTCTGTTAGTGTGTTTTGGTGAAAACAGATTGTATCTTGAATAGAAAGTGCCATGTCACACCAGTGGGTGTGTTTGTCTACTTGACTGTTTGAAATTAGCAGGGGGGGAGAGAAAAAAAAGTCTTCTTCCAATATCTATTTGGCAGTGAAACATGCACTCAAAATCAAGGCTGACTGATTTTATATCACGGTTTTAAGATGTTTTTGTAGGGTGAGTTTAGTCATTCATTCGAGACATTGCCCTCACGAATGAAAGGATTTTTATCAGTGTGCCAGACTGAATGGCTATGGCTTTTTGCAGCATGTCATTGAAGCTGCACTGCAAATGTAATTTTGACTTTTTCAAATTATGGAACAAGGCTAAATTATGTATTTTTACTGTAGAAGCATTTGGCAGTTTTCCAGCTGAGGGATTCATATAAATAAATGTTAAAACCAGACACAACTATTTTGTATGCAGTGGCAATGAACATTGCCTAAGATCTCAGAAAACCGGAGTATAGTTTTAGGCGTGTGTCTTGGTAGCTGGCCTCAGTCTGGCTTTTCCAGATTGCAAACGGCAGCTAGTCATATTCCTTGTCTTTTTTTTTTTCAATCTGTTCAACCTTTATAATTAAATTCTGCCCCTGTATCTATGCCTTAAGGCTACAGCAGTAAACACAAACCACTATAGGATGTGTGTCTTTTAGTATCTCCTATTTCCCAAAAGGTTTGGAACACGGTAAGACCATGAGTTTGAAAGGACCTGACACCTCCCCTGTTGTGCTTGTGACAGGAACATCATAGAGAAGTGGTGTAATCTACAAGCCTGTAGCCTGTAACAATGAGTTGATATGAGGGACAGACTTTGCTGAAGGCCATGTCATTTTTCATCCTAGCATAGCTGATAGTCCAGACCTCATGTGATCTCTGCAATTATCTTTCTTTTCATGTGGGAGAATTTCTCTGCCACATTGCAACATTAGGATTTACTTAAGTTGCTCTTGTTGCTAAAGAAGGAGGGATACTGTTTGGATGTCTGCTTTATTTTTCTACATTGACAGAACAGCTTGCTATTTCAACAGCCAATTTCTCGTGTGTGTTTTGTTTGTTTTGTTGTTGTTTGTTTTTAAACAAATCCCCTTCAGTGGTTTCTGACTTTGTGATCCTTATGATTGTAAACACTATAAATAAAATAATGTCTAGTTTATGATGACTTATTGTGTTGAAATAAATTTGGTCCATAGATGCTGATGCCTGTTATCAAGTCTGAAGTTAATGAAAAGATGGATATTGTACCTGCAGCATACAGTAGAGAGTGTGATAGTTTCCTTGGATAGGTTTCATCCATATAGTGCTATTATATATATATATATATATATATATATATATATATATATATATATATATATATATATATATATATATATATATATATATATATATTTTTTTTTTTTTTTAAGATATGTGATACAGGCTAGAATTTAAAACAAAATCTCTCTGACGAAGTAACAAATCTCTGATGAATCTGAAATGTAATTGGTGTGGTGATTGCAAATAAAAAAAAAAAACTTGTGACTGTGAATCAGCAGTGAGCATGTGTGTGGATAATGACTGTGATACAAGCTGCATCTGCAGCTGTTGCTCTAGGGCACATGACACAGCATGCCATCTCCCACCACCTTGCTAATTTGCTGCAATGAATTTTGCAGGATTCTCTCTTCACCTCTTGCTAGACAGGCAACTGTTTATTTGTAATCGTTGCAGGAACTTTTGTATTCTTTAAATAGGTTAAATAGAAGCTTCACATTATCAGTTCTAGATCATTTGTGACCACAATTTATGTGCTGTCCTAGTCTGAAATCGCCAAACTACATTTTCAGTGTGCTGCACTCTAATGTAACCTGTCAATAGGAGTATATTGCTGTATTGTATGAATTCACACAGTAAACATGAACATATATTTGATTTTTTTTTCTAATACTATGCAAAGCGATTGAAATGATAACATGCTTAGGAATAGGAAATCCTGACTTGACATAGTAATTTTGTACTGGAAACTGTGCCTCAAATGGCTTTATTCTGTTAGTTTGAGTTGAAAATATTAAGATAAACAGAATCAGTGGTAAAATCTCAATAAGAAATCATCATCATTTATTCACATACATGCATACAGACATACATACACACTGACGTAAATAAAATGATCTGCTGCCAGACAAAAAAGGCTTATTTTCTTAAGACCTAAGATATTTGATCTTGTGTAGGTTTGTGTGCTTGTCTGTGATTCACTTATAATTTGTGCTCCACTTTTTCATCCCATATTTATAACCACAGTTTAAATCAGTCTTGCCAAAAACCTTCCCATTAAATTAAAAGTGCCTGTTGGCTTCCTCCTGACCATTCATCAATATCAGCTCCTAGGCCCTGATGTAAACTCGTGTACCTTAGCTTTCAGTTTATATCTTTTAGCGTTTTCTGTTTTGGCAAGTAGAAAGACAATCATCTGTGTGCGCTTAGGTGTTGTATAATCAGCTGGGGTTGAATAAAGGGAGGTGGTGACAGACTGAAGTGTCAAATCTGTCAAGGAAATGAAAGGTCAACCAGGCTTGTTTTTTTTTTTTTTTTTTTTTGCGCACATCAGACATGTACACAAAGGACATCTGCAAATGCCCCCTCACATTATCAAATTACTTTTTTGTTTTTTCTTTTGCTCCGTTCATGCACGCACACCTGCAAACTCTATTACTCACTGTTTTGCCAGATGGATTGCAGCTACTAACAACAAATGTCCTCACACATCATCAGGAAGTAAACATGTTTGGAAGCTTTCTATGCAGGAAAATTAGTTTGCCTGACATCAACTTGGCAGAACAATGACACTTGTGTAGACAGACATTGGAGAAACACTGTCACTATATCATAAAGTTGCATGGTCGTGAATTTGAACATGACATAAAATATTGTATACGCTTATATAGACAAACCTTATATGTAACAGAAAAAGAAATATTAGTGAAATACATTACTTGTCTACAAAGGGAAATACATGCTGTTTTTTTTTTTTCCTTTGATATCTAAGTTTTCCTCAGTCTTTTTTTTTTTTTTTTTTTTTTAAACTCTAGAGGATTTTAACAATCCAAAGTAGTAATATGATCAAAGTTTATAATACAAGTTATAACTTAATGAGTGGAAATGATTTGCTAATTCAGTTAAATTACTCACACAGCTTTTTTTTTTTTTTTTTTTTTTTTTTTTTTTTTGGTCTTTCAGGCCAACAAGGTCACATATGACTTGACATTGTACTGTATCTTGATATCAGAGAACAAACAGGCCAATCTCACACTTGCGTTGCTGTGGAAAGAAAGCCAACACCATTGTCTTAGCTATCAGAGCAGCCTAGCCCAGTGAAATATGAGCAAAGAGTGTGCTTATTTATCACCTTTATGTTCCTTCTCTTAGCACCTGCCTACCCTTGTGTATAGTTGGTGGAATTAATAGTTTGGAAGTGGGTTTTACCACACTGAAGCTGATCCTATTATTTCATAGAGAAGAATCTATAGAGCACCATGTAGGCTGCACAGTTAAATTTTTCAACTGTGAGCTCTTGGGGAGTGCAATCATTTAGCTGTATGGTTATGCAGGTGTATACTTGTCTCACTTCTGTCTCTGTGTCTGTGTTTTTGTTCAGATCGAGCAGGCAGCATCAGCACCTTAGACTCTCTGGACTTTGCTCGTTACTCAGATGACGGTAACCGAGAGACAGACGAACGGGTGGCAGGTAAGATGAACCATACGGTCAGGGCTCAAAACAAGAGGCCTAGCTTACACTGGGGATAAAAGATCGGGAGAGTAGACAATGACTGAATGGGAGCGCCGTGGAATATGGCAAAATGAAATCTAAAAGCTGCTTTAATAACAACGATGACCAGTAATAAATAAACTCTGCTTAATAACACAAATGTGTTTCTGTCAGTCCTGCTTTATTAGGGATAAATTAGTCACATTTTTCTCTTTTTAAGTTCATTGAGGTCTTTGTGCCTCCTCTCACGAACCGTCACATAGCAAAACCAGTCTGTGGTATTTTTGGTACCAAACATGTATCAGCATTATTTAAAAAGCGCACTCTCCCCCGCCCTCCCCTCTCAATGGCTCATTCGTGACACACAGTCTGATAGTTTTAGCTAAACACATTAACAGCTCCTCCTGACGCCAATGATGTGTCATCACACCATTGGGTTTAAGAACAGGTGTTCATTTACTGGCATATTGCCTTTTTTCAGGTGTTGTGTGGTGAGCATTTTTATGCCGTGGACTAAAGGAAAAAATAAATGAGTAAGCCTTTGATATTTATGTAGAATGCCGAACGCAAAATGGGATCAGGCAGGGACTATGTGTATTAACCAAATCCCCTTCTGGTTTTAATTTTGTAGTTTCACAATCCTCAAGATGAAGACATTAATGTTTAGCCATGAGAAGTCTGCTAGATTATAAGGGTTAAAGCTAGTAACAGTTTTCTGCAGCCATCCACACATTTTAAAAGTAAGTGTGTGTCCCAAAACTGTGCCTAAACTGTTAAAGTGGTGGATTATGTTGTGTATTTTTGTTTGTTTTTTTTGTTTTTGTTTTTTTACATTAAATTTGTTTTCCCTTCCACTGTACATGAATATTAAGGGTGAGAAATAGATTGTAGAGCATGATGGGATGGGGGATGGCATATAGATTGTCCTATGAATATAAATGTCATTTAATTTAAATGTGTATGTTGCATTCTGATGGTAAAGTCTTGGGTAACGCCAGTTAATGCACCAATAATGTAAATGCGGGAAACGCTTGCTTCTGGTTTGGGGCTTTTATCAGTTGAGAAAAACGATGACATGAAGTAAGGGCCCAGTTAAAACCATGCAGCAGAGATGTTGGTTCCACCTCACACCTCCAAATTATGCATCATTTTTAAAAATGACTATTCACACACTGCCCTTTCTACCAAATTGCCATGTTTCCCTTCCTCTCTCTTTACTTTTGAAACATCCCCACTCTCATTCCGCTCAACTTGTTCTTCTTGTAAGAGCCCTGCCCCCAGCTGTCTGACTCTGGGTTTTCTGGCTTTCTCCGTTGACGTTGATCAAACCCCAGTAAAATACTGGACAAGTCACTCCATCCAGTCTAGCTTTTTGCTTTTTATTTATTTATTTTTCCTTCTCTTCCCGTTATTCAGTTCTTGGTTTTCCATTTTGTTGCGTTTGCATCCTGTGCACTTGATCTGCTAGGAAGGTCTGAATGGTAACTCGGTTTCCTCTGGCAGAAATTTACTATTTTTTAATGCTCAGAAATTGGCTTTGACCTTTATATGGAAATTCAGACTGTTTCCTGAAAATGTTTTTCGGCTTTTTGTTGTTTTTTTTTTTTTTTTTTTTAAGCTCTTCTTTATAGCGTGAAACCTGGTTTCACGCTATAAAGAAGTGTGAAACCAACAGCAGCCTTAAACCTTAAGTGACACATGTTGGGGAAACAAGAGACGGACCAAATTGCAGATTTTTCAGTGCACAGCTATGCAACATAGTTTTCCTGCTCCATTGCTTATTACTTTTTGCGTGTGTTTTTAATCTAACATGTCTTAAGACCTTGTGTGTTCTTTAAAGAAGAAATCAGTATGAATCTAGCATTTACCATTTTTACTTACAGATTAAAAATAAACATTTTTATAAATAATACCTTCTGCTCCTTCTGATAGTATATAAGATGCCAGAAACAGCTTCCTCGAGTTTCTATGATTGGCTTGATCGTGTTATGTTTTTTTTTGTTTTTTTTATTTGTTTTGCAAAGTCAAAGTCAAGAAAGACGAGTCTAAATCGGTAACCTAGCAAAGAATGCCAAACTCACGTTTTGTCTGTTAGCTGAAATAGCTTTATGTTGTGGTGTTCATAGTGTGATGGTCTTATCTCTTAAGAACAAAACATTTGAGCATTGGCTGTCCCTTGAGTGGCTTGAATTAAAATGTGTAAATTACTTATTACTTATAAAAACCTGTGTCAGACAGCTCCTAGTTTATCAAGGATACATTTTAGTAGCCTGAATGGATTTATTTGCCTCTCAGCTACAATGTAGGTAAATTTGGACTTCCATTTGTTAAGTATTAATGAGAGGAAAACAAGGGCAGGAAATTCTATCATTGAGCTGCGTCTCAATGCAGAAAACACACCTGTCCAAGAAACATCTTGCCAGCTTTACCATAGTCCTCTGCTGCATGCGTTCCTTAGACCCATGATTTGCATGCATCCTTTTTTGTTTTGTTTTTATGACTTTTTAATCTTTTGTGTCATTGTTTGGTTTTTCATACCCATCTGTTTTATTTGTTTGTTCCCTGTCTTTGGTTGGATGCACTTCCTGTGTGTGTTGTCACTTCCTGTCCAGTGCTGGAGTTTGAGCTACGGAAAGCAAAGGAGACCATTCAGGCTCTGCGCGCCAACTTGACTCAGGCAGCAGGTGTGGCGCACTTTTAACTTCTTCTCCACCTGAACCCTTTTTGTTACAGCTTTCTCTCTTTTTGTCAGAGAATTCCTTTTGGTGAGTGATGCTCAGCATCCTTTCAAATTTATCTCATATATTCTCAATTTCTCAGAGAGCGAAGTGCCCTCTCAGGAGAGAAAAAACTACAAGTCAAGCCCTGAAATTCAGGTGGGGGATTTACAAGCTTTCTAATTTTTCCTTTGTGGTGAAATGAGTGAAGAATGAACGAATGTGTCCCTTTAAACCTTTGTGAGAACATTGCCGTGATCGACCTTGTTCTTCTCTGCCTCAGGAGCCTATCCGCCCACTGGAGAAAAGAGCCTTAAACTTCCTTGTGAATGAGTATTTATTGAAAAATGAATACAAACTCTCATCCATCACCTTCTCTGATGAAAATGATGATCAGGTAAAGGATGGTAAATGCCTAACTGGAGTTAGTCTTTTATTTTTAAAATTAGGTCTGTCTCCTTTTCAACAAAAAAAAAAACAAAAAACATCCTAATTCATAAGAAAGTACTGAAGGTAGTATGAATAATTTAAACTTGTACTTGCACATAATTGTGTAATGCAAAGGAAGAGCCCATGCCTGACACAAATGACAATTACTAAACTGTTTTGCTTTATGTTTCTTCCCAGGACTTTGAGTTGTGGGATGATGTTGGCCTCAACATCCCCAAACCCCCCGACCTGTTGCAGCTCTACAGAAGCTGTGGCACCCCCCTCCCTTCTCCTCGGGACACAGCTGATGTGTCAGTTGGAGTGGATTTTGTCGATCTTCCTGGAAACTGCATTGCCCAAGATCCACTAAAGAAGCCTGACCTTTCACAACAGGTGTGTGTACGCTGAGTTGAACCTGTTTTATTGCTTTGTATTCCTTCTAGTACCAGAGAGATTCATTGAGAAAAGGCTGTGAAACTAAACGCAAAGTGATTTTTCTCTTTCAGTTAAATCTGAAGAAGTTGTGACTTCAGAGCTCCGGCTCTTGAGCTGAGTTTGTAATTTGTCTGCATTATGTTTTTTTTCTTCTCTTTAGCAGCAGACAGAAGTCGTGCAAGAGTTGGAGTACCAGATAAGCCTCCTCAATAATGAGAAGCAGAACCTAGCAGAGCAGATAAAGAAACTGCAATGGTGTGTGCTTGAGTGCATGTCTGTGCTCGTATACTATTCTTTTTGAAAAACTCTGAAGTCTTTGATCCTGACAAGGTTTCCAACATTCATAGCTCTTTCACTGCATGTCATTTCAGCAAGAACATTTACCCCTTCTACTGCTGAGCAAAGAGTCAGCAGAAGTATTCATTAAAAAAAAAAAAAGTCTCAGAAGTTTTCAGTTTCTATAACCGTGACCAAAACTGGCCATGGTGTAAAACCAGATTGGAAATTTCTCCCAAGCACCACAGCTGCATGAAATTACAGAGGAAACTTTGGTCTGATGAAAAAGTGGAACTTAATTTTCTTGTCATGTGAAGTCTTTAATTGACACCATCAGGATTCTGACCAATTTTACTGAACAGTTCAAGCATGACTTTGATGGTAGGGGTGAAACAGTCGATTGTCTCGTTCACTTGCTGCTTGATTAAGTATGTAGTATTTTTTGACTTATGTTATGTTACCTCTGCCCCACAGTGAGATTCAAACACTGAAGAGGACAGTTTCCTCCCCGCCTCCAACCACTTTGGACCTGGGCTCTCAGAATACACCTAACACTTCTTCCTCTTCTGCTACCACTGCTTGCTCCGCTGACCCTCTTTCTGTGGTATGTGGTCATTTTGAATATGTAAAGCACAGGCTTATTTAAATGTCTACCAGTCACACAGTTTTCTATAGTAAATTTTTAAAAAAAGCAAGAAGAAAGGAAAATCATTCAGTCTGTATGACGGTTTCTCTGTAGTTTGTTACAAGCCCAAATATTTGACCCTATAATGCTAACATCTTGTAGTCTTATCCTCAGCCTCCCATGGATAATGGCAAGTATCTGGACATCCGAGGGGTTTCAGAGCCTGACAATAACGCAGACAACCTCTCTACTCAGAACACATCACAATTCCACCCACAGACTCACAGCAAGCTGAAGAATAAGCCACCTGTCCAGTTTGATCAGCCAAACAGGTGAGTGAAAATTCAGGCATGAAAAAAAAACTTGCAAAACAAAGACCCAACTTTCCTAACATTTCCTGTATCAAGGAATGCAAATATGATGCTCAAATGTAAACAAAAAATATAGGGCTTTTTTCAATACCCGTGTGACATATGTAAATCCACTAACTGCCTGAGTCTAAAACCTGTGGACATCCCTTGAGATGTCCTGCCAGGCCTTTAGTGCAGCCAAATTCAGTTGCTGATTGTGTATCTTTGTGCTTTCAGTTTTATCTTCAGTAACAGCAGCTTTGCAACATTTGTCTGAATATGACAGGGTATAGCCCTGTACAGTTCACAGTTCATCGTGTTACTGTTATCAACAGTCACATCAATAATTGAAACTACAGGGTGGGCCATTTATATGGATGCACCGTAATAACATGGGAATGGTTGGTGATATTAAAGTCCTGTTTGTGGCACATTAGTATATGTGAGGGGGCAAACTCCTCAAGATGGGTGGTGACCAAGGTGGCCAATTAGAAGTCGGCCATCTTGGATACAACTTTTGTCTTTTCAATAGGAAGAGGGCCATGTGACACATCAAACTTATTGGTAATGTCACAAGAAAAACAATGGTGTGCTTGGTTTCAACGTAACTTTATTCTTTCATGAGTTATTTATAAGTTTCTGACCACTTATAAAATGTGTTCAGTGTGCTGCCCATTGTGTTGGATTGTCAATGCAACCCTCGTCTCCCACTCTTCACACACTGATAGCAACACCGCAGGAGAAATGCCAGCACAGGCATCCGGTATCCGTAGTTTCAGGTGCTGCACATCTCGTATCTTCACACCATAGACAATTGCCTTCAAATGACCCCAAAGGTAAAAGTCTAAGGGGGTCAGATCGGGAGACCTTAAGGGGGCCATTCAACTGGCCCACGACGACCAATCCACTTTCCAGGAAACTGTTCATCTAGGAATGCTCGGACCTGGCACCCATAATGTGGTGGTGCACCATCTTGCTGGAAAAACTCAGGGAACGTGCCAGCTTCAGTACATAAAGAGGGAAACAGATCATCATGTAGCAATTTCAAATATCCAGTGGCCTTGAGGTTTCCATTGATGAAGAATGGACCCACTATCGTTGTACCCCATATACCACACCAAACCATCACTTTTGTTGTTCCAACAGTCTTGGAGGGATCCATCCAATGTGGGTTAGTGTCAGACCAATAGCGGTGGTTTTGTTGGTTAACTTCACCATTCACATAAAAGTTTGCCTCATCACTGAACAAAATCTTCTCCGTGAACTGAGGGTCCTGTTCCAATTTTTGTTTTGCCCATTCTGCAAATTCTGTGCGCCGATCTGGGTCATCCTCGTTAAGATGCTGCAGTAGCTGGAGTTTGTAAGGGAGCCATTTGTGAGTAGCTAATATCCGCCGAAGGGATGTTCGACTAATGCCACTCTCCAGTGACATGTGGCGAGTGCTACACTGTGGGCTCTGGCTGAATGAAGCTAGGACAGCCACTGATGTTTCTTCATTAGTGACAGTTTTCTTGCGTCCACATTTTGGCAAATCCAACACTGAACCAGTTTCACGAAACTTAGCAAGCAGTTTGCTAACTGTAGCATGGGAGATGGGTGGTCTCGTAGGGTGTCTTGCATTAAAATCTGCTGCAATGACCCGGTTACTGCGTTCACCAGATATCAACACAATTTCGATCCGCTCCTCACGTGTTAACCTCTTTGACATGTCAATGGCTGTGAACAAAGAGAAACTTGTAAATAACTCATGAAAGAATAAAGTTACGTTGAAACCAAGCACACCATTGTTTTTCTTGTGACATTACCAATAAGTTTGATGTGTCACATGGCCCTCTTCATATTGAAAAAAACAAAAGTTGTATCCAAGATGGCCGACTTCTAAATGGCCACCATGGTCACCACCGATCTTGAGGAGTTTTCCCCCTCACATATACTAATGTGCCACAAACAGGACTTTAATATCACCAACCATTCCCATGTTATTACGGTGCATCCATTTAAATGTCCCACCCTGTAGATGTGTGTTCACGCTGCCTCCGCCATGTTAGACAGATAATGTGGTATGCTTCAGACTGTGAGGTCTCAAAACTTTTCTCACCATTTTGATACAAGATAAACCTGGTTTCATTTGTTCAGATAGGTGCATGCTCTTTTAGTCTGGCAAAGTCCAATATAGCCATCTGTTCTTCAGAGTGTGCCTTCCTCTAAGCCCTGCATTTGCCTTCATAAAAGGCGTGTCTTGATTGTAGACTTTGACAGTGATAGAACTACTTAAGACAGTGTTATTGACTCAGATTGTTAATTTGGCCACTCCTAAAGTTTTTGCCGTTTGCCTGAGAGGTATGTTTTAGTTTTTCAGCCTAAGATTGGCCTCTTTCATTTACATTGACATCTCTTTGGACGTCATTGGAAAGTTCCAGTGAAGTTCCAGCTATCAAATTAGACGCTCAATACTTGGAATCAACTCCAGATATTTTGTCTGCTTAAATTTTAATGGAATAACAAATGAAGAGGCCTCACTGGGCATGAACTGCTCATCAGTCAATTGTCCAGTGACCTGGCGCTTTTGAAAATGGGGGGACTAAACTTAAAAGTGGCTGTAAATTCTAAGCAGTTAATGTAATATCTGTTAAAAGCTAAAGCTGAATAAAAGCTAAAAATTCTGCACTTTTACGGTTAGATTTTTTTGTTTATTTATTTAATTTAAAATGTAAAATTCTCTGTGGGGGTTTGAAGGCCAAAAAGAAAAAAATATATAGTTGTAAAAATTATTAGAACCAACCGTGTCTACTACAGCCACGTTGGCCATTTTTGTGTAGTCACTAAATGTAGCCACTAGATGGAGGTAGTTATTCGTCTTTGTCTAAAACCAGGTATTAGGTTGTGTGGCTGCCCTCTTGAGTAAGAAAGTGTATTGTGCTTTAAACTAGTCATCACTGAAACTGAGCTTTCATTCATTTAATTTTTTTTTTTTTTCTTATTTGTGTCCCACCTATGATGTATTATTTTTAATGATATTTTTTGATGTTTCATTATTTTTATCATTTAAATATGTGTTCCCTTAAAAAAACAAAATCTGATTTATGTGGTGCTAAAAGAAAAAAGTGAGTGGTGCGTTACTGTTAGTCAGCCACCTGCTATTCTTAGTACTGTGGTAATGTCACGTTACATGGGAGAGTGGCAGCACTAACCTCAGTGGCAGGGTAATCTATTCCAGTCCTCAATCATTCAACGGTCAGGACATTCTCCAGAGCACTTGTGGTGTACAGATTAAGTGTTGCAGACTGTAGTGACTGTTTTTGGTCTTTTGTTTTTTGTGGTGTCTCAGGAAGTTATCTCCGGCCTTCCAGCAAGCCTTGTTGTCCTTCTGCAGAATGTGCTCCGACAGCCGCCTAGGAGCAGAGGTCAGGAGCACACATTTCATATACAGATTAAAAAAAAGAAAAGAAGTAAATTTAGGAAAAATGGAATATAATGTCCCTCCTGTTCCCAGGTGTCTCGTATAGCAGACAGCGAGGAGAGTGTGATGCTAATGCTGGGTCGCTGTCTCCCTCACATCGTCCCTAATGTCCTTCTTGCTAAACGAGAGGTAAACCTGCTTGTGCTGGTCATCCTGCCCTCTTCTTCTCCTCCCTGTTTCCCCATTCATTGTCACCATCACAGGCTTCTTGTTTTAATAACCAATAGATACACACAGAGCAGCAAGGATGAGAATAGGTTAAAAAAAGTAGTTGGTCATTCACAACTACTAAAGTTTCCTCTAAACTGTGTATTTATAATGTAGAGGGGAAATGACTCTAAACAGCTTAATGTGGTTATTGTCAGTAGTTTTGGTAGTAATGGTGCCAATTTGACAACTTTGCAAACATATTATTCCATTGGTGATTCGTCCACTTCACCATCTGCTGTTATGTGAAATATTGCTGCTATATTACTGAAATATTACTGCTTTAAAGGAACATTACCCCCTTTTTTTTCTCCCTTTTGTGCCTAAACTGTTCTCACAATATGAATATGAACTGTAGAGTTACACATTGTGCAAAGGCTGTTTTCTTGGCAATAGTGGGATTTGTGTGATTTCTGTTTTTTGAGATAATTAAATCAATGTCTCAAACTTGATGATGCACAAAGCGCCTTTGTCCTTGTGTTGCCTTTTTGTCGTTCCCCAAGCGATACGAATATAGAGTTGGAGACATTTTTACCTGCCAGATCCTGCTGACTTGTGTCTTATCTATTGATATGTCGGGTCACCTTCTTTTGTCATGGCATTTGTTTTTCAGAAGTCCTCATCATTTTTCCTCTGCATTTTTTTCCTCTCATATTTGCTGTCCTTTTGCCTTCACGGTTTTTTTCTTCTCTTTTCGTCTCACTCATTCTCTCACTCTCATGCATGCCTCTCTTCTAGAGAATGGTTGCGCATCTTTGCCAGGTGAGTCTTTCACGCACTCATTTGCATGATTCTCACATGTAGATCAGAAAAGTGTAACTAATGCCAATTCCTTCTGCTGCAAAACCGCTGTCACTAAATATATTTTCACACATGCGCTGCAGCCCTGAACTTTTTCTTACCTGAGAGAAATGCATGAGATAACAAATGTCCAACTCAGTTGGATCGGACAATAGCTTCACTTAAGCACAGGTGAAGTGGAATTATTTCCTGTGAGAACAGACAACAGTGGGAAAATATCCTGGCATAACGCTCTTGAAGTTGTTTGAAATCCAACTATAAGCTCTGATTTTCCATATTTATTATTTTTTGCAAATACAGTCTGCAATCCTGTAACGGTGACACTGAAAAATAGTGTGTACCAAAAAGTAAGTTGCGTTGCAGTTTTGGGGCCAAATTTATTAACAGAACATTCCAGAGCAAATCACACTCCTTGGGGGTTGCTATCTACTCGTTAAGAGGTATAATGGCAGTTTTGTAACTGTGAGGTGTGGCTGTTGTTTGGCTAATGTGGCTGTCATTCTCACTAGGAGTGTTCTTTATTTGAAATGCCAGGGGGAGGTTTTTGTCAGAATGAGTGTGTAATTAACACAGGTGAACGGTTTAGAGCTGAGCACAGTGCCATAGCTATGAGCTATAGCTGTTCACTGTGTCCTCGCCCTATATAGAGCAGACCTTAAATGATTTGCGCAGTTTCATTTTTATTCATGTTTCTAAACAGAGATTTGGTCATGAAAAAACTAAGAGCGCCTGCTCGTCTTTTTCTCAGCAGTGTGCACATCACACAGAGCAATGTAACATTACGAACACTGCTGTGAAAAAGTATTTGCCGCCCTACCCGAGTCCTCATTTTTTTTGCATATTTGCATCAGTTACATGCAAATTTGGGGGAAAAAAAGGTTAAAATATCAATACTACAGTCTAAATATCAGGAGAGCAAATCAATTTGCTTTCAGATGTGTGGCTGGTTTGATCATTAAACAAATTTCAATATTAATCAAAGATAACCCAAGTAAATACAAAATGCAGCTTCGTCATTTGTGTGACAAATATGCAAAAATATAAGAAATTAATAAGGGGGCAAATACTTTTTCACTCCACTTTAATTTGGTTTCTTTTATGGTTTTGTTTGATTTTAAATGTGTCCAGTACCGATTCTGTTACATATCATATTAAAATGTCTCGCTGTCAAAATTAAATTTATGTGACTAAGACACATCTGCAGTGTACTAAATTAATGTCTGTCTTTGTGCAAAAGAACAATGACTCCATTTACACACAGCTGGAGTAACTTCAGTAACATGCAAATCTCTCAACGTCTGATCTTATATAACGTTTAGTGTTCTATATGTCCTGCAGGACCCATACATTTTATGTTTATATAGCAGTCTTGATTAAAGAAGCCCTTCTCTGGATAAATAGGGATAAATAATAGTGTTATTTATCCTGAGAATTGCTGCCTGAACCTCTTAGACCCCACAAAGTCTCAATCAGTATGAGTTGAATTCCCCTTCAGCTGCCTGAGTCTGAATTACCATACTGTTTCTGAAGAGAAAGTGTTTATACTGTAATTTCTCTATTTTTTTTATTTTTTTTTCCATTTAGCAGAAAGTAGCAGAACGATCACTCGCTTATCTGATCTGCTTGTTTTGTTTTGGGTTTTTTTGTTTTTTTTCTTATTTGTTTGTTTGGTTGTTTTGTTTTTTCCATTAAATTGGGTTGGTCTCTTATAGAAATGAGCCGCCTACATCTGTTTGTACATTAGTGTGTTGTTAGTAGATCAGCTGCTGTTTCAGCTCCTTACAGCACATTCTTGCAGTTGCAACCTCACACTGATTTGCCCTGTTTAGTAAATCAGGCCCTTAGTCTTAATATGCCATGCTGTACGATATGTCTCTTCAATTCGCTCACCTTTGATTTATTAAGCTCATCAGACATGGGCCCAATCAGTCTAATCTCTTTAAGTGTCTAAATGCCAAAGATTTTGAAACTGTTTTGATAAATATCAGTTTAGCAACTGTTTGATAAATGGGGTTATGCTCTATTTTTAAATCTGAAAACCTGGAGAAAAAAGGTTTTAAAATCCCAAATCTTGATGATTAGGTGACTTAACGAAATGCAGCCAGCTTTCTTCCTGCAACTGATTGGTTTTAAGTGCTTTTGTTTCCACAAACAAAAGTGTTTTTTTGTTTTGTTTTTTGTTTTTTACTGAGAAGAGTAGGAAAGGAGATTTGAAAAAACAATAAAACAAAAAATGTTGCATTAGCAAGAAATTACTCTTTAAAAGCTGACACCTGCACAGGTGTTCTATGTGTGTCCATGCGTAACATAAGTGCAGCGCATGAAATTTTATACAAGGAACTGAAACTTGATCGGAAACCAAATGGATATACTGAAAGAGGTAAATCTAGTTGGAGTAGTCTTTGGTCGGGCTGCTTTGCATATCACCATGGTTATGAGGTTTTAATCAACCCCCAGGCAGTTATGGAGAACTTAATCTCTTTTAAAAATCAAGAAAAACAAACTGAAGGGAGAAAAGGCTGGCAGGAAGAAAAAAAAAAAGTAAATGCAGCAGCGCATTAAGACTTCTTGAATAGTTGGACTTTGTACAATATCCGTTAGATTCACAGACCATGACTGTGTGTGTGTGTGTACACACATACTCACACCCACACAGATAAAGCTGCCCGTGCTTCCGTATTGCAGGCTTGACCCTTCTAACCAGCACGACCCTGGAGACACGCCTTTACTTGTTTGAATGTGAAACCCTCTTAAGGACAAAAGGTGTTTGACTTAAAACGATAGTATGACACACTGAAACACTGCCTGCCACCTGGCTGTATTAGCAGATGCTGTAAATCATCAAACCCTGTGTTTTTCTTAAATTTAAAGGATTGCATTGCAACACTTTTTTTTTCTTTTTTTTTCTTTTTTTTTTTTTTTTTGGTCAAAAACATTATTTTGTAGTAATTTGCTACAGTACTATTTTTATATAGACTTTCCAGGCATCATTAAGGCAAAGATGGTATCTAAAAACTGCAATTATAGACTTCCTGTTTTTAGTGGGTAGATTATCTGTAATCTTTAACGGACCTAGACATGACACAGAAGGTTGATAGTTTTACTGGAACTGTTTCTTTGACAGACAATTTCTGGTAATGTACTATTGAATGCATGTGTTTGAATTCAAAACAGACCTGTGTCAGGAATTCTGTGTTGGAATATTTCATACCTAAGACATTATGCCTAAACTCCACTTTTGGCTGATGTAATTTTCAGTAGTTGTGCATCAACCAAAGTGCTGGAATTTCTTTTTTTTTTTTTTAATTTATTTATTTTTATTTTGGCCTGATGTTGGTGTTTGATGATTGCTCAGGGAGCTACTAAAATGATTAGACTTCACATTGTGATGTGCATGCATACCACGTTCAGGTGCCAAAGAAAAGGTCAGGGCAATTTAAAAAGCCATCTATACCAAGTGATCAGATAATCCAGTTTGTAGATGCTGACAACATTAAAAACTAGTGGAAAGAGCAATAAGTTACTTTAAATTCTTCTGATGCCTAAACCTAACCACAAAGCGAGGAAAAAACAAAACTAACAAGTCCAGTCATCTTAAAGTATTGAGACAGCCTTAACATTTAAACCACGTGCATAATATGTGTAGTTTGTGCAGTAAGGGTATCCTGTGGTGTCTGGCACCAACACGTTGGCACTGGGTCTTCAGTTTCTGTGAATTAGGTGGGGCCTTTTTGGATTGGAATTATTTCAACGCGCTGTTCTTCAAACAACTTCTGTGAGGTTTAGAGGCTGGGTCGATGCTTTGATTTGGCCTTGTAGTCCTGGAGGCATTCCTGAGCAGTTTATGCAGTTTGGCACACAACTTTATCCTGCTGCCATCAGGAAATGCCTGGAGAAAGAAGTGCAGTGTTGTTCACGTGTTCACGTCACCTGTTAGTGGTTTAAATGAGTGTGCATCTTCTGGAAACTATGGATGAGTTGGTGTGTAGTATTAAGAGAGATATGTTCATTACTGTTTTTGTTGGAGATAAGACACATTACAGGTATACCCAATAATGAGCATCTGGGTCAAGAAACTACATAAGGCAGTCTGTCATTGAGAGCTGCTGAGATGTTGCATGCAACATCTCAGATGAAAGTTGTAAGCCATCATGTGAGTGGTAAAGCAGACATTGGTCTTTCCATAGCCTCATAGTTAAAATAACCGAAAAGACTGAAAGGAATAGTCACATGGAAGGGAGTTGTTGCTTTCCTTTACTGAATGCAGGCTCTTCTACATTGGTCCTTAAATTAAAAGGAGTAGTTGCCCTGAATCTGGCCCCTGGTCCATGGTCCCTGGCGTCATTCTGTCCACTCTACCTGCCCACAGTGTTTACACAGGACTGGTCAGTTATGAAGGAGATTTCACATCATAGGAGTCCACACTGAAATAGAACAGGGTCAGCGTGGTTTCTGGCTTTTTAGATGTGTGCTGTTTATGAATTCCTCTATTTGCTTTATCAGCCCAGTGCTGTTGACTCTCCAAAATGTGTCCTGTGAAAATGTGTAGCCTTGTAATAGACTGCAGGAGAAGATTATTCAATGTGACTGTTAAAGTTGGCTGAATTTGTTTAATTTGTCATTTTAAGCTGTTTTTTTTTTTTTTTCTTCTTCTAATGCTGAAATTGACTTCAACTTTATTGGACTAGTCATGTAACCACTTAAAATGACCCTTTTGATAGTCAAATGTTATATTTTTGCTTTTCTAAAATATAGCCAACATGGCAGTGACTTCAGAGGGTTGGTCCAGCATTGAACGAGTGACTCATCACAGTCTATCTTTACCCAAGTTTCTCTGTTAGGTCCTTTTGTCCATCCAGCATTGGGGTTTAGCTTGTTCTTCCAGTACTTGGCAGGAAAACATCATATCTTCCTGGAAAAAAAACAGACTTTGAAAAAAAATATATTTTTAACTTTGTGTGCACTCTCTAATTTCGGTGTGTGTGGCGGGAATGCAGGGCTGACCACAGTTTGGCCATGGAGGCCCTGTATCAAGGGCAGCTGAGTGCTCTCCCCTCTGGCTGGAAGGCCCATGAACTTTGTCTGAACTCTGAAGTAGGAATCATTTATATGAGGAGAACTAGTGCATTAGGTTTGTGTTTATCTGTCTATATGCCGCCGTGTGCATGCACTACTAAGCTTCTACAGTATGTGGCCATAACTTTCTGTGCCTCAAAGTCCAAAGAAGAGTAGATATGAAACCAGCAAGGGATTTACCGTAAGCATGTTTGCAGGAGTGTTGAAAATCTGCTGTTGGTTTTTAAGAGTGACCCCCTGTGTATTTTTCTCCTTGTGACTTTCCCATTTTCTGTCTTCATAATAAGCCCCCTCTTCCCGGTTGCTGTTCCTGCTACTCCATAGAATTACGGGCCTGCTTGAGTGCTACAAACCATCCTTTCCATCCCTGTGTGTTGTAACCATAACCACACACTTTTTTAAAAATGTATTTGCAGAGTAATCTAAACTGATCCTAGCCTTTTCTGTCTCTGTGTCTTCTTTAATTCAGGAGTTGATTCCACTCATCTTATGTACTGCCTGCCTTCACCCAGAGCCTAAAGAGAGAGACCAGCTTCTCCACATCCTCTTTAACCTAATCAAGCGACCGGATGATGAGCAGAGGTGCTAACACTTTGTGTCAACAGCCTGTGGTTAAAAAAACTCTGCCTGCCTCCAGTATTTTCTCAAATGTGTGTTTTTGTCTCCAAAGACAAATGATTTTGACGGGCTGCGTTGCGTTTGCGAGGCATGTGGGGCCCACACGTGTCGAGGCTGAGCTACTCCCTCAGTGCTGGGAACAGGTAGAGTACATGCCTACAGGGGTTATTAAATATACTCCTACTGAATTTCACAGCTTTGAGATCATATTACTGATTTATAAATGGTCTCTAATCTGTTTTCTTTTTAAACATCTGAAGTTTATTTGAAATTCATGAATAATGCTAAAGTGATCAGGTGTGTAAATATTTAGATTTAATTAGCATACAGTCTGTTTGCTTGGCATTGTGATGTGAACCTTTCTGTAGCACTTGAATTTATAAGACCCGTCTCTGTTTTTGTTTTTTAATTTCAGTTCAAAGATGGGAAGTATACGTATGAATGATTTGCGTTTTCTCTGTATTTTTGTTTTGCTTTTTGTTGTTTTCCCACTTTTTCTCTCATAAAAACACTCAAAGGTTAGAAATGCAAACATGTCAGATCTTTCTGATTTGGGAATCTGTTAGCAATACCTCCATAGGCGTCCTTGAGTTAAATGGGTTAGCGGTTTGGTCTTCATTGCCACCTGTGTCACCACATGCAACACATGTGTGATAAACAAAATCTGCTCCCATGACAACGGCCGCTGCCACCAGTTTGGAGTCTGAGAATCTGCGCAGAAAGACAAATAGTGGTTTCCACAGGGTCAGGATGTTGCTGATACTCGAGTTGTTTCCATTCCATGGTGGCTGCACTCCCGTCTGCCTCTCCTTTTCTTTCAATTTCTATTGCTCTTTCTTTAAACACTTCAATTCCTCTAAACTTGTCTTCTCCAGATTAACCACAAATATCCAGAGAGGAGATTGTTGGTGGCAGAGTCCTGTGGAGCCTTAGCACCTTACCTGCCTGTAAGAACACATTATGAATGCAACATATTCAAGTTACAGTATATGATGAATATGGGCCTAAAGTGCAGACTAAGCTTTCATTTGTGAAGCATTAATCTATTGCAATAACTGTTGAGAAATGTTTATACTTTATAGACAATCCCCTATTTTCAAGGGCTTAAGTGTAATTGGACACTCCTTATTATTTCTTCATCAATTGAGTGGGCTGTGAGTTAATTCCAGGTGTGGCATTTTCATTTGGAAGGGGTTGCGAGGAAAGTAAACTATCAGAAGGGCTCATAATCCAAATGCAACCCACACCACGGTATAGCTTCCTGCTTCCAGTGGAAGTGGTTTTACCAATTAAATCTGAAGAGCACGGGGATTCACGGTGTGCTCGGACTGAGCCAGGTGCAGCTACGTTGATTGGATGGTGCTTTAAAGAGAAGAAGTATAAGAAGAAGAATGATCCAGGACAAATTTTAAAAGCAACGTGGGAGTTCTTGAAAGCAAAAATGGCAAATCAGTTGCCTAATGTCAACCCGATCATAAATCTTTTTCCAATTTCAAACAAGAACAACTGAAAACAGCTGTTTTAAAGACCTGGCAAAGCATCACAATAGAGGAAACCCATTGTTTAGTGATGTTCATCAGTTCCAGACATCAGGCAGTCGTTGCCTACAAAAGATTCTTCTAAATATAGACTGTATAAAAACAATGAGTGAAATTTCTTGAGAGTTAATAAATATCTTTGCTCACCCACAATTCGGAAATAATCCATTTAAGCCCATACTCATCATGTACTAAATGTAGAATTATAAAATATGACCTGAATGAATTCTCAGTCGGTCTTTTTTTTTTTTTTGCTGTCACTGTTTGTCTCTGTAGAAGGAGATTCGCAGCTCCCTGGTGCTGTCCATGTTGCAACAGATGCTTGCTGAGGATAAGGCGGACATGGTCAGGGAGGCTGTGGTCAAGAGCCTGGGTATAATTATGGGTTACATAGATGACCCAGATAAGTATTCCCAGGTGTGTATCTTTGTAGATGAACATGTATGAGAGTGATTTGTTTTAATGATGTCCACAACTGCTATTCTGCATTGTATGTATTACGCCAGGATTTTACAACTGCTTTTGTGGGTGAGACTGAGTGTTGCTCTATTGTTTGTCTGTTTTTATTCCAGGGTTTTGAGCTGATGCTGCTGTCTCTTGGAGACCCATCAGAGCGGGTGGTCAATGCGGTCCACCAGGTCTTCATCCCTGCCTTTGCTGCCTGGACCACAGAGCTGGGCACCCTGCACACTTCACTCATTCCTTCTCTACTGGCACGTATAGAGAAACTACATACAGTAAGTGTCTTTCATTTCAGTCTTGGCATAGTGCATATATAAAATTGCACTGTCTCACTTTCCATAATATGTGCTGCTTCTTTCTCTAGCAAGGAGAACATGGTCTAGATGAACACAAGCTACATGTTTTCCTGTCAGCCCTTCAGTCTCTTATCCCTCCTCTGTTCGCTGTGGTGCTGCAGAATGCACCCTTCACCAGCAGAGTCAAACTCCATGGTGACATACCTGCAATTGAAGGTAGGATGTTTACAAACACACACAGGTCAATTGTAAAAGAAATGCAGAAACCTAAGCAGAAGTAGAGGTTTGTATTTTAGTGTGACTAAAATGCAACTTTCAAACATTTTTCATTCACATATAGTCTACTGGTGCTAGTGTGGCCTTTAAGCCTTTGACATTTATTATTCAGTTTCTGCCTTGGTCCTCTATCTTTGGATTTGCAGTGACTCGATTTCCCCGGCCAGCTTCTCCCCTCCAAGATGTGGCAACCATCATCGGCAGCAGGGAGATGCTGAGTGCCCTGCTGCAACTCTATGACCACCAGCTGGAGCATGAAGGAACCACTGGATGGGAGAGCCTGCTATGGGTGGTCAACCAGCTGTAAGAAAAGCACGCACACACATACACTCAAACCCATGAAGCTTGGTTTTGATCACTTCAGTGACTTAAAATAACTCATCGTAACCTAAACCAAGGCTTACTATAACCTTAAGCTATCGTGGTAAAATGCAGTGACTAATGTTATGAGGATGTGGTTGTTATCCTCAGAGGGAAGAGGGACCTTATAATGGGAGGTTAAACACATTAAAGACATTCTAGATTTCCTCACAACACAAGTAACACAAGTGTAATCGGCACATGTCTACTAACATCGGTCGGCAAGGTCTGTCATCTCGGTTGTGGGCAAAAGACCTGCAACTGACAAATAAAGGCTATCTCATCTCTCTCAACATACTTTAAAAAAAAAAAAAAAAAAGATGTATGAAAGAATGCCCATTGTCATTAACAACATGGACTCAGACTACTAATTTCTATTTTTTTTCCTTTCTTCTGTTTTTTTTAAACAGCCTACCGCAGCTCATAGAGATTGTGGGTCGCATAAATGTGACATCATCAACTTGTGTTCATGAATTTTCTCGCTTTTTCTGGAGATTCTGCCGCACCTTTGGCAAGATCTTCACCAACACTAAGGTAAACCTGTGATAACTGAGTAAACCATGACAGTTTAGTCTTAATAAGCATTCTTAAAGTTTCCTCCAGTTTAGCTCATTTCAACCCACCTTGTTTACCTGAACAGGCACACTTGTTTTTAGAATACTGAATGGTGTTTAGAGCTGAGGCCACTAAAAAAATCTATTCTGTCATGTCATATACATAGTGCAACTACAATAAATGTGTCAGTTTACTGTGTATACGTTCATTCTTAGTTTGATATTTAAAGATATCTTTAAAGTTCATATGGTGTGTGTGTGTGTGTGTGTGTGTGTGTGTACAGTAAATGCCAATATTTATAAGTATTATGCTGGCATTTTATCATTGTGACTTTTGCAGGTTAAACCACAGTTCCAGGAGATTCTCCGACTGTCTGAAGAGAACGTTGGTAAGGGCAGCTTTAGCCTAGACGCAGATGTGCAAGTGTAAGGTTTTCTCAGCTCTCTCAAGAAACTGTTGATAGGTGGAGTTCAGACGCTGACACTGTTGATGTAAACAAGCTATTTGGAGTCTGTTATGGGTGTTTCCATCTCCTTTTTTATAAATTCCAAACATGTTTATTTAATTATAAAGAGGTGCTTGGTCTTATGTGGCTGCCAAGTGTTTTAGTTTTGGTATTGTGGCCACTGATGAAATGTGTTTTGTATGGAGACCCAGGCTGTGTTGAGGTCATCGGGACCTTTTCTGACATTTTTATAAAACCACAACAGTATAACATGCATGGTGAGGCCACAGTGTCACACATATACTCATGTTAACAAATGTGAACCCAGTACATTGGGTTGAAAATGACCTCGTCATGTCATATTTGTTTGTGTCTCGGCTCATTTCTAATCTTCTTGATTAACTGAATTTATTGCGTTCATTGTTATGATCGGCTTTTGTTCTCCTGTCAGATGCTTCAGCAGGGAATGGTATTCTCACCAAAGCCACAGTTCCTATTTATGCCACTGGAGTGCTGACATGTTATAACCAGGTAAATTAACAGCTGCTCAGAAACTAACAATCGTGATCAGACTTTTTGATAGTTTGTAGATTTCTTCAAGATTTAGGTAATCTGAATGATGGAATAAATGTTATACTACCATTTTATTAAAAAAAATAGCTAAGTCTTTATCTTGGTTGGTTTGAGTTTTCCAGGGAGACAATTTTTTGATTAATTAGACAATTTGTGACAGAATCACTTTATTTTACAAATCTGGTCTATGCAATCTAAATATACACGTATTTGCAAGTTGGAACTGGATCCAGCAGCCACAATTTGCAAATACATGTGTTTGCAAGTTCAAATACATGTATAAAATTCACTCCTAATGCCTGAGGTTAGCTGTCTGTCTAAGTGCAGTGTTTTGCATCAACTTTTAACACAGTGTCAATGTTCAGAGCGGCCAGACTAAAAAGAGAATAAAATTAACCGCACTCTTATAAATTATATACAGGTGTTACAGTGAAATACATGAAATTGTCACAAGTATGCTGTCATCTCTCAAAAGGAGGAGGATCGCAAGCTGTTGGTGGGTTTCCTAGAAGATGTTATGACAACCCTGTCTCTGTCCCATGCACCTCTTGACAGCCTGAAAGCCTCCTTTGTAGAGCTGGGGTAAGCTGAAGTGTGTGTGTGTGTGTGTGTGTGTGTGTGTGTGTGTGTGTGTGTGTGTGTGTGCGTGCGCACCCATTTATAAGAATGTGGCAGGTTCTTTTATACAGTTACTCGTTTGTTGTTTTAACTTGACAGTTTGAAAGTTAATGATTACTTAATCGGGTTGTTTTGTGTTTTTTCAGTGCCAACCCAGTGTACCATGAGCTGCTGCTAACTGTTCTGTGGTATGGGGTGGTCCACACGTCTGCTCTTGTCCGGTGTACGGCAGCACGGATGTTTGAGGTACAAACACACAAGCACAAAAGGTTTTTTTGGAAGGAAAAAAAAAAACTGTACCACAGTTGAAACATTGCACTAAAATGTATTTTAGTAAAATATAGACCAATGAAGCTGCACAATTATGGATAAAATCCTAATAATTTTTAATGCATTGTAGACATTTTTATTATGTAGTTATTGTTGTTGTATTGTGTTAAAGAATCTAAGTTGGTAGATAATGATTATCAATACATGTATAGTTTCACTGAGCTAAAAATGGTCAGTTGTGGAGTTATAAACAATATAGACTCAATATTCACATTTCCATATTTGCTATACTTGTGCTAGCTTTGCTTGCTGTTGCTGCTCTTGAACATTTGTTATTAAGCTGTTCTGCCCTTTAAATGTGAGTAAAGACTGTAGCATTTAGCTTATCAGTGCTCTGGTTCCAACCTTATGACTAGACCCTCAGACCTTTGACTGCACACTCATCCCAGTAGCGACAACATAAATATCTGCTACATGTCAGAAAAAACCTGAGGTCAGTACCCTGAAAGTACGGCATAGTTGAAGGAGCTGAAGGCCTGTTCCCTTTCAGTGTTGTTGGAAAGTATAATTTAATCAGAAATGTTCTTTTGTGAATTTTTTTTTTTTTTTTTTATGTTTTCAGAATTTCAGATCCTGTGGAAACATAATACTGCTGTTATTTTGTAAAGGGAGACAATACCTTCTCTGTTTTCTTCAGCTGATTGGATCCATATTAAACCAGCCTCCCAAGGCAAAAGTCCTGGCCAAAGCCATAAGAGACATGAGATCTCGTTTGTCCACACTTTAGGTCAAATACTGGGATGAGACTCTAGGCATAGCATTGGAACCTGGCCTTTGTTGATCTGAACTGGGGGAGGAGGAGTGGTAGGCCGTATTCATTCCCCCCTGTTTTGTGAACGACTCGTTCTTTCCCAGAACACCTCACTGTCACCATTTCATAGTGTGTAGCTGTCCACCATTACCAAAACTGTGGATCAAAAAGTGGCCCTTTACCACAGATGCCAGATCAAATTACTCTCAGCTATTTTATAATCTGGCGTGTGTGGAAAGAGCCCGCTGTTTTATGCTCACTGTATTGTAACAATACTTGTGCAATTTTAGCTATGTTGGCTTTGCCATGTGTGCATACCTGAGATTGCATGTGTGTGCGTGCGTGTGTGAACGAGTGTGTGTACACACTTGCTTGAAACATACAGTGCTGTTCCGTGTCTTGCAGCTATTGTTCTTGTCATTGTATATCACTTTCTTCCTATCTTTTTGTGTTTTTCTTTTCCCTTCCTTCTTTATTTTGCTTTTCCCTTTTTTTTTTTTTTTTTTTTTCTTTCTCTATTTATTGCCGGTGTTGCTCGCTCTTGTCCCAAATGCCCCGCCCACCTCTGTGACATCACGGCTGGCTCTGTCCAATCCGATCAGCTGCTGGTGAAGGGGGTGAATGAGACGCTGGTAGCTCAGAGAGTGGTGCCGGCTCTCATCACACTGTCTTCTGACCCTGAAATGTAAGTGAAACAACAACAGCAAACTGCGCCGCGTCTCTCTCCCCCTTCTCTTTGCTGCCTGAGAACTATCACATTTGGACCAGTCTTTACCTGCCAGGAGCAAATTCAGCAGAAAATAAGACAGTATGAACATTGAAATAACCTATTTGTCCAATACATTTTCATTCATTCTTCAAATATAACTCACTCATGTGCATTAGTTTAGAGCGGCTCCTGTTTAGGTTTAGGCTGTGCCATGGGGTAATTCTTCAGCATAACCACGGTGAACTCTTTTATGCATGTACACATCATCAGTCTGCATCACTAACTCATGCCAGCTCTCATTGCCTCATCAGTCTACAACTAATAAGTCCTTTGCCAGAAATGTGGTTGCATATTTCCCATGTGTCAACAGCACAATCCCTGCATGCCTGCGTGTAACCTGCCCCACCTCCTCCTCTTCCTCTCTATCCCACTCTGTGAGAGCAGGGCCCCTTCTGATTGACTCCAAATAGTGGTTGGCAATCCTTTTTTTTTTTTTTTTTTTTTTTTCTTTCTTTCTCTTCCATTTTATATATTCTACCTTTACCTCTTTCTTTCACCTCGCTTTCTTCTTTATACATTTCCCTCCTTCCTGCTGTCTCTGTCCCCTCCCATGGCACCCCTCCCTCTCTCTCATCCTGCTGTGTGGTGGGTTTGCAGTTGATTCTCCGAGGCATGAGTGAAGCATTAGTAGATCGCCGGGCGGCTCCAGCCCTTATAACTCTGTGCAGTGGGCCTGAATTGTGAGTCAATCAACACAGAAAAATCTCTCTGTAAACACTGTCCTTTTGTGGGCTGCATCCTTGCAGTGGTGCGTTCGTATAAAAAGAAGAAGAAGAAGAAATTTCTTGAATCTGTCTTGCTGAGCTGGCATCAATATGATGCCAGAAGTCTAAGTCTTATTTCGCTAACACAGCAGTTTTTCTAACCACAACAAAATCCAGTGAACGAGGAAGTAAGAGCCTGAGTTCGCTGGCCTCTCTTTCTTACCTCCCGTTTTCAATAACCACTGATGTCAACCCAGTGACTCACACTGACTAACAACATCTGTGCTTGGATAAATAGTTAAGTCTCCACTCTCTAGTCCAACAGGAAAATGTTTATGCATATTCATTTTGGTGATCTTTAGATTAATTAGCAAACAAATTTGATTCAGCCCTGTGTCACGCTATAAGCTGGTAAACACATAGCACACTATAAACAACAGCCTGTCTTCTGAGCCATGTCGTGACAATAATTCAAAGGGTTTTTTTGGCATGGATCTATCAAACTCGACACTAATGAAATTTGTGGCATCACTGCTGGAATGCAGCCCCATTCATCTCACGTCTCTGTAATGAAATACATTTTTGGGTGCATATGCTTGTCCCCAAATTGTACTGTGAACACAAATTGATTTAACTTTTAATGCATGTTTTTTTTTTTCCTTTTTCTTTGTCGCCTTAAAAAATTGGCTTCACATGTTTTGCCGTATCTACAATTAGCAGTTTATAAATTTAAAATTAATGTTAAGAGAAATGATGAGAAACGTTCTTTTTTCCTCCAATGATCTCTCAGATGACCTCTGGCTTTTCTAGTCCTACTGACTGTGAAATGATTATTTAACATCACTCTAACGCCCCCTCCCCATTAACCTTGCTTACTTCCATTCATCGCAGTCATTAATTCAAGTGATTAATGTCAGATATTCTTATTATTGTTTTGTATTTTTACAGCAGATTTAAGATTTTCATTTGTAGTTGGATTTTCTTCAAGAAAGATATAAATATATATAACTGTACCTTATCTTATAGTCCACTGATTTCTAAATATAGATGTGGGTCAAATAATATTCACAAAGACTTAGCATTTTGGTGCTCTGTAAAGTCAGATGAGCTCCCAGATCTTGGCTAAATTGATCATTACTGCTCAGATGATCACCATTTCAGATGCTCAGTCCAAACACAAACTCTCTATATAGCAGCTCTGTCATTCAAGTACTCAAAGCACTGATGGGTCATGCACTTGACACTTTACTTGACACATGTAAATTTCACTGTTTATGGACATGTAATAACTTGAGCATAATGTAGAGCCTGATCTGGCACTACAGTAACCATCTCAGTCATCATTGTGGTGACCAGTGTGTCATTACACTGTAATCACTATATTTATGCAAAACCTAGAACATGTGTTAGCCACAGTAGTCCTAATTCTTTGACTTGTTGTGGGTTTTAGTATAAATGCTTGCTTGACACTGGATATGGCACTGTAATAACAAAATTTACACAAATGAAAAATTTTAAGTCAATTCTGGAATCCGTTAGCTGCACTGTTTAAAAAAATCCCTTACATGCCTTTCATCTTATGACATACCCTGAACACATCTCACTTCTTTTAATGTGGTTAACCCAATAATCTGGTGTTTCCCACATTATGAAATGAATCTGAAAACCTTTTTCCAGATAATGTTTGACTCATTCTAATTCTGCCATAATGGCACGCTAATAGAGTGTTAGAATGCCTGAAATAGTGATTAACTGACTATCTATGGTCAAAGCATTTTCTTGCATTCTTGCTGTTTGTAGCTCAGTGAGGATCTCTACTATTCCTGCCTTTGGTACCATAATGGAGACTGTCACTCAAAAAGAGGTGGGGAACTGTCAAAATACACAGTGATGAAATTAATTGAAAGCATTTTTAAATTCATCATCATTCTAAAATGTCTAAAAATACTTTTGCTTGCGTGTGTTTAGCTGCTGGAGCGTGTAAAGATGCAGCTGGCGTCATTCCTGGAAGACCCTCAGTACCAAGACCAGCACTCTTTGCACATGGAGATCATCAGGACATTCGGAAGGGTTGGGCCCAACGCAGAGCCACGCTTCAGAGACGAGTGTATGAAAATGACTAACTGTTTAAAAGGGGACTTTATGCTCAAATTTCCAGCTCAATGTGTTTGTTCTTGGACTCCAATTGAGGAGCTTTGCAGGATTCACTGCTTAAGAAAATTCCTGTTTACCTTAAACTGGGCTTGAGTGCAGACTCTCAGCTCATGCTCTGTAACGAGGCGTTTTAAGTTTCTTTCCCTTAAAGGCCACACTTCCTTTAAGCCAACTTTTTTCTGGTTGGCTTCCCCTCACAATCAAAATATTTGAACAACTGGTGGATTGAGCTTTGTTGTCTGGGATTACCATATAGTGGGTATCCGCTCCTACTGTCATCATTGAGAGCTACGCGTAGGAAAAAGCTTCTGAAACTGACCACTTATTTCATTTTGCTATCTCACCTATGCCAAACCTTGGCCATGTTTGATATGAGCATGCTCCAAAAAATACCAAAAAATAAGGACATCTCATTTTTTTTAAATATGCTTTTTAATCTCTTCATTGTTTTGTTTAATTCTGCTTTTTCTGTGCTCTAACCATTTGCCCCTGTCTTTGCTATTCTCCTAGTTGTGCTTCCACACCTTCACAAGCTTGCTCTAGCTAACAACAGCCAGAGCGTTGAAAACAAGAGGATTGACATTGCCACTCAGCTGTTTGAGGCCTACAGCGCCCTCTCCTGCTGCTGTATCCTTTTAAAGGTCATGGTTCACAGTCCATGTAAGCTGTTTAGAAATGGATTTCCATTCTTAAATGAAAAAGCAATTTAACTGTCACTCTACGTGATAAGACCTAATAGCTTAAAACTAACTTACTCCAAGAGGAAATATGAGTCCACTCGTCCTTTTAATACTCCTGTACTTATGTGTTTCCAAATGATTTACCAGAAGTCAGTGTCAAGTTTGGTTAGGGTTCAGGGTTAGATGTTGTAACTGTAAGTCAGTAAGAAGAACCTAAGCGTTACCAGTTATTTCCTAGCTATCCTTGTGAGATGTGCTGGTATGTATCAGTGTGGTCTCGGTGCCTCTGTGTATGGATCACTGTGTGTATTGGCAGGATTTAACTATCATTTGGCAGAAGGAGAAAGGAAAAATAAGCTGCCTCCATTTTGGGGCCAGATGTAATTACAGGGTTGGTTAAGCAGAGGAAAGGATGAGAGAGGGAGAAAGTGTGTGAGTGGAGGGAAAGGACTGAACATCAGCTCCAATCCTTAGGAACAGTTCCCAGGACAGAACTCACGTTTATATCATCTCTGCCGTTTCTGTCATCCCTCTTTTCTCTGATTCTTTTTCCTCTATTTCTCTTTTACTCTTCTTTTTTTTTTTTTTTTCCCCTCTTCTCTTTTTCATCTTTACTGACAACCCAACCCCACCCAGGTCCAACACACACACACACACACACACACACACACACACACGGCAGCTGTTGAGGTTCATTCCTGTGGATTTTTGTCAGGCTGTGATTTTATAGTGCAGTAGTGTCCAGGAGGTATAGCCCTGACCTCAGAGCCTCTACCTCCCACTGCACTTCTTTCTCCTGTAATCAGTGCGACAAGCTCTGAAAGTGTACATTTCCATCCCTAAAAATAAAGACGTGCTCACCGCTGGTCCCATATAGTTTCACTGGGTTTGATGGGTGGCAAAACACATGCAGTCTAGGATGAAGGAACATGGAGTAAAGTTTGTGTGAACCTATTTTCATTCTCAGATGGGTGGAGTGTGCCCTGTAGCTATAAAGTAATGAAGTGAATTTTTAATTGTAATTACTATTGATTTCATCAGCAGCAAAATATTTTAAATTGTCCTGAAGTAAACCCCTCCCATCTGGTGATTCCCGGAAACACTGTTATTGCTCAGTAGTATTACTAACTGTCTGACCTTGGAATCACCAGTTCTTTAGTTTACATGTCTATACAAGTAGCAACAAGAACAAGATAGTAAATTGTAAAAATCCTCCTATGTTATTATATCCCAATATTCATCCTTCCAGACTAAGTGCATTTTGCAACTTTTCTTTTTAATGAAAAAAGCAAAAATCTTTCAAATTTGTTTACTGTATTAAGTTTAAAAGTTCAAATTGCATGTATTGTTTTAAGAAATAGATTGCATTTATTCTTTTTTTCCCTTTCTTTTCTGTTTTACTGTATTTGATCTAATTTAGTAGTTGTGATTTGTGGAGAACCAAGTAGTTTTAAAAGGACTTTAAACTGAACACTTGCATTTGAGTTTCTGGTTAAGCCCTTAACTTTCAGTCCAGTCATTTCCGAGGAGGTGATGGTCAACCATTTCCTGCCTGGTCTCAGGTGTCTGCGTGCTGACATGGAGCAACTCTCTCCAGAGCATGAGGTCAGGAGAAAACACAAAGACATGCTTGCACATTCATATAAGCCTGACTGATATATTGATATTGGCATTCATAACAACCAATAAGTTAAAATGAAAAAATTAAAGAAGACAGCCTTGAACCATGAATGTAGATGTAGCATAGCTTAGCCATTAGAGGAGTATACAGTGGTCCCTCGCTATAATGCGGTTCACCTTTTGAGGTGTCGCTGTTTCACGTAATTTTTTTTTTTTTTTTTTTTGGGTGCAATTTTGCATGCGTTTTGTTTTTTTGTTTTTTTGTTTTTTTTGTTTGTTTTTTTTAGGTGCGCGCTGTGTTCTGCTTTCTGATTGGCTGTAGACTATTGTCAATCAATCTTGTGCCCCATCTCTTGTCCAGTACAGAATGCGTTCAGCTTTTCAAATTTGCATAAATCTTCGATTGCTAGCAGTGTGACTCTGAAGTGCTGTACTGTATGTTTGTAAGTTTTGTCCAACAAACACAAAAATGTCGATGAAACATTTTGCACCGCCATAGGCAAGAGAGAAAAGTGTGGAAATGTTCGAGCATGTCGGAGAAAAGTGTATAAAGTGTGTAATGAGGGGTTTTACAGCCATAAAACATCATAACAATAAAAATCAAGTTAGCTACTCTGCGAATTTCACCTATCACCTGCTATTTTTAGAATGTAACTACCGCGATAAACGAGGGACCACTGTACTATAACGGAATTGTAACACCAGCAGGATTTCTTTACATTTGCTTGCTTGTAAAAATCTACAATCCCAGTGAGAGAGGGTGTATCATGGGGATGGTTATCGACTGTTATGCCGGGCTTTCTGCTTCAGGCTCTGTGTGTGATCACATAAAATCGAGTGCTCCTGTAAGTACAGCCTAGTCCAGTCAGACATCAGATGATGATGATTAAAAAAAAAAAAAGATTCAACATTGTTGCATTTTGATTAGATTAGTGGTTCAGAAAGTCCAGTAATCGGGTGGTCTGGCAAAGAGATCGGTAAAATAAACATTTTAATTTGAGTTCTCAGTGCTGCTGTTTATTTTAAATAAGACAGCAGCATATTAGTGCTCTGAAATTTTAAGTTCATTCATTTAAACATTAAAGGTAAATGTTCTGCAGCCAAATACAGCAGATGTGAAATCTGCTGTTTAACTCTAGTCCTGTGTTTTAGTAGCTGCAGTTCCAGTAAATTATAAAAACACGTATAAATTTTCTTCATTATCAAACATACACATTCCAGCAACAATGTGATGCACAGTTTGTGCTGCTATAATTTGTACGGTGGCAGGGATTAACAGCTTGCACATAGAAAACATATACCCCAGCAGAGAATCTTTCCTACACTCCATGGTCTGTAATGCATGCTGTAAATACAAAAATCATTGAAAACATGGTCAAGATAAACTCCTCCTGACCAGGTTATGTGTTCAGCAATAGTTACCATGGTGATTTAGCCAGTTAAATGGAGAGCAGCTTTCGTGTTACAGAAAACTCTGACTTCAAGCCCAGCGTTGCTTGGTAAACCATTAATCTTGCTTTTTTGTGATGATCAAACAAGATTGTTTTTAAGATGCATTGTGATGCAGGACTCGTAATTAATAAATGTTAAGGAGATCTGAAGCCTGAAAGGAAAGACATATTGGCCTATGTGAAAGATTTACATAAACAAATAGTGGTGTCAGTCTTTAAAATTCTATATTGTTTGGCCTCTAAACTCTACACATCATATTCGTGCGTGCATACACATGTGTTTGCATGCTTTTATGTTCCTTTGGGGTTGCTAATTCAAACATGTGGACCTATCCAATGTGCTGACTGCTTGGGAATAAGTGAACAGCTGAAAGCTGTTTTTATTGATGAGCCACATCGTCTACCTTTTTTTTTTGTTTTTTTGTTTTTTTTGTTTTTTTGCTACTGATCTGTGATCTCGAGCTTTCTCAGACACACTCATACACACACCTCTCATATATATTTGTGTCTTGGAATCTCACGCGATCCGTTTCATGTGAACATTTAGCCAAGGTGACTAATGATCAGCTGACTCTTTCATTCATAAGACATCGACTCTTGACTGTAAGCTGTGCATACCAGATTAACAGATAAAAAAGGTTTCACGCTGTGAAACATATGAACTCTAAAGGCCTTTATAGGACTAACCCAGCCCAAATAAATACACGAAAATAACAGGAACTAGTTTCAAAAATTTGACAAAATAATTTCCTTTTATTTGCGTCTGTGTTAATTTACTTCACTATTAAATAATTATTATGTTTCCATTTTGCAAGTTCTTCTGTTTTCTATCAATCTGTTGAATAGAAGCAGTCGTTTCTGTTGTTAGCCTGGCTTTGATTAAGCAAAAGACATGAAAGTTAATCCCATAAAACAGCCAATGAATGACAGCCAAGTCCTTTCAACACTCAAGACACACATAGAGAAATGTAGAAGAAAAGACGCACTAAAAACCAGCATGCCAAAATAAAGTGGTTGGGATTGGTTGGGTAAAACACAGTGATGTGAATTAATGTAAAGGTACAAATCACCTGAACAAAACGGAAACATGGAGAAACATTTGGGGTTCTTTTTTTAGCTGAATCTGTTTCTTTCATTCGCAGGTGATTCTTAGCTCAATGATCAAAGAGTGTGAAATCAAGGTGGAAAACAGAGCGATGTCAGACCCACAAGGGTAAGGCTCAACGCACCCCCATTCATACCATTACTTTGCTCTGAAAGGAATGTCAAAATATGGGCTTTTATTGCATAAGACTCTGACAAATGAAGACAGAATGAAGTAGTGAAGGATCCTTACCACGTGGCAAGCGTGAAAGACAGAGCCCATATAGTGGGAGTTTTGGGTTTTTCTGTATCCCCCGTTACGAGTATTTTTAAGTGTCAAAGCCACACGAAAGGAAGATTTTTGATCATGTGTATTTGGAGCTTATTAAAAAGAGGGGCGATAAAAAGTGTATGTTTGTGAGCATGTAGATGCAGGAAGTGTGTATAAGTCTGTGCGAGTAGATTGTGTAAAAGTGTGTTCCCCCGAGGTTACAGCCGTTAAAGTCTCTGCGCTCACGCTGAGAGATTTTTCTTACCTTTTCATTTTGTTCTCCCAAGTCTGGCTTCAACTTCTCTCCCCATAACTGGTAACATGGATTGTTACTTTTTAAGGAGATCTGACCTCTGAGAAAAGAGGTTTGGAAAGTTTTGTACATTTTTAAGCCCCATTTAATTTAATTTTACTGTAAAAACCATGTGATTCTGCGCTCAGTGAATTCTTTACCAAAATAATTATTGAAGTAGGATCGCCTAACATGGATCCAATTCCTTACCACTGAGATTACATATTAGAGTTTCTAAGTCAAGTCTATGAAGTTTGATGTGATATTAAATGCTCATGAACTACAGGTGGTACACAAAAGCATGGACTAAAATGGTTCGCAGGTCATAAAGTGCTTTGAGTTGGTGTTATGTTTGTGCTGGTATTGAGCAATGCAGCTCTTTGGCACCAACTTGTTCTCTGTATCATTCTGAGTCCGAACAAACTCAAAAGAGGAACTTGAGGAGCCGTTAGACTGTAAAAAATCAGGAGGGGCTGAATTGGCAAACAGTATTTCCTTTCTAAAGAAGTGGAGTAGAGGGTGATGTGAGCTCAGACAGATTGCAGAGGGATTTTTGGCATAGTTTTGATTTGATTTTAATACATTCATATCGAAAATGGCTAAAGTTCACTGCTGCGTCATGTCCACGTTCTAACGTTGTCTTTTGTTTTTTTGCATAGCTCCATGTCAATTGCATCCAGTTTGGTGGGTGAGGATGCCAAGACCAAGTTTCTAAGTAAGATGGGTCAGCTGACTACCTCTGGCGCCATGCTGGCCAACGTCTTCCAGAGAAAAAAGTAATCCCAACACTGACCGATTCATCATCTCGAATAACTGACCAAACGCTGCACTCATTGGGAGCATTTCGTTTTACTGGGAGTAAGCAAAAAAAAAAAAGCATATGTTCAGCTTCGAGCAGACGGAAGTCAAGTGTATAGTTGAGTTGATTTCGAGCAATTTTGCTTGAAGTTGTATTGATTTTAAAATCTGTGCAGCAGGACTACTTGTTAAACAGGGATGGTTTTCGCAGCGAAAGCTTCTGAGGTTTTCCTCTGCTCGTATTTTCCTCTCCTCAACTATTAATCACGACAGATGCATCATCAAGGACTAGGATTTTCTTTCATTAGTCAGTGTTAGAATTATCATGTCACAACAGAAAGAGAGGAGAGACGAGAAGAAACTCTACAGTATCGAGACTAACCCACAGCTATAACGAGGAACTCGTTACCTGGACATTTCCGGACTTGAAAGGTATCACTGAGTTTGTTTTAAGTTTTAGTGCAGTACTTCTTGTATCAGAAGAGCCTCACTCGTTTTTGAGAAGCAGAACTCTGAGCGCAGCCTGCGGGGGTTTCATTTACGATGTTAATGGGCGCCATTTTGGATCAAAAGGTTCGAAAGAAGTCTCATTAATTACACTGAAGGTCTGAACCACCAAAAGGCTGCGCGGATTATTTAGAATGCCTTGTACAGTGTCTCTGTACGGCTCTGAAGTATCGCCTACTTGAAACTATTAAAAAGAAAAGTGTCTTGCCTTTATTTCTTCAGTTTCTGGTTTTTGTTTTGATAGCTTCTATTTTATAACTTATTTATGTCTTAATGAAGAAAAACATACTTTATCCCAACTTCCAAAGAAATTTGCACTTCACTTTACTATTACGTTCTTTATTATCTATATTGCTTTTGTTTAATTCAGTCTTACACACGGAGATTATCACTATTGTTAATGATCTTTTTTTTTTAATTTTTTTTATCCATTATGGCAATGTGAAGTTGAAGAGAACACTGATCATAATTATTCCTTCTCTGTCTGTTGCATCTTGTCTCTCAGTGTTGCAGTGTCTCTGATAACTGTACTTTGTTTTTTTCTAACGTGGGGATTTGGTTCTTTTTTTTCTTTGTCGTTCGTTCAATTTGGACATGCTCTAAGAGAAACCGTAAATAAATGTATCATACACTGAACTGAAGAACACGGTACTCATTGTGTATATTTGAAATTCGTGTCTTGGTGTAATAAAAGATGGAGATCAGTTGTGTACTTAAATTTACTTCTGGAAGGTTCATTGAATGCCTGCATGTACCGGGACTTTTTCTTTTTTTTTTTTTTTTTGTCCGCCGCAGTGATTAAGGAGCTCTCACTGTGGCTCAAAGTGTCTGCAGGTGTTAGAAGGCTGTAAAACAAAGTCATTTAACAGGAGAAACGCACACCGCTCCTGCCCGTGTGCTTCAACTTCAAACGTTTCAAGTCTCCTATTGTCTCCTTAGTACAACAAACCAAAGTCCATCTTATGGGACATTCCCAACAACTTAACACCCCCCAAAAAACAGTAATAAAAGCCCAGATCTGCCATCTAGATTACACTATCTCTCAATCCCTGCATGTTTTGGAAAAATGACTTTGTAATGATATGGTCAACTTTGGCCTTAATCTATAAAAGAACACGATTGAACTCAAAGTGTGGACTCTAACTTTCAAATGGGTTTTTGACATCCCTGACTGGCCTGTAGTGGAGTCCAGTACATTGATTTGTGATTGCAAGATCTTATTTAGCGGTCGAACATAAAGCGAGTTGGCCAACACTCTGATAAAGAGCATTTGCATATTCAAGCTAATATTCAACCACCATCACTGATAACTCGCCAGGTGGATAAATAATTGTTACACACTGTTAAGGCATGGCATCGTGGCTTTGTGGGCGTGCCTGTTGTTCTACGTGTGTGGGTAAGTGCATGCTGTGGTATTTATAATTTGCATTCATAGTGAATAGTGTTGTCCAAACAACTCGTGTATCCAGACAGGTGTAGTCTTACACACAGCCGAGTATTTTCTGTTCATGAAAAATCTCCTGGTATTTGTAGGAATTGTCTGAGAGGAGCTCTTACTCACGGATCACATCTGTTTCCAAAGGCAGATGAAGCGATGTAGATCCAGTCCTAAAACCACTGGAACACGATTGCTTTAGGTTTTAAAACTGACTTCCTTTTTTGCCCGTTGCACTTTTCACCGTTTTCAAGTGAGACCATGCCTAACCCATGAAGATTCCTCCAAAATCCTGGTTTCAAACAAGACTGGCTGTTTTGTTCTGTGGAACGTGTGTGTGTGTGTGTGTGTGTGTGTGTGTGTGTGTGTGTGTTACATTAAACAAAACCTTTCAGTGACTTATGTGAGTTTAAGGATGCATTTTTATTTTTTGTGCCATCTAAAATAGTTCTGCTCGGTGAACTTTGACTTGTTATAAGTGATGCTAAGCAACGCAGCCCACATGCTTGCAGAACAGTCTGTGCTCTGACCCAGGTCATTAGAAGTATAATGCTTGTAAACCAGCGTGGTGTTTGCCTGCAAGCAGAGCTCCATTTTTATACATCAAAACAAGCCACAATGCAAGTGTTTTTGAAGTGGGGGGACTAACAAGGACTTCTGTGATAATAATGTAGTTTTGTTGTCGGGGTCAACCTAATGTGGATGTTTGATGCTTTAAAAGTCAAGTTTAGGCCTTTGATTGCTAAGAGCCCAATCTTAATTGCTACTGTAACAGCTGCAGAGGCCCTACCACAAAACAGCTTCTCTCAGCATGTTTCTTTCTCCATTTTTTGTTTGTTTGTAGACAATATGTGCTGTACATTCACATAGATAAATGAGTAATTTATGTTTCTTTTTAAAAATTTCTCAGTCATTTTTCCCCCTCTGGGTGTTCTCTCTTCTTCTGTTTACTTCTCTTCTCTCCAGCCTTTGCCCTATTCATCCAAGGCATAAACATTTGATTTAATATTTGCATAACTGTCGTTGTGAGAACATGTTCTTTTTTTTTTTTTTTTCTCCAAAACATTTCCTTGCTAGACCTGCCAATGTAGGCTTGAACTGATCTGCCATGCAAATTCCCAGGAAAATAACAACTCCAGCTTTTTCTCATTCTTTCCTGGGCAAAGACAACTGCTGCAGTGTTTCCTGGAAGCAATCGCTATACTTTTGTTTTTGTAGAGAAGACACCATCATGGTTGTTCCAGGACCCACGCTCCAGGAACTATGTTGAGCGCAGCCTACTCATGTGTAGTGATGAATGGCTCCTGCAGGAAGCAAAGTGTACAGAAGTGACCACATGCTTTGACTCCTGCTCCAGTGTATGATATATGAATTCATCTCTGCCATGAGGTCATAGCTCATCCTGTCTGACCAATGATGTGGGAAGTATCATCTGACAACCTACAGTACTGTGCAAAACTACATTTTATTTCCAAGGAGACAGACTTTTGTTTAAAGTGGCATTGAGCAATAGTTCTCCTGGCTTTAGAATTCTCTTTTTAATTTTTTATTTATTTATTTATTTTTTTACGCATTTTCAGTCGAGTCTTTTTATCTGACCATTTCAGAGGAATGTTTTTCTTTTCTCAACTTTGTTAAGCTACTTGAGACTGACCTATGAATCATTCGGGCATAAAAAAGTGCTAACTCTAGATGTAACAAAAAACTTAGCAAAGATCCAATTTTAAGATGCATCTTTAGGCACTTTGTTACTAGCAGTCTGTTACAAAAAAAAAACACTATTTGTGTTCTTTAGACAGAAAGACGCAGCTTAACAACCGCAAAACAGTATTTTTACATGTTCCCCAAACATGATTCCCCAAGATGATGAAACTGGAGAAGTGGAGATCATAAGAACAAGTAGCAGGGCAGCAGATGAACAGTATCTGAAAATCATTTTATTAAGACATAGGAAAAATATCCTGCGAAAATCAAATACAGGACCTGAGAGATGCATCTGGCCCAAAATCGAATCAGACATGGTCTTGGTGAAAGGGTAAATGACAATAAGCGTTTTTTTCATGAAGAGAAAAAGTGGGGGAAAAAAGGCTGAAATGTGACAAAATATAAAGGAACTGGACTGGAAAGCAAAAGCAGATCTTATGGAGTGATGAACACAAACTTTAAACATCTGGTTGAAATAAATAGTGTCTTCAGCCATCTGTAAAGCACGGTGGAGGCTCTGTTATGATTTTGGGCTGCCTTTCATTTGGTGCTGTTAGGGATCTTGCCAAAACTGATGGACTTGAGTACAGAAAAGTACTGTCACATTTTTATCCACCATGCTAAACCATGTGGAAGACATCCATTTGGCAATAGCTTCATTTTTCTGCATGACGGTGATCACAGACATACTGCCAATGCAGTTAAAGTGCAGTTAAAGCATACCTCAGAGAAAAACACACAATGGTGTCATGGATCATTGAAGCAGCAGAAAAAGAAACAAAAGGCAGCCAACATACAAAGAAGAGCTCTGAATGTCCTTCATGAAGCCTGGAGAACTAATCCGGAAGATTGCCTAAAGACGTCAGAAGAAGGCTTGTCTATGAGAGTTCAGGCTGTGTTGAAGAATAAAGCTGGTCATACCAAATATTGACTTTCGAGCTCGTTAGACTTCTACAAACTCTGTTTTTGCCGGCACTGAATGTAGATTTTGGTTTGCACATGTTTAAATAAATCTATCCACCTGAGAAATAAGGGGTGGTTCATAGTCGGGCGCACTAAATGTCACACACATAATTTCTCCGGCTTGATCGGGAGGGCTGCGATGGAGGCGTGGAACCGTTCTTTGCGTATGAACGTGGGAGGAGTCCACTCTCGGTAAGTCACTCATTTTTTACAAGCTGTTGCATTGCAGCTCCCTTCACTACGCGTGGGTGAAAAGCAGAAGGAAGATGAGAGGGCAGATGGGAACTGAAGCTGTCTAATCGGGAATGAAGGCGCGATGTCCTGTGAGATGTTTGGAGGTTCAACCACATTTACGCACTCAAGAAGAATTGATTTGCAGTGAGGACATTTAAAGAGTCCGGGGATCGGATCTTTGTTTATTGGCTAATAAAAGTTTGCCTCAGAAGTCGTCTTTGTAAATCAGTAGAGATGAGATTAAACTTTTCTACAAGCTGGATTTTCCGCGGCTGGATTACGTGTGTCCTTGTCACCTTTTACGCACAGGTAAAACGCGTTTTCCCCACTATTAATGATAAACATTTACCCCATTAATTAGCTAAGAGGTTGATATCAAATGAGTTGACGGTCACCTTTGAAGCCTGTGGGTCTCTTGTTTACTGCTTCCCTTGGGTTATCGGGGTCCCTTTAAATGAGAAAGTTAATGCAAAAGTGCTGAGATTAACAGTTGTTCAGTTGTTTTAGGCAAAAGATATGTAACCGTAAACCCGAGTATGTGTCAACACACCAGCATTTGCATGAGCTGGTCAGATGAGGGACGAGGGAAATTTGGGGAACAGTGTTTTTTTTTGTTTTTTGTTTTTTACGCACAGACACTGACTAGAAACAGCTGTATTTGGGCCGAAGCCATTTCTCCCCTGCTCTGACCACAGAAAAGCCGCTGGCAACTGGACGTTCTTCTCCCTCCACCAAGTATTCTTTCCACGTCCAAGTTGCTCATCAGGAACCTCATTGGGTCAGCCAGAGGCGAGGTTTAAAAAGGTGGTGCAGGGGCCACAGCAGGATCTCTATTTTGCATATCACAACCAACTTTTACAAACTTTTTTTTTTTGTGGTTTCCTTTTTTTATCGTAGTTCGTAATATACCTAAGAAGCGCATACTAAAAAACCCTATTAAGTAGATTTACAGAGATTAAAAATGACTTAATGTCGCAGCTGATACACTGCCACAGTTAATTTGAAGGGGAGAGTGAATATAGTCGATGGCATGTTGTTGTCCACGCCGTTGTTTAGTCCAACCAGCTAACGCTGTCCAGGTGGAGAAGTTTATGAGATGTGGTTGAAGTGGTGGGACTGTTGGGCACCAGTGATCTATCATTGCTTGTGTGCCTGCATTACCGTAAGCCAGCATTGGCATAACTTTGACTGGAACGCACGCTCTTCTTTCCTGAGGTGTGTTGCAAGAGAAAATGCTTGTGGGGGCATTTTACTTGTCAATGCAGTGATCCAGAGAGGCAATTGCGCACAAGAAATATATAGTTGTTCCTTTCCCCCAAAAAGTCTATGAAATAAGTCAAAGTTTTACCAGCAGCAGTGGCAATAGAAAGCAAACACGTGATACAGACAGTTGTCTGGATAGGAGGGATGGAATATTTTTCAACTACGTTTTAAGGTGACATTGCAAACCCTTGGCTTTGGTTTGTTCTCACCATGGTCTTGCCATTACTGACTCACACTATTCCCAAAGAATTCCCCTTCTTTTTCTTGGTTTGCAACCACTTCATCCAATACATTCCGAGTTCATTTCAAACTGTCTTTGTGACATTGAGCAATGCACAATTGCTTCAAGATGTTCAGAGCTTAAAAGTCAATATATCATGAAGAACTGTGCTTTGTTGGGTTTATTGCTCGCCTGCCCACAAACAAGGCTCCTGAACTTTTTATTTGCCAGATTTTCAAGTCAGTCATGCATTCATCCCTGCTTGTATGCACTCGTGTTGTCCTGTTATCTATTAGCAACATCTTGCTGCCTCTTCCCTGACTTTTTTCATTGAATATTTGACCAGTAATTATTTACCTCTTCAAGTTCCGTCAAGTACCAGATCAGATTTATGACTACCTCCGGTTTAAAAAGCAGTGCACTGCCTATGAGCTCTGGATCAGGTTTCATTAAAGCAATTAGCACATATTCTTTTAACTTTTTGCAGCACCTGCTCTTCCTTGATTTTTGGGTTGTTTCTATTATATGCATTTTTTTTTCTATTCACACATCATTGACTGTCACCAATTTCCACCAATTTAACAGCCGTTCTTTGTGGGGGGGTTTTCTTCTGTTACTTGTAAATGAATTTTTAAGACAACTTAGTCCCTTCTTTTTTCTGTTTTGAAGAATTATAATTAAAGGTATGAGATATCAGGTCTTGATTTATGCAGGTGGCATTAAGGGGATTTGCTTTTATGGCTGTTAAGAAACAAACTAATCACAGGTGCAAACATTATACAAAGATCCAGTTGTTGTGCAATATGCTTTTACAGCATCTTATCGTGAACCAGTAAAATCCCTAGAGGCCTATGAGGTGCAGTGTGCTTCTCTTGGCTTTGAGCCTGTTGCTGCTGTGGCCGTTATGCAAATTCCCTTGTCCGCTGAAAGCTTATGGAATGTGCTCTGCATTTGATAAGGTCACACACGGCGGTGAATGTTTCTGTAAGTTAAACAAAACAGCTCGGAAACCAGCTAGGGGGCAGTTGTGACATGTCGCTGAAGGGCTGGAACTCTTAATACCTCTTTGTTCTTAAGCTTCACCAAGTCCTGCCCGCTCTGTCCATCCATATACTTTCCACTTCCCTACATCTTCTTTTTCAAGCAATTCTATAACTTCATATCTGAGTACATGCAGCACATCAAGTTAGCTCTGAGGTCGGATGTGCTATGTTTACCATTATGTTAACCTATAATCATATAGGGTGGGTCACTTGTTTTTCTTTTGCATCCATTATATATTTAGTAAATCAAAACACATTGTTTCACGTAACTCAGACCCAATGTTTAGATGTGGCGGTAACAAAAACACAATTCCCGGCATTCCTTTGGCTTCCTGTGCGCTCTGGTCCAGCTGTGCATATTAAAAGCCATATCTACCTATCTATCTATACTCAAGCCTTTTAATAGCATGGGAATCTTTCCTACTTCTGTCACTTCTGTCTCCTGCAGCATATGGTGTCCATTAGTGCTGCGGTCTGAGCTATGAGCACTGTGTATGATTATCCCTCTGGTTAGATTATAAAACAAAGATTGGCTGATGTGTGAGTCTGAGTGGAGGTAATTAAAAGCTTGAGAGTGTTCATGCTGCGCTGTCGTGGTCTGAAGTTGGAAAGACTGACACAGTCTAATCAGAGGTGTGAGAAAGAAGACAGGGGAGGATGAGAAGGGTGTGAAAACAGTGTTGAGTCCAGTATTGTATACTTGAACTGCTGGGGTAAGCTCAGGGATTTTTCCATTAAAAATCAAATGAACAAAAAGAAATTGTGAATATGCTTCCCAAAGGAAAACTTCGGGGAAGCTTTTCTGAACCTCTGCAACACCAGCAATTCAATTACAGTACAAATTACAGTATTTAGTAGTAAGGAAGATGAAGCTTAGACTGAATGGCAAAATGTTGGTGGTCAATTCAAGGTCGGAGTCAAAGCAGGCCTATAGGTTTTATTTTTCTACATTTATATATAGACACTGTGGTTTTGGCATCATTTCTGTTATAACAGCCAAACTGTCTAATTCAGCAGTGTGGCCAGGACTTCTCCAGCCCTTCATTTAGAGCGGCTGGAAGGTCAGTACAGTAAGTAACCTTTTCAATAAAGCGTTTATTGTTTGTGAAGAGATGCAAAGATGTTTCATAGTTTGTTTCCATGCTTTCTAACGAGAGCTGTGTTTAGCTGCGTGACATCAGGAAACTTTGCATAGTGGTTTTTTTAGAGCAGAAGGCCTTTAGAAATCTAGTGTAACAACTGCACAAGATTTGTTTTTTGTTTTTTTTATTTTACAGCACAGCACTGATGGCTGGGAAAATATTTGCATGTGATTAATTATTCAAAGTCAGCCAGAATGGATATTGTATGATTCCTGTTACTTCCCTGTTGTGTACTTGTGGACTTTGTTTTTCCTGGTCTGGAGGCTTCAGAGCTGCGCTCAGGTGTTCTGAGAGCATGGAAAGAATTTCTGGGCACGTCTTGAAAATGTTTTTACCATCCTGGTCCTGACTCAAACATTATACCTCTTACTAACTGTTACAAACTTATCTTTTGTCTTCATTAATTACAGAACGCAGATTCCAGACCTCAATGTAAAGAAACACAATACCTAAAAGACTCCAAATGCTGCAACAAGTGTCAACCAGGTAACTAACACACACACACACACACACACACACACACACACACACACACACACACACACACACACACACACACACACATAGAGATAGTGGATGCATATCTGGTTTCCTCTGTGGAGTCAGCATAAAGTAAAAATAGCTTTCCATTCACAAATATTCTAAAGTAAAAGAGGAAGGATGTTTAAAAGCAGATCTTTTTGGCTTAAAGTGGCACAGACATGTGCGTGTGTTTCCACAAATGCGTGAGACACACACACACACACACACACACACACACACACACACACACACTTAAACTGCTAAATATATCAACTGCTTAAAAAGAAGAAGGGAGCTCCAGTTTTATCAGTCTCTCTTTTGTTTTCTTCTATTTAATTAGGCTTTTCTGTGTTATTGTAATTATGTATGCTGGGTTCTTAAATCCTCTGCCTAACACCCACTGTCTCTTCTTTTTGCCACTAGGCTATTATGTGTTTAAAGACTGCACTGATACCGCTCAGACTATATGTCGTAAATGCAGTTACGGAGAATATCAACCCAGCTTGAACAATGCCTATCGCTGTCTTAAGCAGAAGTTTTGTGATGAGAGTGAGTACCTTCATTTATTTATCAATTCCATACATTTAAATCCATTTTTCACTTCTTACTTGTGACAAATACCATTCATTTCAATTCTAAAAAGTTAATCAATTAATTATAAAACGTTTTGCTTATTAATTTGGCAATCTCTGGTTACTTGAATGACAAAGATCAAACAACCTTTCCAAACATACTCTACAGTCACAGCTACACCATAAAAGAATACTCTCCAGTCAACAGTATTTAATTTTATACTCATGTTTTTAATGTTTTAGTTTCTCTTTTGCAACCCCTTTCCCAAAAAATCATGAAGCTGTGTAAACATTAACGAAGTGCAGACCATTTGCCACCGTCCCATTTCTAAAAAGTTGAGATTGAGACGGTTTACTGCCACGTTGGATCGCCTCATCTTTTTAAAACTCCCCATACGTCTTTGGGGACTCGGGGAGCATATTGGTGAAAAAAATCTGAACGTTTTTGCTAAATTCATTCTCAATAAAGTTTTAAGCTGTTCAGCAGTTAAGGTCTTTGTTTGCCTCGTTTAATAATGGGTCAGATATTTTCAGTAGGTCAGATTTTTTCCCCCCATGTCGTTTGGTATTGTCCTGCTGAAATAATGAAGGCCTTCCTCCAAAAAGGGCGAAAACTTTTATCATTCAACTTTAATATGGCCTTTGTAGATATCACCCTCTCCTGTGTCTCCTGACAGTGATGTTTGGAAGTGCTTCTGAGCCCATCCACTGACTCCTTTGTTTTTTGTTTTTTTACAAGCTTGTGTACAGACATCTCCTTGCCCTCCTCTCCGAATGTTTTTTGAAACACAATAAATACATTTTCCACCTTTTCCATACTTTTATACATTATTTGTGTGCTATTTTCAATCAAATAAATGATTTTCACTTCAGTTTTTTGTTTACTCTTTACACAACACCTCCATATTCATACAAACGGGGTTGTGGTAGCCAAGAATGCTCAGATCATGGAATTATTTTTCCTTTGTATTGAGCTGTGGAATGGGAATTTGCATTTAACACACTTAATCATTCACTTCATTTGTACCTTTGTCTTTTTCTTTTAAATCTACAGGATTGGGTTTTATGAGAAATAATGAAAACTCGATAGAAGAGGAGCCATGTCGCTGTGTTGAAGGCTTCCAGTGTTACCCCATCAACTGTGAGTTCTGTGAGAAGATACCCACCTGCCGACCCGGACAGGGACTTGAGACAAAGCATGGTGAGAAAGTCCACAACGCAGAACATCCCCCATTTATAACAAGTCCCTACAAACGAGTTGTAAATCCGAGATTACGATTTGTGTTGTTAATTATAGATCAGAGGAAGGTGTGTGAGCCGTGTCCAAAAGGATTCTTCTCTGATAAGGACGATGACGAACCGTGCAAACCGTGGACAAAGTAAGCGCTTACACACACGTGCACACACGTGTTTTTAGCCTGGAATCTTTTGACATATTGTGAAGGGAAAATGCAGTTGGGCAGCCGTCCCTACCGGCAGCCAGCAGTGGTTATGAGTAATATATTCACCACTTCCTCTGGAACCCTGGCTGGAGCAGACATCAGCTTCCACTGCCAGCCAGACCTGACAGATCATCGGCGATGATGATGACGGTGGAGAGAGAAAGAATTTTGTTTTCCTCTCTATCCATCTGCCTTTCTGGTGTTATCTTTGCAGAACTGCGAGTTGAGCACGTTGGTAGGAAAATGTGGAGTAGAAGGGAGAACTAAAAAAAACGAACTACATTCTCATTGTCTAAATATTCCTCTTCTTCTTCCTCTTTCCCAGTTGCAAGGCTGATGGCAGCAAGGAGATCAAGCAAGGCAGTGCTGAAGCCGATGCAGGGTGTGGACCACGTGAGTTTGGAAAGACACGGACATATACAATGTCATTTTTTTCCATATGACAAAATCGTTTCTGTTAATTGGAGGCTTAAATGTCACACTAAATGTGGAGAGGGAAAAAACAGTAGACTAAAAGCAAGCTCAATAATTGTCTGTCTTACAGGTGACCCGGTCATTCCTATGTCCTTCTGGGTGATGGTTTCAGTCCTGTCAATCATTATCATTCTGTGTCCCCTCATTCTGCTTCTCTTCTGCTACAAGGACAAAATGAAGTTACTCTCTGGTAGGTCGAAATTCTCTATGAACCTTTCTCTTCTGCCTGTACGACTGCTTTAACATACATGTAGACGTTGGCACAAAAACGTGAACTTTCATAAATACTGTGATTTTTTTTTTTCCTGCATTTTTTTCAGTACTTACATCTTGTTGTTTCATTTCTCAGTAAATCTGCGATCCTGTGTCCAGAATCTGAAGAGGACCCGGATACAACAGGTAAGGTGGAATTTCTGTTAGAATAAAAAACCTCAAACAAAACCGAATACATATAGAAACTAAACTTGTTGCAAGCTGTTTCATCTACTTTTTCTATTGTTTGTGACAATTTTTTTTTTCCATTGAAGCAAAGAGCCTGTATATATCTAACATCATCTTACGTGCATACTTGCAATAATTTACAACTCTTCTTTTATCGTTTTCTTCACTCTAGGAGACACTGGCTCCTCTTTACCACAGCGGAGCAGGAGGAGGAATAGGAGGTGGTTCTGGTGCCTCAAAATGCACGCCATGTGAGGTGACCAAACTTATCGACCAAGCACCCTCCAGCCCCACTGACAACCCCTCGTGCACCTTGCCCATCTCTGTTCCTGATGGAAAGGTCTCTCTGCCCTTCATAAAAGAGATGACAGAGGAAGGAGGGACTGAGAGGAAAACACCAATGGAGGATCAGAGCAAAAGATCTGGAGAACCAGAAGAGGTGTCGGAAGAAGAGGTCATGAGCGTGTCCCGGCTTTTGACAGGTTCTTGCATGTGTGTCATTCCTGTCCACGAGCCCCTGGAAGTAGGGGAGAATGAGGACTGTAGCCAGGCTGTCAGCCCTGGAACACCGGGATCGTGTTCATGTGGAGGGCTAGATGGAGAGAGGGATGGAGGTGGAAGTGGGAAAGAGGCTAAAGATGGAAATCTCAAGAAAGTGTCCACGAGTCAGTCGGGTGTCGCACCGCTTGTTTCTCTTTCTCCTCCTCTCCTCCACACCTCCACCGCCGTCCAGTCAACCAGTCCGCTTCCTGAACTCTACCTGCCATTGTCCCAGATGTCGCCGGAGTTCAAATTTCACCTGAAAGAGAGATCGCCAACAAAATGGGAGGGGTTGTACAGACTGATGAGCACAGACTCCACATCAACAGAACATAGCACGACCTCTGCGATGACCTCGGTCACCCCCTTGTTGCCATCCCCATCTGTTGGAGAGCTCTACATGGACAAGCCCCCTGAGGCCACAGCCCCAGAGCAAGACCAGGGAGTTCCCTGTGGGGACAGCAGAGACAACAAGCTCTCATCACAGGAGTCAGAATTGGAGTGCTCACCGGAGAGCCTTCAGAGTCAGCTGGCTGATCCAAATCTTACCTCAGGTACATGAAATTTCAAAAACTGATCATATGAGAAGCCCCAAAAAATGTTAATGATAAGGAAAAAGAGAAGTGATAAGGTACTAGCTCCAAACTAGTGGGGGAGGTAAAATATTAAGTAATAATAGTAACTTAATAGTAATCATCAAGTGTTGACAGGACAGAATTATGGCTTTTAAAATTAATGTACACTTTTGTCTATTATATTATATTATATTATATTATATTATATTATACTATATTATACTATATTATATTATATTATATTATATACTTTTTTTCCCCAAGCAGTTGAGTCGCACAGTCACAAATCTATTTTTACTCCTCTTGGGGTAATGAAAAGCTGATTTGGAGCTGGCTATTTCCTGGCTATTTTTTTGCTGTGACCGCTCAGCAGCGTCAATAAAAACTAAAAACACAGTGGTTGAGCGTTATGGGGATAATGGCTCATTACAAAGTTTGCAGGACCACAGTTGTGTTTGCCAGGTGGATTTCTGTGTTCGCTGTTTGTGTAGGCAGTTGCCATTGTGTTGCCACAGGGTCATACCCATACATGATTGGATACACCACATAGCAGTGTTCTCTTTCCACAGCATAGGTGGGACTAGCCACCAAGAATAACAGAATGAAATTTAGATTGGTTTTAATGGAAAGTTTTACAGTCACGGGGTTGAGCATGCATTGTTCTCACACAGACCTTATGGTTGTGCCAAAGAGAAAAATCTACGGGAAACATTTATTCTCTGTGCCTCGAGCTCCTAGTGGTTATGGTTAGTTATAAAAGCAGTAATATCTGAGCAGTCTGATAGAGACGGTGGTCAGCTCGAGCTCAAACGTTATTAGCCGAACACAGAATAGACAGAGGATTGGTCTCAGCGTAAAAATATGGCGTTTGTGTGATTGTTTCCAAGAAATAGCTTTTATTAAAGCCAGTATTGATAATCTGAGCCTGGATTTTGGCGGGGCCACACAGGGAGCAGGAAAAAGATATGTGTGTGTGTGTGTGTGTGTGTGTGTGATGTGCTAGTGAGCCACCAGAACCGCACTCTTAACAAACACTGCTCTTTGTGTATGTGTGCACCAGTGTCGAGTATGCCATCTACAGTACAAAACTCCTGTTTACCCAGAGTTCCATAGGGTTGCGCAAAGTGACCGCAGCTTTAATTGAACCAAGATGTGCTCAGCTTGAGTAATGCTTTTATAACCTCGCAAACCCAACAAAAACACACACACACCAACTTGTGAAGCCTTTTTTTTTTTTTTTGACTCTCACTGATGACTGGTTACTTTAATTACACATCTGCTGGCTTGAAGTGAACACAGTTCCCCATCATGCAGTAATGAAAATTGTTACAAGGGCTTCCCGCCTATACTATTTAAAGGTTAGGCAAGGTTCAGAGGTTTCCCTTGTCTCACCCACAGTAGCCGTCCCAGTGCACATTAGCTTTATTTATTAGCTACTGACCGGCTCAGGGCAATTTTGGGGCTGCCTTTGTTGAGCGTCAGCTCAATAGGGCTAATGACCCACATTTAGTCTGACAATCAAAGACTTAAGCTGACACCTATCCATGAAAAATTGGCAGATTCTGATAGAGAATATGCACAAGTCAGTTTTACCCCTGTCAGCGCAGTTTTTGGGTATCCAAAAAGATCAACGTGGTACTGAGAGAGGATAAACAGAAGACCCAAGCAGATTCCTCAGAGCATTGTTTTCAGAGCTGTGGTGAAATGGCATATTTTCAAGCTTGCCCTCTCAGACTGGTATTCCGGGAAATGCGATTGGATACTGAAACAGAGACACACACATTTTGAGAGTCTGTGGTAGCGTTTGCCTTTGGCTGCATGTGCTTTTGAGCGCATACGTGTATGTGTAGGTGTGAAAATGCCTGTTAGTGCATTTTCTTACATTTACTGTATGTGTGTGCGTGTGCATATGTGTGAACAGATGGAACATAAGCTGTGAGTCATGGAGGTTTGGCCTCCTCTGTCGCCTGGAAAGTCAGACAGGAGGCTGGAGAAAATAGGAACCAGAGGTTTGATGCGGTGTAATGCGATTTACAAAACAAAACTGTTTATTTCCTAATTCACCTGCTGGTTTAACTCTGTAGGTGAACAATATACAGGCACTGGCACAAAGGGTATTGATGCAAGTTTGTGTTTGGCAGGAAAGCAACTGTAGGATGGAGATTAGACACTGAGATGTTTGTGGATGGAGCGGCACATTTAAAAAAAAAATTGTTCAGTTGAATCCTTAAAACCCCAAAACCTGTGACAAATTGCTTCCCTTTAGTGGTCTTGAGTTTCACTTAGTTAGAAGTGCTGGATACTGACGGAGCTATGTCGAGAAGGATATGATATGGTGGTCTCTGTAGCCGTTGCCTTTTTGTGGTCATCCTGCAAAGTCATTACACCCACTGTCCATTTGTCACATGAGGTTAGCCAACAGTTAGTCCCTTCTTCACTTGTGTCATGAAATAGGGCTCTGGAAGCCTGTTTGTACAGGAAAAATGAAAGTCCTACACAACCCTACAATTATAGCAACACATCTCGTTGAATTTCACAATAGGCTGTTATTGCATCGGCATTTTCTATACCAGTCTGGGGATACAGTGTTTATGATTTTCACGTGAAACTAAAGATTTTCTCAGACATCGTCTATAAATAGCCTCCTAACCATTTACGCCTCCTCTGTGTTACTTTTCTATTTAGGTCAGGTGTCTGGGAACCACAACACCACCTTCATCTCCAGCGGTCAAGTGATGAACTTTAGCGGTGACGTCATTGTTGTCTGCGTCAGCCAGACGTCTCACGGCAGCGACGAGGTGGAGCGGGATGATGGCTTCGGCAACCCTGTCCAGGAAGAAGCCACTGAGACTGCTCCGTTTTTTCAGACCAGCTTGAGATCACAAGGGGACTACATTTCCCACTGTACTTTGCAAGATGAAACACTGCCAGTCCAGGAAGCGATGGAGGAGCAATCACTGGGAAAGTGAAAAGCGGCCGGTGGCTTTGCTTTATGTTTTATGTCACTTCAGAGATCATCGCCATAGTCCGGGTGCCTATGTTATCTTTTGATTACACCAATCAGCCACAACATTAAAACTGCTGTCAGCTGAAATGAATCATGTTGATTATATTGTTACAATGCAATGTTCTGCTGGGAAATCTTGGGTCCTCTTCCATTGACTCATACCACCCACCTAAACATCGTTAAAGATCAGTCACATCCCTCCATGGCAACGGCATCCCCTGACAACAGAATTCTCTCCAACGGGACAGAGTGTCCTGTCACAACAAAAAAACTGCTCGACAACTTGGCATAACACATGGCAGTCCAATCAAACATCTGCTGAGTTAGCAAGAACAAGCCTGATCTGCAGAGGCGCACAGGACCCAAAGGACCCACTGGCCAGACACCACAGGACACCCTCAGTGGGCTCATGTGCATGCACAGCAGAGGTTTTTTTTTTTTTTGGCAGAATGGTGGGTTTAGTGTTATGGCTAAGAGGTGTACATCAAATAAGTTATAGTAATAATGAAAAACAAATGTGTCTTGTCATGTCTGTTTTCCAGATAAAAACAAGGAAAGGATGGTGTAAAGTCATTTTAAAGTGATCAGTCAGATAACTGGGAGATCAGTCTTTTGGGAATCTGACTCTGTGTCTCCACAGTTGTCTTACTAATGAACCATCTATAACCTGGCCTATTTCAGACATTAGTCACTGAATCTTGCCACGGGAATCTATTCCCAGAAAAAAAAAGAAGAAAAGCTGCAGTCCTTTTCAGATGGAAACTCCCTCCATTCCAGACAGTGATGGGGAATTTTGTTGTGAAATGGATGTGGAAGTAGAGTTCATACTGCAGGTGCATAATATTTTTATCGTTGCATTGAACTTACAGCTTGGTCTCGATACAAAGAAGTTACAAAATATTTAATGTCCCACACATTTCTATTGATTACTTGCTTTAGGTAACATCTGTAAGCTCTTAGTTTTTAACTTTTGTAAGTCTGGATGATTTTGATACTTGCGTAACGGAATATCCACCGTGTGGAACATGCGTTTTAGTTGTTGTATCATAGAACTTTGAATATGCAAGCCACAATAAGATCTGGCTGGACAGAATTTTAAACATATCAATGAGTGAATTCTTCTTTCTTGCCTGCAGGATCTGTTTATTTTTTAAGAGACACGTCCAGTTTTGGTACGATGCTTGTTTGTAGACTTTATTTTCTCCCTACTGCAACACAAGTGCAGTTTTTGTCTTCGAAACAAAATGCTATGCATTTGATAAGCTATTCTATTAGTGATTTCTTTTATTCGATTTTAATGCCCAGGCCTTCCGATGCTTGTTAATAATAACGGTTTTGTTTAAAAAAAAAAAAAGGAAAAAAAAGAAAGATTTTACGAGGCAGATTGTTTGTGTGTATTTCAGAAGTTTCAGATGTGATCAGTGTGTGTATATATTTCATCTGTTTCTCAAAGACGAATGAATATGCTGTCAATTGATTTATTGTGTGGATTTTGTGAAGTCGAGTGGTGCCATTAACAGCGAAGCGCACACAGGAGTTTCAATGAACTGTTAATTTATAGCCCTGCCATATGTATGCAGCTTTGCAAAAAACAAACAAACAAAAAATGTACATATAAATCAAATCTATTGCAATGAATTACTGAAAGACTATTTTGATCGAAATTAAATGTTTTGCATCTAATTTTTTTCACGGATGGCTGCCATCCTGCATTCTGTGGTTACTCTTGGTCAACTTTCCTATTTTAGGGGGGGGGAGATTGACAAAACACAACCAAGGCTTCATTTATCTCCACAAGATGATCTATAATCTTTGTGAAGCAATGCTAATTACACATGTGGCAAGGCCTCTGTGCCTTTGTCCCTGTGTTGACAGACAGGCAGCCTTTCATCAGGCCTGGGGATGGCAAGCAGCTGTGAGGAGAAACTAATCTAGCAGTCAGACCAGCTAGCGTCACAGAGAGACCACATGAGAGGAACTGACAGCACTCATTTGGGCCTGGTTTGGGTCAGCAGGAGTATGTTTATATGTGTGTGTGCATGTGTGTAAGAGTGCGTCTTGTCTCAGCTTATTTTATGGTTGTTCGTGAAAACAGGAAGTTATGACTAGCTTTCACATGGTTTACATGAGAACTGGCTGGCTGGCCAACACAGAGCCCGACTGCACATTTAAATGATTTCAGCTTTTTCTTTTCTTTTCATGTGTGAGAGAACAGCCTTTCATTTGACTTATATGTAGGGTAGCAACCACCTTGTGTTGCTATAGTGTGCCTCCTAGTGGTAAGTGCAGGTTAAGATGATAAACAAGACAACAAATCATGGATAAATGTTCATGTTCATGTTTACAGTTTCAGCAACACAAGAAACGAGATGCATCTGTTTGTTGCATTTGTATAGGCATTTCTAAACAGACATACAGACATATTATTGTGTACCACCTTATTTATTTGCTTGCAATTTTAAAAGAGGAATCGAGATCACTGGAAAAGAGGAAATGGGCTCTTGAGAAAGGGTTTGTCTTTCATACTGGAGCACTTTCGAGGCATGAGAAAAAGCCCAATCAGCTGTTGGTTTAATAACCTGACAGTCGGTGTAACCAGGTGACAGCGCAGACCTGTGGAAAGCACCAGAAAATCCACAGTGCTTATGTGCTGAAATTACAGTCATCTCACCTGTGGAAGCAAGTTTTGGATTCCAGCTGCAGACTCGCAAAAGATCATTACAGCTGAGATTCGTTACTCAGCACTGACAGCAGATGGAGTTTCTAGTTTCTTCAAAGATAATGATTTTGCTTTTGAGAGGATGTAAATATGATGAACTGCTTTGAATGGAAGCAGCAGATGGTAGCTGATAAATACATAATGAATGAATGAAACTGTGTGGAACTTTTACATTTTTATACATAAGAATCTTTTTAATGAGTGTCTTACAAATTTAATTGAAAAATTTGCTCTTGTGATTTTGTTACATCTACGACACAGTAATAATAGACAGTAATAATAATAATAATTCTAATGCAGAAAAGGAAGAAAATTTTCAGAGAAAAGGTAAATACAGCTACATACAGTCATGTGAAAAAATCAGACAAATACAACCGCGAAGAACTACAAATATGAGCATACGCTGTGTCAACGAAAACTAAGGCAAAATGCAGAAATAGTGTGTGAAACGCTAAACACACCCTTTTAATGCTTCCATAGGAATTAAGAGTGTAAGTAGCAGCCAGGTGATGCTGATCAAGTGCTTGTAATTAATACATCAGCATCACACAGTAAGTGCGAGCAACTCTAAAAGCAGGGCTTTTGGCTGTTTGTTTGTGTGGAAGCACAATGCCATAGCGGAAAGATATTACGAATGATTAAAAGAGGCTGTCTATCAGTCTGGAAAGGGTTATAAGGCCATCACTGAGCACAGTGAGCTAGATTGGCAACTGCAAAACATTCTAGACAGTTGCCAATCTTGCTGAGAGCAAACGCACTCAGATCGGGCCATTATTGTTCAAAAGGAAAGTATGACTTTTTTGGAAGGGTTGCAGGACAAACGCTCTTTTCTCTAAAATGAACAAAGCAGAACAGCTTAGGTTGGCACGGCTGCATCTGAACAAACCACAAACTTCTGAAGCAACGTCCTTTGACCAGATGAAACCAAAGTAGAGTGTTTGGCCTTAATCCACAATGCCACATTTCTTGAAAACCAAACACAGCATATCAGCACAAATGCCTCATACCAAGTGTTACGCATGGTGGTGGAGGAGCGATTATTTGGCCTTGTTTTGCAGGACCTCGGCATCCTGCTGGGGTTGTGATGAGTCTTTTTTTCTGTGTCTGTCACAGGGATAACACAGAGAGAGGCGGAAAACCGTTCACACTCACAATCTCACCTACGGCCAGTTTAGAATCACCAATTAAACTAACCCCATTCTTGTCTTTGGATGGTGAATGCAAACTCCACTGAGTCCTGCCTGGATTCGAACCCCGGATGTTGTTGCTGTGAGGGGATAGTGCTAGTTCTCGTTAAACAGCCTTATATTAAGACATGCTAAGGACCAGGGATTTTTATTGATCCCTGATTTATAAAGCCTTAGAATTGAAAAGGGTTTACTTTCCTTTTACAGTAAATAAAGATTCAGTGTCTTAAATCTAGTTTGCTGAGTCATTTCAAATACTTAGTTTGGTACGCAGAGCTGAAACCTCTTAAACAAATACTTCTCTGTTTCTTTGATTCTTTAAAATACTGCATCACCAATCATATGACGCTTATCTTGAAATTCCGCCTTAATTGATTAGCACCAGTGATGAGTTCCAACAGAGGGGTATTTCTTTCTGACAACAGCTTACCATTTAAAAGGCGGTCATGTTTGCTTTCTCTCTCAGCCCTGTGCCTCCACAGCTCTGGGACTTTTCAACATCAGCGAAAACAATTTTTGAGTAGGGATATCACAGTTTTATTTTACTTTGGAAATGCAAGCAATCAGGTAAGTTTTTGTACATCATCACCAGAAAGGGGGGGAAAAGTCTGACGGTAGCTTTTCATTCATCCATCTGAGATAAAGGCTTTAGGTGTCTCACTCCACAGGTCTCTCTTCATCCCCACATGGTCTTCAGATACACGTCTAGATGGGAAGACAGCTATAGTGACGGGGGGCAACACTGGAATAGGAAAAGAGACAGTTAAAGACCTGGCTAGCAGAGGCAAGCAAACAGCGCTGCACATGTAAAGACAGCAAATGCAATGATGAGTAACAAATTTCTTTACAATTGTTGTCATATTCTTTCTCGTCTGCGTGACTCAGTGTACTTGTGAACTTGTGCACTTGAAGCTTCCTGTTCCCGCAAATATAATAAATACAATCAGGTTACTCAAACATAAACTGTCTTTATGATAACGCATAATTCTAATGAACTCATGTATCGGTACTGGTTAATCAAAGGCAGGCAGAGGGATTAAGTTCAGAGCATACTGCCACGACACAAAGACTGCCAAACTGGCCCAGACATATGTGTTGAAATCGTGCTATCTTGTTCAAATGTCAAACATGCATGTACACGCAAACAAGAGGAATTAATCTCCCGTAGGCGCCCGGGTGATCTTGGCGTGCAGAGACATGGCGAAGGGAGAGCAAGCTGCTTGCGACGTCATGAGGGAGGTGAAGGGAGCGAAGGTAGTCACCAGGCAACTGGATCTGGCTGACACCAAATCAATATGCCAGTTTGCTGAGAATATCTACAACAGTGGGTGGCACACGCAACACACACGCGGACTTCGGAGTAGTGCGTGCATTCTTTTTTCCTTCTAAATACTGTGATGGTGGTAACAATTGTCCTGTTTTCACAGCTGAGAAAGCTCTTCACTATCTGATCAACAATGCAGGCGTGGCTGTGTGTCCTTTTGCCAGGACAGTGGATGGAATTGAGATGCAGTTTGGAGTCAATCACTTGGGTAGGAGGAAAAAACACACAAGGTTTAGTTAATGACAAACATGTTAGATTGAAACAGACTTTAGCAAAAGAGCAGATGAGTTGTCAGTCAGCTCCTGTTGTTACTGCTAAATATGTGATCAGTGATCAGTGGTGGCTTAAAACTCCTCGCCTTTTTCTCTCCTACCACCCATTTAGGTCATTTCTTCTTGACTTTTCTGCTGCTGGACTTGCTGAAGCACTCGGCCCCATCTCGGGTCATCAACCTGTCATCAGCAGCTCACATCTTTGGCAAGATCCATTTTGATGATCTGAAAGGGGAGAAGGATTACCATCACTTCAGGGCCTACGCACAGAGCAAGCTGGCTAATGTCCTGTTCACCAGAGAGCTGGCCAAAAGGACAGAGGGTAGGGACGCAGAGACTGAAATATTATCTAGTCATTATGTGTCGTCTTTTGCCTGTCTACCTCGCCTTCCTTATGCAAGGAGAAAACGGATCTTATCTCAACAGTGTGAGAGTCCCATGCCTCAACCACAACTGCTCTGGGCGACATCAGAGCACAGGGAAATAAGTTGTGTTAAAGACTTAATTGTTGCCCAGCAAATCACTCCTCATTCACTAATAATGCTGTCATTTCTTCCCAGATATGAGTCAAGGCTTTCTGTATCTTTTTTTTTTCTAAATCAAGTGAAACTATATATTCTGGGTGTTTTACTTTACTGATGTGTCCACTCATGTGTGACTACAAGCTGTTATCAAGGATCTGCTTCATTTCAGGTTGGATAAATAATATTTATACCAATCCCTCCAGTTCTAGGTATCACAGCCTACTCAGTTGACCCCGGCTTCGTGAACACTGACATTTTAAGGTATATAAGGCGCCCTCTTCTGGATATAGTCAAGAACTTCGGGTTTCTGATCAGGACCCCAGCAGAGGGAGCCTACACCACCATCTACTGTACCGTCACTCCTGAGAATCAGCTGGTCACTGGAGGATACTACAGGTCAGCGTGAAAACTATTTACAATTACAGACAAAAACTTGCTTAATCGCTATAAAACAGGTGTGATTAAAGAATCATGAAAGACGAGAGGAGCCATTCATCGATATCATCCGAATAATTCTTAATACACTAATTAATGGGTAATTACTAAAGATCTATGAGTCATTCTGTATAAGTGATTCGTTAGATAATAAATATTTTATAATATGCACCTTTCTTAGAAAGAACAGCGTTATCTGTTCAGTCTCCAAATCGCTCAGCACGACCGGAAAATACTGTATCTCCACCCATGGCTATAACTCACATTTGATACATTTTAAACCGAGTCTGTTGATGGTCATGCAGCCCTGAAGCAATGAGTAACTACCTGAAGTAACGAAAAAGAATAAATTAGAAATGTAATGATCAATGAAGAAAGTGTGGAGTTTGATTAATTTACACGTAATGCACCAAATATTACCTTACAGCTATCCAATTGTGTCTCCATTTTATCTACTATCTTCTAACTATCAGCTGGTTACATTTTAATTATCACATGTTTTAGTGCACTTTATGTTACAGCGATGGAAATGTATAGCTCACTTAAACGATGTGCTTATGTATTGTCCATTCACCCCTTTCCCCACAGTAACTGCTCCAGAGCAGAGAGCTCCAATGCCGGCCAGGATGACGGCACAGCCCTGAAGCTGTGGGTTGTGAGCTGCCACCTGTTGGGCATCCGCTGGAGATAAACTTCACCTTTGATCTGAAGGCTAAGACAAATGTAACAGCTTCCAATAAAGAAACATCCCTGATATAGCATTGTGTGTCCTTGTGTGTCCGTTTGTGAGTGAAAAAAAAAACAGACTTCCCATTTTTATTAGACTCTTACATCATTAGGATTTTAGCTCTGGCATGCTGCTACATAGTGAAGTGAGGCACGTTTTAACTTTGGGTTTTCCACGTTCTCGGTGGTATCACACACTGCAGTGGTGAATTATCACACTCTCGCCTCAGCTAACCCCATAACTCGAGTCTCTCCGACAGCAGGAGGCGGCAGGAGAGCCGGCTGCTCCCACAGCCTGTAACTTGTGAATCAATTATGCGTCAGCCCGCCCCTGATTGGCCCCGGCACCTATACGCAAAAGAAAACGAGGAGAGGTGGCTGACAGATGAAAAGCACGGAACCCGCTGATAAAGTGTTGTGGCGGAGAAAGGAGCTGTATTGTCGCAGAGGTCCTAAGGTGGAAACCTGTTGCTCTTTGAGGAAGAATGTACTGCAGGTAGGAGAAAAATACATAAAATAGAGCCTGCAGAAAACGTTAAAGGTTAGGTAGCTGGCAGCAGTGTGAGATATTTGAAGATTATCCACTGTGTCACCAGATTTTGCAGAGTGATTTGCGTCGTGGTTTTATTGGTGTTTTTATGCAAATTTTGAAAACGGAAAAAAGAGCTTTGAGCATGAATCTGTTTAGACGACTTGCGCAATTATTCTGGAAACCAACTGATGTAATATACTCTGTTACAGATGCAGTATGTGTAAGTCTGATGTTGAATAGTTAGTATGAGAGCATGTGCTGATTTATAGACTCTTTTGTGTCCAAATAAAGATCAGGTCTTTAAAACTTTAAGGAAAAATATATAATCAATGCTTTTACTTGCCTCTTGTTCAGGGGTGTGTGCTGTAACCACTGGTCTTCTGAGGAGAGGTTAGATGGGAAAACAGTGGTCATCACTGGAGCCAACACTGGTATAGGCAAAGAAACTGCCAAGGACCTGGCAAGAAGAGGTACTGTGCCCAGCTGCGGGTCTTTCTCCATCTGCCTCTGTCTATCAGGTTTTCAGACGTGTGCCTGCCTCTTTAATTTACACTAACTGGCAGGCTGTGACTTACAGTGCATATCCCACTCTGACCTCGTGATTTAAGCACTAAGAACACTTATGTGATTGGGCTAGGTCCAACTTGCTTGGCATACCCAAGTCTATCATGAATCTGAATAAAAATATAGATAAAAATTTGTGGGTTTTTTGTTTTGTTTTGTTTTTTAATATATATATTTTTTAAATGAGCATCTTGGTTAATGTTTCAATGATTCCAGACGACTGTCAGAAATTGAAGACAGATGAGGCGTCGCAGGGACAGAGGGAGCATTGTGAGGGTCCCCTGCAGGGCCAGACATGAAACAAAGACAGTGCATCTAGCAGTCGTGCACACACATGCACACACACACACACATGCACACACACACACATGCACACAGAGTGAGTAATATGAAAGCTGGTTCTGCATACAAGACTCAGTTTGTTCAGCCATCTGCATCATGACGGACACAGCATGCCACATACACCTTCCTCAGTTTAAGAACAACCAACATGTAATTTTTTTTTTTTTAATTTACACTGGCACCAGTATAAAATAACCCATAGTAATAATAATACAACTAGATTCCCAGCCTTAAAACAAAGTAGAAGGAGGCACAGCATCATCTTTCAGTAAACTGGATTATGCAACAATGTGATGACAACATGATTGGATTTGGAAAGATTGATAACGAGAAGCGATTCCTTCAGGCACTGCATCTCAACATTGTTAATCGTTTGTTATGATTTTGATCGAAATTTATTTTATTATTATTATCATTTACTAATTTATTTTACTTTTTGGTCCACGTAATGAGTTGTCAAAGGAAGCTGTCCATGTGAAATTTAATGTTTATGAAGTGAAATCAGGAAAGACTGTTACAATTACATATCATACTGAGTGTGAATAATCAGTCTATGATCAAAACTGACTCAAGCCATTTTTGCTTTTTATTACATACTCAGATGATTTGCGCATGTGAAAAAAAAATCATCTGCTGAAAGATCTTGGACGTGACTCAGTACACGCCTCTTGGACTTGACTCTCACTGTTTGTTTACTATTTTATTTAATTGTATGAACTCGGCATCCCTGTTGATGTGGGAATAGTTTGGTCCTCAGGATGGAAACAAAGACGGCAGCAATAGGATGGAGATGCTATATTACAACTAGTTAATGGCTCCCATCTTCTGTAATTACTGGGCGCTGCAGCTATTTTGCATATGTGTGAGTGTGTTTGCAGGAGAGCGTGTGTGTATGTGTGTGTGCATATTTGTGCCTGCATATGGGTGAAAGAAAGGGTGGGTGCATGTGTCCTCAAACCCCCCCTTCTGTGCTCATTAAGAAGAATGCATGGTAATTTGTGTCAGAAGCGAATGAGAACGACACAGTCGAGAGGGTCTTGTGTTTGTTCGAGTGGAGCAGTTGGCTAAATGAGATGCTGAGTAAGAGCTTAGAAAACATTACAGGACAATCTGAAGAACCCTGAAAGATTAAGGTTCTTCATTTAATGCTGGGAGCTTTTGTATCCCACCAAATGAGCAAAGCTTTTTTTGTAGTTTTAAGTTTGGGAATCTTTTGAACTCTACTGTTCAAGTATTAGGGTAGTACAATACAACTGCTGTGAAAATGGCTGTTATGGGGTGTATAAAAATCATTTGCTGCCAAAAACAGGATGTGAGCTCAGAGTGAAATTTCACACTTTCAAGAATATGATGTGGGTCAAGTCTTTCCTAATGAAACTTGGGGTGATTTAAGGTCCCTGTGCTCACCTAAACTGATACTCTGTAGTGAGGGACTGTATTTTATTATACTATTTGTCACTAGCTTGTGCTCTGTGGATCTTACTTTGTAGGTGCACGCATCATCATGGCGTGCAGAGACCTCGAGAGGGCGGAGGAGGCACGGACGGACATTTTGGAAGACACAGGAAATGAGAACGTGGTCATCAGGAAACTTGATCTGTCTGACACCAAGTCCATCAGGGCCTTTGCTGAAGTTGTTATCAATGGTATATGCTTTTTTTTTAAATCCACTTTTCCTTTCAAGAGCATACTTGTATGCCTCTTAAGGAGTAATGGACTCTTCAAGCAAACAGGGCTCACTAATTGCAGGGCTGATGTATAAATCCCTGTTTGTTCAGCCCCTCCACTGCCTCTGCTGCAGATAATTAGAGGCATACTGTAAAAGCATTTGAATTTAAAACCAGTTGTTTTATCAGATATGCAGTTTGTGTGGGTTTTTTTTGTTTTTTTCTCCAGAGGAAAAACAAGTGAATATCCTGATAAACAACGCAGGCATTATGATGTGTCCCTACTCCAAGACAGTTGATGGGTTTGAAATGCAGCTAGGTGTCAATCACTTGGGTAAGTTACTCTCAGTTTTGTATTGTTCTCTCTGCATTTTTACGCTTCTTTTTTGTTTTGAAATTAAGGCTCATGTTTCATATTTAGAAGCAGTCATTAAATATGTTTACACAGTTTGCTTGGCTACAACTTTTTCTGACAGCTTAGATTTGCCAGTTTACTTTAACGTGAACAGCTGACAGTTACACTGTGCCTCTGACTGAATTTATGCTAAGTTTGCCTGGTGACAGGCATATTTTCATAGTGAAAAAGGTCATTTTAAATCTGGCATTAATAACACATACGCCAATCTGACTGTCTCACCAAGCTAGGACAATGAACTAGAGTTGCTGCTGCCGGTGTTTCCTCCTTTATTGGACCATGGATTCTTCCTAGGTGATGTTTTCCTCCATGTTATTTTTGTCTCAGGCTGACGGAGCGGGAACACTCTGTGCTCCAGCATGGTCTCCCACACACATATGCAAACACACAGACATGTACAAATATCCAGAAATAAACCTGTGCACTTTGGCACATTCTTTATGTGTTCACATGCTCTTTTAAACAGTGATATTGTTACGCAAAATGGGAATTAATGAAAAAACAGTAAAGAAAAATGCTCTTATTAAGATCAAGAAGAGTCCCTCAACGTTTTGCAAACAAAAAAAGAAAAAGAAAACTTCTTGGCATGCATTGTATTGGGTGACACACTGTTTACCACATCAGCAGGAATAATATCCGGTGATAATGTAAACTTTCTGACTTCTTTTTTTTTTTTTTTTTTTTTAAAAAAATGACATCAGAAACAGCAGTATGCGACATTACGTGATGGCAGAGCTTCAGTTCATCCTTTGTCATTTTTTTTTTTTTTTTTTTTTTTTTTTTTTTTATAAATAGGACAGGGGGAATGAATGAGAGAAAGAGGGGGAGAGAAAGAAAGAAAACCAAAGGGGAGAAGAGACGGTGAGAAGGGGGGGGAAGAGAGAGAAAAAAAAAAAGAACTCCTGGGTCACCTGTATGGAGAAAAAAAAAAAACACAAACAAAAAAAACAAACAGAGGAGACAGCAAACAACAAAGAGCAACATAATAATAGAGAAAACAAAGCACCATCACAATAAACTAGCTAGTCATAGATATCAATATTTACTAAATAATAAACGATATTGTGCAGCACGCAAGATAGACAGCGCACAGTGTGCTTTGAGGCAGCAGCCAAGAAAGCTTTAGTCCGCGTCTGTGAATACCCATGTGTGCATACCTGTGTGGATCAGCATGCTTGCATTCCAAAGGTTTCTCCATGTAATGATCTGCTAGGGAGTGTGGGGGGGCCACAGCCCCGTCCTCCAGGGTGTGAAGCGTGTATGGAGGAGATCAAAACTCCAGACATCCAGAGGCCCCCAGAACACAAGAGACCATGGAAGACCAACAGAGGGGCAGCCGCGCCACTGTTCCAGTAAGAGCTGAGGAGAGTCCCAGATGAGGGCTCGCCCAGCAGCCGCGGAGCAGAAGTCAGGGGGAGTTGCAGTGACGCGCCCGTGAGCTCCGCCGGCCCCCAGCTGTGCCTGAGTGACCGAGCCCCAGGCCGAGAGGCCGGGGGCACCCCACCTCCAAAGGGGCCCGAGCGAGCCCCAGGCCCCAGGCCCCGACAAGCGGCCGCCAAGGAGTGAGCCGGTGTGTACCCGGACGCCCACCCCCAGACACAAAGAACCACCAACACACCGACACCTGAGGGAGTCCGCCACCGGCAGGGGAAGTGGTGGTGGGTGGAGATAGGCCTCCAAACCTTGGAGGGCCTGAGGTGTCCCCAGAGAGGTGGCGTCTGATACCCAACCTGACATATAGACACAGACATACAGGCACCCACAGACACAAACATCCATTCCCACCCTCATGCTCTCATATGCACTCACTCCACACTCAACCAACGTGGAGACAGACATAAAGAGACGCTGTACACACAATCACACTCCCCAAGCGTACTCTACAAACCGGGTCTAGGTACCCTTGCCCCTGGAGGGGGGAATTGCACCCAGACCCAGGTGGTGTTACCCTTTTCCCTGCGGTGGGGAGAGGCAGACCACCCCGACTCCGCAGCAGCAGGGAGGCCCCACACTCCAGACTGCAGTCGGACGGCCAACTCCTCCTACTAGCCCTCCCGCTCCAGCAGGCCGCAGAGAATGGGAGTGGGAGAAGACTCCAAACCTCCCTCCACCCACTCATTGTAGTGTTGATGCATATGTGTTCTAAGGTGTAATTAAAACCCAGGAGGGCATGGAGCTACCTGCCAAGGAGCAGCAGGTAAGCGCATGGTCCCTCCTGCTAGCCCTCAATGACTACGTGTATTTAAAATTGAGAGGTGGGCAACGATGCCAGGGGTGAGGTGTACACCCTGATGGTAATTTGGACTCCGTGATTGTGCCCACCCCCAAGATCCTATATGTATGTGTAATGAGAGTGTGAATAATGTGAATGTCTAAGTTGTGGGATAAAATTGAGGCAGAGGCAGCCAGAAGGGGACAGGGGGGGGGGGGGGGGGGGTAGCCTCCTCTGCACCCTGGTGACATACCCCCACTCCAAGGCCCTGCATGTGTGGGTGGTTGTGGAGGAGCGGGAAGAGGGAGGCAGCTGGAGATGGGGAGGGAAGGAAGGGAGGGGCAGGTAACCCCTCCCTGGGGCCAGCTCCCCCGCTGACCCCAGTAGGCACTCCCACCCTCCGCGACCCGCCAGGGAAGGGGGGCCCAGGCCCATCAGACCCCGGTCTGATGGGCCTGGGCCCCCCTTCCCTGGGTGCAGTAGCGCCCTCCGGCTCCACAGAGCCCTGGACAGTCCACCCAACCCCACCACAGAGAAAACTGCACCCACCCCACCATCCACACATCTTCCAGACTACATAAGACGGTAAACGCCCAGGCTGAGATCTTCCTCCACCTCTCCTGTATCTCCCCCTCCTGCAGAGAGTTCCTGAAGAGAAGAAAGCTCCTGCAAGATGTGACCATCCCCCCCACCAGTTGAAGAGCCCCCCAGGCGGCTCGACTTCTAATGAAGCAGAAAGCTCACAGCAAGGAAGAAGGAGTAGGAAAAAAACCACGAGATTTGCTTGAGATTGCGACTCCTGCGGTTGTAGAGTGCCATTTAAATTGAAAACGAGGGTGGCCAGGTTTGGTCGTCTAAATGGAGTCAGATTTTAGATTGTTCTCAGTCAGGTGGCTGGCTTTTTTATAAACTCCACAGGAAGAGCTACTTTATGTTGCATATGAGAAACAACCACACAAATTCCAGCAACAGGTATACAAGAAGCACAGCTAGTCACTGATGTGATTGGCACAGTTTCCTTGTGTGTCTTTTTTGCAAAATAGTAAAACTAATTATATTTGTTAAAAGGGTTATTATGCATACACTACACATTAACTGCTGGGTTTGCTTTGTTAATAAATTAACAAGAAAAGGTGTTCTAATTGTTTTCATCAGGTCACGTCCTGCTGACTTACTTACTCTTGGACCTCATCAAGCGTTCTGCTCCGGCCCGTATTGTCGTGGTGGCATCGGTGGCCCATACTTGGACTGGGCTTCGACTGGATGATATCAACAGTGAGAAGAGTTACGATGCCATGAAGGCCTACGGACAGAGCAAACTGGCTAACGTCCTCTTTGCACGCTCACTCGCAAAAAGGTTGCAAGGTGAGCTTTTAGAAAAGGAATATCCAAATGTGCATCATGAGGAATGAAGGCTATAACACATGGGTATCTTACAGCCATGATATGGCCACAGAAATGTGTAAAAGTGGAGCATGTGCAGACATCGTGTAGGCGGGTTTTGCTGAGAGACTCAGAGTCATGGAATCTGACTAATGGGATGAAGTTGTGCTGTTGAGTCAAGGAAGTAGATTTTTTTTTTTTTTTACATTTTTACATAACAACAGTCTGGCAGCAACAAGCTTAAACTTTCTATTAACGTCACCCTGAGTAACTTGCAGAAATACTTGCCTATGTCAGTACCTGTCTGCCTTCGTACCTACTCATCTGCCAACAGGGTCCCACTTCCACTTGAATGCTCTCTTTAATCCTCCAGGAGTAGAGCTCAGTCCATTAACTCAGAAATAAACTGAAGGTGTTTTAACAAAGGCTAACTTGTCTGTTGTTGTTTTCATTAAAAATAAAAAAACTATATTCACTGTAGGGACTGGTTGAAAAAAATGTTACAAACCTCGCTTAAAATCCCAACATGCACATATAAATAGCAGGTGACAATTGTTAGCACATGTTATTTGGCAGCATTTGTATGTGCTTGCATTTGTGTTGCAGGTACAGGGGTGAGCGTCTTCTCTCTGCACCCAGGGGTGGTTCAGTCTGACCTGTGGAGGCACCAGCACCAATGTATCCAAGTGGCGGTGAAGATCTTCAAGGTTTTTACCAAGACCACAGTGGAGGGAGCGCAGACTACCATTTACTGTGCTGCAGAGCCAGGTCTAGAGAGCCTGAGTGGAGGGTACTTCAGGTACACAGTCCCAGTATTTCAGTTAACCGCAAGAGCTTTTAGAGTGCCGGTGTTACCGTGCCCAGTGTTTCTACCTGGTAATAAAGGAAAAGTTACACTTGATGTAATGTTTTTTCCCCATTTTTTATAAGTTACATAAATGCAGTGCATAGTGTGTAATTCTCATTTTCTGTTTCTTTGTGTGTGCAGTGACTGCGCCCCTGCAAGGTGCTCAAGAACCGCCTCTGATGATGACTTGGCGCAGAAACTGTGGGAGGTCAGCTGTAACATGCTCGGCATCACCTGGCAGTGAAGACACTGTGTGTGAAAACATCATACTTTAAACAGCACTGCTAAGCACTTTTATACATGTATTAATGTTACTGTTTAAAAGAAAAGTAACAGGATTGCTCCAAAGACCATTTTATTTTGTAAATGATCTAAAAAAGCTGTACATTGTATGTTTTGGTGGGAAAAAGTGTTATTAAAAAGTGCATGATGCTTATTTCTGTGAGGGCATATCTTGTTCATTCCAGTCTTGAACAGCGAGATAGAGCAAAGTGTGGATCTGGTTCTGATCAGTAAAACTCAGATCATTATAAATGCTTGCAGTTCTACCTTTCCTCCTAACAGTAGAAAGAACTATTTACAGCATGGACACATATGGTTGTAAGTGTCAGCATGTAAGAGTAACAACTACATTGCAAAATTTTGCTCGTTTGTAACCTATAGACATGTTATGTGATGTGACATGTGTGCTTTGACACTATGACACTGAGATGAGTACGCTAAGTATAATGAAGAAAGGAAAGAAAAGTCATTATAAAGCAAATGCCAGAATGCTGTTTAGAAATCACATCTTAATCTGCATCACATGAGGGAGGATTTAGTGCCTAAGGAATGTGGAATAAGATAAGCCCATGACCAGTAATCTGTCTGAACAATGTGTGCATTCTGATTTAGATATACAGTCTCTGAAAAAAAGGATCTAGAACCCCTGATTGTAATTTTATGGATTTAAATATGTGATAAATTTAGGGGCCCTAATTCCTTTGTAACTATTTAGTTTTCTTATTTATTTTAATTGTGAAAGTGACTAAATCATTGCCAGTTTGCTGTCTGCTAGAGTGTTTTATCTTTATTAAAGGGGATAAACTTGTTTTTCTATACCTAATTCTAGTCCTCGACTAAAGACTTGTTTATTATCTTGATTGTTTTTCATTTTTCAGTCTATTGCTATTAATGTGTTTCTGGGATGATGGCTACAAATGTTTGCTTGCCCAAATATGTAAATAAAGCACAACTTCGATGGGATATATGATCTTACAGTATCACACCAATCCTCTTTATAGCCAGCTCCATTACATTCATGGATCTTCTTTGAGGTCTTCCTCTCTTCCTTCTGCCTGTCGACTCCAGAAAGTGTAATCGTTAAGAACACCTCCCCGCCTGCAGGGGGCGGTGCAGAGAATGATAACAGCGCATAGAATACAATACGCATGCGCTCCTAAAGTCTACGTCAGCTCTTTCTGTACAAGGGGGTGATTTGTGTCGTAGCTACGTGGCTCTCACTTCTCCGACTTTCTTACTAAACATCACGTAGGAAATAGGTAAGCTAACTGCCGCTTTTAAATACACATGTGTATTTTTCATCAGATAAATGTAACCAACTATAGTTGGGTTGGAACCTTTTGATTTTATTTTACATGTCGAGGTTTATTGCCAACATAACGCTACGTCGCCATAATAGTTAGCATATCTTAGGATAGCGTTAGCTAAAGTCGAGTTTTAATTAAATTAACGTAACATAACTGACTTAAAATCAGCTTCGCATGCTTGTTTTTATCGTGTTTTTTGTTTCTTTCTTAGAAAATGAGAATATATACAGTATATTTATAATAACAAAGTTGTTAAAGCTCGGACAGCTTAAGGCAACGTCAGCACTGAAACCAGTCCCAGCTTTAAGATTGACTTGTGTTGTTTCAGACTAAGCACCATGGATCAGGTTATGCAGTTTGTTGAGCCCGGCCGGCAGTTCGTGAAAGACTCCATCAGGCTCGTTAAGAGGTGCACAAAACCCGACAGAAAAGGTGGGTGTTGTTTCTTTTTATTTATGTCGGCTAGCCTTTGTTTGCTGGAAACGAAAATGAATATATAAATTTGAACCAATTGACTAGCAATTTCCGGATCCAAAGAGCTCAATTCTTTAATAGGGACATTGTATTATTTCCAGTATTTTTAACAATGATTACTTTTGCCCTCACCCAGAATTTCAGAAGATTGCAATGGCCACAGCGATTGGGTTTGCCATCATGGGATTCATTGGTTTCTTTGTCAAGCTCATTCACATCCCCATCAACAACATCATTGTGTAAGTAAACAATTTATGATAAACAGCATCACGCAGACCGTCTCCGAACAATTTTTAGATAATATCGTCTAAAACGTGCTCTCATCTGGCTCACTGATAATTGGGGGGTTAGGGTTTTCCTTTGTATTCCTCTCAATCTGAGTACAGCTGGTCATTCAAAATTAAAGTCAGTGATGACTCTACAGACAATGAGGGTAACTTACTGATCCAGACCCACTTCTCATTATCATCTGCCTTTACTTGTTGTTATCTAAGTTCATCCTCAATTTCACTCAGTACAATATATATGTATTTTTATTTTAAAACTCCTGTAATGTCTTAATTTTATAATGAAAAAATACTGCACTTTGATCCAGAATTTCTGCCATCACCCTTGAATCTTGTGAATCACTATGGCTCTACCATTAATTGTTACAGTCATATGTTATAGCTGGTACTAATACTATATTTCCACAGACAAATTTAACATGATTGCATCTTTTATTTAAGTCTCTGATCAAGTTTCTCTTGTATGTAAATTTCATGAAATGGATGATAAAATGACACAAACTCTTCCAGTGATTAATCATTTTTATTACACAAAACACAGGATTTAAAAAGTCACACCAGTACTGTTGGCAGTTGTTTGTGTACAGTAGAAGACAGCATAATAATACTGCTTAGGCTGTTATAAAAAGTGAGAATATGTGAAAAATAAGGTGCATTTGTGTTCTCCAACTTAACATCCCCTTCTCTGTTTTTCCTTCTAGTGGCGGTTAGGTCCTGATCACTCAGACTTCATCTCGTGGGGACAGGAGATGGTGGTGCAGTGTTAACAGCTGGTGTGATTGGGGGGGAGGGGGGATTGTCGGGATGGCATTTTTACATTCTGTGCTCAACATTTATATGTCACTGTGTAAATAAAAATAATTGGAAATCTGATATGTCCCGTCTACTCTATCAACACAGCACCTTTTTGCAGTAGCTTGGTTTTTACCTTTTGTAAATCTGCAATCAAAAGGCACTTTTAATTAGGCATTCTCAATTTGATTTAATCCATAGAGATTGCTAACAGCCACAGAAGGCAGGCCCATCGTCTTGACCTCAAAGGCACACGCAGGATGCTGCTATGCAAAGGATATCTGGACACACGTAGGCAATAATGTGCAGATATTAAAACAGAATTGTTCATTTTGAATTTAACACTGCAGTGTAGAAGCTCAAGGTAGGAATAGAGTTTAACTGTATAGTGCCACTTCACGTTACCATCAGAGTAGTAATAATTTGGCATTCACGACTATTGTGGTTTGAGTATGTTATTCAAAAGACAGTGGTCACCATGGTTACAGCAAAGAAATTAGCTTTTCAGCATTAGATTTTTCATTTATATCTGAGCGAACAAAAATTAAAAAGCCTGTTCAAATGTGTAAAACCTGAGTTTTTTTTTCCCGTAGCTGATCTGGAGAAACTAGGTCACAATTCCACATTTTTCACTTCCATTAAGAAAGATTTCTCTTCTTTGTCATTCCCCGTTTTTACCGATGCCCATGCTCCAAAGAAGAGGCTGGTCTGTGGTCACGGTTACGGCCTTCCTGGGCTTTCCGGGGTCAGTGGGCTCATAAGTGTTGGAGGTGCTTACTAGCTTGCCAAACTGCAGGACGTCATTATCTGGACAGAGGAGACAGAAATAACAATTACACACAATACTAATGGCAGACCAAGTGACACCACACTTAATGCTCTTTGGCTGTTCATTATATTGCTGCATGCCAGAGTCTTTTTCTTTTTGAGAAGTGGTCTGGATCAACATGGTCTTGGATAACAATTGTGAGGCAGGGTGGTCCGCATGACTTTGGATTGTGTAAAGCCGTGTGAGGCCACACGTGGTTTTACAGCCAAATCCACAAAGGGTCTTGAATATCCCTACTTTGTGATTACTGCAGTAATCACAGTCATTACAGTTATGTCCTCATTTTAATTGCCAGTAGCAGGGAAGGTAACCACTAGGGTATACAAGTCACATACCACATTTTCTTTTGTTTTGTGATTTTATACACAACAAGCCTTCAGTACTTTCCCAAAAACGACAAATGATTTGACTAAAGCAGCTGTCCAACAGTGTCCTCAAGTGGTCAAATTAGGAAACTCAGTATCCATGCAACCCACTGTAAGACAAATTTTGCCATCTGCTGGTCCTTTATTGGGAACTTATTTAGCCTTTTGCTGTAGAGAACTAAATTCATTTCAGCCTCCTTACACTGACTCCCACTAAGCTTTAGACCTGATCTTAAGAACACAGCAGGGTATGAAGAGGACTGGTGCAAAACCAATCACATTGTTAAGAACATAATACCGCTTTTTACATCTTTATATTTTGCTTTAAAATAATACATACAGTAATTCACTGAAACATGACAAACATAGATGGAAATACAATACATAAGGCAAAAACTGACAAGCTTCAAAGTCACCATCTGCTAGGACCACCTTTCTTGCTTTGTTTACGTACTTCTTAAATGGCATTGGAAGCTCTTCCTTGGATGTCTGCTGACTTTTGTTTATTTTTCTGTGGAGATGATCCCACAGTGCTTTAAACATTTTGCGGCCTGGGCTCTGAGGAGGCCATTTAATCAGTGATAGCGGTCCACTGTGGTTTTCTCTCCAGGTTGGTTTGGGATTGTCATTTTTTCAACATTATTATGCTGAAAAATGAAGCAGATACTTTTCAAATGGTACTGAATGGTGTGTTAACTCCATCAGTTTTAACAAGATCTCCAACACCACTGTATGAAATGCAGCACCAAACCATGACAATGCTGCCTCTGTGTTTTACTGATGGCCGTAAACACTCACTGTTCACCTCTCTCGTGACCTCCTCCACATGCTGCCAATGATTTGAGCCAAACAAATCATCATGCCATGATTTTCAGTCCAATTCTTGTGTAATTTGGCATACCTCAGCCTTCTCTCTGTGTTTCAATTAATTAAGAATGGCTTCTTGACAGCCACCCTTCCCCTGAGACCATGTCTAATGATGTTTTTGACAAACAGTAGAAGGTCCTGATGGGTCTTTCAGGTCCTGTGTCAGATCTTTGCTGGATAATTTCCTGTCTCTTAAGGACATGGCTGTCAGACACTGATCATCTGCTGTACATAGTTTTTTAGTCTTGCCAATTCTTCTTTTGTCCTCCGCTTGTCCAGATTTTTACCTCTTTTTTTTTAAAGAATGTACTGCACACCACCATGAGATATATAAAGGTTTTCTGCTAAGGGCTCTTTGTGAATCACCTGGCTAGTGCAAAAAAATTATTTTATGCTTATCAAACTGTCATCTTTGGTATTTTTTTCACAGATTCAGCTACAGAAATCCAAACAAATTGTGTGTTTAAGCAGGCTAGTAATAAAATGTCTAAAGATAAATGTTTAAATTGATTCTTTGCTCACTCGTCTGTTACATGTAAACATAAAACTGGTTATTAAATAGAGTTAGGTGCTTTTCTTAGGTTTAAATGAGAAGCACTCCTTCGAAAATGGTCAGGTAAAAGGACTGGACTGAAAATGAGAGAAAAAGTAGCCGATGTCAAAAAACAAAACAAAAAAACATTTGAAAGACCCCAAGAAAGCCTGGATAACTACTGGATCCAGACTGCTTTCACAATAAATGAATAAATAACAACAGTCTGTCTCACTGGAAGGAAAATGTGAGGGGTGGCTCAAGACTTTTGCACAGTACTGTGAATATTAATCTAGGCAAAATAACAAATCACTGATCATGCTTCAATAGCCCCGAATGGCAAAAAATGTGAATTTGCACGTCACTTTTTCCATTAAGCGTTACATTTATTTACGCTGCATTAGCTCTGAACAAGCTGAGCTGACAAACACTGAGGGAATGGAGCTATTCAGTCGTGTCTAATATGAAAAGGCTACGCTCACGGTAGGAGATTTACACCTGGGGCTTTTTGTTATTTCCTTACTTTTAGCTGGTACTGTGTCCTTAACATCTGCAGCAAATTAACTACTTAAGAAATTTCTGAACCTTCAGTTTAGTAAATTTGCAAAAATTTACTTCAGTTGTGTTAATGAAGGAAAAACAGTTAATGTGGTTTTAAGATCTGAATGGAGGAAGGTTTTTTTTTCCTTTTGGAAAGCTTTGACCCGTTCATGTCTGAACACTTTCACAAAGCAAGACACAGCAGCCTCTCTTTTTTTTTAAATTTCCATTTGTTTTTGGTTTCTTAAATCCATCTTTATTTAATTCTCTGGTTTGCCTGCTTGGTGTCAAGTGTGCTATGATCAGTGTTTAAGAGTAAGTTGGAGGATGAGTTCTCATTAGTACTATAAATCACACTGCAAGCAGGTCTTTCTTTTTTCCTTGGGAAATTATTTCTGCTCTATTAAAATATCAATTTTAGAATTTTGTGGAAGCAAAACTGCCTTAACTTCAAAAAGCAGCAACCTCCAAAGTCTCGCTGACAAGAAAACATGCAAACATGATATACTTAAGTGAAAGAGCTAAACAGCACCTTGCAAACCACATTGATTTTTATTTTTTTTTTGCCTGTCCCGTTTGGCTCTTTTGCCATCAGAATTGTTGTCTAAAGGCAAAGAAAGATGCCCAACGGATTTACTTTACCAAATTGACCATCCCAGCCATCCCATTTGATTCACCTTTTATTGTTTATTTTATTTTCACTTGCTGAATACGGGACAGACTTGACTGGAGGAAAGAAGGGGAGAAAGAAAGAGGGAAAGAGAAACAGCTGAGAAGAGGGACGGGGGAGAAGGGCAAAAAACAAAAACCAACAGAATGGGCAGCAAAAAAAAAAAAAAAAAGCATATATCAATCACCTGGATCACCTGCTGAGAAAGAAAAAAGAAAACAAGCAGAAGAGAACAAGAGTAATAGAATAAACAACATCACAATGATATATGGGAATATGACAGTAAATACTAAATATTAAACATTATTGTGCAGCACATAAGATCAACAGAACACAGTGTGCTTTGAGGTAGGAGCCAAAAAGGGTGTAGTTTGTGGGTGTGATCACCCGTGTGTACACCTGTGAGCATGGACGCGCTTGTTTTTTGTTTTTTAAAAGGTTCCTTCATGTAATAATCTGCTAGAGGGTGTGGGGGGGCCACAGCCCCGTCCTCCAGGGCATGAAGCAGGTATGGAGGAGATCAAAACTCCAGACATCCAGAGGCCCCCAGAACACAAGAGACCAAGGAAGACCAACAGAGGGGCAGCCGCGCCACTGTCCCAGAAAGAGCTGAGGAGAGTCCCAGATGAGGGCTCACTCAGCAGCCGCGGAGCAGAAGCCAGGGGGAGTTGCAGTGACGCGCCCGTGAGCTCCGCCGGCAGCCAGCCGCGCCTGAGTGACCGAGCCCCAGGCCGAGAGGCCGGGGTCACCCCACCTCCGAAGTGGCCCGAGCGAGCCCCAGGCTCCAGGCCCCGATAAGCGGCCGCCAAGGAGTGAGCCGGTGTGTACCTGGACGCCCACCCCCGGACACAAAGAACCACCAACGCACCGACGTCTGAGGGAGTCCGCCACTGGCAGGGGAAGTGGTGGTAGGGGGAGATAGGCCTCCAAACCTTGGAGGGCCTGAGATATCCCCAGAGAGGTGGCGCCTGACACCCAACCTGACATATAGACACAGACATACAGGCACACACAGACACAAACATCCATTCCCACCCTCATGCTCTCATATGCACTTACTCCACACTCAACCAACGTGGAGACAGACATAAAGAGACGCTGTACACACGATCACACTCCCCAAGCGTACTCTACAAACCGGGTCTAGGTACCCTTGCCCCTGGAGGGGGGAACTGCACCCAGACCCAGGTGGTGTTACCCTTTTCCCTGCGGTGGGGGGAGGCAGACCGCCCCGACTCCGCAGCAGCAAGGAGGCCCCACACTCCAGACTGCAGTCGGACGGCCAACTCCTCCTTCCAGCCCCCCCGCTCCAGCAGGCCGCAGAGAATGGGGGTGAGAGAAGACTCCAAACCTCCCTCCACCCGCTCATTGTAGTGTTGATGCATGTGTGTTCTAAGGTGCAATTAAAACCCAGGAGGGCATGGAGCTACCTGCCAGAGAGCAGCAGGTAAGCGCATGGTCCCTCCTGCTAGCCCTCAATGTCTACGTGTATTCAAAATTGAGAGGTGGGCGACGACGCCAGGGGTGAGGTGTACACCCTGATGGTACTTTGGATTCCGTGTATCGTGCCCACCCCCAAGATCCTATATGTGTAATGAGAGTGTGAGTAATGTGAATGTCTAAGTTGTGGGATAAAATTGAGGCACAGGCAGCCAGAAGGGGACAGAGGGGGGGGTAGCCTCCTCTGCACCCTGGTGACATACCCCTACTCCAAGGTCCTGCATGTGTGGGTGGTTGTGGTGGAGCAGGAAGAGGGAGGCAGCTGGAGATGGGGAGGGAAGGAAGGGAGGGGCAAACCACATTGATAAGTTTAAGTAGCCAAAATATGTTATTTAAGATTTTCTACCACATTTGAATTTAAAGGAGGCCAATATTACAATTACTGGGGGCTGCAGGCACCTGTGCATTCAACCAGTCATCAATTTATCAATTATCCAGTTAACCAATCGTGTGGCAGCAGTGATGTGCATAGGGAATCTCAGTTAATGTTCACAGGAAACATCAGAAAGAGGGACAAACTGAACATCGATGACTTTGATGATAATGATATTGTTGATACCAGATGTACTGGAGTACTGTTCCTCTCCTTGGATTTCCAAGTACAGCAGTCTTTGCTTAGAATTGTGTGAAAAGTATGAAACCACGACAAAAAAAAGTAACATCCAGTGAGCAATAGTTTTGCTGAAGAAAATGTCTTGTTGATGAGAGGTCAGAGAATGGTCAGACTGGCTGGAGCTGACAGAAGGGCTGAGGTAACTCGGATAACAAATCTTTATGACTATTGTGAGCACAAAAAGGATCTCAGAGTTCACAAACATCCAACCTCGAAGCGGGTGAGCTGCAACAGCGGGAGCGCACATAAATAGAAATATGGAGCGGCAGCTGGCACAAGCTCACAAGAAACCGAAGAACAGAAAAACACAGCCTGCAGAGTGACGCAGATGGTAGGGTCAGAAATTCACATCAGCACCAAAGTGCCCTGTGTCAACAGTCCAGGCTGGTGGTGGAGCTGTAATGGTGTGGGAATGTTTTCATGGCAACACCAGTCAATCAAGGATTAAATTCCACCCCACTGCAGCTGGCTAAGTGCAGTCTATCCCTTTACACCCACAATTTACAACCTATTGTCTAATGGCTACTTTCAGGATGATAATGCTCCGTATCCTAAAGCAAATGGCCACAGAGGCTAACATCTGGATCCAACATCAAACATCTGGAAGGCGGAAGAGTGGACGATTTGCACGATTAAAGTGCAGCTACAAAACAAAATAAGAAATAAAACATTCTGCAGACATTAACTGATGCAATCATGTTAACATTTTGTAGAAGCTGCGCAGCAAAGGGAGGTCCTGCTCAGTATGTAGCATGGTGCTCCTAATAAAGTGTTCAAAGAGCACATGCTTCCCCCCAGAGCTCACAACAGCAAAAAGCTGTTTTGTACACAGGTGGGTAGAGCCGAGTACTACATCTTTATATGTAAAATCTTAACAGAATATAGTTAATTAATAATGTATGAAATCAAGTGTGCAGTCATGCAAAGCAAAGAACAAAAACATCGTACGTCATTAACTTTTTAAAAAAATATGTGCGTGTCGTGTTTCTTACATAAACAGAATATAGTTAGTTTTAATAAACGAATCATATTTCAAAAGCATAACTTTAGCAAAAGTCTAAATTAATCATTAGGCTGCAAGTCTCTGAATATTTTAAGGGACATTTTTCCTCCAGCCTCAGTAAATTGGGTGCCAGGACAACTACTATGCATCATTAGTGCAAAAATATCTTATATAATCTGGGCTTTTTCTTTTTCTCTTTTTTTGAGGCTTTTTGCATTTCGATACGTCTTTAATGGTCGACACTTAGACACGCATACTTGGAATCTTATAAATGTGAAGTAGCTTTATATTTTATATGTATATACACACACACACACACACGCACGCACGCACGCACACACATTAGTCATACTACTATTGCACAGTAGTAACCTCAAAGCACCACCTTGCGTTGCCTTGGCACACATGTGAAGATGCAAAATGTGAATAGCATTAGATATTAAGAATTTTATAAATATGCAAAAATGGTTTTGGTGCAATCACATCACACAAGGGTAAAAAAAAATGAACACAAAAGAACAAAGCCAGCAGAGAATGAAGCAAATCATTTGTCCACAGGCGCCTGCACGCACATCAAACAGGGACAAAGAAAAATCCTATTCTGCTTCAAAGACTGCCAAACAAGCATGGTTTTAGAGCAGCTTGACTCAGAATAAGGGTGGTGGGGAAATGAGTTGTATGTGAAGTTGCGTTACTTAATAATTGAGCGAGCACAGAGTCAGGCTCGCTATACCCTGGGTGTACGAGAACAATGTCTGACTGCGTTTAAGTGCCGGCTTTAAGGTTACTCTCTGTAGGATAATGTGTTTCCACCATGTTCTTAGCAACTGGGAAAAGAGGGTGAAGTCAAGGCAGATACTGTCGGATTATGAGTTCTGGACTCTCTTAAAAATGTGAAATCAAAAGGCTTTAAAAATACTTTTCTCACATTCTTATTAATGCACATGAGGGGGGTTACTGCCACGGGAGGAACAGTTCTCTTACTTTACATTTCAGATTTCTCTAACTATCTTGTTTGCTTTTATAACATTTATTTATTTATTACATGTACAAGAATATGGAGTGTTTACATCTAAATGTTAGAGGCTTTGAGTAAATTTTGGAGCAGGGTTACAAAAAGTGTGCACTAAATCAATGAAACAAGATTTATACCAGTGTACCGGTAATGTGATGTGACAATAAAAGTGATTTGGTTTGATTTGAACTTTGATAAATCGTAATGGCCTTAACCCAACAGGGTTCCAAGACCAATTATCATAATTATCAATCATCATCCAAATGCAATGATCATAAAACATCTACCTCTGCATACTGCCATTAAACTAAAGTCACTGTGAAGCCTTTTTCTGTTGTAAATAAAAGTGGAAGCTGTTCTTAAAAGTACCACTAGAGGCAGCAGAGCACCACAAGAATTAGGAGTCATTACCAAACAGGATGTCAGAGTGGCACCTGCATCTACTGACACACATTATCTCTGTTTTTCCTCTCCAACACACATCCATTTACAGACCTACACCCACACACACTTACTTACAGACACACTTATGCTCATGTGAACTTCACTGAGCATAAAAGGCATTAACAGTGATGTGACAGTAAATGAATATGGGGGTTACTCCCAAAGAGGGAACAGTTTTTATAAAATATTTGAAATTTGAATTTGTTTATTACATAATGTAAAAAAAAGGCAATTTTTAGGGGCTCTATGGCTTTCTCTAAAACTTTGGCGTAAGGCTGCAAAAAAATGTGCACTACATCTATGAAATATGCCAACACTTTGATAAATAAAAATGGCATGAGGCACTGCTCAAAAACAGGCTTGCAAAGCTTTACAAATATGCAATTATCACAATATTTCTACCTCAGCGCACTGCCATTGGACTACAGTCAATGTGAAGTGTTTTTCTGGGGGAAATAATCGTGGAAGTAATTAAGAAAAGTACCACCAGAGGCACCAGAGCACCACATGAGGAAGAATTAGGAGTCATTACCAACAGGATGTCAGAGTGGCACCTACATCTACTGACACACATTATCTATTTTTTGTGTCTCCTACACACATCCATTCACAGACCTACACACATACACACACTTACAGATACTCTTATGCGCGTGCAAACTTTACTGAGCACAAAAAGCTTTCAGATGGCTTCATTAGTAATCCCCTCCTCAAAGCTGATACCGATCAATAACGGCCCCCTTTGCAGAGGGGACCGAAATGAGCGTTGCATCCTCCAGTGATAACAATGGAGATGTTTGCTGCCTGTAATTGCATTTCCAGCGCCACAGCTGAAAGGACCCGTCAGCTGTAAGTAGACCGTATTTACACAACAAATTGCCTTAGAGAGAGGCTGGGCGAGAGGAGAGGAGAGATTCCCAGACGTTTCTGGGGCCATTTTTGTGTTTGGGGGCCATTTTTGAGAGCGATAGAGGGTGTGAGAGGAGAGACTGTTGCTGGTTTATATTTTTTTCTTCTCTGTAGTCTTTTCTATAAAACAGGCTTAGAAACGCTAAAATATGGAAACGAATTACGTTTGATGCAAACTAACCACAGACAGCGCAGTGGTCAAGGTTACCGCCCTCTATCTAAAGCTGCAATTTATATAAAAACTAGAAGATTATACTCAAATTTGAGTCTTTTTACTGCAGGTGCAGCACTTGTTAGAAATCATTTTTAATTTTCAGTCATTGTGAGCAGGAAAGAAAACACTTCATCATCATTTTGAACAACGGAGATGCTGATCAGTGTCAGGGTGAGTCTTATCATTAATGATTGTGTTTATTCATGATCATTTTTCTAATCGCTCATGATAAAGAGCAGGATTTGTCACTGGCAGAAAAAATGGAACGCAGCACACATGTGCAGAGCAACGCCGAGCTCGACACAAACAGAAACTGGTTGTTTTTTCCCGCCCATTACGTATAAATGCATTTAGCGATGCACGGGTGTCCCCTTTTTAACATGAAACGTCAGCGCGAGGCAAATTAAACTCATTCTCTCGGGGGGGCAGATCCTCCACTCCCTCAGAACAGTGTGCTATCAAATTTCCTCGCGCTTCACGGCGCGAGAGAAAGTCATTTTGTATAAATTATGTTTACCCGATACTGAGCTGTCCAAATTACTAAAATGAGGTCAATGTATGACCGCGTTTCACACAATGCTGCAGCTCACTCACCACACTGAGAACAGCATCATACAATATGTCATTGCATTTGACTGTGAAGATGCTTTACCTGTTTAAGGTGAAACCAAAGAGATAGATACATTAATATAAGCTTTTTAGAAAATATCTGCTATGACCACCTTTATTCTTCAACACAGGCTGAACCGTATTATTGAAGCTTTCTTGTAGTTTCTTTAATTAGTCCTCAAGTCTCAAGGCTTCTTAAAGGAAATTCAAAGCTCTTCTTTGGATGTTAGCTGCCTTTTGTTGTGATCTGTCAAGATGTTGAGGTTCAGGCTCTATGGAAGCAAATCCATGACATGATAATGTTCCCCGGAATTTTTTTCTATCCATCTATACTTTTATTTCATTGGTAGTGTGTTTAGGATCATTGCCGTGCTGAAAAATGAAGCTGTTGATTAAAAAAATCTGAGGGTACTTTTTTGGGTTTGTGACCCCAGCAATTTGGATTAGATCTCCAACACCACTGGATGAAATTGAGCTGAAAAACCATGACAGAGCCCCCACCATGTTTTAGAAATAGCTGTAGACAAAGTTGTACCTCCTCTCCAGACCTCATAATGGAGGTACACAATTGACGGATGGATTGGCTTTACATTTGGATTAATGCGTCTTGAGGTCAAGGTCACTGGAACTCATCTGAGATTTTTAGCAGATGATAAGAATCTGAAAGTCCTAGGTGACTTCCTTCTTCAGTTATTGCATTTACCAAGATTTTCAGAAAATTTGACCTCTGACCTTGACCTTGATTTTGAGGTCACTGAGACTCAAACTCGTTTGAGATTTTCAGTAGATACAACCTATAGCATGAATTTCAAAATTCTACACTGCCTCATTCTCGAGTTATCAAGTTCAAATTTGGGTGTCCAGCCTGCCAGCCTGCCCGGCAGGGTGATGGCAACACCCCATCAGACTTTTATGGCTGAGGGGTAAAAATTGCAAGAGGCTAAATATTTTTGCACAGTAACTAAAGTCTGGAGATCGTTGAGGCAAAGAGAAGAAGAAAGCTGTATCTTACTCAAACAGAATACAAGAAAATCCGGATTTGTATTTTCTCTATTTTATTTTCTCGGAGAGAACAACTTTTCAGGTTTACTGGAAGAAAACCATTCAGATGCAAAACTACACAAGAGCTTCTCAGTTTTGTTTGTACAGTTGATTCAAATCCTTTGGAGTGTGAGCAATGATCACTCTGCATGAAAGAGCGGGGAAAAAAAATAATCAGAAAACTAAAAAAGTGCAAGTCGTTTCAGTTTTGCCAGTGGTAGCAAGCTCACGCCATCAATAAGACAGGATTTCAAAAATCACTGACATGAAAAACGTGACTGCATTGGGTTTAGGCACCGCACATTACATCAAGCCTTGATTTCATTGCAGCGCTGCCGTTCGTTCTATCCACCTGAAAATTCTCCTTACATTTAAGGTTATTTATTGGCCGTGACATGAGCAAATATGTGCACTAGCACTCTTAGCACCATCTGCTGTGCAATGATAGCCGCTTCTATTAAATGTTGCTGGGTTTTAAGAGTGTGAGGTGACAAACACTGTTATGGCTTCAGTTGACCTTCAGATAAGAAAACTCATCTCCGCTGAGAATGTATAAGCAATCAGTCGACAGAAAAAAACCCACGGAAAGAGGAGCAAATTATATATTTTGTTATTAGAATGTGATTGTGGGGGATAAGTCACTGGCTATGTGTTTTGCCTGATGGGGAAGTTGAGCAGATGAATTAATAGGGCCCATGCGTTTGTGTAAATTAATATGCTGCCATGAATAGTTGAGCATAAGCATTTCCATATTGCGTATGAGCGTACCTGTGTGTTTGTCTACACAGTGGGGTGTAGCTAATGGATATTTGGTCTAAAATATGTGAAAAGTGAGCCTCTTTACTCCCCTGCCTCCTTTGCTAGTCTGCAGCTCCACTGGGGGTACTAGCAGCAGTTCAGATCAGGCTGCTCTTCATTTCTGCCCCTGTGTGTGATGTGCAGAGCGTCAGAAATCTACAGATCCATAAATAAAACCATAAAACAGCAGTTTTCCCTCCTGCTGCCACACTGTGCTGCTGCTACAGAATACATACACTTTTCATTTCCTCTGTCTAGCGCTGGGTGAGCCGGCGTGGATGAGAGGGGGAAGAAATGCGAGGGAAGGGAATAAGTTTGAAGTGGGATGGGGAAGTAGAAGGGCAAACAGAGGAGACGCCATTATGTAGGAAGGTGTAGCAATGTAAGAGAGGAAAATGCATACGAATAAAAAAGAAACACGGAAAGATAAAGGGAGACCAGATGAATTTCTTTAGACTGAATCCCTGAAAGCGAGACAAAAGCACGCGGCGAGTACAAGCAGAAAAACACAGACAGCGACGAGAGGGAAAAAAAAAGAGATAAAAGAATAGAAGAAGGTCAGGGTGCATGTTTGCATCTTGAGAAACAAAAGGAAAAGGAACAATGTTACAGTAAAGATGTTTGCCTCTGGCAGGGACACTGGGTCAGACCTTGCTGAACCAAGTTTGTCAGACATATCTATCTGTTCGGCTACAAGATAAAGTACATTGCTTTGCCCTTCTTTGAAAACAATCCTTCCCAGTATTTAGAATGCTTCCTGAATACTGATATCTCCGGCTACACAAAATGCCAAAGGCTTAAGCTGCATGACTTCATCTTAGCCAGTCAAGCAAAACTTTAAAGACAGTCCTGTCAACATACTATCCGTAGATTTATTGTTTCTGAATTCATACCAAAATATCCCCCTCCTGCTGTTTCACACATTTTATCAGGGAACCAAATGCCTTCCTGCTTTTTCTTTTTCTTTTAATAACGTTGCTGAATGTTTTTGACGAGTCTGAGCCAGACACCGCATTTCAAATCCTCACTTAAAACCTCGACACAACAAAAATCCCCGCTGCTTTTATCAATGGAGTATTAGTGAAGTCTGTTTTCCTCTCTTCAGGCAAACTGTGCAGCAGGAAGGCTGTGTAAGTCTGTCCTCATCACCAATGTCTCATGTAAATCAAAAGTCATTGTTGAAAAGTCCCCATAAAGTGCTGAAGGTATGATTAATTATGCTCACACGGAACCAAATCCATGGCAGCGGATATTAATTAGTCTACATGCAACTCATTCTGCATGTCTAAATGGTCAAAATACTATTCTTCATGTTCACAGTGTAACAACAAAAAATATGGGGCATGTAGTGAAATCCTTATTAAAACTGTCTCATTTGCATTCCAATGTGTTTTTGAAGGCGTACATTTCATAAACAGCATGCTCTCATTAACAGTGAGGGCAAGCTTTCTAATCTTGCCCAAAGTTTACTTTTAATTAAGTTTTCTCAATTGCTCCAGCTCTCTGAGAGACTTTGCCACTGAACTCCATCTGTGTTCATGTGTTTGTTTTTTATCAAACTCACCACCTGTCTGTCTTGAACGTGTGTTCATGTGTCTCGTGTTGGGTGGTTTTGTTGAGGGGTGAGGTTTGTGTAAACTCAAATTTACTTTTCTATTTTATGGGAGACAAATTACTGATCAATGCAAATTTTAAATAGCACCATTACCTGCTATGTGCTCGATTAAGATTTCTAATCTAACCATGTTTGGTCTGCTTCCATCGTGACTACGGATCGATGTGCTTCAAAAAGGTATGAGAAGTTATTGTTTTCCTTCCCAGGATTTGCTGCTACTCCCAGAGCTCATACTGAACTGGGAGGAGAAAGTGTAATATGATGCTCCCTGTTTCTGGGAGAAAATTGACTTGACTATTAAGGACCTGATCTTATTTAATTCATTCAAAGCTATTTTAACAAGTCAACATATTTACACGTTTTAAGTCATTCATGGATTTTTAATGACATGTACACTGGATATAAATCTCAATAACATCTTGATGCATGCTCAATCATCCAGGTAAGGAAATCCCAAAAAGGGGATTCTGCTCATCTGGATGTAGTGTTTTCAGTGGGAGAAACGTTTTGTCACTCATCCAAATGACTTTTCTGGATGAGTGACAAAATGTTTCTCCCACTGAAAACACTACATCCAGATGAGCAGAATCCCCTTTTAAATCTCAATAAATCTTTTTTTTTTTTTAAATATTCATAAGAGGTTAAAACATTGAGCACAAGTTGGGTCTCATTAGGTGATCATTGAGTGTAAGTTTCACTAAAATCAGACTGATAATTTTGGAGGAGCAGCTATTCCTGTGAACAGTGGATGGAAGCATGGACAACGCATCCCTCACCATGGCACAAACTCATCAGTCCTTTGGCCAGCTGAGCTAACAAGTCACAGTGCATTTAATCATAGCAAATGATAGCTATATTCTGTAAATACATCACACGAAGTCCTATTTACAGTATATACACTGCATGTAATACTATGGTATACAATACACGTAGTCATGGTATATCAGGTGCTTAGATGGTATTAAAATAAGGTAAATACAACCTCAGATGAACAACACATATTACACTTTTTCATTATTTGTTTACCCTAAATTAGGCTAAAATGGAGAACCAGTATGTGGGGGAAAAAAGTACATCCTCACTCCTTTCACTGGAATTAAGAGGATAGGCAGCAGCCAGGAACTGCTAATCAAATGCATTTGACTTAAAGCAGAAATTTTGGTAGTTCACGTCCTCGTGTTTTAACACTAACGTCGAGAAGCAAAGACATCAGCTTATGAAAAAAAAGAAAGACATCTTATAAATAGAAATATATATAAAAACATCTTATGTCCCGATAAGTAAAAGCTTTAAATTAATAGCAGGTGTATTTTGTTTTTACTATGACTGTAAAATACTGTGACATTGAGCATTTTCTGAAATCTAATTTGACAAAAGCTCCTTTAAATAAAATGAATACAGATAAAACTATTCAGCTATGACTGTCATTTAAAAACCAGTACCTGTGCGGGAGATGAGATTATCAATGGTCCTTTACTAATGCGAAGATCATGAGATAAGATAAAAGACCAAAAGAGTCTGTGCAGGGACGCACTTCAAACTTCGTATTTATGGATGTGCCAACATGTGGGTACCCGTGGAACCTGAATGGGCTGAACGTGCTATCCTATTATATCGGTAGAGACAGGTACACTAACTTTTTTTTGGTCTGAAATATGTGAAATTTCACCTCTTTTGGTGCTTTCATTTAAACCAAAACAGGTAAAATTGTTTCAGAATTGCTAATGCACAGAGATGCAAAAGTACTAACTATTGCCCCACCATGCCATTTTAAGAATGCAGTATTTTCTTCCCTTTAATACACATAACTACAGTGATAGTGGGTTTATGTGCCCACAGATGTGACATTTAGAACTTTGAAGACCTTGAAGAACCAGCATAATGTAGGAGATAAATCTTATAAAGTATTATACATCTCAATATTATAAGAATCAAATTCAATTCTAGTAAATTTTCTGCCGCAACAGAGATTTTATATTGATTTAATACCCAGCTCTGGTATGCTGTGTGTGCATGCATGAGCTGATGAGGAGTTCTAAAGAAGTAGTATGGTGGAGTACGAGGAGCTTATTTGCATATCAACTTGAATGGAAACCTTACAGTAAAAAGCCACCTCAGCCAGTCTGTCATCATTGGGCTGACAGCTATTGTTTATTGTCCATGAAAGTTTCTCTCGCCTGCATAACACAGACACACACACAGACACACACACACACACACACACTCATACACTCATACATATATATATTTACATACCCAAAGATAAAAAGAAGTCCAGTGTGCAGGGAAACACAACCAGTAGCACAATAAGGTGTGCTCACAAGCACATGCATACCTCCTAATACAAAACACAAGCATAGAAAAGACACATTCATATCCACCCACCCACACACTACGCAGGGAAGAGTTGGTTTGTGGATGACAGCTATTCAAATTTGCTGTTCATTATGATCCAAGCTAAGCCAAAAACATCATGACCAAGCAGGTTTTAATACACACAATCACACCGTGCCAAAAGCCATAACTCAGACCGTGTTGCTGCGGCATGAAAGCTTTTTAATATTAAGCTGTCAGATGGGAGAGGGCTGAGTCACAAAGAAATGACTAAGGAGGTTTTCTGCACACCAGTACATAACATGCATATTCAGAAACACGCACACATACAGTATAACAGTAAGTCAGTCATAGATTCAGACTCAATGTCTCGCTGACCTTCGTAACTATAATTATCTGTGGAGGATTTACTAATTTTTTTTGTGTGATTTAAAGGAGGTTAAAAAGTCACCTTTGGTGGAGTTTCATCTACAGGCAGTAGTAACCTTTGACCTCTCTATTTGCTTGTAAAGAAGCATAATAGATGGCAACCAGTGAGAAGCATAATGGGAAATGCTTCAAACCCAGAGGCATGACTGTATAGAACTTTGTCAAAACCACAGCAGCATTTCTGACAAACCTCTACATTGTATTTCGAAAACTGTGTGCATGTATTTAGACAAAGAGCTTGTTTATTTCCAGTTCTGAACACTACACAACTCCAAACCAAACCTTAAACCTTTGCTTTAAAATTGTATATAAATGCCATTTCTATTAGAAAGTCTTAAATGATAGAAATCTGTTAGTTCTATTAGATCATTTATGGTTCATATTGATTACTGTCTACATATAAGAGTAGTAGTAGTAGTACACTCTGTTTGCCAGCTGATCACATGGGTAACATGGAGATGCAGATGAAAGTCAGAATTAAGCTTGATATTGCCATATCCGTAGATAGTTGCCTGCCTTATTTCGATATAAAACATCATACCTTAACGTCACAAAAAAACAAACATGTCCCCTGGTGGCAATCCCCAGGTGAGAGGAGCTTTATTTACTTATATGTCAAAGATCATATGACTGTAGTGACTTCAAAAATCTCATTTTTACTTTAAATATACACAGGCCCAAAAAGCTGTGGAAGACAGCTCTTCTCAAAGACGCAATCTTAAGCTAAAGGCAACAGATTTAATGTGTCACACATTAAAACCGTGTGCGTTATTTAAAGAGACTCGGTCGTCTTCTCACATCTACACAGTTTTTATCCTAAATTTTGTTCACAGTTCATAAGTCTGTTTCGGCTTGAGTATTTTAGTAAATGAATGCATGAAAATTTTATCATTTTAATGGCTGCCAAGGAAAGGTCAAAGTAGCCTTCATATCTTATGATTAATGTAAATGCACTGAACAAAAGCAATATCCGAAAAGCAAAGGTAAAGTAGAAAATGAAAAATTAAGCCAATACGTAACCTTTTCAGATCTTCTGGGTTTTAAAATATTTAAGAATTTTAGTACATCTCATCAATAAATAGTTATTGTGCAAATTGCGTTCTTATATCCATGCTTTTCAGTCACTGCATTATTAAGGCAAACAACCCTTATATAAAACCCATTATTTCTCCATAAGGTTTTTCACTAAAGTGCAGTCACAGCATGCCAGCTCAGCTTCCCTCATATGGCAGGGTAATGTCAACTTGCAACTTTGAAACACAAATATATATATATCTTCCTCTAATACAGTTTTAAAAACTAACAGTGCATAAACACACATCAGCTGGCTTTAGCTACATTAAGGTGTTGGTGGGTTAATTACACACAAGTTCATTATGCATTTAAAAATGTTATTTTGCAAGATTTAGCTTTAGTGTTCGACAAAACATTAAAAGCATATTGTGTTAGGTCTTGTCAGGCCAGTAGAACACTTCTGGAGTAAAGTTGGTGTACGGCACCAGATGGTTGCTTTGTGTTTTGTGGGTTGTGTTTTTGAGCCACTATAGTACACTCACATCGTATGGGATCTGGGGAAAATGGATGTTGAATCAATGCCTTGGGCTTTGTGTCACTGAGCCATTCCAAAGCAAACGGTCCTGCTGAGGGAGGCAGCTACCATCAGTGCTCTGTTGTGTTTACAGTGACGTAGGTGAGTGCTATTTGTACCAGCCACATGACATGCCATGATCGAAAGTTTCCCAGAAGAACATTTTGTTGTAATGGAACGATCAATCAGTGATACTTGTCAGTGGCATTAATGTTGAGGCTCATCAGTGTATATTTGCATATTTTGACAGGAGGATAATGTGTCATTATTTGAAAACAAATGATATTTTCTGCATATTTAGAACACCTGCACAGCCTGTTGACCAGGTGTCCACATGATGATGCGCGGGCCGCAAAGAGAACAAAGGAAGCAACAAAAGTACTCGTATTACCTTGATTTTTGTGTATTTGACAAACTTTTTTCCAATGATAACTAAACAGGGTTGAGAAATGTAGAAAACAAAGCAGGCTATTAACATCCCAACAATAGTACTCAATGACTTCAGTATGCAATATCAGTATGTGTATGAGGCTTGGCAAGCTGAATATGCTTCCAGCTCTGCAAGGTTTAATGCCAAACACTGCTAAAGATTATAATCAGTGTAAATAAATCCACAGAGTGCAAAGCATACACCAAATAACTGTGGGAATTAATATGTTTCAACATTTGCACACACACACACACACACACACACACACACACACACACACACACACACACACACACACACAAGCACAGTGTGATCTCCAGGTTGCTGTGCTTGAGCAGAGGATGGCGGTGGTTTTCGTTCGGTAACTGCTATCCCGCTTTCTTAGCTGTGGGGCCTCAATGACACCCCTCTATGTCAAATTAATGTTACAGCAGTTATTTGCTATGGGCGGTCCAATGCCACTCATTTTCAGTAGGGTAGAGCAAGGGCAAAGGAATGCACTGCAGCAAAGAAAATAAGCAAGAAATGTAGAATGTGGGGCTACTTAATGCAAACAAATTGGTGGGAGCTTAAAGTATTACTGCAGGCAACATCATCAACAATCAGAGGTTGGCCAGCAAGAAGTTGGTCTGTATTTATGTGTCTGGGCATGACCAATAAAGAGTGCAAAGCACTCACCCTTATTTTGCATAATCGCTGGTATCAGCAACCCAGCTTGAGGTTTGCAAAGGATATAAGAAAAAATGGTCTCCACTCTATGTATACTGTTCCTTATGTGAGAAATATTTAAGCCTGTAACAAAGTGCAACATATTGCAAGACTTAGTAATGCATTATTAACTGAAAATAAATCATCATAAGAAAACTTTAAAAACTGCAACTATTACTCATAGTCACTTATTTTCAGGGGCTCATATGGCATTGGTTCCATTTAAGAAATCATAATCATTTCATTTTTAACACTCTGTTGAGAATCATTTGTCATATAGGCAATAGCCGTCTAAAATCTGGGACCCATGGGTATCACCCTTCTGATACTTTTTAGTTGCAGCTGCTGCTGTCTTCAGTAGATGGATGCTCATAGGTCTGCCTTCAGTTTTCTATTCAGGAAGTGAAATGCTTTCTTAATTAGATTGATACTTGGCCATATTCCACAGCTTGACCAGTGGAAACTCCTGGGCTGTGTTCACACTGTGCTTTGGATCATGTGTACTGTGAAGCGCTATCCACTCACCATGTACCAAATCTTTGGTCGAACAGATACATTTAGCTCAATAAATATTTGGACAGAGACAACTTTTTTCTAGTTTTGGTTCTGTACGTTACCACAATGAATTTTAAAACAAACAAGTCAGATGTAGTTGAAGTGCAAATTTTAGTTCAATGGGTTGAACGAAAAGACTGCATAAAGATGTGAGGAATGAAAGCATTTTTTTAAAAACACAATACCTTTATGCTGGCTTTTTTTTAGCAAAGTCCTAAGCCTTTCTATTCTTGAGGCTTATGAGTGGTTTGCACCTTGCAGTGAACCCTCTGTATTTATTTTCATGCAGTCTTCTCTTTATGGTAGACTTTGATACGCCTACCTCCTGGAGAGTGTTGTTCACTTGGTTGGTTGCTATAAAGAGGTTTCTCTTCACCATGGAAATTATTCTGCAATCATGCACCACTGTTGTCTTCCGTGGATATCCAGGTCTTTTTGCATTCCTGACTTCACCAGTGCTTTCTTTCTTTCTTTTTTTCTCATGATGTACCAAACTGTAGACTTTGCCACTCCTAATGTCGTAGCAATTTCTCGCATGGGTTTTTTCTGTTTTTGCAGCTTAAGGATGACTTGTTTCACCTGCATGGAGAGCTCATTTGACCACATGTTGCCTGTTCACAGGAAAATCACGTGTATGTGTGTGTTTGTGTTCACCAGGAATGTTAGTTTTAGCTGATATCTTGATAGTCAACCCTCTCGTTCAAATATAGGGACTGCTGGTGCCAAAAAAATCACGATGGTGATTCCCTCCTAAGAAGCAAACCAGTGGCTGACATCACACTGAATTCAGACACTTTTTATACAAAGTGGAGCAAAATATTTAAAAAGCTTTATGTTTCAGGTTTCACACATTTCAACCTCTCATTAGAGCTAAACAATTCTGTATGTATATATGATCAAGCAAAATGCTGCACTATGCCTTTGAAACAAGCATAACTTATACTTAGGTTCATTTTTAAGTCTCAACGGCACTGAGCAATGTGTACGTCAAGGGCCCCAATCCACCTCATCTACAGTAATAAATCTTAAGACTGCATTTTGTGCAGGTGGAAAAAAAAAACATATGACATTAAAAACAAGCATCAGGACAGCTTCCACAGATGGTTGCTAAAGTATTTGGTCCATGAAGGAACAGATGTACTGCTTGACATTTAGAAGTAGGACAATTTGGACAAACAAAATTAGACACGGCGTACAAGCTTGCAGAACAGCAGCGGATCAGAAGAGTTAAAACGAGCAAGGGGAGTAGAGCACATTCAAAGAAAACCTTCAACTTCCTGTTGGGGTCCAATAATAGAAAAAACACTACAGTGAAGAAGATGAAGAAGTAGAATTAGCATATTCAAACTGCTGGCCTGTCTGAACTATGATTTGCATATTTTCTCAGCAGGAAAGTAGTCATCAGTAGAAGAGAGGAAAATGTCTCACTTCCCACCTCCAGGTTAAAATTATTGCATACTATCTGCAGAAGGCTACAAAGCAGCAAAGCTTTAGCCCTTAAGCGTGTACAGGCATATGAGGAAATGGCTGCCATAGGCAGAAAAGGAAAGCAATCATTTCATTTGTATCAGTTGTTTCAAATGTCTTATTTCCAAGAAGGTGGACACTTGGGACATTCCCAAAAAAAGACTTAAATTATGAACTGAAATTATTGTATCTCATAAAATGTGTTTGTAAAAGAGATTTAGGATTTTCTTTTGATAATTATCACTGCACTGCTGAACACAATCTAAGCGACATCAGGGCTAATATTGTTGTTAATGTCGTTCATAACATAGCTGGAAAAGTCAATACTGGGACATGGCAATAATTACAGTTATCTTGGATGAAGAGTTCTAATTATATTCTCAAATGATCAGGCATCTGCTTTGATTATTTCCTTGCATCTTTATATCCTCTATGTATCCTTTGTCTTATTGTCTGGATTGCCTGAAGAATTGTAAGCCGGGCAGATTGCAATAAAGACTGCTGCTGCACATTCTGCACAAAAGGAATCACTTCATGTGACAAATGGGTTGCTTAATTTGGAAAGGTTGCCGTGTGTATGACAAAAATGTCATCCAGGACAACACAAAAGCACAAACGTAAGTTAGGCAGGGGCTGTGACTGTGTAGAGACGTACACATTTGGTGATACGGTTTACTCAGAAGCTTGTCAAAAGTCCAACAAGAAAACTGGTAAATACACAGGCGGGTTATTCACCATATTGGCAAGCATCTGCTGTGATGAAATGTCCTGAAGAAAAGAACACAATTCTGCTGTGCAAGCTTACTCTAGTGCACAATCTGCGATATCTTTTGTAATCTGATATCAAATAACTGAAACAATAAAAGAAGATGCACAAAATGGATCGGAGCAAAAAAATAAGAAAAAAAGGGCAAGAGCGCTTTTTCTTTGCAAATTAACAACAAACACAAATTTTAAAACATTGGGATGCTGGGGAAATGTAAATAAATACAAATCTCACAAACCCAGATTTTATTCACAGGAGAACATCAAAAATGTATCAAATGTTAAAACTGAGACATTTTACTATTCCATAATTTTTTGGCAGCAACACATCTCAAAATTGGGGCAAGGGGAAGAAACGGCTGAAAAGGTAGTGGTAATAAACAGCCGGAGGTAATATTTTGTAATTAATTAGCTTAGCTGGCATCAGGTCAGTAACACGACTGGGTATAAAAAGCTTTTCAGAAGTAAAGATGGGCACAGGTTCACCAATCTGCAAAAAACTGCATCTACAAATTGTGGGACAATTCCAGAGTAACGTTCCTCAATAAAAAATTGCAAGGACTTTAAATATCTCATCCTCTACAGTACATAATATCATCACTCAGGAGATTCTGGAGAAATCTCTGTGTGCAAGGAACAAGACTAAAAATCAGTGTTGGATGTCTCTAATCTTCAGGATGTCTCAATTTAATAGTTCATTATAACATTCATAAATGCAGGTTGAAGCTCTTTTATGCAAAAAAGAAGCCATATGTGAACATGATCCAGAAACACAGCTGTCTTCTTGTGGCCAAAGCTCATTTCAAATGCACCGAGGGAAAGCGGAAAAATGTTGTGTGGTCAGATGAATCAAAGTTTTAAATTCTTTTTGGTAAATGCAGGCGTGGAATCGTCTGAACTTTAGAGGAGAGGAAACATCCATCATGTTATCAGCACTCAGTTCAAAAGCCTGCATCTCTGATGGTATGGGGGTTGCATTAGTGCCTGTAGAATTGGCTGAAAAGGCACCATCAATGCTGAAAGCTTTAGAGCAACACATGCTCTCATCCACCTTTTCAGGAAAGTCCTTGCATATTTCAGCGAGGCAATGTTCAACCACATACTGCAGCATTACAAACACGTGGCTTTAAAGCTGAAGAGCCCGGGTGCTGAAGTGGCCTGCCTGCAGTTCAGACCTATTCACAACTGTAAACCTTCAATACATCCGGAGACTAAAAACCTTGTAAGAACACCTGGGACTATTGTGAAGCTAGAATCCTAGAAAAGAATTGTACAACATGGCACAACATTCCTCTCCTAAAAACTCCCAATATTAATCTCCTCAGTTACAAGAGGAGATGATTTTGGACTGTCATTAAAAGAAGAGGGGCTGCTAGATAAACACTATAATGCACTGCTACCATCAAATTCAAAATGAGCTAATATTTTTGTTAATATGCTGCATTTTCTCAGTTTAATCATTGCAAATCATTGCATTCTGTTTTTAAATTACATTTCACACACCGTCCCAACAGTTTTGGAAGTGGGGTTGAAAATGTATGTGTGTGTGTGTGTACGTATAAGTGGCTGCACAGTTGCAAGCTCCTGTTAAGCTTCCCTACAGTTTCCATAATCTGACATTTTCTGCTGCATCAGCGTCCTAAAACATCAAACGAATGAGATGTTTGACAGGTCTCCTTCTCTTCCTCTCATATGTCATCTCCTCATCGCCTTTGCTTCTTTCCCAAAATTTCACTTTCATCTCTTTGCATTTCTTCTGACTCAGCCACTCTTACTCTACCGTAACCCTCTTTGTCTCTCTTCCTACCACAGCCTCTTCACATTTCCCCTCAGCAGATCATTCTGATAGCTGCACTTTTATGAATGAAAATAAGCACAGGCATAATCTATGTTAATGGAGCCTTAACTTGATTATTAGACACAATGTGTCATAATCATTTAACATAAATTTAACAGCAAGAGAGTTTTGAGCATGCTCAACTACTGCCATTAGATTCAGGTTGGATGCATTTCAACACCATCAGAAGATTTATAAGAATTCTTTTTGTGCTCGACCTCCATGAGTGTTGGTGCCAGTGCCAGTAAGGTGTTTTAGCAGCACATGGTGGCACAACACCTTACTAAGAGTTTTACAGTATAATTTTGTTGTTTTTTCACTCATCCCTTGGCTGTATGTAAACCCACCAGATAGAAGTACACTAAATCCTTATTTCTTTCCCCTCATCTTCAAATATACAATACCATTTCATCTCCTGAGAGGCTTGTAATGTAAAACATATGCAAGGAGTATTTTTCTAAACACTGAACAAATAAAGCAAACAGCCAGAGTTGGACAAATGTAGCGGTGAGAACAGCATTTCTACAGAAGATGAGCAGACAAGCAAGAGTGGAAGAAAGACACAAACCACAACAGGGCTGTTTGTGACCAAATATGTTTATGTTTATATATATTTCTAAAACAAATGTATTTTTAATATGTGGAAATAGTCGGTGTAATATACATAACCTTTATTACTGCAATACCTTTACCCATGTAATTTTTCTCAGCACTGTAAACACCTTCCATAAAGAAACTCACTAAGCACCATAAAGTTGGATATATAGGTATATGGACAATTACGCAGTTTTCATAATTTTACCTTGTAAACCACTGCAGCATATTTTAAACCAAAAAATAAAATGTGAATTTGTTGAAGTATTACATTAACTGTTGCAATCACTTTTATGCATTGCAACAGTGATTCAAAAAAGTTTTACAACTTATTAAGAAGTCATTTTATTCATTTTTAGTCAAAAATGGTCCTGTTTCCTCCTTCAAAGTGCTGAACTTGAATTTGTTCACTGGAACTTTCAATATGAGGTCTGAAGAAAGTGAAGGAGGTCATCATTAGATTGAAAAAACAAAATAAACCTATCAGAGAGAAACGTAGTTAAAGGCAGGGAATGCACTGACCAGCTCAGCGACACCAAAAGGCCTGAAAGACCACAGACAGCAATCAAAGCAGTTAACTACAGAATTCCTTCCTTGATTAAGAAAATCGCTTTTCAAAACTAGCCAGTTACAGAAATTTCTTAAGAAGGCAGTCATATAATTGTCAGCATTGTCCATAATCACAGGAAAGCCATGCTTAGACTTTGTTAGAAGTTATGTAAAAGAGCCTGTACAGTTCTGGGAAAAAAAAAATCTCTGGACAGATTAAATCAAGACCGGACAATCATCTGATTTCAACCCAGCCAAACCTTCTTTTAGGTTACTAAAGGTCAAAACTGTGGACAGAGACCAGCAAACAAGCAGCAGCTGGAGGCAGCTGCAGTAAAGGCCTTAGACCTTGGATGTTCATCAAAGTATGAAAAAACCTCTCCTATGTAGTTTGTCTAAATATCTTTGAATCAATAAAAATGGGAGACTTTTAATAAAATTGCTGTAATTCCTAAACAATTACAATGCAATACCTCTATCAAACCCCTTAAATTCAGGCCAAACCCCTGGACTTCAATTATAGCTCGATGGTGTACAGAGACAATAGTGTGTCAAATATTTGTTGACCTAAGTGTTTATGTATATGTATACATCAATAATAGCTTCCCCTTTATGAGGTGATAAAAATCACATTTAACTAAAAATACATGTCATAATAAAAAGATGTTTTCGTTCCACGTTTTTTGCCCGGCTAGATGAACACGCACAGGAATCCTGTCTATCACATCAGACTCTATGGGTGCGTTGTATAACTGTGTCGGAGCATGTGACATATGAACATGAATTTTAAAAATAATTCAGGAGAAACGGTATCATTACAGAATATTGCCTCTAGCCATCATCTAAATCCCACAACCCATCTTAATGTACACACATAAGCACGAATACAAGCTCGTACGGCGTGATGCACAGACACAGCCAGCAATACGACAGCATATTTGCGCACACACACTGATGGTATTTACTGACAGTTTCCCTGGGGGGATTTTAGAGTTGATGATTGAAAATTAATGTAACATACAGAAGGTGATGAGAAGCTCAGCTGTCAGAGTATCTAGTAATGAGGGGAAATAGATACTAGGAGTGTGAGAGGGTCTGAAAAGAGGAGAATGAGAGCAAGCTGGAAGGTGAAGGGGAGGAAAGTAGCGAATAGGTAAACGAGAGCCAATATGCACTACAACAGTCATCTCATCTATCTCTCGTTTCCATTCTCTTCATATTTTATATATTCATGCCAAAGTACATTTTATAATGAATTAATTTAATTCATTATAAAATTGTACACTTGGCCCTATATTGTTAGATTTAGTACACTGCAGTCACTTGATTATTTAGCAGCCAAAACCCTCCTTTAGTATCATTCTCCGAGCCACAGAAATCTGAAGGCTTTTTCCTCTGCCTAGTGATATTGCAGATAGTTGTTTCACCTTTCTCCTTTTCCCCTCCTTGTGCAACAGGCTCAGAGAAACTTTATGGAAAGCTTGTGCATTCAAACTCTTTCTATTGAAATTCTAGTTGATGGGACTAAAAGTTTATATCACAACAGTGGCAAAAGACATTAACTGCCTCAGAGGACACAGTTAATCTTCTGCCATTCCACACTTCAAAAGCTACACTATGAAAAGCTGAATGAATGGACATGTATAAAATTTATACGGTAAGCTCGAAATGAGCATTTTTACTCTTCCGTGCTGACCACAGTCATGGCTGAAATTATTATATTTTCAGGTTCCCTCCATTCCAATCTTGTGAACATGATATCTCAGTAACGGTTGAAAAAAATGGGAATTTTATCAAATTTCTCAAAAAAACAAAAAACAAAAAAAAGAGTCCTCTTAAACCCAAGATAGAAATGATGGGAATTTGGTCATAGAGGCATACAACTGCAAAGTGGTAATACTAGTTTTAAGTTCTCAGACATCTATAGTAAAAGTCTGCCTTATTGATTGATTGATTGATTGATAATACTTTATTCATCCCGAGGGAAATTGGGTTAAGGCTGCCAGCCGTGCCAGCGCCATCTTACCCTTCAGTGTATATGTGATATGATCAGTGTAAAAATATTCTATTTTAAATATGCGGAAAATCAATTCAGTGTACAAAATGTCAAATTATAGCAAGAAATTACATAAAATGAAAGTGGGCCACCAGCACTACCCATGCCACGAAGCTCCCTGTGTGCACTTTTCTGCTGATGTTAATGTCAGTACCTGGAGGGAAAGAAATTCCACAAACTGACTTGCTGGAACATGGATCCTATTACAGTAAGACCAATTCTTTTACAAATGTTTGTAAAAGGCAGACTTGCATGGCTAGGTGCACGATTTTAAATGCTTACGGCAATGAGACTTTTTGTCCATATAGCGTATGTTTTCTCAATGGAACTTACTCTGTATGATAGTTTGAAGTCTGCAGACAAGCACCTCATCAACATTTACTAACCACTACTTTTTACTTTCCTTTAAAATGCCTGAATAAGTGTGGGTAAGCTGATAAGCTATAGGTTGATCACTGATTATCTGCAAACTGCCTGCAGAAATCTCAAAACACAACGCTTCTGCATGACCTTCAGATGCTGACTTTGCTGCCATCAGTATCTCCCTCCTGCTTGCACCATGGGGCACTGACCCATGTGCTCCTAAGTTCCACTGTTGACAGTCTGGTGTCAGCTGACCTTTGTATCTTAAAGGGTCAGCTGAGGAAAACAACAGAAGTACAGCTTCTTTCTTAACCCTGTCTGGTATCTATTCATGTATTTTCTTGGTGTTTCAAGATATCTGCCCCCCAATTATATGAGATTGCACATGTACTGTGTCTTATCTGACATCAGAACAATACCAATTATTGATAAACTAGCATGCGATCATATTAATTTGGGCCAAGGCTATTTCGGCTCAATCCGTTCCTGGCCATGGAGTACAATAACCAGAAATATGTTTGCAGAATAATTGGATGGTTATTCAAATGTTTCTCTCTACAACATAACATTGATAACAATTGGATTCTTTAAAGAAACAGAAAAAATAACCCCTGGATGCAAAGAAAAAGAAAAAAAAAAGAGTCTCTTTTGGGCCAGCAAAGCTGCAGTGGCTGACAGCCTAAAACTCTGTCTTTATTGAATGATCATATATTTTTCATCATAGAAATGCTTTGAACCAAAGTGTGGAGTATCATTTCAATGGACTTCTAAAGAGTCATAGTGTCACCAGAGGCTGGCAATGTGGTGGCTTGGACTTCCCCGAGCAAGTTGCAATGAAAATTGTGCACAAATTTACACAGAAAATACAAACACACAAACTGAAAGAAAAGGGTAATATAAGACTCACTGTTGCCAGTGTTAAGAAGCAGCATTTAGCTGCATTCACATTTCCATACAGCAGTTATTCAAGTAGCACAAGTCCTCTACACTATGAGCTTCATTCACCCATTCAAACATATTCATACAAGCACTCTATGCCAAAATGCTTTCTATCTAACATTCACACACATTAACACTCCAATGAACACATCAGGAGCGACTTGGGGTTCAGTATCTTGCCCAAAGATACTTGGGCGTGCAGACTGGAACTGCAAGGGACCGAATCACAAAACTTCCAATCAGTAGATGGCCTGCTCTAGCTTCTGAGCTACAGCCACCCAGAAAAGAACAAGCATACATCCCCAATGTCATCAAAGATCAAGATCCCTGATCTAAGCCTGAAAAAGATATCCACGCTTAATCACATCCATTTTTACTAACCAAGAGTAAATATAGTCTCTACTGCAAAGAGTATTTATTTCTTTACAAAACAGTTTGAACTACTTTTTCCAAGTAGCTTTAGATAACCAAAGCAGACATCTCCCTAGAGTAGCTTTGCTGAAGTTCAGTGTCTTCAAGTGAAGCAATTGGAAGGTTCCAAAGCTATGATTTCAAAGTAGCTCATACATGCAAAAGGAAAACATGTGAGGACGGGGGAAAAAAAAACATAATTTTTTGTTTCATATTCAGGTCCTTCCTTCCGACCCCACAGGGAAATCATTACTTCTATCCTTCTAAATATGCATGTTGTTAATTATGCATCTTGTTATCACTGGCTAATCTGCATACTCTCATGTTTAAAGTCCCTCTCATTACCATTCAGAAGGCCATCTCACAGGTGTGCTGAGTAAATATACAACACACAGTAGCTGATTAAAAAAAAAACACGCGCACACACATGCACACACTTGCAAACAAACAACAAGTTTACACACGGTCCGCATTCACGCTCGCATATTCAAACACAGGGACATTTTAAAACAAGTGGAGACACATGCGCCTGCTCACTCGAGTGTATAGACTCCCAGAAACATACACATGGACACGGAAACAACGAGAGTGGACATCAACCGAGTTGCAGACATATTACGCAACCCCGCTGACAGAAGGTTCAGGTTTCCCTCCTACGGGTGGCTGTTTGTTTTGTGCCAACTCATTAAGTACACAGCTGGCCAAAAGAGTTGGAGTGGGGTAAGACCACATGGGTCCTCAGATGAGTGTCTGATTGGATTTCAACAAAATATTTAAGAATATAAAAGGCTCTCTGTCACATATTAGAACATACGTGTAACACTTAAAAGTAGGTAAAACCGCAGCTTGATTTGACTGAAGCAAATTAAGCATCTGTACTTCATAGTAGGGCTGCTCGATTATGGCAAAAATGATAATCACGATTATTTTCACTGAAATTGAGATCTCAATTATTTGACGATATTTATTTAACCCTTTAAGACCTACGATAGAACCAAGTCCGCCAGAGCTTATATTATGTTTTTACATGTTGTAGTGCCATTTGTGGGAGCATTTCAAGTTGCTATAAAACTGTTATAGCCCATATTTTAATAATATGTATGCATTAAGTGCATAGTAACTACATTAATTGCAAAAAATGGTTTCTCACCACAGGAAATTTATTTTGAGTGTCTTCATAGTTTTATTTTGGAGATACAGCAATTTTTATATACTGCAGGAAAAACAAAAAACAATCCTATGATGCAAATTTGGAAAGAAAACAGCATGTGCATCAAAATAAACAATTTCCAGCTGTGCAATTCGAGTTCTAAGCATCCCAGAAACTATTCAGAAAAGTCAAACATGACTTATAAAAACACCAGTATAGGTTTTTAAGGCCTATGTTACGACCCAGTGATGTGTGTGTTGTGTTATGCCTCCCACGGGGGGGATGGCTGTGGGTATCTTTCCCCTTTTTCTCTCCTAGGAGGTGGAAACCTGGGCGTGGCTGCTGGGTATCCGGGTGGAGTCTCTGCCTGTCCTGTGTGGATCCTGTGTGGATAATTGATGGACCACCTCCGGTACTTAAGGACTTAACGACAGCCACCTGGAAGTAAAAAACTACATTTTCCGCGAAAATGACGTCACTTCCGGTTTCGGGCAGGAAATGACGTACATGCGATAGTTCGCGCTGACGTCTGTTTCAATGTGGGAAGTGTTACAAGCAGCTGATCGGATCGGAATATTATGTTTTTGTTGCTGCAAGCGCTTTTTATGCAATTTTTGCAAAGCTATATGTGGAAGGAAACCGTGACCGAGGACGAGCTGATGGCATGAGATGTAAGTACAACTCCTCTGGTTTCATATGCAAAATTTTTTTATTGCGCTAGCTTACGCGGTTCCGGTTCTACAGGGATTTAAAAATAGTTAGCAAAACAGAGCGTGCTGCTCTGACCGGCTTTAAAGGGTTAACAATAACAATGTATTGAATAATGACTTTAAAAAATTATATAAAATAGTGTGCAAATACTGATAACAGTGCAAATGTTTGCAATATAAGAAATAAATGAAAAATGTAAACATCTATGTTTAGTGAACTTTGCAGTGTTGCTCTGTGGTGCAGCTACGACACTGTAGCAAAGTTTACACACTATGTCTACTTGATCCACGTCTGACTCCGCGAACCCATAATGTTTCCACACCACTGAAGTTTTTTTACCTCTCTTTTCAACCAACAGCAGTCACTCTCCTCTCCAAATAACTTCTGCTTAGCTTTCCGAGCTTCCCTCGGGTCCTCTTAATTGTTGTGACACGTGTTCGAAAAGCAGAGAGGTGCGCTCGATTTGCCACACGGAGCAGCGCGAGAGTAAAGCACGAGGGAGGGGCTAATAATTGGCTCAGTCATTTTTAATGATCGTTGAAAGCCCAGATCGTAATCGTGATTAAAATTCGATTAATTGAGCAGCCCTACTTCATAGTGTGTATGAATACAAGTGCCTTATATGGAAGTCATGGGGATGGGTTTGTAGCGAATTGGCTCTACATAAACACAATTGCACTTAACATTTCAAACTTCAAATTAAATTTAAATTCTCTGCAAGCAATAAATAAATTAAGTTTGTATTCTCATTTAGTAATAAAACACATTATACAAACATACTGTAGATTGTACGGAGCCCTAAAAGTTTGGCAGCAATAAAAGTGGAAGACTGATTGCTATTCAAATGCCAGCAATTATAATAATAATCATCAAAATAATACAAAAAAAAATAGACAACAAGGGACTCACTCAGGTTCCATTTGAGCCCAGTGGTGAGTGTCTGGCAGGGTCCACCTACTGGAATCAGGCTGCACCAGTCCCCCTCCAGACCTGTATTCACCTCCAGTCTGTGGCTGCCCTGATGGCACACAGCATTAGTGTGAACATGAATTAGTGTCTATGTGACTCTGTGTGTGTGTGTGTGTGTGTGTGTGTGTGTGTGTGTGTGTGTGTGTGTGTGTGCAAAATCACTGAGACAAACAAACATGAAAGCGGAAATTAAATTTGGAGAAAGACTTCTTAAAGATTTTGAGCCCCAACAGAGAAACTTCTTCACCAAGACTCATTAAAATAAATTATTGCTCTTGTCAAAGCTGTAACCAATTGTTGGTTCTTACTCTAGAGGAAAAAAAAAAAAAAAGAGAGACCTAGCCATTTTGAATTATAATCTTCTTTACTTTGCATTGCAGGGGGGCACGGAATTTTTGTTAATCACACCTATAACTGTACTCACAAGCAACTTTAAAGTCAAAAATAATTACAGAGTTACAGATACCTCACTTGAAGCAAGAAAAAAAGGTTCTTTCTGCTGTAATGTGTCTTAATGCCTTTGAAAGCAGAGAATCTAATGTAAATTTTCTATTTCCCAATTGTGTCTAAAAGATGGATAAAGAATTTTTTCTGAGCCACGGTGACATTTCATGTAGCGCTTTACAAAGCCAACGAACATAAACAAAATTCTGAAATGTCACAGTATCCCTTTGAAAAACTCGGGCTGGGTGACAAAAAAAGCAAGGGAGTCGCACAGTGTAGGTGCAAGCTAGTTTCCAACTTTTCAGGCTAAATAATGACTTTGGTCTCAGTGCACTGGTTATATTAAAGCCTGGTGCTGGGACACAAAAGGTCAAGACAAAGTTTCTCACATCCACGGTGTACACCAAATATAAAAAGAAATACCCTAGTTTCATTCTAGCACACAGATACATATTTGATAAACAATTCTGTGGCTGCAGGAAAGTATAACAAGCCTCAGAGTGAGCAATTACGTGCCATCAACGCGATACGTTTCGGGGCTACCGTTGCCGTGTACGTTGAATTCACCATCCACTCGTAACACTTGAGTTGGTATGTTTAATGCCAACAAAAAAAGTGTTGACAGCTACAGCTTGCACCAGTCGTCTAAAAGATAGAAGTATCACGCAGGCAAAGACAGCATGATATTCAATTAAGAGTTTGAAATCCTTCTTTTGACGTGTTTAAAGTTTTCTTTGCTTGGCTTCCTGGAGTTGCAGAGCCAGAGGGAAGGAACGATGCGGAAATTCTGAGCTTTGGAGCTTTTGGTGTTTAGGAAACAACCCCGAGGATGTTTTCTATACTTAAACGTGTCAAAGTGACACAGTAAATAAATCAAAGCAAGGCAAACGCATGTGCACTTGCACATGAACACGCACACACATATAGAAGAGAGGCTTGACGTAGAATAAGAATGTAGCCCTTTCTGTTTGTGAAGATACAAACAGACAACATGGAGTCAAACTCTGTCAGGGGGCAAGCTTAATTTTTAGAGTTAAGTTACTTGTGACTTAACTACTATGTAAGGGCATTCTTATTCCAATGTATTAAATATATATAATTAACACTCAACAAAAGCATGTAAAAACCATGTAGGTACAACGCTTGTATTGTTTACTCAGGCTGAATTGTGTGGTATTGATTGAGCTTACTTTTTAGCAGCCTGGTGTAATTTTCACATAATTCAATAAAGATAAACACAGTGGTCGGCCGTGTATAATGGTACTGTAATTTTGCATGGTGCTTTTTTTAAATCAGATGGTGCATATTTTCTGATGCTGCTTGAATTTCATGAAAAGAAAGAGAAGCTTTCCACGCAGTACAAAGAAACTGTGACGTTCTGTACAAACTACAAGATAGATTTTTTGACCAAAACACTTACTAATTTGTTTTCTAATTCCAACCAACATCTCTGCTTCAAATAAAATAATTTTTATTTTTTGGTATAACAACATGGCCTATTTTTTTTTTACTTTAGACTTTACTTGCTGGTACCAGGTTGGAACCCCTTACACCTTCAGAACAGCCTTAATTCTTCAAGGAATATATTCAACAACATGCTGGAAACACTAGTCAGAGATTTTGGTCTATATTGACATGACAGCATCACACAGCAGCTGCAAATTTGTGAGCTGCACATCCATATGAATCTGCAATTCCGCCACATCCAAAAGTGACTGCAGAAGCCTTTTGAGTGTCATCGTCATGTTCAAGAAACCAGTTTGAGATGATTTGACAATGTGGTCTGGTACCCTGCTGGAAGCAGCCATCAGATCATGGCTATCTGTGCAAACCTTCAGTAGAAGGTGGGATGGATCCATGCGTCCATGTTCTTTATGCCACATCACAGAAGAAAAAAAAAAACTTCATTGTAGTCAATGTGTTTCACATCATCTATTGTTCACTTTCGGTGAGTCTACGCCTCAGTTTTCTATTCCTACCTAACAGCAGTGGCACCCGGTATGTTCTTCTGCTGCTGTAGACCATCTGCTTCAATGTTCAACATGCTGCATGTTCAGAAATCATCTTCTGTATTCAGTACTTTGGTTGAAACAAGTGGTTATTTATGATAAGTGGCCATTCTGCTCTGACCTCTGGCATCAACAAGACATTAATCTAGAGAACTGCTGCTTAGTGGATATTTTTTTCTTCTCTTTTTTTGGACCGTTCTTTGTAGTGGTTGTGTGGGAAAATCCCAGTAGATCAACAGTCTCTGAAATACTTAAATCACCTTTCTTTCCGTTTCTAATGCTTGGCTTGAATTTCAGCAGGTTGTCCTGACCATGTCTGCATCCTTAAATGCATGGAGTTCCTGCCATGCCATTTGCTAATTAGATATATGCGTTAAACAAGGAGTTGAGCAGGTAGACTTAAGAAAGCGGCTGGTGAGTACATCTAATGACTGGGTAAAGTCATCAATTAAAATAATTTACTATTTTAACCCTTGTATGGTGTTCGGGTCTGTGAGACCCATTTTCAGTTTTTCTCAAAAGAAAAATTAAACAATTAATTATTTTTTCAACCTGAAATTCATTGGCTTTGGCTTATTTTCTGTGAAGAACATAAATCCGAACTAATTTTCAATGACCTCATACTGTACCTCCCCCCACGCATTTACATTACATACAAGGTGTTCGGGTCCACTGGACCCAGGCCTAATAAAAGTGTTGAAAGTGTAGGTCCTGTGTTCCCACACTCTGTCTTCCTCCTTTCTGGTGCTGCTGATAGTGTTTTCTTCCGCTCCCGCACAAAGTTGCAACATTGTTGAAAATTCAACTATCAACACCGTCTGCTCTTACATTCCCACACAATTTACCCTCTTTCTTGAGGGATCCAAATTTTATTTTCTCATACCATGTCCCACCTGCAAATTAGGGGCATAATACTATAAATAAGACTTTGCCAGTGTGGTTCCTTATCACAACTGATCAAGATGGCAAACGATTATCTGCTGCGAGGGCCATCCAATTGATTTTGGAAGAGAGAGTGGCTTCGGATGATGATGTTGACAAAGAGGTTTCAGAATATTTCACATTTCTGAAAATTCAGAGTCTGACAGTGACTTTGAAGAAGAGGATGAGGTTGAGCACCATTTAGTAACAAAACAAAGACAGGTACCCCATCTGCAGCCAGCTCCAGGACCAGAACAAGCCCACCAGACAGCAAGTGAAGAAATATGGATGTCAATAACTGGTGAAATTGAATGGTCTTCTTGCCCAAGAAATGAGCCACCCTGCAGAGCTGCTACTGTGATAAGCCAGGGCCAACACGGCTGACAGTTACTCATGTGCAGGACATCAAGTCTTCATTTGAGCTTTTCATCCCAGATTCCATCCAGAAAATTATTCTGGATTGCAGATCTAGAAGGAAGGTGTGTTTTTGGAGAGAGGTGGAAGGAGACCAAATTCATCTAAGAACTCCAAAGGCCTACTTTGGGGTTCTTATCCTTGCAGGAGTTTTCGGGTCCAAAGGGGAATCCACAGAATCCCTGTGGGATGCAGAAACCGGCACGAACCTTTCCGTGCATCAGTGTCTCTGGAAAACTTCCACAAAATTTCCAGGATTATCCGTTTTGATAACCGAGACAACAGACCAGCTCGACGGCAGAGAGACAAGCTAGCTGCCATTAGGACAGTGTGGGATAAGTGTGTGCACCACCTCCCCCTGTTTTGCAGCCCTGGGCCTAATGTCACCATTGATGAGCAGCTGATCCCATTTACTTGTGAAACATATTGCTTCACGTGTAAATGTGTTGTGTATTTCCACTCACTCCACTTGATTATAACTGATTTTTTTTTTATAACATTTTATAAAAAAAAAACAAAAACCGAGAAGCACATTGATTCATAAATGTGATCTAACAAAGGTAAAGGAAAAAAATTAAACATGTTTGCTGTTCATATGGCTTGTAATTGGGATGAAGTAAACATCTGTTGAGTAATTTAACATAAAATTGTTTGATAGTGTTAATTTGGAAAGACAAAACTCTAGCGGGTCCACCAGACCCATGAACACTGGCTGAGTAACAAAAATATGAACACCACACAAGGGTTAAGTATTACTCAATTGTGTCTGCACATTAGCTCTGAGATTTAACAGCTGATTGAGAGATATTAGATGCCTGTTTTCTTTGCAGTCTCCCACCTCCCACTTGTTAGCTACTCTACAGATGTATAAGGTCAGGAAATTACAAAGCTGTTGAAGCAGAAGGAAAATGCTCATGAGGGAAAATTAGTAATAAGTATACTATTAGATTTATTTAAGGACCTTTCTTACCCTCCCTGCATTACTTCAATGAACATTTGAAGCCATTTTCTGTCTCATATTTATTAAACTAAATTATTAATATCAGTACAGAACTTGCTCTGGCACAGAAGGTAGACAAGGTACCTCAGGTATCACACTTTATCATTTAAATCAGCTACTGCACTGACAAGTTTCACTCCTTGAAAGGGCATCAGGTAAACAGGCCTGTAGTTCTGACCTCGAGTGTGTGTGCTAGAAGCTAGAATGATTTATAGCATGAATTTGGCTGACACAGTGTTGTGCATTGAATGTCCCACAACACAGAGAGCCAGATTTCTCAAGCATCTTCATAGGCTGGGATGCTAATTTGAGTAAATGTGGCTCTGGTTGGTCCTCCAACTGAGATTCAATAAAGCAGATACTAAGAGAAAAACAAATAAAGCAGACGCAGTCAATGCAACTTTCCTCTTTTTTTTTTTTTAAAGATGGAAACTGAGTAAATTTAGCTCTACATTGGGACCTAGACTGATTAAAACATCCTCTTAGTGTTTAGGGACACAGAATCACAAGCTTGTAAGCAGCCCTCACAGTGTCCCTATCCATAACTTAATAAAAGACACCATAATTATGCGACACCCTGAGCCAGCTATAGAAACCACATGACTTGTGCACATTTCCCAAAGACAGCATAATAAAACTTTGACACTTCATTTGGGAGACAAAAAGTAAAACAAACAGACACAACCCTGATTAAATCAGTTCATCCCTGAGTCACAGATATACACTGATTTAATCAAGACGAAGAGGCATGCCTCATACATTTCATACAGTGTGCACGTTTAATGGGATACTGCAGTTATGAGCAGCTTGAATGGTATGTGCTGGCTCTGGTGACATAATCCCCAAATTTGTGAAACAGAAAAAAATGTAATTTAGTTCTGGTCATCATTTGTTTTTGGTGTGTAGCTTGCATACAAAACGTGAACTCCATATGTGCTGATTGTGCCAAACGCTGAAACGAAGCACTTAACGAACCTGCGATTGCACGAAATATGTGTGGTGAGGATATTTGGCAAAAGTTGTAAACACTTCAATTACAGATGTAACTTGAACAAATAGAACTGGGCTTTTCGAAGGTTGCGTTCACCTTCATGTACAGGCGTCTGCGTTCATCAGTCGCTGGCGAATTGGAGCTGCGTTGACAAACGAGCTTAATTTACCTTCACTGAAGTAAGATTAATTGGAGGTGTCGAGGTATGAAGCAGCAAATGACAACACGCCTTTGGAATAATGACAAGAAGTAGGGAGAGTGTGTATGAGAGAGAGGTTTACTTAAGGTGTTACAAGGTGTCATCAGGAAGTGAGTGACTGTTAGTTGTTTGTCCCGAGGACCTCTCAAATAAACAACACTGGGGACTATGGAGAGAGTGGGGGAGGGGGCTAACACATGTCCCAAATGGCGGTCATTCAGCCTACTTGTAAACTCAATCATGTGAGAAGAGTGTGAGAAAGTGGTTAGCATTGAGGGAAAACAATTTAGGAGCATCAAAAGAGATTCGCTCACTCTCATTCACAACAGCAAATTGGGGCACCATAAGAGCAGAGAAGTGTGTGTGTGTGTGTGTGTGTGTGTGTGTGTGTGTGTGTGTGTGTGTGTGTGTGTTCTCTTGAAGTGATTACTTAACAAAGAAACAAAGTGTTCAACACTCCAATCAAGGTGGAAGTAGACCAACGAAAAGAACATTTTTGAGAAAGAACAGAAAATGAAGGGCTGGGCGAGGGGTGATTAGAATAACTGGGAGACATTGTGCTCCCCTGCTAGCATAGTGTGGGTAAAATACTAGAGGTCTCCTTGTGTGTGTAGTGTTTATAATGCAGCTTAAGAAAAGCTAGAGTCCATCCTTCAGCTTTATGAAAAATGAAAGGAAAATGTGCTTTGTAGCTCAAAAATGCAAAAAAAAAGAAAGGAAAAAAAATAGAAAAAGTGGAGGGGAAATTTTACATTAGCATGTGGATGTTAAGGGCAAGTAGCTGGACCGGTAACTTTATTTACCTACAATACCTAAACGCATTGTGGGTGTTTTGTGGGTTTGTATATACTCACAGGTCTGAGTAGATATGCCAAGCTTTTTCCCTGTATGATCAACAGTGGGAGTTGTGTCATTGACAGAGCGTGGTAGAGAGTTTCCACAGATGCCATGGCCTGGTCAAATCTGCCCGCCAGACCACCCAGTGTCACTATTGTATCCACCTGGAAGAGCGACGAGAGGTTAAGAAAACTGAAAAATGTTAGTGTTTGATAAAGCAGTCTGTGGCATTATGTTAGTGTTTTCTTTGCTTCAATTAACATGCCATCAGCAAAACGACAGATGTAGCTGTAGAAAACAAAATATGATTAAAAACAACTACAGTGCATGCATTTTGATCAAAATAAATCACACTTCCTGACTGCTATGTGATTTGGGGAAAAGATATGAATCATGAAAATATTATGAAATTTAGGGGTTTGTAAATCATGTTAGTTAGAATGACTGTAATTTGTCTGCTAACCAACACATTTCAAAGAACTTCTTAGTAAAATGAGTAATACCCAGCTATTTTCAAGAATGAACTATGGGAACAAGAAAGAAAACTGGAAGGACTCGTCTTCCCTCTGGTTCTACACATATTCTACTTTCCCAACAAATGCCATTAAAATTTTCAAGCAGTATACGTTAAGTCAAAGAAAAAAAGGAGGGGATTTGGAGAGCAAAACACTTTAACAAGGCCAGTGCCCTATCTTGGCTTTATATAATTCTACTGATAGAGAGACACACAAACAATAAAGAGAACAACAAGGCTTTCATTTTGGCAGAGAAACAAACACCAGGGAACTCAGAAAAAGAAATAAGATGGAGAACAGATAAAAAAAAAACAACTGAGCTGCACTATCTGTGTAGAAATGTGAAGAATTAAACCAAAGGTGGACAAAATTATTATCAGGAACTTGTTAAAAGCAAATAAATTGCTATTTCCTGGAATTTCAAAGTAACTTCAAAAAAGGCTTTTCTTAACTTTGGGGCAGGACTTTGCTATAGAACAACCTATACGGCTCTGAGCAGCTATATCCTCATACAAAGTCTCCAAGCAGTCAAGCACCAGTGCTGCCAGCCTTAACATCAGACAGTCTAAGGGGCAAAGGCGCTGTCACATCCTGACTGACCGTTACACCAACATAAAAAATGTTCCAATGAACCATCAATCATACACTCTTTGATGTTTGCACTTCAGCCACATACAGCATAGAAATACTAGGTAATACGAGCTATTACTATTTTCATTTTTCACCACCAGTGGATAGCTTGGGCTGCAGAACAGTTGTGACATCCAAAACCGAATAATGTAAAGGTTATTTCTCTGTTTAACAATTTCTGACTTTAAGAATTTACAGTGAAGTGAAAAGAAAACTTTTCAACACCTTCGAACAAGCAAACACTTCGCACCTTTAGCCTTAACAAGGTACATTAAGCACATTTGTTTAACAAGAGAAAAATAAATATATATATATATATATATATATATATATACACTCAACAAAAATATAAACGCAACACCTTTGTTACTGCTCCCATTCCCCATGGGATGGACGTAGAGACCTAAAATTCATTCCAGATACACAATATAACCATCCCTCCTAAACAGTGGTCACAAATCAGTCCAAATGTGTGGTAGTGGGCACATCTGCCATATTGAGATAATCCATCCCACCTCACAGGTGGGCCACATCAGGATGCTGCTCTGACATCATGAGTAGTGCACAGGTGTACCTCAGACTGCCCACAACAAAAGGCCACCCTGGAATGTGCAGTTTTTTGCGCTATTGGGGGTCTGGGGACCCAGAACCGGTCAGTATCTGGTGTGACCACCATTTGCCTCATGCAGTGCAACACATCGTCGCATGGAGTCTATCAGATTGTCAATTGTGGCCTGTGGAATGTTGGTCCACTCCACTTCAATGGCTGTGCGAGGTTGTTGGATATTCGTGGGAACTGGTACACGCTGTCGTATACGCCGGTCAAGCACATCCCGAACATGCTCAATGGGTGACATGTCCGGTGAGTATGCTGGCCATGCAAGAACTGGGACATTCTCAGCTGCCATCTGCCCTGAACAATGTGAACCATGATTCATCCGTGAAGCGCACACCTCTCCAACGTGCCAGACGCCATCGAATGTGAGCATTTGCCCACACAAGTCTGTTACGGCGACGAGCTGGAGTCAGGTCAAGACCCCGATGAGGACGACGGGCATGCAGTTGAGCGTCCCTGAGACGGTTTCTGACAGTTTGTGCAGAAATTGTTTGGTTGTGCAAACCAATTGTTCCAGCAGCTGTCTGGGTGGCTGGTCTCAGACGATCTTGGAGGTGAACCTGCTGGATGTGGAGGTCCTGGGCTGGTGTGGTTACACGAGGTCTGCGGTTGTGAGGCCGGTTGGATGTGCTGCCATATTCTCTGAAACGCCTGTGGAGACGGCTTATGGTTGAGAAATGAACATTCAATGCACGGGCGACAGATCTGGTTGACATTCCTGCTGTCAGCATGCCAGTTGCACGCTCCCTCATTGCTTGTGGCATCTGTGGCATTTTGCTGTGAGACAAAACTGCACATTCCAGGGTGGCCTTTTGTTGTGGGCAGTCTGAGGTACACCTGTGCACTACTCATGATGTCAGATCAGCATCCTGATGTGGCACACCTGTGAGGTGGGATGGATTATCTCAATATGGCAGATGTGCCCACTACCACACATTTGGACTGATTTGTGACCACTGTTTGGGAGGGATGGTTATATTGTGTATCTGGAATGAATTTTAGGTCTCTACGTCCATCCCATGGGGAATGGGAGCAGTAACAAAGGTGTTGCGTTTATATTTTTGTTGAGTGTGTATATATATATATATATATATATATATATATATATATATATATATATATATATATATATATATATATATATATATATATACATACACAGTTGCATAACTGTCCACCAGTGTCAGGCAAAGTCATGTTGAAATATTTGGCCACTTTTCCATACAAAATATGTTCAGCTTCAAGATGATTAATGGTCGCCTTAAATGTAGGGCTGGGTATCGTCACTGATTTCTAGAATCGATTTGATCCACGATTTGATTCAATCCGATTCTATTCGATTTGAATCTGGTAAATTTAGCCTCAGACAGTCAGAAATATTATAATTCTGATCACGTATCAGTGCATTTCCATATTTTTATTTCTATAAAAAGAAAGCTGAGACTTTCGAGACTTTATCAAAGGTGTAAGCATCACAGCAGATGCCTTTGTGTCAAAGTAACTGAGGATAAAACACAGAAAAACATGAAGGCAACTTTCTTGGCCTGGGATTTTATAAAAAATATTCTGCAGTAGATCAAAAACGAAAGAAAACCATTAATCAACATATGAACATTATGCTGCTGAAGTGAAGCAGAGCAAAGTTACAGCGGTTTTATTAGAGACACAGCTAAGCGTTTTGCAAGTTTGCATAATTTTAAAAAGTTTACATTTGTTCAGTAGCCTATTGAACAGCAGAAATGAGGCTTTCTTTTCGGAAGCAAGTAAAAGGAAAAAACACAGCGGTCGACAGCGCTGTAAACAACTTGTGTGTAATAAGCAAGCAAATAATGCAGAAAACAGATTTTTAGACGGGAAACTGTTCTTGAAGTACAGAGAGAGAGACAGCTACCTCTGCATGAAATGTGATTTTATCGTGGTGGACGCAAAAGAGCAAAAGTAAGAGGGAATTCATGACGATGTTTATGTGAAGTGAATTTTGGATCTTCTTTTGCTGCTGGTTCATTCAATATTGTTTGGAGAGAGATAAAACCTGCAGCTTCAGAATAAGCACAAAAAGGGCATAAACACGAAGCACTGACCCGCTGAAACATTAGAATCAGCGAGCTGTCGGCTTTCAGCTTCAGCTGTCCCTTATATTCCCTGCAATATTTATTTTAAATTCAAATTCGGGCTTTAACTAGGCTGTTCCATAAACCTTCTTTCTTTTTTTCTTTTCAAACTATTCCTTAGCGGATATGAAAGTGTGCTTAGAATCATTATCCTATCCACTTCTTGTTCAACTTCAGCATGGAGACAGATGGCCTATTATCTTCAAGTAGTTTTGGATATGAAGCAGAATTCATAGATGATCAAAGACCAGTCCCTGAGGCGGTGAAACAAGCCCAAACTACAGCATTTCCACCACCATGTGTCCCAACTGCCATGAAATTATCCTAAAAGGCTGCCTTTGGTTTGTGCCCAAGTATCAACTGCCATTATAGCTTGGATTGATCTATCCACAGGTTATTATTTCAAAGCTCTTTGGCTTTGTTTTAATTTCCTAACCATTTTATTTTTTCTAATATAATTTTTATAAATGCAGGTTAATTTTTTTATAGTCTTTTCCCAGTTGCAGAAACACGCACATTTGAGACCAACTTTGCAGGAATTAATGTACCTGCAGATCCTGTGATACATTTTTCATGTTCTTGGAGACTCCTTCTTGCATCAGAAAGTTTGCTCCTGGGCTGAAGTTGCTAAAGCAACTAATGCTGCACAAATTGGGACATTTGAAATCTATGCTACTTTTAGATGATATTCCTCAAAGTGGAATGCTTAATTTCTCCGGCTCCATACATACATAACCATTTTTTCTGAAGGCCTTGTATAAGTGTGCATATGTGTCAAGCAGATCAAACTGATCTCCCTGTTGGAGCTCAGTCTGGGGGGAGTTATTTTTTTCTCCTTATCTTTCCTCATGTTGTGCATTTTCCATGTTATACCCCTCTGACCTGTCTTCCCCGTGTGATGTTTGTGTAATGTATGTATGGTCGGAAGGGTAAGATGGCGCTGGCACGGCTGGCAGCCTTAACCCAATTTCCCTTGGGATGAATAAAGTATGATCAATCAATCAAGATCCTGTTGAGACTTTTCAAAATAAACTGAATCACGTGAAAGAGTATGCAGAGTGTTTACGGATGAGAAGCAAAAAAGAGCCGCCAGGTGCTAAAAAATAAACCTTAGACTCAAACGTTAGAACAGGCTTTTCCCCGCAGCATGCCGTGTAATAAATACTCACAAAGAAAATGGCGGCCGTTACAACTTATGTCTAAAAATGTATCGTTTCATGCATCGGTTAAAACACTCGACTCCAGCTACATGACGCGCAGCTGGAAAAACTTCACGCAAGTCGAACTGCCCGAGATTCACAGAATTTACAGAAAATGTTACATTTTTGTGATTTATATCGTTATCGGGACGATAGATGTTTTATATCGGGATATGAGATTTTGGTCATATCGCACAGCCCTATGTGCGTGCATGCTTTGCCCATTTGTAATTACACTGCAGAAAACTACTGCAGTGTGCCTTTGTCAGCCAAAAAGGCCTTTTTTATTACCTTGTTTACTTGACAACAGTGCACTATTACTTCAGTGTATTCAATGTTCTTCATCACTTAAAGGAACTAAGCCATAACTTGTGCTTTAGTTCATAACAGGAGCACAAATTGCCAAACCAAATATGTCATAACTGACTTTCTCCCTCAGGAGTTGCAGTTAAAACAAAACAAAGTGCTGAGATTGAGGTTATTTCAACATCTGGCAGACGCCCCCACATGCAGAGACATCACCTAACTGTTAACAACACTTGGTAAACAAACTCCACTCTTAACATGATACAGATATTGTTACTCTGTGATTTTTCTTTGTGTTAACATATCGCAAGAATGAAACTGCTGAGCAAGTTAGCTTTTAGCAACCGTTACTCAAACCAGAGTCAAAAAAGGGCTGTTTTTATCTACATACCAATAGCCTACACATTTAATGTTTTATAGCACTATGCCCGTGTCAACCTGTGTGTCAGAGTGGATCATCTACACTCAATGACCAAGGTATACCATGGTAGTACCGGGTTAGGCCCGCTTTTGCCTGTAGAACTGCCTTAATTCAGGGTTTTAGAATGGTACCTGCTGTTGTAGCTGATTTCCTTCAAAGTTAGATGTGTTTTGCATTCGTAGATGTGCTTCTGCATATCTTTTAGAAAGTGGTTATTTGAGTTACTGTTGCCTTAATATCAACTTCTAGCAGTCTGGATATTCTCCTCTGACCTCTGGCATCAATAAGGCATTTTCACTCAGAGAACTGCTGCTCACTGGATATTTTCTCTCTTTCACCCTATTCTCTGCAAAATCCCAGTAGATCAGCAGTTTCTATGAAATACGCAGACCAGCCTGTTTCCTCCCCATTCTGATGCTCGGTTTCAACTTCAGCAACTTTAGTCTTGACCTAAATGCATAGAGTTTCTGCAATGTGTAATTAGGTGTATCTGACAAGGTGGCCAAAGAGCACGTGTGTTTTTGAACAACAGTGGAGGTCTTCAGGACAAAGTAAGGGGATTTGGAGATGTGAGACAATCTGTCATTACCACCTGTCACTTTTAGTGCAAATTATTATTCAATAATAAATCCACAGAACACTTATGTATTTTCTTATTTAAGTGTGACCTCTTACCTGCAACAGTAAAGCCCCAAATTCATCTGTGATGTCCTCCATACCCGTATTATAGCTTAGTTCTAAATTCTTGACACTGTGACAAAAATACAGGACACGGAATCTTAAAAAAATAACAAATACTGAAAAAAGAATGCAGAACAATGAGAAGAGGATGAAAGAAACAAAACAAAACACTGTATTGTGTTTCAACGTCCAATGACACACCGGCTTGCTCAATCTTCGCTTTCCATCATCACTTCTGTTGTGGCAGCTACGCATATCAAAGACTACACAACTGTATGAATTTTTATTTGTTCATATTTCATGTTTGTTTACTAAAAACAAACCAGTAAGCGGAGCAAGGAAACTCTCATGGCTCAATGAAGAAAACTTCACAAGCTGATTTTATACATTTGGTCACTTCTCTTTACTGGTTGGCTAGGAGACGAGGAGTAAGCAAAAAAAGAAACAAACACAAAAAAACCCCCACTTCCATTTATTAAGGATAACAACCAAAGAAAGACTAAAGAAAGTAGAAATAGGGGATTGAGAAGAAATGAGCTAACTAAACAGAGCTGTGAGAGGATAAACAGACCAGCAGACCTATCAGACTTGGGGACACACATACACATGTGCGCTTCTTAGAGAGGAAAACACATGTAAACAGCAATTGAATTCACACACAGAAGAACTAGCTGCCCACAAACACATTCACAGAGATACACACTTTTCAAAGCACTAACACACAAACATAACTACACATATATAAATATATATATATGTATGTAAACAAACACTAATCTACCCAGCATAATCCCATGGTAACATTTTTTTAGGGAGGATTTCAACCAACACAATATGAGATCAATTGAGTGCTAAGCTGTATGGAGGAAAAACATACGGGGGCTGATAGGGCGACTCTTCAAAGCCCAAACATCACAATGCCCAGTAATCTGCATATGTTATTACTTCATCTACATTTATAATTCATTAAATGAAAATCAGTGAATCTGAAAACAAAAGAATACGTGTAAAACTATCATAAAAAAGTATTTTATATAACCCATGCCTATTCTAAGTGCTGAAAAGAACAAAAGGTCAAGTAAGAGTTATAGTGGGTAAAGAAAGATGGAAAAGCCTTGGGAAACAAACAGAAAAAGTCATCACCAGCAACTCTTACAGAGAGCCAAAAACTGATTGCCAGGCTCCTATCTCTTGCAGGCAAACAGACGGACAAACAGTGTGTGCCGGTTCAAAGGCAGATTACATATTAGCTGGGGGAGAAAAAAAAGAGCCCACGGAAAGGAAGGACAAAAGTATAGCTCCTCTTAAAGCCTGGCAGTGAGCAACAGAGTAAAAATGTGGCAACATGTGAATATGAGATGAATGGGTTTCTGTAGCTTAGCAATGTGAAGTGATTGGGGCGCTAGTGTGTGATTGGAGCAACACTTATTATGCTGTTAAAAATTCTACTAAAAGGACAAAAAGAAACAGAGAAAGGTCAAGAGGAAGGCAGCGTCAAAAGATAATGTTCTAGGACAGTGCTCGTCTTAACAATCATCACTATTAGCATTTTTAAATTAAAAACTGTGCTGTTTACTAAATTACTAACATTATGGACATTCTGTTGGCATTTTGGGAGTCAGGCTGGAAACTGAATGAATCTCTGGATCGTGTTATTGTCTGCGTGTCTGGCTCTGCAGCAGCAAACTGGGCATGAGGCGCTGAGCAGCCTGTTTAGCTCATTTCAGAGTAGTGCATATCAGCTTGTTGGGAAATGTTTTTACACTTTGAAAAAGATCACAACAAAAGTGAAGTATTTCATATTTTAAGACAGCCAAATCTCACTTTGCATTTTCTGTGTAGGTGTAATGCTATTCCAATGATATTTTTCAGCAGCTATTTCTTCGGGGGACGTTGAGTGAGCATGGATGGTCTTTTCAGGCAAAGAGATTGTTTCATATCCATACACCCACACGCATTCACTACAGGGATTTGCCACAAGAAAACCGACAGTAAAACACTACTGACCTCTGAGCACCTGATCTTAAGTACCTGAAGACTGAATGTCTTACTTAAGGGCACAAAACTGAGGGAGACGTGAGCCTTGCTTATTTCTTTTACCCGGTGCTACATCTGCAGCCAGTTAATGTCATAAAAACTGTTAGTGAAATGAAATAAAAAAAACAATTGTTTCTGAAAGTGATATGTAGATGAAATGTGACTTTAATAAAGCAATATGGACTAAAGCATATGCATTATGCTCATATGAACATTTTTAGCACAGGGGTACCTATCAAGCCCAATTATCGCCAAATAATCACCAAATAATACTATAGTTTGCTAATCTGATCAGTGCAAACAACAGATTAGGATTTTATGTCCGTAATACTGCCCAATACATCTGCCCAACATGGACTTTGACCTTGGCATTAGGGATATTTGGATAAGCTTTTGCCACCTGCATCCAGGACTTTATGCTGTCTTATAGGACTGGAGTTTAACAGTCATTTTGATAAATTCAGAAGAAAGTGTTTTCCAAAATGTCAAAGAATTCCTTTAAAATATAAACCATAAATATCAGAAGTAAGTCAGAACCATATATGAGCTGTGTGGCATTTACCTGTAGCTGTCGCTTCTGAATCTCCTCCACCATGATTGCAAGACATTTGGTGTAGTCCGTAAGATCCTGGTCAGCTGTTTCTATCAGCTTGCACCCCTACACACGCACAAATATCAATATATTAAAAACAAATCACAAAAAAACAAGCAGGCAACAAAACACAATCCAACAGATGTACATAAACATAGATAGTGTAACAAATACCTAAGATAAGGGATAGGGGGATAACAGAAAAACTGAAAGCGATAGGGAGATGGAGAGAGGTATAAATCAGTGTTTTACTGTTGTCTGGCTGTCTTTGGCTTGTGTTGCTGAATAATGTAGAGGTTCCAGTCAGTGGCCCTAAACTACAACAACCATGCTCCGGCTTACTTTCCTTCTGTCTCTTTCTCTCTCTCCACAGTGTCACTTTCCTCCAAAACACAGCGACTTTGCTACTTCACTGACACACACACACACACACACACACACACACGCAGTCATATCAAACTTGTTCGCTGTGCTCTGTTTGATCCCATCCATCCTCCCTCTCCTCCCCTCCTCTTCCACCAACCCTCCACCCCCCATCTCTCCCTCCCTCCCTTGCTGATGCTTTTCTGTTTTCTCCCTCCCATTTATGCAGAATTATTCACCGTTTGCCAGAAATCTCTGAAGGAACAGCTCGCATTTTCCCATATTTCTGCTTCAAAGGCATTACCATAACAGACTGTTTTTCTCTCACCCCCCTCAAAAAAAGGCATTTCTCTCTTTTTTTTCCAGACAACCTGTGTGATTTTTGTGAAAAGGGTCTAATATTACAGATAGCTACAGAGAGAGCCGGGGGAATCGTGAGAAGAGAAAAAAGGAGAGAGAAACAGCTGAAGACATCAAATAATCTGTGATGGGTGCCTAATCATGTGTGTACGTGTGATGATACCGAATCTGCATTTCAAACTGTAAACAGTGTGCATCAGTAGCATCTGATCAAAGTGACACAGCACAAAGATCGCACAGGCACTGTATTTTGTTTTCTCTAAGGTGTGGGTGTGTGTATGCATGTCTGACTTGCCCTGTATTAATTATTTATTGAACAGCGCTTGTGGGTTGACATTTTGCTTGCTATAAACAATGGAAAGTCCCCTTCATGAAATCATTTGCATTTTATTTTTATGACCTTGAATAGTTGAATCTACATGTACAAATTTCTTGCACAGTGAGGTACACAGGGAGTAAAGGCTACAACGAAGAATGTCAAAGGGGGACTCTGGAGAAGCACTTTCTTGTACCTGGACCGTGTTATGTTAAATCTGCAAACTTAGTCACCTACAAAAAATGCAGATTGCTTTGTCCATTTCCAATATCCTCATCCAAAGTTTAATCTTTATGTGTAGCTAACCCTTTTCAAATGTTATTTTTGTGCATTTATCCCGTTTCTAGTAGTTTTGTATGGATTTTTTTATCATTAGTATTATAATATTTCATGATCACTGATTAATGAAGACTTTTTAAAATATAGTGTTGATTTTTAGCAATGATTAATTTGAAAAAGTGAAGAAGATGCTCCTCCATCTAAGAATCCATCCTCTTAACTGTTAAGGCCTCAGTTAGGACTGATTGGCTGCCTTGCAATCACCGGTTACTTGAGTGTTCCCCTGAATGGTTGTGAGTGGTTGCTGGTAGTTGCAGTGAAATCACTTGATAAGCCCCACACATCCAGGCTCAAAGGCCAGTCAGTGACCCTGGTAACCACCGGTTGCTAGGGAAAAATGTATATTACCTGACTGGATGGTGAGTAAGTTGTTTGCTGTCACTACGTGGAATTAATAACAAAGAGGTGTACGGTGCTGCACTAAAAACCTGCACAGCTGTAGCCTGTTGGAAAGATGCCAATGTGTCTGCAAACATTTGGCAACTATTTGCTAGGTGGTTGTGAAACAGTGAAGACTGAAAACTGGTAGTTTAGATTGTTTTTTTTACTGCTGAAACCAACATGTTTCAAAAGATCTAATATTTACTCTGAAGGCAAACGGGCTCTATTTCACGTTTGTGTTGCATTTCTTCGAGTTTCACTATTGCTCAGTGCTAAGTTTTTAAGTATTTGCAGATAAGTTGGCATTTTCCATGCAGACTACGGCTAACCGTGGCATTGTGCTAGCGACCCAAACAAATACAAGCACCCTATTTGCAACTGATTTCAACTAGCAACAGTCGACAATCTCCAAGAGTCACTTTCCAAGCATTCAGGGAATACACATTTTTCCCATGAGACAGGACATTGCTGAAATCATTCTCCAAGCTTGTGTGACCCAAACGTTATCAAATTCAGGGTCGTGAAGGGACTGGAGACTATCGCTACTGAGACTGGGCAAGAGGTGTGGAACACCTACTGGTTAATTTTGAAAACATTTGTGTGGGATGTGATGTATGACTCCGAAAATATTTAGTAAATGCGAGTGTGTGAGATTCAACCCAAAGATAAATTTGTATTTATAAATGCTAAGAGGCAAGTGCTCATAGAAATGATTACATTTTCCTTCAAATATAGGTCACCTGTGTCGTGCACACCTATATCATCACAGAGAGTAGACTTTCAGCTGTGCACTAAGCCAGGAGGTTGATCCTCTCTTTAGCCCAGGGGGCACAAGCAGAATTCTAAATTTTGACTTGCCAGGTGACAGGATGGTTTTCCACTTTGCCTCAGTTTATCTGATGCAGGCACGAACTGTGTTCAGTGAAAATTGGCTTTGAAGCTGTTCCTGAACCCTATCGGATATTTTCACTACAGAATCACGTCTGTCACATCTAATGCCAGGCCCAAAAGCGCAGCCATTCAGTGACCTCGTCTCCTGCATGATCTCAAGATTCTCTGAATAGATTACTATCATGTAGTTAAGCTGAGCATCTTCACAGCCTATGTAATTTTGCATTACTCTTGAAAAATGATTTTGTTTCTCTTTTTCTTACTCTTAAGAACATTAGTTTTTTTCACAGAGTGATAAATTTCTTTCTATCTTCACTTCTACAAGCCTCTTTTCAGAAGTGACAGATACAATGCTTAAAATACAGAATAAACTGCTGAATGTCTCCCTGTGTGTTAATGGCTGGGTGTGGTGATTTGAGTGGTCAGTAAGAAGAAAAATGCATTTAACATTTACCATATACAAATTACCGTACTAGGCTTTTTAGACAAACCAGCTGCTCCAGATGTTGAACTAGGCTACCCTTTGTTTCTTGGACTAATCCACTATAATTTCTAAGCAACTACCTTTTTTTCTTTGTACATCCAGATGCTACAACATGTGTTATGGACTCTCCCTACAATCCTACTTCTTCTGTATGAACACCTGTAGGTATAAGAGTGCGTGCAAGTTTTGTTCCACTTACCTTGTCTGCATAGAAAGCTTTGACCTCTGCTGTAATGGAATCAAAATCCCCACTGATATAGTCGGGGAGAAAGCTGGATATAAGGACAGAAAGATGGGGGTTAGTGAAAAAGACAGCGGGTTAAGATTGCAAGAATGACAGAGCCAAGAAGTGAGAGTTAGAGATGGAAAAGAGAAAGGACACTGGGGCATGTGTCAGCTCTTTGATCTGTGCAGCGAGGGAGAAGAGTGACGCCACCGGGACAGACGAAGAGACATGGAAACTGACAGGGTGAATCTCTGTGGCACCGAGCCTGGCCCTGTCACACACACACACGGCTGACAGAAGATATACATAGATTGATGGGAAAGTACACCCAAACAAACGTGGCAGAATACAGAAGCAAAAGTTCATGTTGATACTGTGATAGTTAGGTGCATAAATGCAAACGCATCAACAACAGATTGGATGCAAATTACTCATTAGTCACATCTAATAAACAGATCACTGAGTTGGTGTCCTTCTCACACGCGCAAGCAAACAGAGCATCATGTACATGGTGTTCAGATCTTGAAATATTCCAGCACACGGGATGAGTAGATTCTCCATTAGAACTGTGCATCAGTTTTAATAAACAGAGGTCACAGTGTGATTGGATGTTTTGACGCATAGGATCAAGTAAAGACTATGTTGCTCTGAACTGACATCAGTTATGTTTTAGAAAGGTATGTGGAATAATGATAGGAATCTGACAGAGCACACAAATAAATTGCACGATAGTTGCTTTCAACTAAACTTCCCTTGTAAATCATTTAAGTCTAGTTGAGTTTCTATCTTTAAAGGAAAGTATCAACAAAAAAAGCACTGAATGAATGAATTGAACCATAAGTTAAGCTTCGTTTTAAAATTTTTCAATTAAGCTTGAAGAATAATCACCTCGACTTCCAACTTGTATTAATGCTGACAGCTTATTATTATGCATGAAACAAATGTAAAAAGAATGAAAATAAACCTGAGCTACTTTTGTCAATTTTATTCTTGAAAGTTTATGGTTTGGTTAAAGAAGAGCACTTTCTATATAGCCGCTTATAAATGTGGATACATGTCACAAATGCACAAACAGGCACAATAACTCTGAACTAACAGGATGCAGAAATAGCATGTTGATGCATGCAATTAAAATGATTAGTGCAAATAAAACTGGTCAGGAGTTTTGGGGAAATACGAGCGTGCTCAAAGTAAACTTTTATATGTATTTCATTCATATGAATTGAACTGTTTTCTGAGGCAACCTGCAATCCCCAGAGTGTAGGAATTAACAACCAGCCACTGCTGAATAGAAGATTCCTGCCGGAGAGTAACAGATAGCTCTCTGTTTATTCATTTGTGTGTATGTGTGTGTTTATGTGTATCGGGCAAAACCACGCAGGGATGCAGTGGCTGCTATCTAGAGGCATTAACAGGTCTGACATTACGATTTCATGGTTGGTTGGGTAGCGTGTTTGTGTTTGTTTGTGTGCATGTGCTCCTCTAGCAAGAGGCGAGAGCGATGTTCCAGTTGGTTGAAGAAAGAGATACATAAGGATTATTCCCTCCCTCCTCAGGATTCCCATTTACACCAACAAGATACAGGAAGACAAACACAGGAAATGTTTGCAATCTGCTGCCACATACATGTGCGCGCACACACACACACACACACACACACACACACACACACACACACACACACACACACACACACACACACACACACACACACAGGTTTAAAGACAAACAAGCACAATTCCAACTGAATAAGACAAAAAAAAATATGATCAAGGAACAAATTTTTCATCTTGAGATAAACACACAAAATATGCATAAATAGCAGCAAATATGCAGGTACACACAACCAAAGGCTATTTCGCCTCCTTCTTATTATACAGAACGCCACAATTGCATCTTCATTCAGAAATAACCTTCATGTGACAGATGGAATGAGCTGTGACACTGGGTCTGATCAGAGCTTTACACAAACGCATACACACACATGCACACACAACCACACGCACATTCCTTTGTGACCTGTGTGCATGACACCATCGGCGGAGAGTAATTGACCAGCCAAGATTCTAAATTCTGTATTTGTGTCTGTGCACATGAGGGTAAATGCTGTTTGCGTGTTTGTGTGTCTGCATGTTGTGCGCCTGACAGTCTTCACTTCCACATTAATGTTAACTGACACTTTAATTTGGATGGGAAATAGAGCATTTTACCACCAGTTTGTCTGAGCACCGAGTGGCAGGACTGGCTGTGTGACCTTTGCCTGTGTTTGTGTGTATCTCTTTGTCTGTCAGGCAGCTTGTGCGTCCCTCTCTCTCTGCATCGTCTGCCTGTTTTTTTTTTTTTATCATGAACAAGTTCTCACATAATGCTCTTCTCTTCACGGTCTCTTCAAATCATCTCACACTTTTGCACTGCAGTTCTAACTTTTCTGCATAATTAAAGCGACTCTTCAATCTAAACACTGTCCTTAGAATCAACATCTAAGGACAGAAGAAACACCTTCTTTTTGGATAGATGTGTTATATTTTCCACCTTTCTTTTTCTGTCTTTGTTTTCTTCAAATTGGGTCTCACTGCTTCCATATGACCACTTAATTACAACCAAATGTTGTATATGTTATTTTATTTTCTTGTAGCTTTCACCCTCTCGTGAATCACAACATGATAAACACTCTTCTCCCTTTTTCAGGTCCTTTTCATCACTTGAGGAGATGTGGCTCTGATTACTCCTCTCATCTATCGCATCTCCCAATCAGAGTAGAAGAGATGATGAAGAGGTGGAGGAATTGCTTTGGATGACATCATTACATGCCGTATACATAAACAACCAAAACCAAAGCGGTATGACATGCATAGCACTAGATAGACTCACAATAGCTGATGTGATCAGTACACTCTCTTACACACACACACTTGCATACAAATGTGGACACATGACAAAAAACATTTGACAACAAATCACATGACATTTTTTGGTCAAGTGTTAAAATGGAACCTCAAAAATGACTCTTTGCTTAGAAGATAGGAGGGACAGATAGTGGACGATATAGGCACGGTGCTTTTAAATATGACAACAGGTTTTTTGTATTGTTTTAATTACCTTAACCAGACTGCTAAAAGGCTATTTTTACTATGATATGATATAATATCTTATAATATTTGTTAAGATGCACTGCCTTGTGGCGACAGAAAAGCAACAACCTAGGAAAGGCAAGGTATACAGAAGAGCATCTCTGAACACATGTTAAACCTTGAAGTAGATGGGTGATAGCAGCAGAAGACCACACCAGGTGCCACGCCTGTCAGCTAAAAGCTAGCAGGAGGGGCACCTTACAGTTTGCATGAGCTCAAAATTGGAAACTGGAAAATAGAAGATCATAAAAATGTTGCCTGATCTGATGAGACTGTCTCTATTGCAACATTTGGATTGCTGGGTCAGAATTTGATGTAAACAACATAAAGCATGGATCCATCCTGCCTTGTACCAAAGGCTCAGGGTGCTGGTGGTATAATGGCATGGTGGAAAATTTTCTTGGCACAGTTGGGCCTCCTAATATCAACTGAATATAGCTGAGCATCTTTTAAATACCACAACCTACCTATAAATACATTATACTACCTACAATAGTACTGATGCTGACTACGTTCATCCCTTTATGACCACATATTTGATTGGCTGCTTCCGGCAGGATAATGCACCATGTCACAAAGTTTAAATCATCATGAACTAGTTTTTTGTGTATATACCTAAGTGCATAAACAAAGATGGGTTAATTGTGAAGATATAAATTATTAGTTAGTAAAGACCAGTTACATAATTCATCTTTATGTGGTCGATAACTATCTGGTTTCATAATGGGTAGTTATGCAAGCACAGGCCTTAAAAAAAATCAATCAGTGTTAATAGAGTTCTTATTATCCCACTGCAGCAAAGATTCTAATTATCAAAACCTCAAAGCACGCGAGTGTGATCTTACTTGCATGTTGGTATACGTGTGTGTCTAACACGTCTACGCATGTCTATATCGACACACCGCAAACCCTCCTGTCTCGACGTGGCATGATGCTGAAAGCATACATGTGTACATCTGAAAAATTAGATTTCTTTATGTGATTCAATTGTGTCTGATCCCAAAGTTAATAAGTTAAATATCTGCAGGCTTCTAATAACCACATACCTGTCATACCCAAACCACATCTTCTAGGTTTATTAACTCTCTGTATTACTCTTAGGGCTACTAGCTGTAGTATAAAAAAGGACAGTTGTAATTTTAATTATCCTTAATTGCTACAATTCTAATACAATAAACTTAACAAAATGTAGCACACCGCATTATGTAGAAACAGAAGTGCAAAGCTCTCATATTAAAAGGCAAAGCCCAGTTCCCTGTGCTCATCAACTCGACTCAGCATGTCAATTTCCAACACAGAGCAATAAACACTGGGGAGGATTTTCAATCAGTCTGTAATAGACAAACTCCATCAGGAGTGTAGCAGAATCGCAGGTGAAGACAGAGCCAGTTTTGCGTTACGAGTTATACGTAGTCCTGCTAAATAAATTGCTGGTATTTGACCCTGATTTGGTCAAAGAATACCTGAAACTCAACTAAACAGTTTCCAAATGTATGAATACAACCTACATTAAAAAAAACAGTAAAGGGACTATATAATATCAACATATTTGTCTTTTAAATCCTTTCTGATCACATCTGTATTAGAATTCAACCAACATGTGGTTTTGTCTACATCACACATGCAGGTACTTTCCTGTCAGGCACACATAAAGAATAAAAATCGTGAGGCGTCAGTGGAATGTAGAATATATGAAAATGAGAGAAATAAAATGAAAGGCTGTCAAAGATATCTATCCAACACTCAGGCTTATAAAAAAGTACTTCTGCTTTTGACAACTTCATTTGCTGAGGCGGACAGCATTATCTTCAACAAACCAAAATGAATAGACCTTGATATGGTGATATAACTACGCTATAAAATTCACTTTTACATACAGACTAGTCAAACAGAGACACAATAACACAAGCATATGTTCTCATATTTTATTAACATCACATACACCACTAGCTGCAAATGTTATAAACTGCTTGTGTTCAATTACCTCCATCCACATTTAGCCATACTCCTCAAGCTGTTCATACAGCTCTTGGCATCATCCTGTCTCACAGTGTTAGATTTGATGCAGACATTATAAACAAAGTCAATTTATTTGAAAGAGGCAATTTATTTATTTATTATTTATTATTATGCAAGAAAATCCAACCATCAGTGTCAGACCTGATGGAAAGGCAAAAAACCCATGAATACCCATGAAGTTTATTTATATGAAGTCAGATGCTTAATAGTTAGTGTTAGTGCCCAAAGACAATTAACAATATCATTAACAATATTATAGTACACAATATCATAATGCAGGATGATATAACTAAAGCCTCAAATATTATAATTATTGTGATCGATATTTTAATTGCACAATCCCAATTCTAAACTGGAGGGAAAAATATTATCTCATTTTGAATTTGATGGCTGCAGCACATCTGTGGAAGGCTGGAAAAGTAAGTGGTACTAAAAAGAAACGGCTGGAGGGACACTTTGAACATTTAGCATCTAATTAGATTAATTGGCAACAGGTGAGTAACATTAAAATGCTCTTTTTATACCCAGTAGAGAGGCAGAGCTTCTTAGAAAGAAAAATCGCAGGAAAAAATAAAAATTGTTGGTCACTGTAAAATTGTGAAGTGAATATTTCATCTACAGTACAGAATTAAAAGAATCTGGAGAAATCTCTGTGCAGTGGACAAGACCAATAATCAATAGGATAATAATATAAAAAAAACAGGCATAGTTATGTCCTGGAAATAACTGCATGGGCTCAGAAGTCATTGTCTGTGAATCACTGTTTGCCATGACATCTACAAGTGTAGCCTAAAGTTCTAGCTTCACTTGGAGAAAGCTCATGTAAAATGGACTGAGGCAAAGCAGAAACTGTTCTGTGATCAGATTAATAAAAATTAGTTTTCTTTCTTTTGGAAAACTGCATCCACCAGATGAAAGAGGAGAGGGACCAGGTTTTTTACAATATCAGTCCTCAGTTAAAAAAGCATGCATCTCTGATGGTATCTGGGTGCATTACTGCCTATGAAATTGGCACCATCAATGCTGAAAGGTACATATAGCAACATATACTAGATGACGTGTTTTTTGAGGCAAATTCTTGCCTGAAAAAACTTTCAGAATACGCAAATACGCAAACAACCAAACACATGACCACATACATACAGTAGATACCTGCATCTATTACAATAGCATGGCTTCATAGTAGAAAATGACCTTTTTTCCTGTTTCTCCGCCTTTGCTTTACATTGAGTTTTTTCCACTGTACTGTGAATAAAATACAGGTGTATGAGATTTGCAAATCATTGCATTCTGTTTTTATTCACATTATACACACTGTCCTAGCTTTTTGGGAATTGGGATTATAACTCATTACAGCTGTCTAAACAGCACTGCCTTATAAGTAAGTGCAGTGTTTTGTTATATATATGAATATATATTTCTTATACATAGTATGCATATATTTAAGTAGCCATAGTTTTCAGGGTTTTCCCTTAGGTAATAGAACCTGGTACCAGGTACTTTTTCAGTACCTACTTGCCCAGTGTTCCAAGTGATCCAAGCAGGTACTAAAATATGACGTTGTCAGACTGCACGCCACCAATTGGCTGGTCAGTAAGGTTACTCGATGAGTCATGAGAGCATCTCGTTTATAAAATTCAGAATTGCCATTTTTCAACCAGAGACATAGCAGCAGGTATCGCGTTGCCTTGACATCTACCTTTGTTGTAGGGTTTGTTTTACATACTAATTACATCACGGGACAACAACAATGTACATTAGGTAGTAAACCCTGTTAAGTCGTGGTGATCCATGGTGAGTTGATCCAACTAGGTACTAATACAAAAGGTTCTTTTGATTTAAGCAGAGCAGGGCTGAGCGCATAGCAGTAATCCACAACTTGTTGTTACAATAAACAAGATTATTTACATTCTCAGGAGTGGCCCCAACAGACTAAGAGACTTGGAGAGTATAATCCCAACCTAAGGTGGAGCAAGATAGAGGACAACTTAAAAACGTAACATGGACAGAGTAAAAAGCACATATGCATAAACAACACTGTCGGGAATATTTAGGAGATCTAAGCATGCTGCACTTAAATATGTAAAAGGAGAATTGGAGATGCAATACCAAGAAAAGAACAAACAGCTGACCCAAATTTCTAAGAAATTAGCAGTTGGTTAAATAGTATGATTCAGGGCGTGCACATCAGAAAGAAATGTATTTAGGTTTGAAAACAGAGTTCGAGAAATATATAAACTTCAGCTGGAAACTAGCTAATAGAAACTCAATAATGCATGATATTAGAATGTTTCTATGTCTTACATAAGCTTGGAGTGAACACTTTAAAATAAGATTGAAAAATATATATATATATAGATGCATGCTTCATGGAGAAATCAAAAATATGCACCGTTTGCCTTCTCTCACCGAGTAGAATCATTGTCGTTTGACTCATCATGAGAGGCAGAGAGCCTTAGCCTGAAGCACCCCCTCCTCTCTACATCCCTAATGTCTACCATTAAGCCTGTTTTGACAGAAGATTACGTGGCGCCTTTCTTTTAACTGTAGGAGGCCGTCCACCCACTCTGCTCTTGTGGCAGTACAGAAGAATGTGAAGGTTGACCAGAAACATTATTCTCATTATTCTTTGATGGAAATCATAGTCACAGCCACATATGTGGAAAAAACCCTGCAAAGTCTCACTTCACTTTTTATGGTTTGACATCGTCCACATTTTGAAGAAGGCATTAATAAAATCGCATTGCTGGAAAATTTCAATTTCGAATGTCTCTTGTCTTCACTGGCAAACAAAGCAGAAAATATGGTCAAACTGAAGGACAAGAAAATCCATGAAAACCCCATTCTGCAACTCAAAGATTTACCCCCCACATCCCACCACCAGACACTAATTATGGCCAAAAGGATACTCACAATTATTTTAATCAATATTGAGATCACTACTGTTTCTCACAACCTTACCTTGATTTTAGTGACAAAACTGTTTTTAATGGACTGTCATTTGACTGCTGCTTTCACATCCATGTTGTTCTACATTCTTACTACAGCAAAATAAAATTGGTCCTCCAAATTCACCTAAATTCAGTGCATCTCTAAAAAATAAAGAAAAAGAAAAATCGCTCAGCTTTCCCATTAACCTTGTTCTACATTCCCGTTTATTAAGTCCCTCACAAAATAGAAAGTGTTTCACTTCGTACCTGCATAATTATGGATGTGAAGAAAAAATCCAGAGAAAAGTATTCAACATCTGTGAGATCCGTTTTTCCCTTCCATGTGATGTTTTGCATATTGTACAGTGGAGGTATTGCCAGTTAGAGTAAATCATTGCGTGAGGGGATAACATATCTTTGGTTGATCGGAAGTATTTGCTTTGAGAAAAAAGCTCTTTACCTTCTGCTGTTACAGACATTGGAATCGATGATTGTTGTATGCCCGACTGTGAAATGCATAAGTGGAAGAGGATGGATTGATGAATGGATGGATTTGTCTTATGATATAGTGTTACTCATCCAGGAAACATCAAGCAGCATAGTTACAGTGCACAGTTTTGACTGGCACATGCAGGCACATCATCAGGCATAGTTTTAGGGTTTCTTTTGCTTTGCATTTTAATTGGCTCAGCAGGCATTTTTTTTAATATTACTTAATAATGTTCATTTAATTGTAGGAAAACAAAATTATGATCAAGATTCAAATTCGACTGTGCAGTCCTAGTCCTATCGTTCTTCACTATGGGGGCACGAGTATGAATGTGCCCCCATAGTGAAGCAGTGCAATTTTTCTGGATTACTTGCAGGAATTTGAAGGGATTAATCGTTTTATGAGTCTGCTGATCTCCAAGTGAGAGTTTATAACACTGAACTAACAGCTTTTTTTATTTTTGAGTGCAATTTGCTCTGTATGTAAATGAATATTAAAAAAAGAAAAGAAAAGAAATTCTGTAATGTGTTTACACATAATTTGGGGAAAGCTCAACGTGCACTCCCACATTACTATAGACGAGCATGCCCACTGTATGTACTACATCTTTATCTTCAACTTCTCTTTGTTTTCAATACATTTCTTCTGCTTTTCTCTTCCTATTTATCTCCCTCATACCTCACACTGCTGAATCTTATTTGATTCATGGGAAAGTTGCTGCTCTTGTCTGTGTTCCAGCACCGTTATGCTCTCATAAAATTTGGCTTTGATTGATTACCTGCATTTCTTTATCCCTTCCTCCTTTTCTATCCCTCTCTGTAGTCCATTAGTTATGGTAATGTTGGGTTAAATACATCTTAACTTGCTGGTGATTGATTTACACTTCCACACCCATAAGCATCCCTCCCTTTCTTCCCTCCTTTCCGGCACCCTCCCAGCACTGTAATGCATAACTTTTGAGGACAGATGGTGTTGGTGTTTGGAGCACTCAGGCTAAAAGGCGGGCATAGCTGACAGCTCCACTGTACAGCCTGCTGACAGAGCTCGAGCTGAGGGGTCAGATGATGAATCTGCTGTGTCACACAACTACACAGAACTAAGTGCAATGCTTCTGCCATCAAGACTCACATGGCGTATGTGACAGACACACAACATAGATCTATATATCTATATATATAGCTTGCTTTATTTCTAAAGCAGAGCAAAAAACACACAAAAGACAGTCTTACTAGCTTATTAGAAATGATAGTTGCTGTTTGAGCATTGTCATAATATATGGTAAAATGCACTGCAGTCAACCTGCAGCATGCAGGTCTTAACTCACCATGTTTATAGTATTGATCAGATGAAACTGTCTTACTCAAAACACTTTGTTATAACACTGAACTGAAATGGCAGTTTTGTTGTTTCATATTTGCAGCAGTCATTTGTAACTATAATTTTTTAGCTATTACTGTGGCTGGAAAATAACATTTTATTGGTTTTCTGCTTACATTTGTCCTGATCATGCAACAGTGCACTGGCCATAAATTAACATTTTTAATCAATCCAATTATACTTTTACTCTTCTTTTATTTCACTCATATTTTTCTTGTTCTTAGTCTGTTTTGCAGAGTTACAGATAATACAGGTAAGCTGTTATTTTTGAAAAAATTGCTAAAATTTACAACACTACACACAGCCACTTCATTATGTGGCAGGATGAATGTTATCCCTCGGTCCAACCCACTTTCAGCCTGGCCCATTAGGGGGCGCTGGTATAAATAGTGGCCATTTGAGTGTCTCTGCATTGCTTGCCTGTGATCTCCTTTTTGGTCACCTGACTTCCTCGGTGTGGTGGAGATCGTTTGTGGGTTACTCCTCTAAAGTCTCCATCGCGGCTGGTCGTAGCTATAGAAGCCTCCTCTGAGCTATTCTGCTTACGTTCTGTGACACGGCTTACTTGGTACGTAATCAACTTTTGTTACGCTCTCTGCCTTCTATTGTTCTTTTATAGTAATTATTTATTATGTTTCGCAGGAAGTGTGGGCCTTTTGCGCCAAGCTACGTGAACTGAAGTGCTGCTGTTTTGCCTTGCTGTGCTTTTATCGTCTGTTCCCGTTGTGAGAATTCTTTCCCTGCTGCTGTCAGCTTTTACAGTGGACGTCGGCGTGGACAACGGCCATATGCATGCCGGTTATCGGAGTCAGCTGGCATGCATATTGATTGACTGTTAACTTATCGTCGTGTGGACGGCAAGTTGGAGCAGTACGGCGATTCCGTTTGCTCCAGATTTTAGAGTTTTATTCAGATTGTATGTTGTTTTATTGCTTTTTGATTTGTAGTTTGGATTCTCTGTTACACCACTGGTGGGAGGCCCTTTTTCTAGCTGTGGATCACCAGTGTGGTCTTGCAGTTGGGTTATCCCCCGGTGCTACACATTAGTTTGTTGTAATATATTAAAATTTTCTTTGTTTCTTTTTATTCAGATGCGGAGTGCCGACGTGGAGGAGACTAGGGTGCCTTGGTGGTGGGATCCCTTGAGTGTACACACCTGCCTTGTTTAGTTTATTAGTGTGAGTGTGTGTGTGATAGTGTGTTGCACTTGTGTTTTGGGTGTGTTTTCTTTCTTTAGTTTGTGTGTGGCATCCCTGCCCCTCCACTGGTAAGCCTCAGCTCTGAATACCTTTTTAAGCATATTTGTACTTGAATATTTATGATTGTGCTTTTATATGGTGTTTTAGATAATTATTAATAAATTGTGAATTTGTTGATCATTGAACCTCGTCTCTGGACTGAGTATAGCGAACCTAAGTGCCTTTCTGGTGATTTAGTGTTACTTTCAGTATTCTCTGGGTGAAATTCCCAGGGTGGCGTTGTCTTTTTAAAACTGCAAAGAGTATTTACTTTATATCCCATCCTCGTCTCGCCACAAACTTGGCGTTGTTGTCGACAGGATATACTCTTTAAAACAGAGACGTGTGTTCTTCTTTTTTTGTTTGGTGTAACGTAAATTGTTTTTTTTATATTATTTTGTACAGAATAAAGGCAAAGCAGCAGCTACTTTGGTGTGGGATTTCACAGCTGTGTTACAGAGATGGAGGAAGAGTTACAGGAACTCAGGGACTTGATCGCGCAGCTGAAAGCAGACAATGAGAGGCTGCGTCAGGAGAGGGCTGTTGGGTCAGGTACTAGTGCTACACCTTCTACTTCAACTGCATCATCTGTTAACCCCCCAACGGCTGGTGTCTCTGTAGCAGAGAGACTAGTTTTTGTGCCCCGTGACAGAAAGTGCCCTATGTTTAGAGGAAAATCAGGTATAGGGTTGAATGAATGGTTGGAGGAAATAGAAGGTTGTGCTAGAGCACGTCATTTGTCTTTGGCTGATAAAGCATTTTTCCTGTTTGACCACCTAGAAGGAGAAGCACGTGAGGAGATTAAATATCGCTCTAGTGCAGAGAGGACTGATCCTGCTAAGATAATCACTATATTGCAAGAACTTTATGGCTGTTCAGAATCCTATGTAGCATTGCAGGAAGCTTTCTTCTCTAGAAAACAGCAGGAAAGTGAGACACTGCAAGAGTTTTCCCTCGCTCTCTTGGGTCTTATGGAAAAAGTTAAATCGAGTGCCCCCAATGGCATGCCCAATGCTGACGTTTTATTAAGAGATCAATTTGTTGAACAGGTCTTAGATAGTACCTTGCGGCGGGAGTTAAAGCAGCTAGTAAGGAGGCAGCCAACACTGACATTGCTGGAGATTAGAGGGGAAGCTATTAGGTGGGAACGTGAAGGGTTGCCTAGTGGCGTTAGGCATAGAAGCAGTTCTGTCCCTTCCGTTTATGGCATTCAGTATGGGGTCCATAGCGGTCCTTCAGGAATAGCCCAGTCTACCCAATTGTCTGAGATGAGCGAGATGAAGGAATTGTTAAAGTGCCAGCAGGAGCAACTTAATCAGCTCACTCAGAGCATTGCTCGATTGCAGGGCCCCCATCGAATGCCTCGCTCAGGACGGGGCGATTCCATTATATGCCGTCGTTGTCAGCAACCTGGACATTTTGCTCGGGAGTGTGATGGGGAACGCGTTCCTCGTTCCCGGCCTCCTTCGCAGGCCCCTCTGCATAATCGCAGGCACTCTCCTTTAAATACGGCTTCGGAAAACTAGCACCCTCCGTATTGCCGAGCCACAGTTCGGGTGGGGTGTCTATTGGCTCAAGGGTTGTTTCTAATGGTCCAGAGGCAGTCTCGAAATTAATTTCATCCTGTCCTCATATAGATGTGGACATGGGCGGTATAAAAGTACCTTGTTTGGTTGATACAGGGTCCATGGTCTCTACCATTACTGAAAGTTTTTTCCGCCAGTATTTTGAGTCCTGGGGTCAAGAGCGTCTCCAAGCTTGTCATTGGTTGCAGCTTAAAGCGGCTAATGGGTTGTCCATTCCTTACCTTGGCTATATCGAGCTAAGTGTAGAGCTCTGTGACAAGTTTCTTCCACAGTGTGGCGTGTTGGTCGTTAAAGATCCTCCAGGTGCAGGACCTTCCACGGTTCCGGGTGTATTGGGGATGAATGTCATTCGGAAGTGTTACCACGAGCTTTTTGGGCAACACGGTGAAGCATTGTTTAGTTTGGGCTTTGTCACAGAGGCCCCTAAACCCCTTGTGCAGGCGCTGCAAAAGTGCCATGACGTTAGTATAAGAGCCCCACTGGATTTGTCTGGCCATGTGAGAGTGAGGGGTAAGCGAGCATGTTGCATTCCGGGTGGTGTAATGAAAGTAGTGGCCGCCACCTGTTCGGAGCAATATTCAGGTGCCACTGTGTTATTTGAACCTACTGATGTTAACTTGCCTGCTGGACTTTTAGCGTCCCCTGCATTGGTTCGAGTGGTTAGAGGTACTGCATACATACCAGTTGTTAATGTAGGGACTACGGCGGTCTTGCTTTACCCTAGGACCGTTATAGGGACCCTGGAAGATGTTCATGTGGTCAGTTTGCCCGCTGGTGTGACAGAAATACCCCCTAACGTAGCCACAATGGCATCTCACACCGCCACTCCTACTGTGCAGGGTCAGATGGAAGGGATTGATTTGTCTAAACTGTCAGCAGAGGAACAGGGACAGGTGAGGTCTCTCCTTAAGAAATACAGCTCGGTCTTTTCTGCTCATGACACTGATTTGGGTTGCACTAACTTGATCTCCCATGACATTCCACTCTTAGACGATATCCCCGTGCGGCAGCGTTACAGGCGCATCCCCCCTTCAGAGTACGAGGTTGTGAAAGAGCATATTAACCAGTTGTTAGGGGCCAAGGTGATTAGAGAGAGTAGCAGCCCCTATGCTTCTCCCATTGTGCTCGTTAAGAAGAAGGATGGCAGCCCGCGCATGTGTGTTGATTATCGGCAACTGAACAACAAGACAAGGAAAGATGCATTCCCCCTGCCACGCATTGAAGAATCCTTAGATGCGCTGACTGGTGCCCGTTGGTTTTCCACCATGGATTTAGCAAGTGGCTATAATCAGGTCCCAGTTACGGAAGAGGATAGGCCCAAGACTGCCTTCTGTACTCCTTTCGGCCTATTTGAATGGAACCGAATGCCATTTGGGCTCTGTAATGCCCCTAGCACCTTCCAGAGACTAATGCAACGCCTTTTCGGTGATCAACAGTGCCAGTCTCTGCTTCTCTATCTTGATGACATTGTAATCTTTTCATCAACAGTATCGCAACATCTTGAGCGGCTGGATGTGGTGCTAGGTCGGCTTCAGCAGGAAGGTTTAAAAGCCAAGCTTGCCAAATGTGCCTTTTTCCAGCGGGAGGTTCGCTACCTAGGCCATGTCATCTCCGATCAAGGTGTCTCTACGGACCCTAGCAAGGTGGAAGTGGTGGCTAACTGGCAGCCTCCTAAGACTGTTTCGGAACTACGCTCCTTCCTTGGGTTTGCCAGCTATTATCGCCGTTTTGTGGAGGGTTTTGCCAAGTTGGCGGCACCTCTGCATAGACTGGTGGCAGAGTGGGGAGGCAGAAAATCAAAGAAGAGGTCAGAGCATGGTGTCGTGGAGAACTGGACTGCAGAGTGTGCTCAAAGTTTTGAGGCATTAAAGACTAAACTGACAACAGCACCAGTGCTCGCTTATGCAGATTTCTCTTTGCCTTTTATTTTAGAAGTGGATGCCAGCCATGCCGGCCTAGGGGCAGTGCTTTCCCAGGAGCAGGGAGGTAAGGTGAGGCCAATAGCCTATGCCAGTCGGGGTTTGAGGCCCACTGAGCGCAATATGCTAAATTATAGCTCAATGAAGCTGGAGTTTTTGGCACTTAAGTGGGCCATGACTGAGAAATTTAGAGAGTACTTGTTGGGCCATAAGTGTATTGTTTACACCGACAACAATCCTCTTAGTCACTTGTCTTCTGCTAAACTTGGGGCTACTGAACAGCGCTGGGCAGCTCAGCTCGCTTCGTTCGACTTCGACTTAAAGTACAGGTCAGGAAGGAGTAATAAGAACGCAGACGCTTTATCTCGCCAGCATCCACCTGATCCTCAGGAGATTAAAGCCATGGTTCCTGGTACAGCCTTGCCTGGACCTCTTCAACAAGCCTTGCGGCTGGGACCAGCTGAGGTATCACAAGCTGCCATTACGGTTTTGCCCCATCTCACTACTCCTGATCTTCATGCCCTCCAACAGGTCGACCCAGTGATAAAGGAGATCTTGGTGTTCTGGAGACGGAAGCAGCGACCCAGCTTTGAGGAGCGGCAGCAGCTTGCTCCACTTGCTCTGGTGCTGCTACGACAATGGGATCGTCTGATTGAAAGGGAAGGAGTTCTGTATCGTCAGGTTCATCGCCCTGACGGTGCCGAGGTGGTACTTCAGCTTTTGCTGCCTAGTGCACTAATTGAGCAGGTGTTGACTCATGTTCATCAGGAGCACGGCCATCAAGGTGTGGAAAGGACCCTAGCGCTTCTCCGCTCACGGTGCTATTGGCCAGGTATGTCTGCTGAGGTAGCTCGTTGGTGTCAGAGATGCGAACGTTGCCAAGTTGCAAAAGACACCCAACCAGCAGCTCAAAGTTTCATGGGACATTTGTTGGCTTCTCGACCAAATGAAATCTTGGCCATTGATTACACCTTGCTCGAACCTTCCCGGAATGGGCTGGAGAACGTTTTGGTGATGACTGATGTTTTCAGCAAGTATACATTGGCTGTCCCCACTCGTGACCAATGTGCTGCTACAGTGGCCCAGGTTCTCGTGACTGAGTGGTTTTCGAAGTTTGGTGTACCAGCGCGTATCCATTCCGATCAGGGTCGTAACTTTGAAAGCTCCCTGATCCAGCAGCTCTGCAGGTTTTATGGTATCGAGAAGTCCCACACTACTCCTTATCATCCGGCTGGAAATGGTCAGTGTGAACGTTTTAATAGGACTTTGCACAATTTGTTGCGGACCCTGCCAGTATCCAGAAAAAGAGACTGGAATGTATGTTTGCCCCAGTTACTCTACTGTTATAATACCACTCCCCATCAGGCTACTGGGGAAACCCCATTCTTATTGATGTTTGGGCAAGAACCCAGGTTGCCAGTGGACTTTCTGTTGGGCAGAGTACCGGACCCCATCAGTGGAGATGTGCACGAGTGGATTCAGGAGCATCAAGCCCGGCTACAGGTTGTACATGAAGGAGCCAAGGAACGATTGCAATTGGCTGCCGACCGCAGAAAGAGGCACCACGATAAAAAGGTGAAAGAGGCACCATTGAACAATGGCCAGTTGGTGTTCCTGCGCGATCTGAGTGGAAGAGGGAGATGTAAAATCCAAGATCGATGGAAACCCGTGGTATATAGAATCCTGAAGGCACCTAAAGGAGGTGGGGCAGTATATACCATTGCACCTGCAGATGATCCCAGCAGTGTGAAGCATGTTCATCGTACCTTGTTGAAGGCTGTGGTAACGGCAGCTACACCATCAGAAGGGCCTGCTCCAAGCAGTAGCTCACATGGCCCAGAAATATCCTCCCCAGAACCAGGACATGACTCATCACGTGACAGTGACCTGTTATTCCTGAGCATAGGAGCTCCTCAAGTAAATGTTTCACCATCTTACAGCCCAGTGGCAGTGATTCCAAGTAGCCCTGAGTTGTTGCTTCCACCAGAAGACCGAACTTCCGATGTTCCAGCCACTTGTACAGTTACTCCGAGTGTAGCACCAGTTCCATCTAGCTCTCTTCCTGCTCCCTCTACGAGTTCTGATACAAGAAATGTGGTGGTGCGAAAAACAACCCGGTCCACAGCTGGCCAGCATTCAAACATCCATCATCTCCCAAGACCAACAGGGGAGGTGGCACAAGGGGCTGCTAACTCTATTTCTGAGCCTAGGGTACATGCTGTCTCTGCATTTTTTAGGCCTTGGGACTAATCTGGGTGTCTTTGTAATTCATCGTCGGGGCGACGATGCAAGAAGGAGGGGTAGAATGTGGCAGGATGAATGTTATCCCTCGGTCCAACCCACTTTCAGCCTGGCCCATTAGGGGGCGCTGGTATAAATAGTGGCCATTTGAGTGTCTCTGCATTGCTTGCCTGTGATCTCCTTTTTGGTCACCTGACTTCCTCGGTGTGGTGGAGATCGTTTGTGGGTTACTCCTCTAAAGTCTCCATCGCGGCTGGTCGTAGCTATAGAAGCCTCCTCTGAGCTATTCTGCTTACGTTCTGTGACACGGCTTACTTGGTACGTAATCAACTTTTGTTACGCTCTCTGCCTTCTATTGTTCTTTTATAGTAATTATTTATTATGTTTCGCAGGAAGTGTGGGCCTTTTGCGCCAAGCTACGTGAACTGAAGTGCTGCTGTTTTGCCTTGCTGTGCTTTTATCGTCTGTTCCCGTTGTGAGAATTCTTTCCCTGCTGCTGTCAGCTTTTACAGTGGACGTCGGCGTGGACAACGGCCATATGCATGCCGGTTATCGGAGTCAGCTGGCATGCATATTGATTGACTGTTAACTTATCGTCGTGTGGACGGCAAGTTGGAGCAGTACGGCGATTCCGTTTGCTCCAGATTTTAGAGTTTTATTCAGATTGTATGTTGTTTTATTGCTTTTTGATTTGTAGTTTGGATTCTCTGTTACACCACTGGTGGGAGGCCCTTTTTCTAGCTGTGGATCACCAGTGTGGTCTTGCAGTTGGGTTATCCCCCGGTGCTACACATTAGTTTGTTGTAATATATTAAAATTTTCTTTGTTTCTTTTTATTCAGATGCGGAGTGCCGACGTGGAGGAGACTAGGGTGCCTTGGTGGTGGGATCCCTTGAGTGTACACACCTGCCTTGTTTAGTTTATTAGTGTGAGTGTGTGTGTGATAGTGTGTTGCACTTGTGTTTTGGGTGGCTAAAACTTGTATGGGTTCACCAAAAAAGATAAACAGAACATTGAAAAAACATCTCCTGGTCTCATGAGTCTCAATTTCTGATGAAACATTCAGCTCTGAAAGCAAAAAATAATCCAAACTGGTACTAATAACGTGTAACTAATAAGGTGGCTGAAAAGTGTACAATTCATGAGCTCATGCTTTAACTCATATTTGATCGAACAAAAGTAAATAAAGATAAATAAACAATATGCCCAGCATAACTACATACTTTCAGGCAATAATATTTTAGCTTGAAAATTAAAAAAAAAAAAAAAAGATTGATGTATTTTCTCTTTTTAAGGACTAATATAAGTTTTTCTTGTGAGGAAGTTAATGGGCCTCAAAGACATTAAAGAGATGTCTACAACTTGAAAGTTTGTTACATTGAAAGAAGAGAAAGAACATGCACGTCGACAGACAAACACACACAACATCCCATTCACACCCTTACAAAACACAGGCTCGTGCTCACATGCTGGGTGTTAATGTGAAAGCCTGAACACTTCAGGGACCCAGTGATCCCCAGATCCATCTCTGACCTGACAGCAGTCCTCCATTAGCCTCACACGCACACGCGCACACAAATGCCGCAACAGAATGCACTCCTAAAATACTCTGTCAGAAACACACATGTGGCACACATACAGGATACATCTGAGCTGGAGAGTAGGGGTAAAGTCATGCACAGAAGTCACAGAAACCAGACGTACAGCTGCTGAACCCAAAACATAGCACTTGGAGAAAAATATCTAAACAATTCCTTTGTGTAATTAAAATTCTCCAAATCATACAAGTAAGCACAAAAACAAAGGCACTTTAGAGAAAGCACATATTAACTAATGCAAATGTGACACGAGGTCGCCTCACCTGTCGCGATCCCCAGCTGTGATGTTATGAAGGTGATTAGCAGCTCCATCAGCACATGCCCTCAAGAGAGCTATAGAAAGAAAGATGCATATTTATCCAGTTTGTTTGAAATATATGGTGCATATTTCTAAAATTTCCTCTAAAGGTGAAACAAGATTCTCTTCAAACCTTGATCAACACTACATGTGTGTTCGTAAAGTCTCTTATGGATCAGTAACCTGGATACAGTCACTTCAGGATTTCTTGAGTCAATTTTTATTTTACCATATACCATAACTTTAATTTTTTTCCATACGCCTCATTACCATAATTAAGAAATGTGCCATTATGAGTGCGAAAAATAAAATAATTAAGGAGCTTGTATATTTAGATACGCTATCATTAGGAACCAGCTCACACGCGACATCTTTCCACTGTCACTTCTAATAAATGTAATTCACACTCGCTCTTTTTATCCCCGAAAAGTTTCCTTTCAAAACGTGTCAAGTGTTTTGTTTTTTTTTTCAAAAAACACATTTATACAAAAAGGGACTTATATAACATTAACAATGTGTTATTTTTAAGAAAGTACTTTGAACGCCAACATCAGCATTCCCAAGGTTTTTTGATAAATGGATTTACTTCAATCATTGCAGAAATGTACAAAGTTTGAATAAGGTCCAAATTTTTTAGAAAGAAACCACTTTCTCCCAATGAAAACATTACAAGCGGCGCATTCCACAGTGCCAGCAAAGCATTATGGTTAAAGCTATTTGACCCTTTAAAAGGGAAAGGCAGCGAAAGAGCACTTATCTTTTTAGCTTTAAGTAACACTCAAATGATGGGATTATTTGCCATTCTTAAAATATTATTCAAGTTGCACTAAATTAGATGCAAACCATTTGCAAATGTATGCTCTCTCTCTCTCTGCTTCTATTCTATTCAAATTTAACACGCAACCTATTTTTTAAGAGCCCTTTTCTGTTTAGGGCTGCCGTGTTCACACAAGGGAAAACTTCAAAGGATCAGCCAAAGTTTTACTTTCACCTTGTTTAAAACTAACTAAAGCCTGCACCACAGAGACGGGCAACACTCGTGCATTTTTATGTCTCTAAAGCTTTCTTTTCAAGAACTGTGTCCATTCCCCCAACCCAGTACTTTTCATACGCTTGATATAACTCTGTGTTGTGTTTGGAACACGGAACCCCCCCAAAGTTTACTTCTCATTTAATGTGAACTTAGAAAAGAAGACATTAGTCTAAATAAAGTGGTATTTAGCGTTTGAATATTACTTTGCATTCCTAGGTGTTTCATTATTAACTAAATAATGCTGAAAAGATGTTTGGCTGTGGTATAAAAAAAAAAGGAAAAAAACTCACACTCCTGGGGAAAGACGCACTGATTTTCACACATCATACATGCACATACTGAGTGAACTGTGACAAGAAATACAACAGATGTGCAACAGTGTCAACTTGAAATAGGTGCTAAAACCGACTTCCATTACTTTTACATATGGCACAACTTTTAACACATCAGCAGCACCGTGGCCTCTAAAAATACGTGAAGGACTTAACAATGTACATCACACCTACATACTGTAAATCACATTTAAACGTATGCTAAATTGGACGCAATTAGCGAGAAAAAAGGAGAAGAATGATTATTCTCACATTCTGAGTCTAACTCTCCTCACCCTTAGCTCTTAAAAAGCGACAACGCAGATGCATTTGCACTGATGTAAATAAGACGCTTATACTGAAGGTACTGCTTTTATTCATAACCTCCACCACCTGCTGCCGATGTTTCACGTCAAGAAATGATTGGAATGTAAATGACTCATTATCTCTGACAGAGAGCAAAGGCTGAGAAACTTTTCAAATGACAACTCCTTGAAAAACAGAAACTTTCCTTTAAGACCGGTGACAGACTGTAAAGCTATCAGTCATTATCTGTGTATAAGTGTGTGCATACACACACAGACACTGAATAATTTTCAGACTTCACACAAATTTGAGAACAGTAACTTCTGTCTGTCAGTTGTTTTTTTTTTGCAGCTCTGTCTATATTGCGCTCCATTTAAGCGTACAAACACATGTGGTTACAATAAATCTAAAAGCCTTACCAACAGCAGAAAAATGTTTCAAAATGATGTATTGTCATTTGTAGCAATGATTATTACATGCAATAGCGTGGCTATATTTATTTTACTTGTAGTGATCCGGTAATCTCGACACATTCTTTCTAAGTTGTAAGAAAAAGAGCTGCCAGTAGTCACTCAGTAACACTTTAGAGCCGGAGACTTCTCCTAGACAATGCTTGTTTAGATGTGCAGTACTTCCAGTACTGTCTAAAAGTCCATTTTAACTTTACATGACTTCCATCCATCCATCTTCATCCGCTTTGTCCAGGGCCGGGTCGCGGGGGCAGCAGCCTAAGCAAAGAGGCCCAGACCTCCCTCTCCCCAGCCACCTCCTCCAGCTTATCCGGGGGAATACCAAGGCGTTCCCAGGCCAGCCGAGAGATATAATCTCTCCAGCGTGTCCTGGGTCTGCCCAGGGGCCTCCTCCCGGTGGGACATGCCTGGAACACCTCACCCAGGAGGCACCCAGGGGGCATCCTTGTCAGATGCCCGAACCACCTCAGCTGGCTCCTTTCGATGTGGAGCAGCAGCTGCTCTACTCTGAGCCCCTCCCGGATGGCCGAACTTCTCACCCTATCTCTAAGGGAGAGGCCAGCCACCCTTCGGAGGAAGCTCATTTCTGCCGCTTGTATCCGCGATCTCATTCTTTCGGTCACTACCCACAGCTCGTGGCCATAGGTGAGGGTAGGGATGTAGATCGACTGGTAAATTGAGAGCTTCGCTTTTACACTCAGCTCCCCCTTCACCACGACGGACCGGTGCAGCGTCCGCATTACTGCAGCTGCAGCCCCAATCCGTCTGTCGATCTCCGGCTCCCTTCTCCCATCACTCGCGAACAAGACCCCGAGATACTTGAACTCCTCCACTTGGGGCAGGAACTCATCCCCGACCCGGAGTGGGCACTCCACCCTTTTCCGGCTGAGAACCATGGCCTCAGATTTGGAGGTGCTGATCCTCATTCCCGCTGCTTCACACTCGGCTGCGAACCGTTCCAGTGCGAGCTGGAGGCCCTCACCCGATGAAGCCAACAGAACCACATCATCTGCAAAAATCAGAGATGAGATTCTGAGGCCACCAAAGCGAAAGCCCTCCGCCACTTGGCTGCGCCTAGAAATCCTGTCCATAAAAATTATGAACAGAACCGGAGACAAAGGGCAGCCCTGGCGGAGCCCATCACCCACCAGGAACGAGTCCGACTTATTGCCGGCAATGCGAACCAAGCTCTTGCAACGGTTGTATAGGGATCGAATGGCCCGTAGCAATGGGCCAGACACCCCATATTCCCGCAACACCTCCCACAGGACACCCCGAGGGACACGGTCGAATGCCTTCTCCAAGTCCACAAAACACATGTAGACTGGTTGGGCAAACTCCCATGCACCCTCAAGTATCCTGGAGAGGATAAAGAGCTGGTCCAGTGTTCCGCGACCAGGACGAAAACCGCATTGTTCCTCCTGTATCCGAGGTTCGACTAACGGACGCACTCTCCTTTCCAGCACCCTGGCATAGACTTTCCCAGGGAGGCTGAGGAGTGTGATCCCCCTGTAGTTGGAACACCCCCTCCGGTCCCCTTTCTTAAAGATGGGGACCACCACCCCGGTCTGCCAGTCCACAGGTACTGCCCCTGATCTCCACGCAACATTGCAGAGGCGTGTCAACCAGGACAGCCCTACAACGTCCAGAGCCTTCAGGATCTCGGGGCGGACCTCATCAACACCAGGGGCTCTGCCACCAAGGAGTTGTTTAACTGCCTCAGTGACCTCGCCCCCGGAAATTGGCGGGTCATTCCCCTCATCCCCAGACTCTGCTTCCTCCTCGGAAGACGTGTCAGTGGGATTAAGGAGGTCCTCGAAGTATTCCTTCCACCGCCTGACAATTTTCTCAGTCGACGTCAGCAGCGCTCCGCCAGCACTATACACAGTGCAGGTAGAGCACCGCTTTCCCCTCCTGAGACGTCTGACGGTTTGCCAGAATCTCTTCGAGGCAGTCCGAAAGTCTTTTTCCATGGCCTCTCCGAACTCCTCCCACACCCGAGTTTTTGCTTCAGCCACTGCCCGAGCCGCATTCCGCTTGGCCTGTCAATACCTGTCGGCTGCCTCCGGAGTCCCACAGGCTAACCAAGCCCGATAGGACTCCTTCTTCAGCCTGGTGGCTCCCTTCACCTCTGGTGTCCACCATTTGGTTCGGGGATTACCACCACGGCAGGCACCAACCACCTTGCGGCCGCAGCTCAATGCAGCAGCTTCGGCAATGGAGACGCTGAACATGGTCCATTCGGACTCAATGTCCCCAGTCTCCCTCGGAATGCTGTTGAAGCTCTGCCAGAGGTGTGCGTTGAAGATCTCGCGGACTGGGGCCTCTGCTAGACGTTCCCAGCACACCCTCACTACGCGTTTAGGTGCACCAGGTCTGTCCAGCGTCTTCCCCCGCCACCTGATCCAACTCACCACCAGGTGGTGATCAGTTGACAGCTCAGCCCCTCTCTTTACCCGAGTGTCCAGAACATATGGTCGCAGATCTGCTGATACGATTACAAAATCGATCATCGACCTACGGCCTAGAGCGTCCTGGTGCCACGTGCACTTATGGACACTCTTATGTTCGAACAGGGTGTTCGTTATGGCCAAACTGTGATTAGCACAGAAGTCCAATAACAGAGCACCGCTCGGGTTCAGATCAGGGAGGCCGTTCCTCCCAATCACGCCCCTCCAGGTCTCGCTGTCGTTACCCACGTGAGCATTGAAGTCTCCCAGCAGGACAACAGAGTCTCCAGGTGGAGCACCCTCCAGCACCCCCCCAGGGACTCTAAGAAGGCTGGGTACTCTGAACTGCCACTCGGCGCATAAGCGCAGATGACAGTCAGGACCCGTTCCCCGACCCTAAGGCGCAGGGAACAAACCCTCTCGTCCACCGGGAAAAACCCCAACGTACCGGCAGCAAGCCGAGGGGATATTAGGATACCCACCCCAGCCCGCCGCCTCTCACCAGGGGCAACTCCAGACTGAGACAGAGTCCAGCCCCTCTCCAGGAGACTGGTTCCAGAGCCCAAGCCATGTGTAGAGGTGAGCCCGACTATATCTAGCCGGTACCTCTCAACCTCACGCACTAACTCAGGCTCCTTCCCCACCAGAGAGGTGACATTCCATGTCCCTATTGCTAGTCTTGGCAGCCGGGGGTCAGTCCTCCAGGGCCTCCGCTCCTGGCCGCCACCCGGCACACAATGCACCCGACCCCTATGGCGCCTCCTGCGGGTGGTGGGCCTGCAGGAGGATGGGCCCATGTCTCCTCTTCGGGCTGTGCCCAGCCAGGCCCCATGGACTAAGGCCCAGCCACCAGACGCTCGCCCTCGGGCACCCTCCCCGGGCCTGGCTCCAGGGCGGGGCCCCGGTAACCCTATCCCGGGCAGGGTAAACTGTTCCCTCGGTGTGCTTTTCATAAGGGTCTTATGAATCGCTCTTTGTCTGGTCCCTCACCCAGGGCCAATTTGCCATGGGAGACCCTACCAGGGGGCAAAAGCCCCCAGACAACATAGCCCCTGGGATCCCTGTGACACACAAACCCCTCCACCACGATAAGGTAGCGATTCAAGGAGGGGCTTTACATGACTTTAAAATGCAAATAGAAAATCTTATAAAAGATTGTTTTTACAACCTCCTGCCTGACTTAAAATAAGGACAGTTTACAGCGATGAGTTAAAAAAAAAAAGCAATCTCATAAAATAATAATAATTGAGCAGTGGTGTAACAGCACAAAACCAAAAGCTATGTATTTGTTAAGCAAGCAAGAAACTACCTGTTCTTAACAAGTGTTAGCATGACTCTGCTCAATAGGCGACCAATTAATTTGTTATATTTACAGTTTATTTCGAGTAAATGGGTTAAGAATTAACATTTTGCTGCAAATACAATGATTTCTTGGTGAATGATCATCTTGCAAGAGGTGTTTGCAGACACACAGACAGTGATTTGGTGTATTATAGTGAGAATTTTTGCATGTTAAATGTCAACTGTTACGGTCCTTTTCTTGTGTTGCAGGTCTGCCTCATGAGCCACAGCTGAGGTGTGTTCCAGCTCGTCAGCCACGGCATATAGTCTGCCATCCTAAACTGCCACAGCCCTGCCACTTTCCCCATTTTTGCCAGAGCTGTGAGCTGTAGTGTTTTGGGCAGCGGGCCTTAGTGTGTATGGGTGTGAGAACTTAAACTCTGTGAACTTTGGTTTTCTTTCTTTTATTGTAAGCAAAGGTGTGCCCTTATTGTGTTAATTAGTTCATCCTTGTGGAAGCAGGTAGGGGTTCTCTGCCATTTTTGTTTCAACTGTTTTCTCCTGTTTTTGGTTAGACAGGGAGCTCAGCCATTGTATTTTGTTTTGGTTAGTGAGTACTTTGTTTGATTTTTAGCTAAAGGGGGTGTTTTGTTTGTTGTTTTGGCCTTGGAGACCCTGAAGAAAAGAGCTTCCCTGTGTTCATTTTTACTGTAGTAGTTTTGGGCAATAAATCACGTTTAAATGACCTCTATTCTCCAGTAGTTCATGTGTTCTCTTTCACTTTGTGTTACCCCTCACTCCAGTCAACACTTCGTTTTTAAGTGGGGCGTAACATCAACTGATGTAGAGGCCTGAAATATATTCCTCCATAGCTTTGCCAGTGGTCAGAAAATTGCTTGAGAAGCATTTATTTGGTCAGACAGTCAGCTGACACGTGCCTGATAATCCCCATTTAAAGACATTTTATACATGATACGGTGTGGCCATGCTGAAGTAAACTGAATTAGCATCAGCCCTTAGGACCAGGTTGGACCAAATGCCTGTGACTCACTGGCTAATTTTCTATGGTTACTTGTATTTTTTTCCCTCTAAATTGTCACTGTGAAGGCCTTTGATTCATTTCTGCATGTCAAATACTCAGAAAGTGAGTTCTCCCGTTTTAACACTGCTATTCTTGACACAAATCCTTTAGAGTCAGAAATGTGCATACAACAGATTTCTCAATGTCCCATTTGTCTTCATCACAGTAAATGGCTCAAGTGGGTAAACCGAACTTGAGAAAGATTATCTCTCCATCTGTACTCTATCCGCAGGCAGTAAAATCTAATTACTGTTATTCTGTTGTTTGAAGAAGACCACAAATACAACAATTAACTCATCTTCTCCTTCACATCAGGGCATTTGAGCCTAACAAGCTCATTCACATACATACAAACACAGCAGCATAAAGGTTTTGGGAACCCAGAATTTATGTCACTGTTAAACTGATGTCCAAAAGGCATGATGTTAAATATTAAATATTACTTTCTACATTATTATTTTTATTTTGTATAATTTCAAAGGAAAGAGTGAAGGAGTGCTATGCTAAAGTTCGGGCAGAGTTCAAGCTTTCATAACTTTTACCAAGGTCTCAGACCTTTATTACTCTGTTAAGGCTATGGCTTAACAGAGTGTCCTTTTACCTTGTTCAAAAGCTAAAAGGACATAGGATGCAAATTTCAAAGTTATACATAGTGCTTAGACCTTGTCCTATCAATCAGCAGTCATGGGTTCCTCTAAGCAGCTGCCTAGCATTCTGAAAATAATTGATGCCCATAGAGAACAGACGAAAAATGGTTTTGGGGTAGCCACTTGCTCATTTAATAATCCAGTTAAGAAATAGAAATTAACAAGTATGTGGAGGTCATGCTAAGATCTATAAGAGAACTTTCCAAGAAAATTGTTCACAGGGTGAGCAGAATGGCAAATCACTTATTTCTCCAAAAGAGGCCTTGAAGAAGATTTTGAAGCCTCTGTAGTGGTGGTGTAACAATCCTAATGTATCTTGGAAACAGGGTCTGTGGACTGATAAAGTTATAACAGTTGTGTTTTTTCTATATTTTTGAAGCAGAAACCCATTTGGATTTTAAAAAAAGGCTGAATAAGTTTGGTGGAAGCATATGGATAAATTGTCTAAGGAGCTTGGAAAGAAAAGCGACTGGACTTGTTTAAGTTGCTTGAAGATGTTTCATCTCTCATCCGAGAAGCTTCTTCAGTTCTGAGGGTCAAATGGTGGAGAGTCCCAGATTTAAACCCAGTGGGAGTTTCCCCCCAAAGAGGGACAAAGGACCCCCTGATGATCCTCTACCTAATCACATGAGCCGAGGTGTGAAACTGGGTGTGGGTCACAATCAGCCAGGGTTTCGGGTGAGCTCATTGTGAAACCTGGCCCGTCCCTATCATGTGATTTCCTGAGGTCAGATGGCCCAGGATGTGAGTGGGTGTTAAGGCGTCTGGGAAGGGTTCTCAAAACTGGATTATAGATGGCAGACAGTTGGTGTTGTAAACCACCACCTCTGTTCAAAGATCTCACAGTGGACATGAATGGCTTCTTTCACTCCTCTTTCAAACCATCTGTACTCTCTGTCCAAAATGTGAACATTGACATCCTCGAAAGAGTGTCCTTTATCCTTAAGATGCAGATGGACTGCTGAGTCTTGTCCTGTGGAGGTGGCTCTTCTATGTTTTGCCATACGCTTGTGAAGTGGCTGTTTGGTCTCTCCGATGTAGAGTTCTGGGCATTCCTCGCTGCACTACACAGCATACACCACATTGTTAAGTCTGTGTTTTGGAGTTTTGTCTTTGGGATGAACCAGTTTTTGTCTGAGCATGTTGCTGGGTCTGAAATGCACCGGGATGTCGTGCTTGGAGAAAACTCTCCTGAGTTTCTCTGATACACCGGCTACATAGGGGATAACAATTTTGTTGCGTCTGTCTTTCTTATCCTCCCTCGCTGGTGTCTGGTCTTCTTTTCTGTGCATCTTTGCTGACTTTATAAACGCCCAATTAGGATAACCGCATGTTTTGAGTGCTTCCTTTTGTTACGTTCCCCTGGGGGGGGGGGGGGGGGGGGGGGTCTAGGCGGTGAGGGGACCTCAGGCAGGAGGTAGTGGGACACGCCCACACAGGCACCCTCAGGAGAGAGAGAGGCCCTGCTAGGGCCGTAACACCCCCTCCCATAAATGCAAACCCATGGTTTGTCAAATTACCATAACCAAAAATGAGTCCATAACTGTTTCATGACGAATATTGCAGGCTTTCCACCTACCAAACCCCATAACAACGGTTAGGCATTTCCTGCGGAAACTGCCAATCCCATCTCAGTGGGTTCACAACATTGCCAGAGAGTGGCCCCAGACCCTCGAAACAGTGTCCCATGGGATAGCCAGGGCTTCGAACCTTCACGTGTGGAGAACCCAGCAGGCAGCTAGCAGGCTTCACTGAAACACAGACATGACTGTTAGCAAGGGGTGCAGGTCTGAATGGTGGTTTTAAACATGAACTGGAGAAAGGGTCAACCAGCGGCAGCTCAGGGTTAGTTGGCCTCGTACACTGATTACGGGGTGCTACTGAGCAACTGTGCTCCAGGTTTAGCCTTTTAGTAGGCCTGGCAGGCTTGTCAGTTTGAGAGCCACGACTGACTTTACTCAAAACAGGCCCCTTTCGTGTTGAGTGGGCTTTCTGTTTGAGTGCCAGTCTGACACAATTGGCAACCACATGGCCAGGCTTGTGACAGAAAAAACACAGTTTGGGCCTAGGTCTTAACACCATAACTGCATTTTCCATCTTAGCTGGCCCACTTTTACCTGTCCAGGCTGCGCTATAGTGCAGAGGGATATCCTGTCCTACCGCACTTGCTGTATGAGTCAGCTTAAACTCATCTGCCAGGGTGGCAGCTTGCTGTAGAGTTGTAACCCTCTGTTCACTTAAATAAAGGGCCACAGACTTAGGAACAGAGTTTTTAAAATCCTCCACCAGCATAAGCTCACGTATGGACCCCACATCATTAACCTGGCTTGCCGCACTCCACCTATCAAAGAGCCTCGCCTTCTCCCTGACGAAGTCAAGATAGGACTGTCCCTGCACCACAATACACAGCTCACTAGCTGGAAACCACAATACACAGCTCACTAGCTGGAAACCACAATACACAGCTCACTAGCTGGAAACCACCGCAAACACTCAGCTCACTAGCTGTACCCACACAAAATGGTACTCTGGCCCAGAGCTCACCCTGCTCTGGGCTTAAATACCTTAATTGCTGATGGGAGTCAGCTGTACAGGAGGGAAAGGTGGCACCTCAGGCAGGAGGTAGTGGGACACGCCCACACAGGCACCCTCAGGAGAGAGAGAGGCCCTGCTAGGGCCGTAACACTTTACATGTGTGTGTTCCTTCTTTTTCCCTTCAGGCTTAGAGGGAACATGTTCTGCCCGGTGGTGTAGGGTCCTAATTACTCCAAGTTTGTGTTCCAGAGGGTGATGGGAGTCAAAGAGGAGAAACTGGTCTGTGTGTGTGGGCTTCCGGTAAACTTCAATGTTGAGGTTGCCATTCTCTTCAATGTGCACAGCGCAGTCCAGGAAAGGCAAACAGTTGTCCTTTGTGTCTTCCCTGGTGAACTTGATGTTTTTATCCACGGCGTTAATGTGCGCAATTAAGGATTCCACTTGTGTTTTGATTTTGACCCAGGTGTCGTCTACATATCTGTACCAGTGGCTGGGTACTCTCCCTTTGAAAGAGCCAAGAGCCTTCCCTTTCCACTTCTTCCATGTAAAGGTTGGCTACAATAGGTGACACGGGGGAGCCCATGGCACAGCCATGTTTTTGTCTGTAGAAGCCCTCGTTGTATTTGAAATATGTAGTGGTGAGGCAGAGGTCTAACAGTGTGCAAATCTGATCGGGTGTGAAGTCTGTCCTGTCTTCCAAGGAGCTGTCTTCTTGTAGTCGTTTTCTGACAGTCTCCACTGCCTCCGTGGTGGGTATGCAAGTGAAGAGAGACTACATCAAAGGACACCATGGTTTCATCTGGATCCAGGGTAAGTTTCTGGACCTTATCAGTGAAGTTGGTGGAGTTCTTGATGTAATGTGGGGTGTTTCCCACAAGAGGTGCCAGGATGGTAGCAAGGTGTTTCGAAATGTTGTAAGTGGCTGAGTTTATGTTACTGACAATGGGTCTGAGTGGGACACCTTCTTTGTCGATCTTAGGAAGTCCGTAAATGCACGGTATGGCATTCCCTGGGTAAAGCCGGTGATATGTGAGGCGGTCAATGATTTTGTCCTTTTCAAGGTCTTGAAGGCAAGCTATAGCTTTCTTCTTGTAGCTGCTTGTGGGGTCTCGCTTCGTATGTATTGTTGTCACTGAGGAGAGTAGTGATCTTTGTGGTAATCCGTTATGCTCAGGACCACGGCGCACCTTCCCTTATCAGCTGGTAAAATAGTGATGTTGTGGTCTTTTTGTAAGGGAAGCGACGGCCTTCTTTTCTTGTAATGCGAGGTTAGACGGCGAAACTTTTGCACTGGAGAGGGTGGCTGAGACTTTCATCCTGATTTGCTCTGCTTCTGTCAGTGATAATTTATTAATCTGTATGGCGGTTTCTGTGGCTGTGATGAGGTCCACTATAGGAAACTGTTGTGAAGAAATGGCAAAATTGAGTCCTTTGGCTAATACTCTCTTTTCAGGTTCAGTGAGATTCCGGTCTGAAAGGTTCTTCACCCATTTTTACTGACTGTCCTCAGGTGTGTGTTCTTCTCCGAGTTGTGTAGGTTCAGACCAAGGAGTGAGTGTTCACATTTTGGACAGAGAGGACAGATGGTTTGAAAGAGGAGTGAAAGAAGCCATTTATGTCCAGTGTGAGCGACCATCTTTAAACAGAGTTGGTGGTTTACGACACCAACTGTCTGCCATCTATAATCCAGTTTTGAGAACCCTTCCCAGACCCCTTAACACCCACTCACATACTGGGCCACCTGACCTCAGGAAATCACATGATAGGGAGGGGCCAGGTTTCACAATGAGCTCACCCTGGCTGATTGTGACCCACACCCATTTTTACACCTTGGCTCATGTGATTAGGTAGAGGATCATCAGGGGGTCCTTTGTCCCTCTTTGGGGGGAAACTCCCACTGGGTTTAAATCTGGGACTCTCCACCATTTGACCCTTAGAACTGAAGCTTCCTTGATGAGAGGTGAAACGTCTTCAAGCAACTTAAACAAGTCCAGACGCTTTTCTTTCCAAGCTCCCTAGACTACGATGACCTGGATGACTGAGAACCTTCACAGACATATGGATAAATTCATCCATCATCCTTTGAGCTTGTGTTTAGTCCAGTCAGTGGCACAGGAAAGAATTTATTGGCAGAGCGAAGAATGGATTCATTCAAAATCAGCAAATTTTGTAATCAAACTTCATATTGTCTAAAAATGCTGAAAAAAGGATGAAGAGGATGGCTTCTATAACAGGAAAATCATCCTCTAAAGCCCTCCAATCGACTATCTAAAGTATAGCGACTCTTTAGGTAAGACATGACTGAAAGTCTGTGGATAGACATCCAAAAAGCAGGGCATCCGGGGAACAAGCATGACACACAACTAGAAGCCCTTTGTAGTGAATAATAATAGAAAATCCTTCAAAAAGGAATCAAAAGACTCTTATCTCTACAAAAAGTGCTTACAAGCTTACCAAAAAGGAAGTTATTGTATACTCGCAATGTGCTGTGAAAAAACGTTTGCCTTAAGGTTTGTTTGTTTTTTGTTTTTGTTTTTTTTTTTTGGGGGGGGGGGGGGGGGGGGGTCTTTGTATTTTTTTTTTCAAACTGTGAAAGCCAGAAATAAAAAAAAATATGGAGAAAAAAATAAGAACAATTAAAATATTAAAGAATTCAATTTGGAAATCAGGCCACCTTTGACTCGCTCAGACTCACAGTAAGAAAAATGCTAGGGACCCAAACGTCTGGATGCCACTGTAGATCTCTCATCATTCCTGATGGCAATATGATGTGAGCTGAGTGGGGACAGCAGAAGAAATGAAGAGGAGATGACCTTGTAAATAAACTACTGACTCTAATCCCTCCCTGCAGGCTTCCAAGCCATCCTGACTTGTCATTCACTCTGCACTTCCACACACACATAACTAAACCTGTAATTTTACTAGGTTTTTGACAAACTGTGATGCTGCTTTAGGTATGATGTGGAAACACCCACATACGCTCATGTGTGACTGTGCTATAAATGTATATTTATATATTGTTATATTGTACATACAGCAAGCCTGTATTGATGGGTTTTTGCTAGGAAGATTAATACCTGTCAGGTTGGGACTTTAGCTCTGTACAGGAGAGGGCAAACGGTCACGACGAGTGGTGAAAAGATTATTATCCTTATTATGATGCCTCGACACCCTCACTTCATCTATCATACCACCTCCCCCCTCCATATTTCACCCTGTCCTCAGATCCAGTACGCACCCCACACCTTTCCTCAAATATGATTGATTCCCTGCACAACCATCTCATTTTCTATAACTCAACTCTGATACTTCTTACACTACTCTAGCCTTCCCTTTATTACTCTAGGTGGTAAATTTTCAAATCTTTTTATGCCCATCCGTCTTTGAAAGTCTTGTTGGAATATTTGGAGCTCCAACCTTGCTAATGGCTTCTCTCTTTGAATTCTCCACATACCTATTAGCTCCATCTGATGTGTTCATAAATGCTTCTTACTGGCAAGGCTGATATTCCTGATGGGTGATGTTTGCAACCTTCAACTTTAGCAAGCTGCTCAATGTCATCAAATGATTGATTGATGCACTTGTAGCCAACTCAGGTCAGTTTTGTTTTGCAGACAGGGTCACCTTCACTGAATCACCTTGATTTGCTAAACTGCTTATTTGTGTTGCTGTTCAATGAGCAAGTGAGGGATCTCAAAGCAAGTAAATGCGTGACTGAGTGAATGAGTGAGCGGGTGACTGATGATGAGTGAAAGGTTGGGTTGGTGAGATAAGCAGGTTGATCTCACTTCACAACATTACACTTGGCACCAGTAAATGAGTTTCCCCTTTGATCAGCTTTGCGCTCTTGTAGCCTCCATTGCCGCTGTGCTCCCTGCTGCTCTACCTCTCCCACAGGTAATGAGGGGTGGGGGGGCCCAGGGGCACCAGATCAGAGGACCTGAAAGTGTGTACATGTTTGTGAGATACACCAGATGTTTGTGTATGTAAGGGTGGAGACTTGGCTATGATGCCTCTAGGTGAACAACCATTTGGAGAGTGGCTCACACTCAGACACGCTCATGCACACGCAGGCATCTGCTTAGCCAAAAACAAAATTAAAAATGCATCGCACATCAAGCATGGGAATGATAAACTTGCCACAACTGTGTTTACCATTGAACCATGAGAGATCTGAGAAACGCCACTCACACACAATCATCATCTTGTCAAAACTTCTTGAAGTCCCAGTGTGCACTGCTGCCAAGACCAAAACTGATCAAAACTCCTTTTGTGTTCAAGAGAGCCTCACAATTTGACATCAAAACCACAGCATTGGTTTTGGCACTTCAGAAAGCACCCAAAATCACTTTTTTCATCAAAGTAACATTGTCTTAGCACAACCAAATGCACAAATCATTGCATGACACAATCAAGCCGCATCATGTTTTCAGCTGCTGCCAAATGGTGCACTTGCTCTGTTTGATGATTTTTATGATTCTTGCGCCCGTCATACAGCAGAGAATTGAACGTGATAACTAACAAAATTGTCACCTTGCAGCTGTGTGCCCCACCAGGTGAGGCTGCAGTTTAAACACATGTCAGTCAGTCTAATGACTTACATAGTCAAGACCCTGAACCTACCTATTAGATGGACACCAAAGATTAGTGTCAGCATGTTCTCCTAGGTTACAGGAAAACAGAGTGCAGTGAAGATGCTTTCATTGCTATGCTTTTAATCCCTCTATTTGTGTTACATTTTCAAGTAATTAAAAATCTCTGGCCATCAAAATGTAATCAGAAGTGTGAAGAAAATTCTCTCAAGACATTCAACAGATTAATGAAAATTTAATGGGATAGACAGCTTTTTGGGTATATATGCACTCATATGTATATTTTTTCTTTATACAATTATATAGAACTATAGACATATACAAATATTGTTTCTAATGTTGTTTTGTTATGCATTTACCTAATCATCTTATCTTCTCCCTCAAGACCCCCACCCACCCAAAAAAAAAAAAGAAACAAAAAGAAAAGAAAAGCAATCTTCATCATGTTGGGTAGCAGGCAGGTTTTGGTGTGAAATCTCATCAGGAAGATTGGTTTGTCTTGTGTTATTAAACACTTTTCACAGGTTCTCTTATGCAAAAGCAAAAATCAAGCGAGCAACATATTTCTTACTATACAGCTGCTGTGCGATGGATAAAGCGGAGGTGCCTCTTGGGTTTTTGCTAAGTTGATAAGAATATCAAAGCCACGTTCATTAAAATTCCACCTGAAGTGGTTTCAATCACACGTTTGCCTTCAAAGTTATTTTGTTTACTAACATTCCTCCATGACTGCGTAAGTTTGCTAATTACATTATTTCATATATTAGCGTACAGTTTTATTGTATTTTCAGGTGATCATCAAAACTGAGGGAAAACTAGTGATCCAGCTCAAATAAATGAGAATTTTAAAGTTATTCTAGTTCAGAGCGGTGCTGTTTTTGATCAGTGATTAAAAAGAAAAATAAATAAACAAAGCTATAGGATGTAGGTTATCATGACACTGCCTGGTTTATATATTTAATACATCACAGTCAGCTAGCATAACTCTATGCATCAATGCATCTAATAAACAACACCTTAGGGAGTCTGAAGCTCTACTTTTGTTCAAAAATCTATTTTTAATCTATTTTTAATCTTTTAACGACTAGTCTTACACACATATTTTCTGAGTTTCTTTTTGTTTTATACTCTGATAAAGTGACTCAGACTATTCATGGAGTCCTCGCATGTCCCCTAGTTACCACAAGGAAGTGGCTGGAATCTAAGAGATTTCCTTGGTCCATAAACTACCAGCAAACTTGTGACCAGCAGGTTGCTGATGTGAAAGTGACTGAGCACAATTCTACTCATCTTCAACAACAACGATCAAAATGCCCTTGGCCATAACTGCTTTTCTGAGTGTGCTAAAGTGGAGCCATTCAGTGAGCTTGTACTGTGCAACTACTCTGTGTTTGAATAGGATTGTACAGCCCATTCTGCATTAAATTTTCTGCCCTTTTCACAGAAGTTTGAGTTATTTGCAAATATTATATGTGTAAGCAAGATTTTCACAGGAGTGAGAAAACCTTTAGGGTGATATAGAATGGCAGTTCCCTAAATGAATGGCCTTTTAGAATTTCACATTTGACAATGCTCTGTACTCATACTAACATCTTGTCATTGATGAAAAACACCACAGGATTCACGTACTCACATTGCAGGCCTAGTGATAGACTGGCGACCAGTCCAGGGTGTACCTGCCTTTCACCCATTTCTTTGTAATTTACAGTCTGGACTGTACAGACAAATAACCAGACCTTACTTGCCTTTTAATAAGCATATATATCCTACAGGGTAAGGCTCTGACTTTGTGTGCACGCATGCACCAAGCAACACTTCAGAGTATCTAGCCTACTTGGAATCTCCAAGTGGTATCCTGGTCTTTGGTTATGAGTATATACACTCAACAAAAATGTAAACGCAACACCTTTGTTACTGCTCCCATTCCCCATGGGATGGACGTAGAGACCTAAAATTCATTCCAGATACACAATATAACCATCCCTCCCAAACAGTGGTCACAAATCAGTCCAAATGTGTGGTAGTGGGCACATTTGCTATATTGAGATAATCCATCCCACCTCACAGGTGTGCCACATCAGGATGCTGATCTGACATCATGAGTAGTGCACAGGTGTACCTCAGACTGCCCACAACAAAAGGCCACCCTGGAATGTGCAGTTTTTTGCGCTATTGGGGGTCTGGGGACCCAGAACCGGTCAGTATCTGGTGTGACCACCATTTGCCTCATGCAGTGCAACACATCGTCGCATGGAGTCTATCAAATTGTCAATTGTGGCCTGTGGAATGTTGGTCCACTCCACTTCAATGGCTGTGCGAGGTTGTTGGATATTCGTGGGAACTGGTACACGCTGTCGTATACGCCGGTCAAGCACATCCCGAACATGCTCAATGGGTGACATGTCCGGTGAGTATGCTGGCCATGCAAGAACTGGGACATTCTCAGCTGCCATCTGCCCTGAACAATGTGAACCATGATTCATCCGTGAAGTGCACACCTCTCCAACGTGCCAGACGCCATCGAATGTGAGCATTTGCCCACACAAGTCTGTTACGGCGACGAGCTGGAGTCAGGTCAAGACCCCGATGAGGACGACGGGCATGCAGTTGAGCGTCCCTGAGTTTCTGACAGTTTGTGCAGAAATTGTTTGGTTGTGCAAACCAATTGTTCCAGCAGCTGTCTGGGTGGCTGGTCTCAGACGATCTTGGAGGTGAACCTGCTGGATGTGGAGGTCCTGGGCTGGTGTGGTTACACGAGGTCTGCGGTTGTGAGGCCGGTTGGATGTGCTGCCATATTCTCTGAAACGCCTGTGGAGACAGCTTATGGTTGAGAAATGAACATTCAATGCACGGGCGACAGATCTGGTTGACATTCCTGCTGTCAGCATGCCAATTGCACGCTCCCTCATTGCTTGTGGCATCTGTGGCATTTTGCTGTGAGACAAAACTGCACATTCCAGGGTGGCCTTTTGTTGTGGGCAGTCTGAGGTACACCTGTGCACTACTCATGATGTCAGATCAGCATCCTGATGTGGCACACCTGTGAGGTGGGATGGATTATCTCAATATAGCAGATGTGCCCACTACCACACATTTGGACTGATTTGTGACCACTGTTTGGGAGGGATGGTTATATTGTGTATCTGGAATGAATTTTAGGTCTCTACGTCCATCCCATGGGGAATGGGAGCAGTAACAAAGGTGTTGCGTTTATATTTTTGTTGAGTGTAATTGAGAAATACTTATTTATTCCTCTGCTGACTTTGCATGTTTGCTCACTTCCAAAGACACAATCTCTAATTTTTATTGTAGTTTAATTTTAATGGAGACATATGGAATATCAATCGAGAATCCAGGGGAAAAAATACATTACATATAAGTTATACATTGATTTTTTATGAAAAAAGCATTTTATCCTCAAGAAAAACAAGACTTAGTACTTGGTGGAAAAGCCTTTGTTGGCAAACAGATATGAGATGTTTCTTGCAGTTGGTCACTGTCTCAATCTCACGATGGATTTAGGCACTTTGCAGAATTTCTCTAAATCTTTTAGGTTTCTTGGCTGCTGCTTGGCAATTTGAAGATCCTGGTATCTCCACAGGTTTTCTATAGGACTGATGTCTCGAGACTGGCTAGGCCACTCTATGATCTAATTGCACTTCTTCTTTAGTCACTCCTTTGCTGGCTTGGCAACAAAGGAATTGCTTTTGGGTCATTGTAAAGCTTGATTTAGACTTCTAAGGGAAATATACATCCAGACTTGCATAGTAACGAGAAACTCCTGCCATCCCTACACTGCAATCTTCCACCCCATTCAAGACAAGGTATCCGTTGACCTGACATGTAGTTACATTTTATCGCAGGTGCACTTCAGGTTACGTAGAAGGTTGGAGCATGCAGTTGGATTCCGGTTATGCTGTAAATTACAACATTCATTTTCTGGCTGAGGAAAAGATGTTTTTATCCATTGGTCACTCGATCCAATTAAGCCAAAAGCCCAGATGCATAGTGTTTCCTCCTCCATGCTTGACTTTGGGGATGGTGCTCTTTGGGTCATACTTGGCATTTCTAGTGCTCCAAAGGCTTCTTGAGCAGGGGGGACTTGCAGGCACTGTAAGTTTCAATCCATTAGCATAGTGTATCATCAGTAATGTTCTTGGTGACTCTGGTCCCAACTGCTTTCAGGTCATTAACAAGCTTGGCCTGTGTAGTTTTGGGCTGATCCACCACCTTTCTCTTAAATCAACCTCACTTGATCAAACCTCATGCAAGATCCTGCATGGAGCGCCAGACAAACATCCATGCCAGAATCCAAGGCACTATCAAACCAGCCACCAAATGTGAGGGCTCCACCAGACCAAGCTAGACACCTTCACAAGGTTAGGCAGGTGTTGTGGCTGATGTGCATATGTTCTTGTTTGATCACAGGTATTTAAGAAATGACAGCCATTGTATTACTTAGCGATAGTGAGCATAATAGTCTTCAGCTCAACTAAGTTTTGCACTAAAGTCTGTATTGCTTTTCTGCTCTCAAGTTACCCTCTGTGTGTCTGAAGAGCACAGCCCCACTCTCATGCAAACAGACAGTGACAAAGAGAGGAGAGAACGGAACAGAAAAGCAGTCAGACACAAATCAACACTCACAACTGGGTTACAAGTGACATCCCTTGCCTGTATCCGTGCTCCTTACTATCAGACATAATTACTGCCAGAAATTCCATTACTGAAATTAACAATAGTTTAATTTATTTTTGAATAATTTACTGTCCACCAGTTCATTCATAATGGAAATGCCCTTTTTAAAAAGCAAATTTTGTTTTGATTGTAATAACTGTTTAACTAATTCAGCTAAAGAAGTAATCAAAAAAATAAATAAAACGGTACCAATGCAGAAAGCAGAAAGGAAAAGGAAAAGGCAGAGAGTGGGGAAGGAACACTTTCAGTGACATGGCAGAGTGAAGGCTACACAGACTAGAGAGCACAGTATGACAAAAAACAACTGGGGAATACATGTTCGGTGCAAATCAATGCAAATGTGATATAAGTGCTGTAAAAGGGTCTTGTCTGTTGTCTGATCTATATTTGTGATGTGTGAGAAATGTACCTTTACTCCAGAGGATATGTAGGTGGTCCTTATCCAGCGGCTGGTTCAGTATGATCAGACAGATCCTCTGTTTGCCTGAAAAGAACAGACACAAGGAAAAGGGGAAATGTGTAAATAATAAACAATCAGATAGAAAACACAGACGACTGATGGAGCATAATCAGTAACACGTAGCAAAATGGCAACGCTAGAACATGTCATTACTTGCATGTTCAAATTAATACCTTTAAATCCAGACTGGAGAATACTGTTTGTGTTATTGAATATATTTAAAAATAATAATAAAGCAGCAATAACAAGGTTATTATAAGGCTCCACAAAGGAAAGAAGAAAATAAGAGAGAAGATTAAAAAATGAATTCATTTCAAGCAAGTCTTGGTTTCTTGAGAGATCAAAATTGGTTCCCACTCGATCCAATTAAGCTGCAAAGGGTTTGTTTGCAACAGCAGAAGATAACAAAACCTAACACCACTACGGACAGTGTGCATCCAGCTCAGACAGTGATTTCCCTTGATTATACTGCCTTTAATCTCTTTAATCAGGGTCACAATCAATGTCTGGATACCTACCATTTGTTAAAGAAAAATAAAGAAAATCAGTACCCACACTTGCACGCATTTCATTTTTTGCCATTTAAAATCTTTAACCTTAGTTGCATATCATACATGAAAACAAAGCTAAACCTTTTCTGTCATCCTCATCTCTCTTTCTTATCAGTGTACCTCTACGTTTCTTTGTTAAAGTCTCTCTCGTGGTGTTGCTTTTCATAAACCCATTTCTTCCCTGAAGCTCCCATCAATCTCGCTTTTAGCTTTTCTTTGCTCTGCTGCTAATGCAGATCCCCTGACTAATACTTTAGAATTGTCATTTATCTATCTGCAGGAAATGGGGAAAAAATGGAAACATTCATTGACAAAGTAAAAACAGAGCTGCTAGAAAAGCTTTAATGGACCAAAGACTAAAGCACAACCTTTCTTCTCCTCACCATCGCACTTTTCATGCTCATTTATCTTTCGCTCTCATGTCTGCTCTTATAAATGCTTTCCCATCAATGTTTAAGGCTTTCTTTTATAACAAAGCCAAAATGCTATCTGCAACTTGAAACACCACCTTATGATTACTCTCTCCTAAAGCGAATTTATGTAAATTCCATAACTGCAAAACAAGAAATATCCAGTAAAGCCTGTATCCCCAGTTTCCCCAGTATGGAGGAAAAATGCAAAAGCATAGAAAGAAAATATATATATATACACTTCAGGTTTCATCATCAATTTCTCACAGCAAAATGTGCATCACCTGGGAAAAAAAGCTCTTTTTTGGGGGGGATTTTGGACCCTCAGGTGTAAAAAGTGCATTTAGGCTTGGCTGAGAAAGTGTGGAGAAATAAAACGTCCTTTGGGTTTGTGACTTTGTTGCAGCAGTGGGCTTGATGTTGTTAAAAAGTTCACATCACTAGAAGGTCATTTCCAATCCAAAAGCCAAACCCCAGCCGGCTATGGTAAAAAGTCGAGGAAAGGAAGAGAGGATAAAGAGGCGACACAAAGGAGGGGGGAAAGAGAGGACGATGCACGGGCGGGGGTAGGTGAGGGGGAGAAAGAGGAGGAGAAGATTTGTCAGTCTTGTCTCTTAATTGGCTGGAGGTATACAGAGAACAAAAGGCAAACTCAACCAGCCGTGACTTTTCAGATAACCCTTCGACTAGGGTTGCCAACTCCCTGAAAAATAAATAAGGGACACCTCGTGGCCAGGGCCGGGCGACCCAGTTGTCTTCACCCTTCCCAGTGTGGTGAATTTTCTAGCTCTTTTTTTGTGTGTGAAATTATTTTTTTAACCCTTTGACTTGAATTTGATTTAAGTAGATGTGTATTCTTTGTGATATGAACACATGTGAAACAAATGATCATTTAGCCATTTATTTTTAGCTCAAAATGACAACATTAACACAATAAAACAGGTCTCCTTCTTAAACAGAAGCCTGTCATGCTTAACTTTTGAGAATATAAGTAAATCTTTCTTTAAAAGAACTCTGTCCTGCTTAACTTAAAATAATAGAAAACAATAGAAAGAAAAACATTCTTGTAACAGTGCACATTTAGTGCATTTAGTACAATTGGCTTCAGTTGAGGTATTATTTCAGCTTTTCTAATGCTAATCAGCTGCTCCTGTTTGTAAACCCGCTTGTTCCCATGATTACGCATCTTAACTCATCATCATTATTCATCTATGTATTACTTTTATGTATTAGTCATCTATTTGTAATCATCTATCCTTGCAGTTGTTTATTACACAAAATAAATTATATTATCACACTTCTGGCCACATAGCGCTGATATTCACTGCACATGCCCATATTAACTTTTTCCAGCCAGGTGTTTTCCTTTTCCCATTCTTCCCTTTCTCTGAGGGGAACAAACATTGCTGCTCTAATGCTGGGCTTACACTGTGCGGTTTTAGGCCCATTTTGAGCCGATTTTTGAGTGATCTTCATCGTGCATCGTGTAGTATACGTGGGGTAACGAGAAGCGATTAACACCTCACGACCAGCTCCCGATCATCAATCGCTCGTGAGGGTCTCATCACAGCCGCTCACACTGCTCGCGCGCAAACACGTAAACGTTGGTGTAAAAGACGGAGCAGCGCGGCTGTGCAGCGTGTGATCTGGACACAAGCGATGGAGGCACAACTTGTAGAACTTTTCAAAGCTCATCCGAGCCTTTTCGATGTGGCATCACAAAATTATCACGACCACAACAACCGTGAAAATAGTGGGATTTACATTGCTGCTCAGTCACAGCTGCCCGATCAATGTTTTTCATTAGCAATTTAGCAAAGTTGATGGTGGTGGTGTGTGTGTCTGTGTGAGTGTAATGCTGGGCTTACACTGTGCGATTTTTGGCCCATTTTGAGCCGATTTTTGAGTCGTGCGACCGATTTGGCGATCGGCCCGATTTTGGCCTTCATCGTGCGTCGTGTAGTATACGTGGGGTAACGAGACGCGATTAACACCTCACGACCAGCTCCCGATCATCAATCGCTTGGTCGTGAGGGTGTCACCGCAGTTTGTCACACTGCGCACGCGCAAACACAAATGTCAGCGAAAAAGACGGAGCAGCACGGCTGTGCAGCGTGTGATCTGGACACAAGCGATGGAGGCACAACCTGTAGAACCATCCGAGCCCTTTCGATGTGGCCTCACAAAATTATCACGACCACAACAACCATGAAAATAGTTGGATTTACATTGCTGCTCAATCACAGCTGCCTGATCAATGTTTTTCATTAGCAATTTAGCAAAGTTGATGGTGGTGGTGTGTGTCTGTGTGAGTGAAAGACAGAGGGAGAGCGCGACAGATTTTCTGTTATAACCTTCATTTTATGGAGGCACAGTGTGAGTACTCAGGTCGCATCAGAGCATCGGGCCGTATAGTGTGAGACCTGCATCGTGACCTACCAACTTTTAACCCCTGCGAGTCAATTGTGCAGTTTGAGCAGGAGCTGAATAACGTGACTGAAAAAAATCACACAGTGTCTGCCCAGCTTTAGGTGTACTGTCGTCCGAGACTTGCACCGCAGTGTCGGCGTTTGTTTCCCTGTTGGTCATGCTTCTTGTTGTGGTCATCTGTTGTCTTCCGGTATTTTCTCCGTAAGCGACCTTTCCTCGACCAATGAGATGAGCGGTAATCTGAATTGTCATACTCGAATTGTCATAAGTGTGCTGTCAGCTCATTGGTCACAAAGCAGGAGAGGGGCTGGGAATTATGTTTTCAAACAAAGCGTTAATTCCATTAACATTTATAGACTACTTTTGATTCTCACTGTATTACGGGACAAAGTGCGTCCCTTATTAGCTCAATACGGGACGTGTACTTTTGTTTCGAAATACGGGACGATTCCGTTTTTTTAAGGGACGGTTGGCAACCCTACCTTCGACACACAAACACTCACCTTCCCACCCCACCCCCCACACACAAACAGACACACACAAGAGGAGGCGCGTGGCCTTTCCTGCACTCCGTTTCAAAGAAATGTCACCTTGGGATTCTCTTAAAAGTGCCAGACAGCATAAATACTACAAACACGCGTGCACACGCGCGCGCACACGTACAGAGTATCCAAAACACATAAGCTAGCACAAAGATATTCCAGAAATAAGTATTTATAATTAAAATGATGAAATTTAAAAGGCTAACTGTGCACACTAGGGATTTTAAAATGCAGACATCCAGGGGCTGTTCTTATATCCTCCTCAGAGAGTCTAGATAAGCATTTCCTCCAAGAGATTAAACTAAGGAAGCCATATAAATATATCCTAAAAGTGTATCGCTATACTGTGCACTTGGGTAAAAAATAAATAAATAAATAAAAAAAATGTATGATGCTGGGAATCTCAGGCACATCTTTCACCTTTAATAGCAAGTGACAAATTTATCCACAAAATTATAACACCGGGGGTGTATGTGATTTGTTGCTTCTGCATCATTCTGCGGATTATTTGCACACCCAGAGAAATCTCTAGCCTAAATCTTGGATTTGTACAGTGAGCAAATGCAACATTGCAGCCTGTAACGCTTATCTAACATGCTTGAGTAAACATTTGTTTCAATGAATGCTTCAAAACTGCTGATAGCTTCCTGACATGAGTGAGTGTCTCTTGACTGATGTCGGTCTCCGTGTGGTACTGATTTTCAAGCTGTACACAAATAGAAAATCAACAGCAGTTCCGTCTTCCTGCGTTGCACAAATAATGCACGTGTGTGAGAATGTCAAGTATATACAAACATACCCTGTGCACACAAGCATGCAGCAAAAGTACGCCTCTGCAGTTGAACAAGATGATTGTAGTGCTTTAGACAACAATAAATGAGATGTGACTCAAATGTGCTTTAATGTAATAAATATTTTGATCAAATATGCTAGATAATTCATTGGAGACCATCGCAAGTTGAAAGAGTGCCTTCAAATTATTTATTTCGTATGTCAATGGCAAAACTACAAACTGGGTCAGTTTAATGGAGAGAAACAGCGAGTACGTGCTGAAAGGCAGAAAGCTGCGAATATGCACTCATTGCCCACTATATTAGCTTCTTAACATGAATATCGAATCAGCTAATCAAGTCAGGCATTCGAGATGACCTGCTGAAGTTCAAACTGAACATCAGAATGAAGAAGAAATGTGACTGAAGGGAGTTTAGACAGTAGAAGTTCATAAAAACACTGCCTGGTCTGGGTCTGATGAGACGCCTGATCACTACTTAGTATCAAGCGAACATTGTTTAAACACCACAGACTCGTATTGTTGCCAACCAAGTCCATCCCTTAATAACCAGTGTATACCAATCTTCTGATGGATGCTTCCAACAGAATAAGACATCCTGTCACAAAACTCAACTCTACTCAAATGGCCTCCACAATCATCAGATCTCAGTCGAATAGAGCACCGAAGGGATGTGGTGGAACGGGAGATTGACATCATGGATGACAAATCTGAAAAATTAAAGCATTTCTGAATCCAAACGGGGGTCCAATCTGGTACTAGTGAGGTGTACCTAATGAAGTGGCTTGTGAGTGCACAGCTCTTTATCATAAGACACTTTTAAAACAACTTCTGTAAATATCATAATTGTTGTTTTCAGTCATACGCAAGTCAATTAAAGTTAACTTACTAATTACTTTAGCTCAATTGAGTACAAGCTTGAGATTGTGATTATATTTTATGATCTGATTTAAATCCCTATATTTAGCCCACTCTCAATATAACTGCGAGACAAACTATAAGCATGCAGCTTAATCGTAACATTAGCATTAATAAATGCTCAGCCTAGAGCCAACACAGTAACTGATGAACAGAGGCAAGCAAACAGGTTTTTGTTGTTGTTGTTGCTTTATTCAATTAATATCAACTCATTTATAGCAAACTGTTCCCAAAATGTTCCCATGTTCAGTTAAACCTTCATTTCCTTCTGTTTCTTACCTTATTGCTAAGAATTTCACGTTCATACAAAATAAACCCAGTAGCGCTTTTTTGAAAACAGTTCTTGACATCCCAGCTTGTTTTTCTTAGTCCACGTTCTTATTTGGTAATGCATTTTTTACATTCCACTCTATGAACTGTGAGGCATACACAAGAAGAGAGACCAGCAGTATAGCTATCCAAACAGTAGCAGGTTGGAGTAGAGTGGTTAAAAAAAAAAAAGACAACATTTCAAGAAATGACTCCAAGAATGCAACAAATGCCACAGAGCACCAAGACTGATTAAAAGGACGATTTTTCTAGGACTCAGACCTCAGATTCATCTTATCAGTAAAACTACACACAGTGTGTGCCTGTGATAGTTAGATGCCAAGGAATCCAGAAAGAATGAGAAAAGCCAGACCTCAGACAGTGCTCAGCATACCGTGGATATAACATTTTATCATATCTTTCATATCTTTCTGTGGAAGAATAATATTTCTAACCTGGGTCAAATTTTCATAAAATGTATTAACTCACCACCAATGACCCGAAATATACTCTTCTACTCCATTATGTTATACGTTGCTTTATAAAGTAATCCGTGGTTCACTGAAACAGATGCAGCAAACATTTATCGAAACACAGTATAAGGTGAATACAACTCAAACTAACTTGAAAGTTGATATTTGCCATGATGACTTTTATTCTTCAAAACAGCCTGAACTCTCTTAGGCAAGCTTTCTTCTTTAAGTAGTCTTCGTGAATCTTTCTCCCGGCTTCTTGAAGGTCGTTTCAAAAGGCTTTTATTCTGCTTTGTCAAGGTGATCCCACACTGCTCCAATAATTTTGAGGTCCCGGCTTCTACATAACATATTTTCCATTGGGTATTGTATGTTATCTGACTGTACATCCCTATTTCCATCAGTTTCGACAAGATCTTAAACACTACTGAATGAAAGGCAGCTCAAACCATGACAGAGCCATGACAATTCTTAATTTTGGCTTTCAGTTGTTGAGTTTCCTTAAACTTTTTAAGAGCAAACCGCACACCATGCTGTAATATGCCAAGTTTATGTATAATAGCTTTTTGGAATTCACCTTGTTAAGGCAAAAATATTATTTTATGTCTGTCAAACTGAGTTATCTTTGGCATTTTCCATGGACTGAACTAAACAAATGGAAACAAATGTGTGTGTTATGTGTAGACACAACACTGATTCATTCTTTAGGTAGGTAAAAAAAAATGGCTGGCTCCTTGGATGCAAAACATGAAGAAATGAGGGGAACCCTCGAGACTTTTGCACAGTACCCAACTTTTGCAAAGCTTCTTTTCCATTTCTGTTCATGTGGTCAGTAAGGTGGATTATTCTACTTTGTGTTCCTGGTTAGGTCAAAGCACGGTATTAATAGTGGAATTCACAGAAGAGCTGTTGCAGCTGACTGCATTAGATTTTAGCTAATAAAATGAGTACAGTTGTCAGGAATTACATGGAACTAATAAATGTAACTCGAGCCTGAGGAAAGTACAAGTGTCTGCTGTCTGTTCTACAGGCCAAACTGTTGTACGATCCCGTTGACCTTTACAGGTCTGGTAATAACCTGCCCTTCGGCTCACATCAGCTTTCCTTCCTCGAAGCTCATACCACCAGAGAGCTCACATAAACCTTGACCTGAGAGCAGTGGCTAAAGGCAGATATAACCAGCTTCCTTCTCAGGTCTGTAGGGCAGCCAGCCATCTGGAGAGTTTCTTTTTTAGGAGCATCACTGGGTACAGGACATGTCAGATTATCGTTAGGGTAATGAATTCTATTGTAACGTGTTAGCTTGCCTTTGGAAATGAGATAATAAATGTGCTATGTACTGAACTTAGACACATTTAATATGGATCTAAAATGTTTTGTTGGAACAAGGAGAATTTATGTGATGTCAGGCATTTCATTCAGATGCAAAAAAGATGATTAGATTTTAGAAAGATCAAACTTAATTAAACCACCCCTTTAAAGCAAAAACATCAAAAACCCCTTTCAGCAAAAGAGAAGGGAAGGCATGTCTCATACATATGTACACTGTTGTCATGAAAGTGCAAGTGATTTGTTTTTGAGTTCTAATTCCCCAAAGACCGTGTGTCGGAGTGAGTGGGAGAAGCAGAGGGAGGAAGACAAGCGTGACAGTGATGCGAGTAAGCGTGAATTTTGATCAGATGCATTGAGATCGTCTGTGTGTGGGTGGGTGCCCCACGCAAGAGTATAGTTTGTGTATGACAAAACAACAACAACAACTGAAAAAAAGAAGACATATGCATCTGTGCATGAACCTTCAGATTTGATTGATTGTGTGCATGTGTTTTTCTGGTGAGGGAATGTGAGTTTGAAAGGCAGTACCTGAGGGCAGCAGGCAGTCCAAAGGTGTCATCTTTTCATCCATGGCTAGGATCCACAGCAGCCTGTCTTCAATCAGTCGACTCACTTGGACTTGAGGAGAACAGGGCATATGTTGCTGCTATTCTTCCTTTTGTCCGTCTGTTTTCTACTTTTATTCTTTGCTTGTAAGCCGACAAAGAAAGAAAGTCATTTAAATGTCTACCTCTGACCGGGCTTGTACTGAACTATTAATTCTCCCTAAAACAAGAAAACTGATTAAAAATACAAACATCCACATGGAAGCTGCATTTGTAAAATGGTAAATGGCCTGCATTTGTGTAGCGCTTTTCTAGTCCCTAAGGACCCCAAAGCGCTTCACACTACATTCAGTCATTCACCCATTCACACACTGGCGATGGCTAGCTACATTGTAGCCACAGCTGCCCTGGGGCGCACTGACAGAGGCGAGGCTGCCGGACACTGGCGCCACCGGGCCCTCTGACCACCACAAGCTATGCAACTTCAAGGTTTACATGCATGTTTCAAGACACAATACCGACACAACAGGGTTGCAACTAATAACTATTTTTCTTTGCTAATATATCTGTCTTCTTTGACTGATGGGTCATGTGGACTTGGCTGAAAATGTAAAAACCTACTGTCAAAATTGTCAGCAAATTTGCCTCAGTCTTCTTGTTCATGTCAATAATCTTCTGGTTTAACAACAATGACAAACTGATGTGATGATTTTTTTTTAAATTTTCTTGCTGATTAAATTAATCAATGAATCAAACACAATACCTGTGAAAAATATAACACCATCTGTATACTAAAGAGGAACTAAAGTTAAAAATGGAGCCCAGGTAGTTAATGATTGACTAATCTATTAACAGAAATCTTAACACCCAACCCTTTTTCTCAAATGTGTGGCTCTTGCATATCTGATGTGACAGCAAACTGAATATCTTTTGGGCAGGTTGGAATGTTTGAAGGTCATAATATATGACAGATTCATTAAAGGAAAATTAAAAGCTGTGACTCTGTAAACTGTACTTTATATGAAAAAAGAAAGCAACAACCCTGTAGATAACCAGGGCATATAAACGACCAAAAAGGCTAAATACGCCTAAAACCTCACGAACCAGCTGATGACAGCACTAAAACAAATGTATACTTCACCTGGATCTGCTCACCTTCCAGCTTTAGCAACCAAAGCAGAGCAAACTACGAAAGAAAACCAAGTGCAGCAGGGTTTAATGATCATTATAGTACTCTGAACTCAGCTGAACCTTTAACAGCTAGCCCTCGATAACGATCAGACCCTCCCCTCACGGTGGACTCTCAAAGATATAGTGCAGGCAGTTTTTTATTTTCTCTTTCTAAAATGGATTTATTGTTTAATAGTGGGCAGTTTTCCTGTCTTTCTCCCTCATTTCTCTCTCTCTTTAATACTCCATACACACTCTGGACTCAATGAAAGTACATTGCATCGTCTCGTTACCTCTTTAATACTAACCGACAAAGAAAATTAGCTCTTGTCACATATTAACACAGCCCTTCTCTTAAGTGCTCGACCTAAAGATCGTTCATTCATTTCCACAAGCATTTCTCCCACTTCACGTGCAACACGTGACGAAGAGAAGTCCTCCCGTCACAGACACAACAGTCCGACTTCAACAAAAGCGACACATAAACACTCTGACTTCACACTGTGAAGCTATCAGTGCTTTACTTTAAAAGAAATCCTTTATACACTCACAGACTTAATCCGCTTCCGCCATTGATGGAGTAAACAGTCAACGAGAGGGAAGGATGCGTGCAGAGAGGGGAATGAACAGCGGCTCGTGATTGTTATGGTGACCCCTAGAGGCCAAGCGTGGAAATGGCGCTTCTTTGTGCTCTCAAATGGGAATTCTCCAAGGTAGTCCCAGGGTTTCTTAAGGAAACCTGAACAATTATAAATAATTTAACCTGACAGTTTGATTTATTTCTTTTTTCATTTTTTTTACTATATAAGAGGAAATAACTGCTGTTCTCTCTCCTTTAAGTTTACCTGCACTATCCATGCTATAAGGACAGCGAAAAGATGTCAAATTTAATAACTACGCAACAGAACAGCTGTGTTTTTCATTAAAGATGGCAAAACAAATCACATTCAAAAGCTTGCTGTGCTGTCATATTGTGTTTACATGTGGCGTTATATGTAAAATTTAAAAATGTTAAAATGTCGGGGACCCCTGAAGCAAATCTGCACTATTGTCAACGACCCGTGCTTTAGTTTAATGAAGCATTAATAGTCTGACATTTACATGCTTCATTGATTTAGCAGGTGTAGTCCTGCTTTAAGAAAGTACAGAATTGTGGTGGATTAACCCGTATCCCAGTGTCTTTATCATGCTGCCATTCAAAGGTAGACATGAATGATTTTGAAAATTTGAAACATCTACATCAGTTCTCATGTCTGTATGAGATGTATAGCAAGATATGATAAAACATTTCTGTTTTTTCGGTTGTTTTTCTGGCTGTTAAGGTTTCTTAGACATGTAGATTTATTGGTTTAGTGGTTAAGTAGGTCAGGATAATTGAAATAATGCTTCAACATTAATTTATAGCAACCAGTTACACCCACACCCTATCACTTAGCTTTCCCTCTGCTGTTCTCGTAGACAGGGGCACCAAATCTCACACTTGCTATACAAAAAGAAAAATGCACAAGCAAAACACAGAAAGGTAAACACACAAAACAAGCACACATACACACACGAATGCGAGCAATAGACTGATGGTGTATGCCTCAGATATCTCCAGACAGCAGTAGAAGCACTGTAAAGTGAGCAACCAAATCTTTCTCAAGGTGAAGCCACTCCAGAGGCTCGTTAAAACAAACGTTGTCTCATCAATCAGCAGTTGTTCTGTCTCCCTGACACACCGCACATGCAATGTACACACTCGCAGTTTTGCACAAACATGTATGTGTAAGTCACACGCACGTGCACACATGTGCTACGGGAAGTCATTCATTCTGTGGGCATGCATTATAAATGCATCTATGAATAAATTCCTGGCTCAGTGCATTCTTCATTGGAAAGGATTTCTTTTACAAGCCTACACCCACTGAATGTTTGATCAGATTTCTCTTTCACAGTGCATCCATCCAACCAATCCGCCTCGTTCTTGGACATCAGTCTTTCCAATATTTACTACTATTTCCCTTCCTTCCTCGTTTAGCATTTTTTTTTCCTGTTTAAACTTTTTTTTTACCCTACACTTCCCCCTCTGAAACACTTTTACTGCTTAGAATTCCCTGATATTTTTTTAAGCTTGACTATTTGTAGGTAGTAACAAAAAGTGGGTCAGTGGTGAACTAGATAAAGATGACAATGGAGCCACTTTCTCATGAGCAGTTGAGGTGTGCGGCTATAATGAAACAGGTGATTGATGGACGCTGAATATTTAACAGCTGACGCTACACTGACAACTTTTCTGTCAGTCATTAGAAACTCAGCATGTCACCAACCCGGCACTCTTAGCTCAGGTTGTAAAGAAGGCAGGGATTGCATTCTTTAAAGTTTATTTCAGAGTTGACTGCCAATCTCAGGATTTCCAGTGATGGCAAATAAATCTGTTTTTTTCTGGATTTGGAAGAAACGTTTAATGCAATGGCCTCCTTTATATTGTACATATATATTGAGAAGCTCCACCTGCATTGTAAGAAAATTCATGAAACATTTTTAAATGAGCAAACACACCAGTCAGTGACTACAGTTTAAAACGACATATTTAAAAAGCACAAAGAAAATTAGCTCCATCTATAATTTATACAACAGAAATATGAACAGATCTATTCTTCTGAGTACCCTCATTATTTTATCTCTTGGTTTCCTTGCACGTCTTGTTTCATATACAATATTTAATACGATTTTTAATCTAGACTTCGACCAGTCCATTCTGTAACCCTCAATTTCTTCTTTTTAAAGCATTCCTTGGTAAATGTGCCAACGCTTGTAGGTCTCCTTCCAGCTCAGCATCAGCTCTTGGACAGATGGCCTCACATTATCTTCAGACACTTTTTGATACAATGAAAAATTCCTTATTGAGCCAATAACAGCAAGCTGCCCAGTCCCCGAGGCAGTAATGCAACCCTGAAACATAAAATTTCCACCACCATGCTTAACAGTTGGTGTAAGCTATATTTGGCTTGCAACACACTTTTCTGTTGTTAGTGTGGCTAAACACACTGTTTAGAGCACATTATTCCAAAGACCCTGCTTTTGTTCATTAGCAAGCTAACTGCATTGGGCGATCGTGGCTCAAGAGTTGGGAGTTCGCCTTGTAATCGGAAGGTTGCAGTCTCGGTCGTTGTGTCCTTGGGCAAGACACTTCACCTGTTGCCTACTGGTGGTGGTCAGAGGGCCCAGTGGCGCCAGTGTCCAGCAGCCTCGCCTCTGTCAGTTCGCCCCAGGGTGGCTGTGGCTACAATAGCTTGCCATCACCAGTGTGTGAATGGGTGGATGACTGGATGTGTAAAGCGCTTTGGGGTCCTTAGGGACTAGTAAGGCGCTATACAAATACAGGCCATTTACCATTCCCCAGTAGTTTAATGGCTACAGCTGCACAACTGACCTAAAGATCCTGTAATGAAAATTTGGGTTTCTTGGAGAATTATGTTGCGTCTGACAGGAAGCTCTTTGAGTTAATTTGCTGGGACAGCCATTCTTTGGCAAATTGGCATTTGCTTAAAATTGAGAGCTCTTGTAGATCTTTTTTTTTTTATTGTAGAAAAATATCTTTTGAAATCTCTTACTTGTCCCAGAGGGTTATTTAGCTCTTGGCATGATGGCAACCAATTTTCAATACTTAAGAGAATGACTTGAGTAAGACAGATTTCACATGCAGCTCCCGACCGATGTCCCTGCTATTCTGAGATTTTACACATCAAAACATCACTCAAAAATAATAATAACCCAGTCCTTCACAGATCTTGAAGTTAGGTTAATACAATCGCAGATTAACTATATTGCTTGTTTGAATGTGTTTAGGAGGAAAGACAGATCGTAGAGAAGCGATTGTTACTCTCCATCAGTCTGGGGAGTGTTATAAGACCATGTCCACACATTTGAAGTTCATCATTCTATAGTAGGAAAGTTTATTCGCAAATGGACAACATTCAAGACAGTTGCTAATCTTCTCAGGAGTGGATGCCCCAGCACATTCACACCAAAGTCAGACTTTTCTCTGAGCAATGCTCAGAGAATTAGTAAAAAAACCCAAGAGCTACATTTCACTCTCTAAAGGCCTCAGTTAGCGTGTTAAATGTTAAAGTTCATGACAGTAAAATTAGGAAAAGACTGAACAAGTATGGTGTTTTTGGGACTGTTGCCAAGAAGCCTCTTCGCTCTAAAGGAAGATGGCAAATTTGCATCCGAACAAACCACAAGACTTGTGGAGCAATGTCTTTTGGACAAATGAGACCATATAGTGGAGATGTTTGGATGTAATGCACAGTCCCACACTTAGAGACCAAAAACTTCATATCAGCATAAACACCATGTGCCAAGTGTCAAGCAGGCTGGTGGAGGGCTGATTATCTGAACATGTTTTGGACCTTTATAGTGATTGAGTCAACAATGAACTCCTCTGAGTATCATTATTATCAAATGTGAGGACATCTTATTTATTTACTTAAATTACATGAATGATTTCTGAATGAATTTAGCAAAATGTTACACCATTTCTGGGGAGGGGTAGGAAACAGGAGAAGGATGCAGATTAAGTAATCTGTAGTTTTCTATATGTTGACATGTGACATCACAGAGTCCTTTAGCTGTAGATGAAGATATAACTGATTCATTTACAGCATGAAGCTCACAGCTGGCACATCATGTAACCTCAGAAAAAAAACACCTTTTCTAAGAATCCCTGTGATTTTCTTTCTGCTACTTTGCAAGGCAGGCGAATATCAAAATCTTGTGTCACATGCATTTTAATCATCACGTTTCTTTTTACAAGATAATGGTTTTCTTCCAAAGAGCGCTGTTGACAGTTTCTCACCTGCAAAACCGAGCGAGGCAACGTTTGGTTGTAAAACGCCCGTGATGGCTGCCGAAGCAGAAACAAGCATGCTCTGTCATTCTTTTCTCAAATTATTACCTGCTTTCAGATATTATGGTGAGGAACTGCTGTGGACTTTCTGATTTCATTTTCTCCTCGAGGTCACATCATGCTGAAGAGACTGTGTTTGTCTTTAGTTCAATTTAATATCTCTTATCAGTGGATACATGGGTCATAATAATGCCCCTTTGCCCCTCGGCAGAAAACACCTGTTATTCTAGCAGATAATGAAACTGAAAAGGAGAGACACTAACTGACATGCAAATCCAGACTCTCTCCCCCTTGCAGGCACTCTCTCTTCCTTTAATATTCCCTATCATTACCTTTACTTCTTTCTGTCATTTTTCTTTCGCTTGTTCTTTTTTCTTCAGTAATATGCTTTCTCTTTGTCTCTCTTTTATTCCTTTTTATCTGTCTTAACCTCATATCCCAGCTGCCTTTTTCCTTTGCCGGCTCTCTTTTGTCTCTTCCTTTGCTTTCAGCTTTACTTCCCTTCATTGTGCCTATCTGCTCCTTTTCTGTCTTGCTGTGGGGTTTTGTACTCGTGCGACATTTTACTTCACCTATAATGATTTCTTTTTTATGGCAGATAACAACTCAAACAAGAAAGTTCGGGTTACTCAAGGGATATTACAGCTTTGCTCAGTTTGGGGTCAACTCCTCACATACTGGCTACTGTTGATGAAGTGGTAGGAGAAATGTGCATCTGAATTAGGGCTAAGTAGGCCATATTTCATCTTTATCTGCCAATTATGATGACCCATTTTTTTTTGTTAGAAATGAACAAGATAGGAGAGTGATGCAGGACAGACTTTTTCTTCCGCTTGTGCCTATTGTGGAATCTGATGCCATGGTCAACAAAGGTGAAAAAACAACACAGTTCACTGCATCTCTCTTGGATGAATTACTCTCCTAAAGCTAATAAATATCCCCTAGTGGAAAAAGACTGAGTCTAAATTACTTGAGGTACACCCGAGCTCTGAGGAATGGGTCACTGAGAACAAGGAGGGCATATTACAGGTGACTGGCTGCTCTTACATGGGCAGGGTGGGTATTATCGACTACTTGGCAGCTTCTTCCCTCTGGCATCACCTTGCTGTACTTCATCCCACAGAGGCTTCCTCTCATATATCCAGAGGAGGACTTTTTTCCCCCTTTTTTGTCACAATATCATTGCCTAAGGGCTGGTGTCTCTCACCTGCCTGTTCAGAAGCAGCACGGATAAAGACCAAGCATGAGGTGGCATCATTCCAGCAGCTATAAACTCATATGTTTTGAGCAAGCCAATATGTGTGCTCTTAGTGAGTACTGGGACTGACGTCTGAGTGTGGACATTTTCTTTTCCACATGTAAAGCCAAAAATGACCGCCCTGAGTTATTAATAACTCATGCCTCTGATTCTACACATCTGCCCTGAGGGGCTGGTACCCACCGAGGTATACATTAGCTCGTGGTGTAATATGTACAGTGAGGTTTAAAGAGGAAAAGGGCAGTAGAAGTCTATCATCTGAAAAATTTATATTTTCACTTATACAGACTGAGACAGACTTCTGCAAAGGTCGGTATCACAGTCAGAGCACATCATCTGTCGCCTAAGGGTTAGAAAACAAACAAAAAACAGAGATGACCACGTTTGGACTGACCTCCCAGAAACTTCTGGAGGTGCTCACAGGGGAGCTTCTGAGGGCTTTGCCAGGTGCTGTGAGAAATGATGCAGATGGTGCCTGGCGATGCCACGGGGGAGGAGATTTCTAATTTCCCTGCAGTGCAAATACCAGTTGAAACTGGGGTTTGGCACAGGGTAATGGAGGCAAACTCTGAGTGTATGGGTTATTTTAGACAGATGCCGAGGACAGGGTTTCTCCACAGCATGTGTTAGGGTCGTGAAGGCACATTGGTGTTGATGAAAAGTTCATAGCATAACCTGTATTTGCAACAAACACCTTTTAGTACTGTGTCAAAATTGCTACACATACAAAATATCTAATATTGACATTTCTTTATTATTTTCCCTATTTACTGAAAGTAAAGTTAATGTTTGTCAATATGTCATAAGTTAAACACCTTGCATGGACCACCAGTGGCAGGAGGGCACCAGCTCTCCTTCGGAGGTCAAAAAACCTGCACATGGCTGTAATTTCAGAAAATAGCTGAAAAGTGTTGCACAGTTTAACTGTGTAGCTTGACTGCCTACAGGTTACATGTATTTGTACTTGCTCAGTGCTTAGTGTGATAGGCTGGAGGTAAACTTTGTAGGCGTCATCAGGCACATGTACTGTGTTCTCCATGTAAAAAGACCAAAATCTTCTATTGAATTTTCTGTTGCTAGGCCAAGTTGCCCCCTTGGGTGATGCACACGATAAGGATGAGTGTTTAGGTCTGGGGCTGTGCTCAAAGAGATGGTCTCAGCTTGCCTAAGGGTGAAGATATATTTTTTACACTTAAAATTATACTGTCACAGGGAGAATACTTTTGCAGGTTGTGAAATGAATTCATGTATAATATATACCGAGACAAGGTCCAACATTTCTACATTTCATTGCCAGTGCTGCTTCCTCTAACATTGTGGATTTGTGGCATTTTCTGTGTGTGTGTTTGCATTTTGCTTGATTAATCTGGTTAAACTGTTTTTTCCCTCCGTGTGATTTACATTTGTACAGGCATTTTTGAGTTGATGCAAAGTGTACTCGTTTCATTGTCTTCTTGCTGTATATTTCACCAAAAGCTTCCACCCATATCACTTTCCCTCACACACTCTATTTATCTTATGTCCGTAGTGCTTTCTCTTTTCCCCTTCCTACTTCATTCTTTCTCTAAAGCACAATTGATCTTTCTCTCTCTTGCCTGCCCAGTCTCTTGGGTTCTGTGTTGTCTAAACACACAGACCAACTTAAACTCTGACAATGAATCAATCAGTTTAATGAATGAACTGTCCTCGTCTCTCTCTTGCCATTCTTCTGAAGGACTATTTGCACAACCCTTCTTGCTCTGGCATTGTCCTTCTTAATTTTCAACCTTCTCTTCAAACCGATCCAAAACTACCTCAGACAAATGCAATTTTTAAGGAGAAAAGACCACCTGTCCTTGAGCACATTTCTCACCAACACTAACCTCCACAAGTGGTACGAAAATATTGAAGTAGGTCTACAGTATTTTTTTTTTTTTACTGCTAATGCCCACTTACCTTATGGGTTCAGTAAGTGAAGGTAGAAAATTAGGCCATCAAGAGCAGTCGGCAACCACCGGTCTCTAGGGAACAAATCATGCATTTCCTGAGTGTTTGCCAAGTGGTTGCTTAAGAATATTGCCAGTGAAACTGGTCACAAAAAGATATACATTTCTGGACTGAAAACCTCGTGATTGCTTTGGTTGCTAGCCGATTCCTACAGCTACTTGTAGTCTGTATGAAAGATGCTGACTTGTTTGCAGACTTTTGCCAGCTACTCTGCTAGCAGTGGGAAAGGAGATTGTTTTCTTTCAAAGTAAAAGTTACATCCTTCAAAATGTGTGTTGACCAGACACAATTTTTACTTTGAACACGGCCATTCTCCACAGTCTTTTCAAAGAAGTCAGCATCCTTCATGCAAATTATGTGTGGCCATGGCAACCTGCTAGTTGCAATCATCAGCAATCATAGGAAATGTTTTTTGGTGCACTGGCAAATGGTTGAAGTCAGGCAGGAATCTCTATGAACAATATTTGCAGATGACACTGTGATCTGTATTGAGAGTAGGGAGAAGGTAACAGAAACCCTGGAGAGTTGGAGGGAGGAAAGAAGAAAGTCAGTAGAAGCAAGAAAGATTACATGTGAGTGAATTAGAGGGGGCAAGTGGAAAGATGAAGATGCGAGGAGCAGAGGTAATGAAGGTGGATGAGTTCAAAAACCTTGGGCCGCCTATCCAAAGCAATGATCAGTGCACAAATGAGTGGATGGAGACAAGTGTTGGGTGATTTCCAACAGAAGGATAGCAGCAAGAGTGAAAAGGAAGGTATACAGCATGGTAGCAAGACCTGCTGTAATTTATAAATTGAAGACAGTGGCAGTTACAAATTGACAGGAGGCTGAGCTGGAGGTGGCAGAGTTGAAGAATCTAAGGTTTTCTTTGGGAGTGCCAGGAGGGACAGGATTTGAAATGTGTATATTAGACGGACAGGTTGAGCGGTTTGGAGACAAAGTCAGAGAGGCAGGGATGAAACAGTTTGGACATGTGCAGAAAATGTCACGGGTAATGGGGGAAATACAGACTCAGTCGCGGAGCTCTGGATGCGAAGCAAACAGTGCGTTTATTTACAGTGCTCAAAACAGTCACAAAGCGAAGTACAAAAATCCAACGGTGATCATCTCCAAATTCCCAGTGGTGTGCAGGTGAGTCTCCCAAGTGATTATCTGAGTGTGTTTCTCCTCCGAGGGCTTAATCCAGCGGACTCCTTCTCTCCAACCTTCTGCTCCGTATCACTTCCTCCTATAAACAAGTGACGACAGCTACAGGTGAGAAGGGTAGCCGGCTAAGGCTATGTTAAAAGTAAGAAAACACTCTTTACTACCGAGCCTCCAGTACAATCCAGCGTCGACTGCCATCCAGACACATAGTTAAGTACCTCAGTCCACAACGAGGATGATCAGTGACAGCTGGATGGCAAATTAGGTGCAGGTGTGTCAGCCACTGGGTGGAGGAGGAGAGAGAGAGAAGCACACACATACACACACAGACAGGTCGCTCCGGGAAGGACCGTCCGACCATGACAGTACCCCCCCTCTAACGGGAGCCCCCGGGCGACCCACGAAACTTGTCAGGGTGCCGACGGCGGAACTCTCTCACCATAGCGTGGTCGAGAACCGCAGACCGCGGCACCCAGGAACGCTCTTCCGGACCGTACCCCGCCCAATCCACCAAAAAACTGGAAGCCCCTACCACGGCGCCTGGCATCCATTATGCGAGTAATGGAATACGCCGGAGCGCCAGCGATATCCAGGGCGGGTGGCGGGGGCCCGGGAGGCGGGCACAACGGGCTGGTCCGGACCGGCCTAATTTGAGAAACATGAAACACGTCGTGTACCTTCATGTTGCGCGGGAGGACCAGTCGGACAGTCACTGGATTCAGGATGGCTTGCACAGAAAAGGGTCCAAGGAACCGGGGAGCCAGCTTCTTGGACTCAGTCCGCAGAGTGATGTTCTTAGAGGAAAGCCACACCTGCTGGCCCACCCGATAGGCCGGTGTAGGGACGCGGCGGCGGTCAGCCAGTCTCTTGTTTTGAGCGCTCGTACGCAGCAGTGCCGCTCGAGTTGCCCGCCAGATCCGTCGACAGCGCCTCATGTGATGTTGCACGGAAGGCACGGCCACCTCTCCCTCCGTGATGCAGAGGAGCGGGAGTTGATACCCCAGGGACGCCTCGAAGGGAGAGACACCCGTAGCGGCCGACGTGCTAGAGTTATGGGCGTATTCGGCCCACGCCAACTGCTCACTCCATGACGACTGGTTGGAGGAAACGACGCAGCGCAGCATGGCCTCCAGCTCCTGGTTCGCTCGCTCAGTCTGCCCATTAGTCTGCGGGTGGAACCCAGAGGACAGGCTGACCTGGACCCCCAGCTCGGTACAAAACATCTTCCATACCCGCGAGGTGAACTGGGGCCCACGGTCAGAAACAATGTCCAGAGGAATGCCGTGAAGGCGGAAAACATGTTGGGTCAAGAGCTGGGCAGTCTCTAGAGCGGTGGGAAGTTTGGTAAGGGCAACAAAATGGGCAGCCTTAGAAAAACGGTCAACGATGGTGAGTATAACAGTTTTACCAGAGGACGGAGGGAGGCCAGTGATGAAGTCCAGAGCGACGTGCGACCACGGCCGGCTGGGGACAGGCAGTGGTCTGAGGAGTCCCGATGGAGGGGAGTTGGACGTCTTATTTCGGGCGCACACAGGACATGCGGCCACATACTCCCGGACGTCCTGAGAGAGAGAGGGCCACCAAAACAGCCTTTGTAAGAAGGTGACAGTTCGGTTCCTGCCCGGATGGCAGGTAAACCGTGCGGTGTGTGCCCAGTGGATGACCTTACCCCTGACCGCTGAGGGAACGTACAATCTACCTGCTGGACCGGTGCCGGGGTCGGGTTCTTGTCGCTGAGCATCTTGGACCACCCTTTCTATCTCCCAGGTGAGGGTCCCCACGATGCATGAGGCTGGCAGAATGGGTTTCTCCTTCTCCTCAGGGTCCGTGTCTGGCGCGAACTGGCGCGACAAGGCGTCTGGCTTCGTATTCCGGGACCCGGGCCTGTAGGTGATGGTTAGGTTAAACCGTGCAAAAAACAGTGCCCACCTGGCCTGTCGGGCATTCAGGCGCTTAGCCGCTTGGAGGTAGGCGAGGTTCTTGTGGTCCGTCCACACGATAACAGGATGTTCGCTCCCCTCCAACCAGTGCCGCCACTCCTCCAGCGCCAACTTGATGGCAAGAAGCTCCCGGTCGCCCACGTCATAATTCCTTTCAGCCTGAGTGAGCCGACGGGAGAAAAAGGCACAGGGGTGTAATTTACCTGCCTTGCGCTGAGAGAGAACCGCCCCAACTCCAGAATCAGAAGCGTCCACCTCCACCACAAACGGCAGGGCGAGGTCAGCCTGGGCCAGGATGGGGGCCGAGGCAAACAAGCTCTTGAGACGGTCGAATGCTTGCTGAGCCGCTGGAGACCACTGGTACGGCTGTTTGGGCGACGTGAGTTGGGTAAGAGGCAATGCCACCTTACCGAAGTCCCGGATGAAGAGTCTGTAGAAGTTGCTGAATCCCAGAAAACTTTGCAACTTCTTCCGAGTGCCGGGCACAGGCCACTCCAACACAGCTTTGACCTTGCTCGCAACCGGCCCTGTTCAATGATGAAACCCAGAAAAGAGACAGTTGAGGCATGAAACTCACATTTCTCCGCTTTACAAAACAGCCGATTCTCCAGCAGGCGGTGCAACACCAGTCTCACATGCTTAACATGCTCAGCTCCGGACCTGGAGAAAATCAGAATGTCATCAAGGTAGACGAACACGAAGTGGTTTAAAAAATCTCGTAGGACGTCATTTACCAGGGCTTGGAAAATGGCAGGGGTGTTAGTGAGTCCGAACGGCATTACCAGGTACTCGAAGTGGCCCAGATGGGTGTTGAAGGCCGTCTTCCACTCGTCCCCCTCGCGGATGCGGACCAGGTGATAAGCATTGCGGAGATCAAGTTTGGTGAAATGGGTGGCTCCTTGAAGGAGTTCAAAAGCTGAGGTGAGCAGAGGTAGAGGATATTTGTTTTTGATAGTGATCTTGTTCAGTCCCCGATAGTCAATGCAGGGGCGTAGGGACGCATCTTTCTTTTTAACAAAAAAGAAGCCTGCACCCAAGGGAGAGGTGGAGGGACGGATGATGCCTGCTGCCAGGGAGTCTGTGATGTAGCGCTCCATAGACTCGCGCTCAGGTTTCGAGATACTGTAGAGTCGGCTAGTGGGCAAGGGGGCGCCTGAGAGCAAATCAATCCCGCAGTCGTACGGACGATGGGGGGGCAGCGATTGGGCCCTGTCTTTGCTAAAGACTCGACCTAGATCATGATATTCGGCTGGCACGGTTGACAAGTCGAGGCGAGAGGGCGGCCCCGCAAGATCGTCTGACATGCAACCCGGCACAGCAGAGCGTAAACACTGCTCATGGCAACGGGTGCTCCACCCTACGATACATCCCTTGGCCCAATCAATCTGTGGATTGTGTCGCTGGAGCCAGGGGAATCCCAAAACTAAGGGTGTGTCAGGTGCCTTGAAGAGAAACAGGAACATCTGTTCAGTGTGGTTGCCGGAGAGAGTGAGTGTGATTTCTTGAGTGCGGTGAGTGACAGCGGCTAAAGGCCTGCCATTAAGCGCTGACACCTGGAGTGTTTCCGGGAGAGGAACAACAGGCAAACCCATCTTGTGGGCCAAAGCCTCATCCAAAAAACTTTGTTCAGCTCCTGAGTCTATTAGTGCATCACAAGAATGGGTGCGGGAAAGAAACCATAATTTAGCAGGGCAGCTGAGGTGGAGGAATGTATTCACCGGCGCACCCGTCAGTATCCCCACCTTTACTGACGGGCTGAGTCTTTTAGCCGTGAGGGACAGGAGTCCGCGAAATGCCCCTTCTTCCCGCACACAAAACACTCACCCACCAGTTGTCTTCTGCTCCGGGTGAATTTAGTCCGTCCGAGCTGCATGGGTTGCTCCTCGTCAGCAGGTGAGTCCGTTCCCTCCTCTCTCCACTCGAGAGAGGGGAGTCCAGTCGAAACTCCTACGACCCCTACTGACCGTCGCCCATCTCCAGTCCGCCTGCCAAACTCCCGCATATGGTCGTCTAGACTGATACACATGTTAACCAGGGCACTTAACGATTTAGGAAGCTCTTTAGTGGCCAACTCACGTTTGACATTCTCGTTTAAGCTGTTTAGGAATGCTCCTCGGAGCGCCTTTTCCTCCCAACCCGTCTCCTCGGCCAGGATCCAAAAGTCCACGGAGAAGTCTGCCACGCTTCGCCGGCCCTGCTTTAAAGTAAACATGCGATGAGCAGCACTGTCAGGGTTAGAGCCTTTGTCAAACACACACCGAAATTTGCTCAAAAAATCACTATATGAGATGGAGGATTGGGCGCTCAGGACTGCTTGAGCCCAGAGTAGCGCTCGTCCAGTCATGAGCTCCACCATGAGGGTGATCTTGGCGATATCAGAGGCATAAGCTCGAGTCTGCTGCCTAAAAATCAGAGAGCATTGAGCCAAAAACCCCCGGCTCTTGTCCAACTCTCCACTGAATTTTTCAGGTATAGGGAACGTGTGTTCTCGCTGAGGCGGAGGCGGAGATGGGGGAAGGGGACAGGCCGCCGCTATATTTAGAAGCTCCACTGGTGGTTGTGGTGGTGTACTGGGCTCTGGTGGTTGAATGGGTGCCCTAGGTGTAGCAAGCAACATACCTTTCAGTTCAGATACCACCTGTAGTAGCGCGGACTGCTCCTTGGCAACATGCTGCAGCATCTGTTCATGCCGCTCCAACCATTCAGCTTGAAGCGCGAGCTCGCGCTGGACGGGGGTTGAGTCCGCTGAGTCCATAGCTGGCTGGATTGTTCTGTCACGGGTAATGGGGGAAATACAGACTCAGTCGCGGAGCTCTGGATGCGAAGCAAACAGTGCGTTTATTTACAGTGCTCAAAACAGTCACAAAGCGAAGTACAAAAATCCAACGGTGATCATCTCCAAATTCCCAGTGGTGTGCAGGTGAGTCTCCCAAGTGATTATCTGAGTGTGTTTCTCCTCCGAGGGCTTAATCCAGCGGACTCCTTCTCTCCAACCTTCTGCTCCGTATCACTTCCTCCTATAAACAAGTGACGACAGCTACAGGTGAGAAGGGTAGCCGGCTAAGGCTATGTTAAAAGTAAGAAAACACTCTTTACTACCGAGCCTCCAGTACAATCCAGCGTCGACTGCCATCCAGACACATAGTTAAGTACCTCAGTCCACAACGAGGATGATCAGTGACAGCTGGATGGCAAATTAGGTGCAGGTGTGTCAGCCACTGGGTGGAGGAGGAGAGAGAGAGAAGCACACACATACACACACAGACAGGTCGCTCCGGGAAGGACCGTCCGACCATGACAGAAAAGGGTTAGCGGATATACTAGGAAAAGGATGCTAAAGATGGAGCTGCCATGCAGGAAAAAAAGAAGAAGACCACATTGTTTGTTTTTCATGTATAAATGTAAATGTATAAAGTTATTTAAAGATTTGTGTGAATTCTGATGATTTACTAGTTATTAGAGGATGTTAAGCAGTTCTTTACTGCATTTATACTCGGGAGCTCTAGTATGGTCATGTAAAACAAATAAGAAATACAAAATGCAAACTATAAGCCCAGACTTCAGATGGAGGTCATGTCTAAAAGTGTGAGAAAGATCCACTTTAGAAATCCTCAGTGATTTCACTGGAAAGCACTGAGTGTACCACAGCAAGGTATCGAGGAAGACTATGGGAAACTATACAGTTTGTGTCCCCGTAGGAGGGTGCATTTGTGGGATGGTGAACATACACATAAAGGGTATACCCTGACATTAGAGATTGTTGCTGACAGCACAAACTCAGCTGGAGGTTAGATGACAACATTTGAAGTGAATGCCAACAGAGTCAACAAAGTTCGTGAAATTCTGAGGACATTTAATAAACTGATTGATCTCTAGGGAGACTAGTTTTCCTTTTTTTATTTACACAGTCACAAAATGCATCTGCAATACAACCTCATGGCAGTTTGTTAAATATTCGTAAAGTTAAATCTAGTTGTGTTCATGGACACGAACTGTAGGGCTTCTAGTTTGAGTCACAGAGTCCACCCTAGGAGGAGGAGGAGGTGGCAGCGATGCAAGCCCGGTTCATCGCTGGACCATTATTTTTACACACTGACTGATGTTTTCTTGTCACTGACTGTCTGGTTAAATTTAGCCATCAACATTATTTGGTTATTAGCAACAATTGACTTCATCAACAACACATGGTTTGGCCCATCTTTGACGGCTCTATTTCCCCGGCAGCCTGGAAAAGGAAAAAAGTTTTTACTTTCAAAGCCATGAAATTACTCACTGTTGCCTGTCTGCTTATGACTATTGAACTAAATTTGTCATCTTAGTCAAACCTTGAGTGATGGATAATCACCGTGGAGTGTATCGCTTTGGCATCTTCGTTATCAAGTATTCAAATAATCAAACAAAACTGTGACAACAAACCTCCGGACACCATGCTTCTGTCCTCCAGGGAGGATGAGTTTCTTATTTTTCTTAACTTTTCCGCCCTCTTTCATGGGTGAAGGGAGCATAAAAGATCATTATTTCTTTCCTGTCACACTGAGTGAAGCACTATAATCTCAGGAGAGGCTGCTTTTTTGTTATTTGTATGCGTTTGTATTAATGCTCTGTGGGAAATTCACAAGTATTTGAGAGAGAGAGAGAAAAAAGACACTTACATGTTGCTTCCCTTTCAGATCTCATAACATAGTCGCTGTAGATGTACAATAAAATCACTAAAAAGACAAAAGAAAGAGAGGACTAAAGAAATGTAGACCTCGTGTGAAAGCGAGACACATAAAATAAAACGCTGACCTATCAACTTTTTGTCTCAGTTTACTGAGATGTTGCGTTCTTCACTCTCATATTGGTATCTATTCTGGGTTGGATCTGGGTTACACTGTTCTTATTAGCTGGGTTCCCAAAGCAAGATGATTTTCTGTGGCATAATGGAACCATTTGATTTCCCTAAAACCAAATCCTCAGTCACAGTTGCGCACCAGGAAACCTTAAGTAAAAGTTAATTAAAAGATTTTCCAACAGCAGGTCTGGATTACATTTCAGAGCACGGGATAGACAGATCTCTGAGTCTGTTCGCTGAAACTCTGAAAATCCTACTTTTTCAAGGCTTTATTACCTGATAGAAGGTTTTCACAGTGTGTGAAACTTTGCATACAAGAGGGTGTTAAGTATACACACATCACGTCTGACACAGTGGTCAGCAGCACAGGAGCACCACAGGGAACTGTGCTGTCCCCTCTTCTCTTCACCCTGTACACCTCTGACTTCTGCTACAACTCTGAATTATGCCATATTCAGAAGTTTGCAGATGACACGGCCATCATGGGGTGTATCTGGGATGATCAAGAAGAGGAGTACAGAAGTCTGGTGAGGAACTTTGTCGCATGGAGTCACACAAACCACCTGCAACTCAACACCTCAAAGACTAAGGAACTGGTTGTGGACTTCGGGAGGTCCAGAGAAGGTCCACTGCCAGTTCAGATAGAGGGGGAGGAGGTGGAGGTGGTCAACAAGTACAAGTACCTCGGGCTGTGGGTGGACAATAAACTGGACTGGTCATGCAACACAGATCACCTGTATAAAAAAGCCCAAAGCTGACTGTACTTCCTCAGGAGGCTGAGGTCTTTTAACATCTGCAGGAAGCTCCTGAGGATGTTTTACCAGTCGGTGGTTGCTGGAGTACTTTTCTATGCTGTGGTGTGCTGGGGGAGCAGCACAGCAAAGAGGGACTCATCCAGGCTGGAGAAACTGATCAGGAGGGCTAGCTCTGTGGTCGGCATGAAGCTGGACACTCTGGTGACAGTGGCAGAGAAAAGGACATTAAAGAAACTGATGGACATTATGGACAATGCTGGGCATCCTCTGCACACGGCCATAAACAACCAGAAGAGTCTGTTCAGTGACAGGTTGCTTCTCCCCAAGACAAGAACTAACAGACTTAAAAACTCCTTTGTCCCACACGCCATCAGACTGTTTAACTCCTCTCTGGAGGGGAGAGGGAGGGGAAACAGGAGGACAAAGGAGGGGGGAACAACTAAGCTGTAGTGCCTCTGCACCTCACTGTACAATACCTTGTGCAATACTTTTTGTAAATAGTCAACAGTGCAATAGACTCAATACTTGAAATGTGCAATTCACTTGTATTTTTTATTTTTTATTCCTATTTATTCTATTTATCCCCTTTGTATATTTTATTTATATTTGTCTCTGTATTTATATATGTGTGTGTGTGTGTGTGTGTATATATATATATAACAGTTCTGTAACTGTAACTTTGGTCGTTGCTGTGCTTTTTTTGGAAGTCGAATTTCCCAGAGGAACCCACCCGAGGGATTAATAAAGTTCTATCTTATCTTATCTTATCTTATCTTATCTTATCTTAGAACAGACTTTTACTATTCAAACCTGAGTGGAACAGATGAGGATCAAGTACCTTGCCCAAGGAGACTCTTTAAATTACACATTTTTCAAGGTAGAATAAAGAAATGCTTCTCCTCTTCCCTGTCCAGATTTTCACAGCTTGTTCAGGGATTCGAACGGGTAATCTTGTGGTCCTGAGCTCAGGTCTCTAATCTTTTGGTTAGCGCTGCCTGAATTTATGTGGAGAAAGTGTCAGGGTAAAAGAGCGGGGACCTGAGAAATCCTCTTGCCATCCCAGCAAGGAAGAACTTGCGACAGAACAGCAATGGAATAACTTCTCATCATAAAATATGTCCTCCAGCTATGGCTTAAATCTTCAATTGGCATGTGGACACACAGCTTCAGCTCCAAACTCAGCAAAGTATAATTTGAAGACTTTCTAGTTTAAGTGTAGGAGGTGCCTGTGATTACGTCGGTTTGAATCTCAACTTCTATGGAGCCTTAAATCGAATTTACCTACACCCCACCTCTTGCTGGTAAAATATTATACTAGTGGTATGTTGGATGTGGCTTTTGCTGCAAACTAAATATACTGTCAGAGAGAGAAAAAAGTGTTTTGAGCCTAAATTTAAAGAGTTTAAGATGCAGGCAATGAACATTTGTCTTTTCGGAAAAAAAGTACGTCTGCAATGTCTATGGTATTTATGATAAAGCAAAAAAAAGAAAAAAGTATTTATTTCACCGTCATGCACTCATTAAATAACTGCTTGCCTCTTTTTGGTGATGTGCATATACTCTAGAGAAAGCATTTGTGCAAGCTGGAAGATGCACAGAGCCACATACTGAAAATTTTAATCTGCCGTTGTTTGAAAAGGATATAAAGGTTATTTCTTCCTCTACTCAATAAGACCCTCTGGCTTAAATCGGGACTCTTGATGACATCATTACAGAGAGCAAAGGATTACTTGGGTTTATTCAGTGTGTTCACCTCAGCAGTGCTTTGTCAGCATCGGTAGGGGAGGCAATTCAGATTTGCTTTTTAGTTGGCTGTGCTGGTTCGAGATCCACGCTTAACCTGGTAATAACAGGTATTTACAGGGTAAAGCACAAAGGAAATAACACGCAAGGAATTTTCTTGGATTTGTTGATATCCAAGGTTTTTAAAAAAAGATCTGGTTTGAAAAGCTCGGGGGAGTAAATTTGAAAACTAGCAATATTCAGACTAATCAGCTTTTTTCAGACAAGCATCGGGGCAGTTTAAAGAGTCAAGCATAAAACAGATGGTAGAAAAGATGCAGAAAAGACGCAAAAGGACACAACCAAGATAGCTGAAGTGATGTTGTTTTGCTTGTCCTGAACTTTACACTGAAGTTCAGAGCTAAAATTGGAATTTTCTTTTAGTTTAATTCATGTTTTTGTAGCAGATAAGAGGGGAAAAATAGAGATTAAGAAATGATGGAAGAATGGGAGGAAGGAACAGGAGGAGAGAAGAAAAAAGATTTCTTTTGTCAGATACAGAGTGGAATACATTATCCCTCAAGAGCTGCTGTTGGGGCTAGATTTAACCTACAAGCAATCTTCCTGGAGAGTGTCTGCATTCTGTGTGTGTGTGTGGTATGCTGCTCTGCAGTCTCTTGGGGCAAGCCTTTCATCCCTCAGAACAACATACCACACACAGTCTCTGCTCTCGGTCTTTCGCTTCTCTCTTGTATGCTTTCTATCTCACAAATGCAAAAACTCACACATACACCCTCATTCACTCGGCTGCCTTCCAACTTCTCATATTACACTTACACATATTCTCACATTCTCTCTTAAAGACAGTACATCTTGTGGAATAAGACCTTAGGGCTCACATATTATTTTCTGATCTTATAATATGAACTGCCCTCTTTCAGTTCCTACATTAGAAGGAACGTCACTGGACAGATGTTTTGTAAAACAGTTAAAAAAACATTTTAAAAAACTTATTTAGACTAATCAGCCTTTGCAGATGTTGGTACTATGTCATTTTGCTGGATTTTACGCCTAAAGTTGTCTAATAGCATTTGGAAATCTTTGGGGGAGTCAGTTTTAAAACTTGAACAGGAACTTTTTTCCATGTGTAAAGGAGCGGTGACAGTTGTGTCACTGCTGGTTTTTATGGGTTAAAACACATTCTTAGCTGTTCGAATGTTTACAGCATGATTACATGTGCTTATCGCTGTCTTGTTGGAGCTGAAAACATAGTAATACTGGGATGAATTCTGACACTGTAACACAGTGGTGATATCTGGGCACTTTCTGTGAGAATGAATAGAAACTGAAGCACCAAACATGATAAGACTATCATTTTAGGACCATGATTCCCCCTGTCAGTAAGCATTTTCCCAAGAGGCTTCCAACTAAAGCTTGGTCCAAGTCAAATAAGACACATAAATCTTACCTATTTTTCAGCCCATCTTGACATCTTTTTTCTACTGTACATAAAGGAAATGTAATACCTATGGATTTTTTGTTAATGTTGTTGAACCCCATATTCAGCTATTGATTTTTCACCTGCATTTTGCTTTTTGCCCTTGTTAGTATAATGTTGCAGTCCTTTCTTAGAGAGAAATATATGGCTGCTACGAACAGCTGCTTTGTTGTCCACTGTGGAATTCTAAGGACACTCAGGATTTATACAACATTTAATTTACATTTTTTTTGGACTTACTATTGGAATATGTCAAAAGTGTTTTTCTTTTCTTCCTATTTGCTCTCAGGTTGTGAAAATAAATTGGAAAAACTGGCATTTTTAGTTAAATGTAATGCCATGCTGCATTACAGTTACTTGTTTCAGCATCCTTTCAGTACGTATTTCATGACTTCACTCTGAAGGTGTTTAGAACAACATCACACACTCTCACACGCGCACATAAACACACCAGATCACACCGGATTTTCTTTCCTGTAGTGCAACAGATGCCGTCGAATGTCTGCTATATGATATTAATTAGAAAAACAATGATGCGAGAAAGCGTTTGAGCGGATGGCTGCTTGGTTTTCAGACTCATGGCATAGCTGGTGATTGACTGATTTGCAGGTGGGAAGCTTCGTTGGCTGGCAGATCGTCTTGATTGACAGGCTTGCCTGCATTGCTGACCGACTGACTGCTGAGGCGATGTGCCAGCAGCAAAAGAATTACAATGGCCTCTACTGGGAGAAAAATCAATAGCTATGGAGAGGTGTGAATAAAAGGTAGGTTTTAAAGTATTATAACAGGTATGGATTTGTTTTTTTCTCTTTCTTCTCTTGAGTCATGTTACACTTACAAGAATAATTAAACATAAAAACTATGAGAGCGATAATGAAAAGATCTTCCTGAAAAGAGGCACCATGACAAAGTAGTGATGCAATGTCAAAGAGAAGGACTTAGCAGGGATCAGACATAAAACTATGACCTTGGGCACCCAAAGCTATGAAGCTACCACTGTGCCATCTAAGGTACTCTTTAGCTCGGAGGCTAATAGTCAGTTTTCGGGGGTTGCATCAGCAGTCTGTATCAGACATAACAAAAATAGAGTCATTTATATGGATTCAGAAGGAATTCAGAGCTAGTGAGATTACCTGACCTGCTGTAATTTTGAGGGTAACTGCTTTTAGAATTATTGCAGTACCTCTTGTTTTTCAATTTCTAGTTCACTTTGTGTAAACGTAACATCTGATTAAGTCAAGTTTTAATCACACGGACGCATATCCATGTTTGTTTGTGGGAGAAAGAAATGTCACTTTAACCAATTTATTAGTTGATGTTGTATTGAAAGCGCAGATATCAGATGATATCTTGTTAAATATTAAAATCTTCCTTCTAGCATCCCTGTGCAGGGTTTCAGGTTGATATGGTTTGATCTGTCAGTCACCTGCACCGTTAGCTATACAGCCCTGCTCACTTTAATGATAAAGAATATATTTTAGAACTACTATTAAACTTGATATGTGGCTGCAATGTGATTAAAAACATCACCTCTTTTTTGTTTTTGTTTTATTTGGTTATTCTTAGAGAAAAGCTCCTTTCCCCCCACAAATATGAGAAGAATTTGCCAGTGCTTTGGATTAGATGGTACTGAGACTGAGATGCCTGTGCCAGCATTAATGAAGTAGAGGTAGATTTTTTTTCTTCCAACAGTCTTTTGGAATAAAAAGAATGATGGGAGTCAGCCAGCAGGTGTAAAAAGAATAACTGAACATGCCAATGGGATACACAGGTTTGGACAACCTGCGCTGGTTAAATCATTGTTTAGTTTGAAGGCTGGCTAGCTGTTAGAAAGACGAGCATCTGAAATGTCAGAAAGAAGAAGTCATTTGATGATCAACTGTGAGAACTCAAAAAACTCTGTTCTTCTCCTGACCCGGATGCCAAGAGCCACAAACTTTGCACAGGCGGTTGTAAAAAGTTCACAAGAAAATACATTTATCTATTTTTGAAAAGGGAAATGAACAATGTAGGAGGTTTTTCAGGTTGATCGTGCAAAGTCGCTGCTGCCTTGCTCTCATGTGGTCAATAAATATTATTGAAGACCTTTGGGGTGGAACATCTTGGCCTTATCATGCTGAATTCCTCAGCTAGTCTGCCTGAAAGTCTGCCTGCCAGCCAACACATTTATTGATTCTTTCCAGCTAAGGAGCAAGGCAGCAGCAGCACAGCGTAATACAAGTAAGTGAGAGCAAGTAAATGTTAATCTGTTTGTTTTAGTGTGCACACAAATCATTGCTGTGGGATGGGAATTATGCAGAAAAAAGCGATAGTGAGATTCCATGGGTTCAATTCAAAAGAACAATATCTCTGCATGAGAAGCTACATCATTCTAGTCTCTCAGCAACTGTATAGTTTCTCATTGCCTACTGCTGAGATATTGACTCCCCACACACAAAATGATCATTTCTGCAGCGCCTTATAATTTACTTGGGGTTTTTGCATTTCTGCAAAGCTCTAAACTTGATATGCATCATCATCGTTGCCCAGTAGCGAGAATAGTGGGAGATCATTAGAATACTTGGAAGATGAAAGATAAAAGCACGGGATGGTTGCTCTCCTCTGACTTCACATATGGAGAATTCAATATGCAATTATAGAGCAAAATGTACAATATGCATGCATGATTTAGAGAGTTTAAAATACAAAGCATTGCCCCATTTAGGATACGCTAAACCTATATCTTGCTACAAGTTAATGTATTCTCGTATAAATATAAATGTTTAACACTGACAACAGTTATTTAAGCCCTTTTCAAAACCATTTCATGACTTTTTTCCCCTCTAAAAATTGGCCCCAGAAAACATTTGAAAGCACTCACGAGATAACAGTTGCCAGATTTCCATTTATCAGACGTAAAAGAGATGTGGGAGAAAGTGAAGATGGAAAGTAAGTAAGCAGGGAGAAAAAACTGAAATGACAAGACTTGATATGGTGATATTCAGCAGACTATGTGCATATGATCCCGGGGATAATAGTAGTAGCTGATCTGAGAAGTCTCCCTCAGAGTGCACAGTTCCTTCTCCCTGGAAACAAATCTTGTCATAGAAAACCTCTAATGCCAATCTTAATAAAATAGCCCATCCTGCTGAATGACATATATATGAACCCATACCCTTCACTGCAAAGACAGAAGTCAGAAGGATTGCAGAAAAGTCTACAATGTCTACCTGCAAGGTGGCACACAAGGTGGTGACAGACAGATAGACAGATAGATAGATAGATAGATAGATAGATAGATAGATAGATAGATAGATAGATAGATAGATAGATAGATAGATAGATAGATAGATAGATAGATAGATAGATAGATAGATAGATATCAGAAGACAATTTCCAAAAGTGCAATTTCAATCCAAAAATGTGTCCTTGATTGACCTTCATGTTCAGATCTATGGCAATATGTTTTCTATAGTTTCAGGAAGAAACCATGTATATGACATGAAACCAACAAACCCCCCTGCACTGATGCACCGAAACCTAATCTTTCAATCCACCATCTCTCTCTCTCTGGGAAGTCTTCCATCTTTTCTGTAGTCCACTTGCTTACTTGGGTCATCCATGTACATCCGTGAACTAATGATGCGTTACAGCCTCCTGCATTTTTCTGGAAAATGGAAAAAGAAAGAATCAGAACAGTTGATTCCTTTTTTGTCAGAGGACTCTTCTCTTTTGCCATCTGACATTCAGCATGATCTGAAACAAGTTCATCTTCATGTTCGGGTTTTTCAGAGGCCACGATTGCACTCGATGTTTTAAATAACCACCTGCTGACTGACTGTTTTTCAGGTGATCAGGTGGTTAGCTGATCTCTTGTTTGTTAACAAGCATTTCCTTAACCACAGGCCTGTTATAGTTGAATATAGAAAGAAGCTCAAACTGGAACATGTTGCAGTTCTTTAGACAATCTGATTCAAATGAGATCTAAAGGGTTTAAAATCATTATTTAGATTATCTGCATTGAGACTTCTTTAAGTAGATTTACTGTGTAGATGTTTTATTATATCCGAAAAAGGAGAAAATTCATACAATATTTATCACGTGACAGTAGAAACCTAATGTTGAGAATTGATTTTAGTACACTGTAAATAGTTGTTGAAACAGAGTCATTTTGTGAATTTGTGCTCATATACATTTCAGTAGTAATTTAGATGATTTTAGTTTTGCATAAAAACATGTTTCCCTTTTCTTTTTATGTGTCAGTTATATTCTGGTGGGAGGGAGCTTGTTACAGTTTGCAAAATAAACACACAACTCTCCAGTTATTCAGATTTAGGCAAAAACTAATATTCATATTTGATGAGGACTTTTCAACAACAGTTTAGAAGAGGGGCAAACTTTACATCCTTAAATATGTTTCGCACCACAACTTTTAACATCTAGGGAGAGTGTTTAAACCCTGCTTTTTTTTTATAACATTGGATGAGTGTGTTAATAACCTCTTTATGACATCAACAGATACGGGAAGAGGATGTGTATGAACCAGTCACTTGTCAGTTTTTTCAAACCTAATCCATACGGAGTTCTTTAGGCTTAATGCCATTACTTCCCCGTTACCGCAAAGGTGTGTATTTGCAAAACAACATGGCTGTGCTCAGCATGTGCCCTAAGGGTGGAAACCCAGCCAGTGAAAATAGGTTCAAGCTAGGAAAACATGTAGGAAAATCCACAGACATGCACAAGCCTACACATTTAATGCAAATGAATGAGTAAAGACAGAGAGTGCGAGAGAGAGAGAGAGAAAGAGCAAAAAGTAAAGCCGTTAGGCTGACTTTATGAAAGAAAAAAAACGAAGAAAACATCTCTCTGACACACTCAAAGTTCCAAAGTTGTCTGATCATGCACACACACACACACACACACACACACACACACACACACACACACACACACATACACACACACACGCACACTGCACCCAAAACAAATCTAAAAAATGATAACTCCTGATTTGCAGGTTAAGCCAGTAATAACAGTTTCTACTTTAACCTCTTTCAGTCTCTTGTATTAGCAAAGAAAAACTATTTCTCTTTTCAACTCAAACTTATAACTCATTTAAATTGCTTGGCTTTGAGGCACTCAGTAGCAGTACAGCAACATGGCATCAATCATACAGTGCTTCACATCTTCACATTCTTTTTTACTGTAAGAACTGGGGGGAAATAGATATCCAACAGATTCCCTATAATTCCAACATTCACACAGACTCTTTTAAGCCTTTAGGCCTTACAGAAAAAATATGGTGTCCTGCATTGCTTATATTTCAGATTTTATTTTTCAATTCCAGATTGTACACTCTGGGGAGTTTTGGCTTTAAAGAACAACAATAGAGTCATTTAAACAGAGAAAAGTTAGGGGGACCACGGGCGTTTTACAAACCGTTAAATCACAAACAGAAAGGATGGTTTAAGCTGAAGCTCATACACACATTAAATTGTATGCACAAAGAGCCTGTGGATGGGCGGGTTAAACAGAATGAAATTAGACAGAGGCTGGGTACTTTTAAAATCCCATCTGGGACTCAGTCAAGCAGTCATGACACCAAATTAGCATTTACAGCGAGGAGCAATTACCGAGAGAAAAGCTAACTGCGCTCAGCGTTCTGCATCCATACCTGCCTTTAAAACCTGGGACACCATCTCTTTCTGTCACACACAAAGACCTTACACACACAATTACCTACTCTCTATCATGCACACTTATAAATTTGTTCTTTCTACTCTTAGACTCTTTTTTCACAATCAAGTTTTTTTCCTTTTTTAATTTATCACTACTTTGATCATATGCGTGTGATCTTGCTATGACATTCATCTTTCTTTGAGCGGCACAATCAAAACGAAGAGGGACAACATATGGAAGTGAGGGAGGCAATGAAAACAGAGGAATTAAACTGAATGGCAAACTGATAGAGGTGGGTTAGAAATTCATTTTATGCATTACGCACTAAGTCTAAGGGTTTTTGTTTTAGTCCCTTATGCATTTGGAACAATATAGGGTCATCCTTCCATAGACACTAAGCCCTTGAATGTCTTTCCATGTTTCTTGATGCTTTTGTCTGTCCGCTGCTGAGACAGCATGTAGCCCTCCACGAGGAAATGGCAGCGTATTAAAAAGTATTAAGCGAGAGGGGGAATAGTAGGTGATAAGAAATGAAGGTTTACATACAGCACAGCTATCTTTGAGGCTTTTCACTGAGAAAGGGATTAGTGAAAGTGGGGCTGGCATGATGGAGGTGGACATGTATCAAAATTGTTATGAAGATAAAATAGTCTAATACAGAACATGCAGAGTTTTGATTACCACAAATTAGGATTATTGCGTTTAATCACGAAAAATAAATTCATAGAAGTGTGTGAGGCTTAAAATGGAATTTCCAGCAGAGTTGAAGTTGAACTTTAGTTAAGGATGCAGTCTTCTGCCATCAAATGATGGGAAACACAGGCAGTGCAGCAGAAGTGAGGTGCCCTGTAAACTTACCAAGGTGGCATGTGCCATATCTTGATGCTACATGCTATGTGCTCGCTCCCACAAACTCATTTGGAACAGATTATCCTCACATACATCAAAAGGTTACTTCTGCACCCGTGTCCGCTGTAATTGAGTAATCAGGGCCAGATAACATGAGCAGAGCTGAGATTAACACCTGCTTAGCCACAAATCGCCTCTTCCTCCTCCCAGCACTGACCACAAACTCACTCTATTAGCAATCACCCGTGATTGTTGTGTTTACAAGGCCAAAATCTGATGTGTTTGGTAATTTAAATGCTATTCACACCTTTAACTTTTGCATATATATGAGCCCATTTCCATCCCTCAGCCCTCAATGAGTGCTCTTAGGCAGAGTTATGACTCGCCTCAGTGAATGGCAATTGGGACACGTCAAATCTAAAATCAGCAGTAGAGGTGTTGCAAGTGGAGCATTGAAGATGTTTCCTAGTAAACTTCAGATAGGGGTGATCACTCTTGTTGTCAGCAAAGTTAGAGTTTTTGTCATTCAAGTAAAACTTGTAAAATGTGTTTCACTTTGCAAAAGTTTTAAAATGATGGATTTTTATGTCATTTTAAACAGGCAATGCCAGGCAGCCTTTGAAAGAGACGATTTAAAATTAATTTCATTAGATATTTAAAATTAATACCTAGTTGCCAGAACAAAAAGGTCATGGACAGAGCTGTAAAACGTCTTAGATGCTAACCCATACTTCTGCCTCATTTGTATAACCAGGGATCTATGAATACGAAATTGGTCCCTGCCTCACACCTCCCCCGTGGAGAAGTAATATTTTTGGTCAATGCTGCCAAAGAGTGTGTTTGACTGAGCAGGAGAGGAAAACCTAGTGCTTAATATGCTGGCTAATTAAGCACTAGGATGGATGATAACACAGGGAGGATGCTGTTCCTGCAGGTCAGGGGAAAGAAAATGTATCCAGAAAGTATTATACCAAAAAATAAATAAATAAATACAAAATCCACTGTGCCTTGGAAAACTGAACCAAACTAAACTACCATTACTAACATCACCGACAAAGCATTTTGGTGGATTAACACAAACTAGGAAGCTTTTATAGCACTTTAGAGCAACAAAGCCATTTGAATAAATAATGTTGAAAAAACAAAGTTTATGTAGCAGTAAATCACAACCCGCGCCTCAAGATGCTTTATATTGTAAAGTAAAGAGCCTAGTATAATACAGAGAAAACCCCAACAATTAGACGGCTCCTTATGAGCAAGCACTTGGCAACAGTGGGAAGGAAAAACTCTCATTTAAGAGGAAGAAACCACCAGCAGAACCAGACTCAAGGAGGGGCAGCCATCTGCCGCGAGCGGTTTGGAGTGAGTGGATGAAGACAGGACAAAGACACAGTGTGGAAGAGATTAATCATAACTAATGATTAAATGTAAAGTAGCCTTATAGTGGCACAACAAAGGAAGAGTTTGTGGTTACCTAATTTAGCCCTAAGTATAAGCTTTATCAAAAAAGAAAAATACTGTCATATTCATGAAAAGTGATCAGTTTCTGTTCACCTCACATTGATTATGTTGTAAGAGAAAATTCTAAATCTTTCAAGAAAGAAAGAAAAACAAGCAGAAAGTCCAAGCGTAGAAACTGAAATTATAATAATAACATTTAAAGATAAATCCAGAAAAGATACACTTCTCCAAAGTGTTCCCACAGCAGTAACAATGGTTTAAAAAGAAAGTTGGGGGGAATGATGTAGGCACTGAATATAGTTTCCCTTGAGAGAGTAAGTCTCTCAAGGGAAACTACGTGAAACTATGTGGGGAAAAAAGGGGTAATCCTGACATGAAAGTTGATATGAAAAAAAAAGAATCCCAGACAAAATCAAAAGAAAATAAGAAAAAAGCAAACAAAAAACAAAAAACAAGTGGAAGCTCAAGAGCACCTGATCTGTGAAACAGAGACGAAGGACTCAAGGCAATTACTGGAAAAGTGCTTATGTTTTCAAGCATCTGTTGGCTAGTGCCAAAAAATAAACTTAAGTGACAACCCCCAACATTCATTTTTACTGAAAGATAAAGATAAGGTCAGATAAAATGTTAGGTGTTGTCTATGACATCATCATAATAGCAAAGGTGAAGGTAGTTTCACTTCCACAGCAGATTGAACGTAAACTCAATGTGCTTAACCTAACAGATAAAAATATAAAAATCTCTGTAGGTCTACTAGGCCTTAATAAGGCCTCAATAAAAGCAACAAAACACCCTTTATACAAAGAATTAAAATACAAGGTTACACACACACACACACACACACACACACACACACACACACACACACACACACACACACACACACACGCCTGTAAGAATAAAAATGGCTTTGAGTTTGTTTCTGAATGTAGGCACAATTTTAAATGACTATAGGTCAGCACGCAGTGTTTTCCAAAGAACAGGACCACAGTAGCTGAAGCACCCTCAGCACACTCAGATCTAATTCTCAGAATAGTTAAAAGTTCTGCACCTGAAGACTTGAAAGCTGTAATTTGTCATGGTCCTGCGGCCATGACTCAGTGACTTTGTGTTTATGTTCTTTATTGTTGTTATTCTCTTTATTATTCATGGGCTGTTTTGGGATGGTTTGTGTTTTGGGATTTTAGGTACTGGGTTCTGAGTTTGTGCTCCCTCTATTGGTCCCTGGTGTTAGTGTTCCCCTGTCTCGTCAGGTTAATCAGGTCCAGCTGTGTCTCCCACCTGTGTGTGATTTCCCAGTGTCTCTCTGTGTACTTATAGTGTGTGTTTGCCTCTGTTCCTTGTCGCGTCGTCTGTATTCATACCTTGTGAAATCCCCTGCGTGCTCTCCCTGCTGTTCACCCTTCATGTTCAGGTTTGCCACTCCTTTGTGTAGTTTATCCCAGTTTAGTTCGTCCTTAGTTCTGTTTGCCATCTCCACTTTATGTCTGGTATTGTTAATAAATCACCCTTTACGTCTGAATAAGTGCTGCATTTGAGTCCTCCTTCCACTCTTCACACGGCCGCTGCCCCGAACCGTGACATAATTGGGTTATAGACACAGAGCAAATCTGAGATGTACAGGGTGGGGGGCAAACCATTGAGAGTTTTATGAACTAACAGAAGGATTTTAAAGTTAATTCTGTATTGAATCGGGAGCCAATGAAGTGGCTTCAGTATGACAATATGTTCATGTTTCTTTGTGCATGTAAGGCTGTCCCACTCTTTACAAGCTGAAGTCATCTTACTGATAATTTGTTTGAAGAGCACAGAGCAGTGTTGTAGTCTAACCCCATCTCTGCTTGAGATGAGTGTGTGGAAAAATGTCTCAGAGATACTAATTTTCAAAATTTTGAAATCTGTGATAGAAATGATAAGTGATAGAAAACAGTTCTGGTGACTTTATTAAAATAACCCAAAAAAGTCCAAAAATAATGCCAAGGTTTCTGGCTAGCTCATTGTATTTCAGATAAAGGGATGATAAATATGAGCAAAATTTCTTTTTTTGGACCAAAAACTGTGGTTACTGTGTGCTAAAACATTTTGAGACATCAAAATTTCTGAACAGAGGTTAGATCAGAGGGAAAAAGAGTACAAGTGTGTATCATTTTCACAAGAGTGATATGATATAATAATATTTCTTTAGAGTAGTACCAAGAAGTAGGTTAAAGAGTAATGGCCCAAGTACTGGTCCTTGAGGAACTCCCGATTTATTTTTTATTTGTGCAGATCTAAAACAGCTAACTGAAACCTTCAAACTTTTGGCTATGATGCAGATCAATCAAGACTCCAACCTGTCAAACCAAATGAGTCATGAGGCCTTTGAATTAAAATGTCATGATCAATCGTCTTAAATTCAGCAGTGAGATCAAGCAGAAACCAAGACTGAAACTCATTGTGACACAACTGTTCATCTTCAGGTTATTGATGACTTAAGTAAGAGCTATGATGTGTTCTGAAACCGGATTGGTAATTATCACAAATACTGCGCTGTTAGGTATTCATTGAGCTGTTTAACATTTTTTTTAAATGTTTGTCTAATTACCAGGATAATTGTTAATTACCAATGGATCTAAGCTGTTTTCGTGATTTTTGCTGTGCTTTTTGCTGCAAGCACATTTGAAAGAAACACAGAACATGCAAGTTTGTTAGGAGTGGGTGATACTATTTAGAAAGTGATTTACCAACCACTGCTAGAACAGCCATTATGTGTGACAAGGTTTCCTGAATTTGATGGGTTAATTTCTTAGGTAGTGTTTATGTATGAAGTCCCGTGTGCACAGGTATTTTTTGTAAATGGGGACTAGACTAAAGGTTTGTCCTTTACAATCTATGGCTACACATTCAGTACCTTTTGGTTTATTTTGGAAATCAACTTACCCTACTAATGTTTGGATCCTGCAATAACAAGGACAACATAACATATTCTTCAGTTTGACAAAGTTCAGCCACTTCAAAGTTTTCGGACAGAAATCTGGTAGAGAATGATGAATCATCAAGTTTGTACAGTAAGCATATGCTTATGAAAAGGAGTTACAAACAAATCCTGCTGAGCCCTTTACCCATACTTAGAATGACACATTTTTAGGACAAGGACTCAATCACCTTCAAAGCTACCACACTAGTTGAAATTTATTTAGTGAATTCTCAGTGGTCTCTATAAAAAGGTAGGCTTTTTACACCCTCTGCCTGCTAACATTCTTTGATATCACAATAGTGCTTATTACTTTGTAAGCCAGTCAGCCAGTCTACATATTGTAAATGCCTTTCTTTGAGCTGTTAACACACTTTAAGGTTAGAGTTTCTCTGTACGACAGTTTATCTGTTGTCCTTTTGATTCAGCTCTCCCTCTCTCAGGTTCATTTTCACTGTACAATACAGATGGGAATCACACAGTAACTAAGATTACAATGTTATCACAGCACAGCATGTTGCCCAGACAACAATGACAGCATAACGCATCGATTCTGATATGATAGATACATTGCAAGACAATAATATACATGATGATATCTGTGCATCTGAAAACGAAAGAATATTCTTTAAAAAGCTAAAAGCAGGTATGTATTCATTGCAATGTGGTGACATCATGCATGGCACGATACCAGAGTGTCGCCTCACAAGATAAAGTGTGTCTGCAGCTTTTTACTGTGGAATTTGCATGTTCTCCCATAGCCTGTGTGGCTTTTTCTTCCAAAGTCCATAACTGTGATTGCTAGGTTAACTGGTGATTATAAATGGGCTGTAGTTGTGGATGTGAAGATGTGTGGCTGTTTTCCTCTCTGTGTTAGATAAGCCGTTCAGAAAATATATGGATTGTGGTGTGTGCGTATGTGCGTATGTGTGCCTTTCTCTTCTACGACTTTCTTCTTCTTCTCCAAGTTAATTAATTGGTTACTTCATGTATTTACTCAGTGAGCATTTCTCCATAAGTCAAATTGGTGCCTATAGGTTTGGATAAAACGGTTTCAGTAACATATTGCGACGGGAAGCGATCCAGTATACGTCGACCATACACAACATTAAACAACTGAAAGGTGACTGGTGAATAGATCGGTTCCAGATACCAACTGAAATCCCCAGAGGTCCAGTATCCATTTATCAAATTAGCATGAGAATCACATTTTTACCACCACATTTGATAAAACAGCTATTATGTTTCATTTCTTCATGTAAGCTTTGACTGTACATTTTTGTGTGTGTCAAACCCTGGCCTTTGCAGGACTTCAGCAACCTCAGTAATAACTCTAGGCTGACTCCCAGAGGTGGGACCAAGTCATTGTTTTGCAAGTCTCAAGTAAGTCTCAAGTCTTTATCCTCAAGTCAAGTCTCAAGTAATGTCAGGCAAGTCAGAGTCGAGTCTCAAGTCACTGGTGTAAAAGTCCGAGTCAAGTCACAAGTCTGAAACTTTGAATTTCAAGTCCTTTCGAGTCTTTAAAAAAAACAAACGAAAAAATAATGTTGCAGTTATATGCTAAATGTAAATATTAGACCATGTAATTTTAAAATCTGTGTTTTTCTCAACACATACAAAATAGTGAACGTAGAAAATATACACAAATTGTGAAATTGCACCTCTTTAAAATGCAGCTCAATTAAACTTAGCTCCAAGAATAATTTTCACCGACAGTTCTGAGATAAGCTGCATGTTATTCTTGGATGCGGTTGTAGGACCGGCTTTAAAATCGCATGACAAAAATATCATACACATTAAAAAAAACTGCATCACCAACGTAGCCTGGAAAACATTTGCTAGTTAGATGAAGTCAGCTATCTCATCTTAGCATATTTATATGCATATTTATAATCATACGGTTCTTGGAGTGAGTGCATACACTCATGAAGTTTAGTAACTTCCGGTCACTGCAACAAGCCCAGGTACAGTTTACCGACGGATGGGTACAGGACCTTGAAATGCACCGTGTAGAACGAAAGACCATCGTACGTATCATAAGTTTACCAGTCTCACAAATCGTCGTCATAAATACACATTCGTTAACCGTTTATTAATAGGACCTTTGAGCTCAACGGTAATTAATTAGTAGTGGAAATAATTTCTGGTAGCATCACAGAAATGTAGCAGTGACAATAATATTGTATGCTGTAATCGCACTGGGCAATTAGTGATACAAAAAACCTGTTTTATCCTGTGAATAAAAGTATATGTTTTTGTCAATGTACCATAATAACAGAAGCGAAACACAATATTGTGTCAGGACAATTCACTATTTATGCACAATAAATAAAGGAGCATAGCGCGACAATTTCTGTTCAGCGCCAGACTTGCTTGTAACCTATATCACTAATTATGTTATGAAAATGACGTATTAACTACTAAAAAACACTGACCTTTGTGTAAATGCTTGGAGCAGACTAACCTGTGAGCTGGAGGGTTCTGGGACGTTATATTTGGTCTTTGAATGGCTGCAATCCAGGCCACCCGTCGCCTCTTTGTTACTTCGGAAACATGGCTCGAACAATTTCTCTTCAACGATGTAATCCGATAACAACCGATCTCTTTACCCGTCGGCTTCCCGTGGCTGTCATGCGACCGGCTATTGCAGTTAATAATACAACAGCTTCTTGCCATTTTTGTGTTTCTTTTTATCGCTGTATAACTGATTTTAATTGAAAGCCTGCGTGCGCTAGTACCGCTTGCCACGAGTTCCCAGAATCCTTTGCGGTTCTACCCGTGAATGACGTCACATTTTCAATCTCTATATAATATGCATGTTAAATTTTATATTTGGGGTAAAATATCAAGTCTTTTCAAGTAAACCGGTTCAAGTCCAATTCACGTCCCAAGTCATTGGTGTAAAAGTCCAAGTCAAGTCACAAGTCTTAGAACATTTTTTCAAGTCAAGTCTAAAGTCATAAAATTAATGACTCGAGTCTGACTCGAGTCCAAGTCATGTGACTCGAGTCCACACCTCTGCTGACTCCAGTCTGTTTCTGTTTCCAGTTTGACCACCAGCGACCTTTTAAACCTCACATTGCTACGACACAATTCAGAAGATTTACAACATCTGCCAAATCCAGCCTTTTCTCACCAGGGATTCAGCTCCGATCCTTGTCCAAGCCACAGTCATTTTCTGACTAGAATCCCTGCTGGTTCAGCTTTCTCTGCACCTTTTTTCTGTGTCATGCAATTCACAGTCCCACCTTCCTCCCAGTCACCTTTACTGTTGACAACAATATAAAGGATCCGACAGGAACTGTATCCTATACCTCCAAGCGATGGTTCAACCTTATATTCCAGCTTTGCACTCTGTAGTTAATAGGTGTTCAGTATTTGCTTCCCTGTGGCGTTCAGGCTATCACTGAGCTGTGTTTGGACTATTCTCCCTCCTGGGTCCTCAGTGGGGAAATGATCCACCTGTCAGCTACGACACAGCAGAATCATTCCTTATCATTTATTGTATAATGAAAACTTCAGGCTGCTCCTCCCTTACAGACTATGTCCACCCTCACTTTTCCTTTTCAATTTACAGCTAAATCTGACCTAGAAAAAAAAACATTATTTTACCTCATGAGCAGTTTTGAATCACGTTATAGATGATTCAGGATATAGAGTATCTTGACCTTTATTTTATCCAGAGTACCTGTTGTACATGCTGTATGTATTTCCTCTATGTGTGTTCCTGATAGTGCCAGGCAAATTTCTGCATATGAAACCAAGACTAAAGAGTAAATGAAGGGTCATGACAGGTGTGTTGTCTCCTGCACGTCATCCAATCGTTTCACTCCACACTATAGGCTTGAGGGCAGTTTATTTCCCAAATGTTAAGCAGGATTAAGTTGAGAACCTTCCTGTCAGTGTCAAGTCAAAAGGATGTATTTGCTTCTATGAATGTGTGGCTTTGTGTGGTTGCTCATGCCACTGGAGGATCAGACAAAGTTATATAAGAGAAGGCATTCACATCCATCCCAGTCTCTTCCCATAGCTGAAGATGACAGGCAAAATGCTGACACTGCCATATTCACAAATTGAATTTGAAATATAATATATTCCCGTTTTAATATGAGCGGTAAATCACACGCGAATAACCCACACTGACTCAGTTTTGTGCTCTCTGTTACCGTTTCTCTGGATCAGTAGGTGGGTAGATGGATGAATGAATGCAGAGGTTAAATGTGATTTGATACAGATCTTGCTTTTTCTCTGTCACACGCAGTTAAACATGTGTACACAGAGAAATACACAACGGATTCTGTTTAAAAGCTGTCCACTGCCTCCAGTACAGCTTCTTTGCAACCATCCATTTAAACAGAAACAAACAAATGATTCTAGTGAGAGTCGTTCCTTAGCACACTGCAAAGCTGAATTACCGATGCATTTAAACACTGATATCGCTTATAGGCTTCTGTTGTGACTTAAACATGGTGTACCAGTTAATAGTTGCTAAGGCTGTGAAGGTCTTTGTTTTTGTTCCAGTCCTTGCGCGGTAGCCGCTTATTAATATCAGTGAATAGATGTAGCTCATGTTGTATTTGTAGGTGAAAAGGACAAGAACAATATCGCAGTGAAATGCAAATTTTTTCCTGAGTAATAATAAGTGTTTGTCACCAGCAAACAGAATTTGAATAAGCACCTGTTAGGTGAACACAGCTCTACAATACTGGTGGCCCATTAAGAGGAAATGATGCCATAGCTGCAGCTTGGAAATGGCAACAGCTTGCTTTTAGTTTGGCTAAACCTGTCATTCTGAGGGAAATTAATACGCTTGCTGCTGGTTAAATGGTGAGGGAGATGCTGCCATCAACCACTCCACCCCCTCCACAAAAATAAAATAAAATAAAATAAAATAAATGAAGGGATGCATGAATGAAGGCATGATCATGTTTGGTGATAATGAAGCCAATGGGGAAGTGTGGAAGCTGGCTCAAAAACCGAACCAGTAACCACAGACGCTCATGTTTAAATGCCCAACTTTAGATCATTAAAAGGCTTATTTAGTCCTCAGTTCTTACCGGGCCGTCATTCAGTCCAAAAGTTACAACGTTTGGTCCATAATGCCGTAAAACAGGGGCAAAAGGCAAAAGTCCATCATCAAAGCAGACTGTTTTCTTTGTCTATTTATACTTCAGTAAAACTGAACAGATTCTGAACTTAACATTCCCTTTACTAAAGTACTAGATAGTCCTTTAATTATTCATTTACTACACTGTTACAAAAAACATCTTAAAAAAACGGTAATATTCCGGCAGCTGGGGCGCCAAAATACTACCGTAAAATAACAGAAAATAACTGTGCCATAAAAATACGGTTATTTCCAGTAATGACAATACAGTTTGTTGCGCTAATTTGACATGGGATTCTGCCTTTTCCAGGTGCTTTTAGACATTAAATTAGGAACATTTTAACGTGATCAAACAATGAAATTACCTATAAACAAGGTCAATGAATGCGGCAATATGAATCATAATACGGAAATGTACAGAAATATACAGTTAACAGTTGGTTTAAATAATAATGGATTGCATGCCCTGGGACAGACTGACAGAGGCGAGGCTACCATATCGCACCATCGGCCCCTCTGGCCATTACCAGTAGGCGGTAGGTGAAGAGTCTTAACCACGGACACAAAACTGAGAGTGTCCGAGCCGGGGCTCGAACCGGCAACCTTCTGATCACAAGGCGAACTGCCAACTCTTGAGCCACGATCACCCTCAGTAGCAATGATAATAATACTTATGTGATGTAACACAAGCTTATGGGAATCATGTTATATACTTTTCCATAGCATTACATTTGAATTCAACAGTTCAATCCTTCAAATAACGGACAGATATTTGTGAAATCATGATACATTTGTGAATGTATTTTTACAATCTAAATATGCATATGTACAAAAAAATATATTTAAAAAACAAGTATATTGTGTTTTATGTACAGTGATGTTATGTTATTTTACCTTTGACATGTAAAATCACAGTCTACTTATGTAAATTTCATGATATTCTAGAAAGACAGTACAAAACTGTAAAATGTACAGTGAGGTACTTTGACATTACTATTTTTTGGAACAGTGTAGGCTGACAGCAAGCTGCGCTGTTGCATTCGGAATCTGAATCAGTAATGTTATGTGAAACAGTGATTTTTCTCTGGCATGTTAAAATAGAATCTTCTGTGTCTGTGAGAGAAAAGGAAAAAAACATGAGGCTACTGCGAGAATACCGGGCAATTAGTTTAATTTGAAATAAATACAGTGAAATATTGGTGCAAATCAGTGGTTGATTAATTGTGAACTCAGGGGTGCTGCACAGTAGTCTTTGAACTTTGAAATACTTTAAGTTGGCTGGCTTTTTCTTCTTCTTCTTTCAGCTCTGATGAGTCTTCTGTGTGGTTTAGCTCTTTTCCTCATGCTTGACAGTTCCATATCAAACATCAATTGTCCAGAAAATCTCAGCCTCTCAGCCACCTATAGCTTGACTTTTTGTCAGTGCCACCGTCTCCAAACCAGACATCATAGCAGGTCTTGCTGCCATCTTGTAAACCTTCTCTTTCACTCTCGCTGCTATCCTTCTGTCACAAATCACCCCTGAAACTCATCTCTAACCACGCCACCTGTCCTGCACTCTCTTCTTCACCTCTCTTGTGCACTGTCCTTTGCTTGGATGCTTGACCCCAGGCATTTAACCTCATTTGCCTTCACTATCTCTACTCCTTGCAGCTTCAGTGTTATTCAGTGTTATAACTGTCTCCCTCTCATTCATGTATACATGTATATAGATGTATTCTGTCTTGCTTCTAGTGACTTTAGTTCCTCCTCTCTCCAGAGCATACCCCCACCTAATCCCTACTGTTATTACAGATCCCAGTATCATTTGCATACATCATAGTCCAAGGAGACTCCTGCTTGACCTCATCTGTCAATCTATCCAATATCAATGCAGGCAAAAAGGGGCTGAGGGGAGATCGCTGTAATCCAGACCCCCACCTTGAATCCTGTGTCACTCCTATATGTCCTACACCAACCTCACATACATCTCTGCCACCCCTAACTTCCTCATGCAGTACCAGTTTCCCACTTGGCACCCTATCATATGCTTCCTCTAGATCCACAAAGACACGGTGTAACTCCTTTTGACCTTCTCTTGACTTCTCCGTTGAACATACACCACATCACTTTCTCAGCATGAAGCCATAGTGCTGCTCAATGATGGTCACATCTCTTCTTAACCTAGCTTCAACAACTCTTTCCTATAGCTTCATGGTACAGCTTATTAACTTTATCCCTCTGAAGTCACTAAAGCTGTATGCGAAGCTGTCCAGCTTCACATACAACCCACTGAAAGCCTTTTCCTTTGCCTTACACCCAGCCTCCCATTACTCCTGCCTGCTTTCTTCGTTCCCCTGAGTATCTCACACCTTTTTTGCCAGTCTCTTCCTTTAAGTACGTTTCTTTCCTTTTTCATTCCACCACAATGTCTCCTTGTTCTCTTTCCTCTGTCCAGAAGGCACACCAAACACCTTCTCAGTAAGTTCAGCACTACAGCTGTACTTTCCCAGTCTCTCCACCCAGAGCCTGTCTCAGCTCTGGTCCTTTTTCAGCTTTCACTATTTAATCCTTGTCTCTGCCTTTATTCGCTTCTTACTCTTGATTAACAACTTCATCCTAGGGACTACGATACAATGCTGCCTAGCTACACTCTCCCCCTGACACCACCTTTCAGCTCTTTCAGATTGCACCTTTTGCATAAAAAGTTTGCCGCCTCTAGCTCCATATTTAGCGATAAATTATGCCTTTCCACTCAGCCTATATATTTATGTACTTAATGTTAAACAAGAAAAAAAAATCAATAAGTAGCCGAATAACATGTTCAGATACTAAAATCAATCATTTGATAGCAGATATTAACATATTCTACCTCCTGAGAGCCAATAAGGGAGGAAAATCACTCCTTTCAGCAATGTGTTGGATTTTAATTCTTACCTCCTGGCAATTGTTGTTCTTGCCTTCATATTGGCTCTGAATCCAGAATAGCTCAATCACATCCACAAACAGTGGAAAGATGAATTTGAACAATCTCATACATATCAGCCTTCTAGCTATTGCCCCCCACACAAACACATACTTGCTGATGCTGAATGTCTTCCCTGCGCTGGGATAATTACTGTAGGCAGGTCGTGTGGTTTAGCTGAGAGGCAAAATTGTGATGTGGCCTGCAGTCTTACCTGGCATTCATTCCTCCCAATAGAGCTTATGGAGACATTAGGTAGAAGTCATTAACTACAGCAGAGACAAGGAGAGATGGTTAGAGAATTCAACTCACTCACTGAGCTGAATGTGCGAAATAAGAAGGTGCTGGCGCGTGAGCAGATTTTTGTGACATTAACACACGCCACTGTGTGTGTGTGTGTGTTAATGTCTCCGAGTGCCTGCATATGCAGAAGCCTCTATGTGAGTGTTTGTGCATTAAAGAGAAGTAGACAATGACTTTATTTTGCATCGGTAAACCGAATCCGTGACTCAAACCTTAAATGCCATGGTGTATTCTTTTCGCGCTGTGATACGATGCAAAACTGTGATGAGCGCATAAAGACACGCAGGCTCCCAATCTACGTGACAAGTGTCTGTCCATTGCACTTAAAATAAATAAAATAAACACAACCGTGGTTAAATCTGCAAATGTCAACACTTGCCAAAAAAAATTTGCATTCACTTTCATATTCAAATCTGCTCCCCGATGATATTGCATTATTGGAGAAAAACAGCAGCGTAAACAACATCTCGCAAAATATAACATGAGATTTGTGTCACTGTGTTTGCTGTAACCCCTGTTTTGATGCATGTATTTCATTACATGGTCCCATTAGTGATTTGTAGAATTATGAATGATTTATAGGAGAATAAAACACCCAGCGGTGCCATCTTTCAAAACTTGTTTCCACTTTCCATCTCTCCCATGTACACTTTTCCCATATGCTATAGGCCTAACTTGGTTTTATTCAAAAAAAAAAGAGTAGAAGGATTGGTTTGCGAATTGTATGTCTATACGAGCTTGCGTGAGTGTGTGTGTGTCTGTGTGTGCACCCGTGCCAACCGTTACAAAATGAAAGATACTCAAGAAGCATTTATCATGATTAGTCTTTCATCAGTGGACCAGAAGAGGCCTTTAATATCATTGACAGTCTTTCCCTGCTTTTTCCATCTTCATTTTTTATCACACCATTCCCTGATTCACTCAGCTCTTCTTTCCAGAGGCTGTTTTCATCAGAGAAGCTCAATAATCAGCAAATGCCACCCCCCCCTTCACCAATCACCTCAGGCATATAAGAGCACTCATTAGCTTGACCTTGCTTGCTGCTGGGGTGTGGGGGTGAAGGGTTGTCCTCCATTGCTAGCATCTCAAACTTAGCTGAGCAATCTGGCATGGTATGACAGACAGCTTGTGTGGAAAAGAGCATAACTGACATTTTTTCCTCAGTATTAGTGTAAGTTATGGCAGCAGTGTCTGATACCGCGTCTATTCCAGAATATAATTTTTTCTGCTGTCGACATCATTCCACATGTTGAGCTTTTCATCTTGTGTAAGGTATAGAAACAAGCTGAGAAAATTTGTGAAAAATGCTAAAATGAATTCATCAATAATTGATAGATGCTGTTGGCAAGAATTTCATGTTGTTGTTCTTATTGTTCTTATTATTACCCAAGTTTCCAGATTAATCATTTTGTCATGGTCCTGGTACACTAGCTCTTTTTTGTTTCCTTTTTATCTCTCTCTCTCTCACGAATGTGTTCTCCCATCTCAGGTGGAGCTGGGCAGGCCTCGGTGCCTTCATCCTTGCCACCCCTGACCTCGAGCCAGCCTGCACATCTGCTTGCCATTAACTCATCAAACTCTAAAGGAAAAGACCGGGAGAGACCTCCACTCTTGCCAGGTTGTTGTCACTCTTGTGCATTCTGTTATCTCATCATGCTCTCTCGGGTGTGTGCCCAAACAAACCTGCAAATTAAGAAAGACTCTGACTGGGGTGCCAGTTTAGTTCACTCAGTAGAGCAGCTGAGTCATATGCTATAGGGCTAATGCAAAGAGTTCAAATCTGCCTCAAGGCCACTTGCTTTATGTCTTCGCCTGTACTTACTCCCATCTTTCATGTCTTCTCTCCACTGTCCTATCACAATCTAAGCTTCAAATCCCCTATGTACAAATAAATACTCTTAGTTGTTCACCTATAAATGCAAGGGCTTATCTGTGACCCTAAGCTGGCTGCTCCTCAACCTCACCTGACCACTCTCCACCATTTCTGTTTTGTGGAACCTTCGCCTGCCTTCACCACCATCCATCCTACAAGGAAATACAAGGAAGGATTCAAGCAAACTCTGAGCAAGCTATTCTGGCCAAAAACTCCATCAGTGTTGCACTAACCTGTTGTCTCCTCCCTGACAGCTCTCCAATGTCCTGCTGTTTGGTTCCTATATGGTAAACGCCTTACCTTCTGAGCATTTCTAACCTTCATTCTTGCCGTTTTGTTAAAATAAAGACTTTGAAATCTCACATTTGGTGTAACGGATTCTGATTCTGACACGGATACATCAGTCTTGTCTAATATTTATATGTGGTTTGTGTGGAACCAGGAAAATCATTTAGTGTCCCCCTGTGGCGCATGTACGGTAAATAGTTCACATTTCGTTATATTAAATTAATCAGATAAAAGGGAGTGACGGAGCAGACTTCTATTGACCATGAATGACCTGCTCCACTGAGGATACCTGCCTTCTACTTATCACATCTCTAGTTAAGAAATATCACTGAGCCACATAAAGCCCAACTCTCTGCTCTCTCTTCACACGGGTCTCAAGAACAGCAGTAGCTACCAGCACTGAGCCCTTTAGGTGTCTTTTAACTACACAGTATCTGTCCTGTTCACTTTTGATCTCAAGTAAGACAAAGAGGTGGCAGAGAAATGCTAGACAGTCATTTCGTACCTTTCTTGGAGGGCTGAGAAAATCAAGTGGGGTGTTAAATCTGATCCTGTCAGTGCAGTTGACGGCTAAAGGGGACTCTGTAAGAGGCTTTATTTCTGCTGTGGATATGTTGTCTGTGGGATTTTTCTTTAAAAGCTAAAGGAAAGACAGAGAAAGTGGGAGCTTGCAGTCTGATAGAAATTCCTTTTCTGTCTGGCAGAAAAAAAAGAAGAATATCAGTTCTTGTTTGATTTTTCCTTTACGGTGTTTGGAATATGGCAGCAAAAGACACCACACAAATGCAGAATGTGAACAGCTGAAACACATGCACGCAAATTTACAGACTCTCCCCAACACTTAGGCAGACGCACAGTGTTGTTTTTCCGTCTTGCTTTGGTCGTCGCTTTAAGATGTTCGTCTCCTATCCTTGCAAAACTTTAAGGATCGGTTCCACTTTATCATTTGTTCAGTAAAATGTGTCACGGTGTGTGTGCATCCCGAGCTTCACTCGGAGAGGTGTTACAGGCAGGGTGACAGATTGTTCAGACAATTGCTTTTAACAAGCTGGAGGGAAAGTAGGGCAAAAATACTAATGTCTTGCCTCACTGATCCATTCCACCTCAATACGCATTTTCTTTGGCGCTCTATAATTCATAAGTGGATGCTCTGTCTGGACACATCACACACGTATACATGCACACCAGTATAACACTGTGCACGGCACGAGTATGACATCAAATGCACATTAAGAGACAGGTTGGGAAAATGTCGCTACGATACCTTTATTTTTCTTCCATTTTTCCAGTTTTGTTTTAGTAAAGTTAATGCCAGTAGCCTAAGGAGTAAACACAGTTTAAAATTGATTTTAGATTTTTTTTTTCACTCCCACTCTTTTTTAGTACATGTGCGTGTACAAATGTCTGACTTGTCTGTCTTTTTTATATAAACCCCCGGCCAGTGTGACCTGCTTAAGAGCATGTTTGGTACGACCGTATCGTGGCCCTAAGCAGAGTCTGCTAAGTGTAGTGCAAGATTAGTGAGTGCAGGACAACTTATCAATTAGAAACCAGAGGGATTTATTGCTAGCTCTAAGCTGCATTTAATATGCTCAGGAAGAGGGGACTGTCTGCTGGTTTTTAGCCATGAGGAAACAGCGGAAGACAAGAAAGTAAGAGAAAAAGAGCGAGACAGAAAAAAAAACAGAGGAAGGAAGAGGTAGATTGTGAGGAAGCCTAAAAGAGTATTTTCTCGTATTTGTTCTACCTGGCAAAACAGGAAAATTAGATATTGACTGCAGAATAATGTTTTTCCATTTCAGCGAAAACAGAGGTATGCCAGCTCTGAACAAGCTGTTGCCTTAAACATTTACTGATCACACACAAATATACACAAACCAGTCTGTTACAAGTTAGTGAAATTAGCCTTTTGACTAAAGTAATTACACAAACAGATGTTAATACTGATAAATGGAAAGTTTTGTCTAAATTAGCACATTTGAAATGTAAGCTACATGTATCCTGTACTATTGCAATGACTAATGAAAGTCCCTTTTTGATGGTAGAGAGCTTTTATTGGTTTGTTTTTCTAGTTCCTTTTTTTTTTTCTTTGATACAATCAGTATAGGTTTAATTAAGTATGTAACACATAGTTTAGTGCCATTATGACATTTGATCTAAAATCATAGTAAAAAATGTTCTTAAGGGAATAAAGCATTCACTCAATGTCAGTCATGTATTTCTGGGCTTTTTATTGTCCAGCAGCCAAATCATATTGAAAAGGCTGCTGATGAACACAATCACATCGTAATAGTGGAACATTTGCCTCAGCAAAGACATCAGTGGAGCCTATTCAGACTTCCAGTAGGGGGAAAAAAACAGTAAAATATCTTTTATTAGGATGCCAATAAAAACTGAAATCCATGGTGGAGCTTATTTGGAGAATAAATTGACCCATAATTATCCTTTCCTGCTCTTTGCTGATCACTTTACAGTCTTCACACTGAAGTTGTTCACCATGGAGGCAATTATCAAAAAGATGCCAAGCAAGAAAGGAAAAGCAAAATGAAAAACAGGGGGAAAAATCTGCAGTTGCTAGGAGATTTAAGGAGCTACCGTAGCCAAACGTAAAACTCTTTGAATTTATTTTAAAAAATGATTCGAAGACCTATCGGGTCAAATGCTGCCTCTGAACTGAACTCGATCATTTGTCAAATTTTTGGTGATCGCTTGGCTGACGCATTGTGTATGTTAGCTTCAGGTAACAAAGTTGCTGAGCTTTGGAACAACTAGTTTCAATCTATATGGAGAAGATTTATAAATTCTTGTATGAGTAATAGAATGTTATGAAAACTAATATAACACATTAAACCACTTAACATTGACCTATAAATTGTTCAAACATGTAAAAGCAACTTACTCAAAGGATGAATCAGACAACTCTTACCAAACAAACAACTTGACAAAGAAAATATTGTATCTTTACACTTTAAGCGTTCAGTAAAAGTACACCTGGATAGAAAAACACACAGAGGAACACTATGAGTCATGGACTGGCCTCCCCAGAGCCCGGCTCTTGACTTTATTGAAGCCTTTTATGAGAGACAGAGACTAAAAAAAAAGGCGGCCAACATCCAAAGAAAAGCTTTGAACATCTTTCAAGAAATCTGGAGAATCATTCCTGAGCACTGCTTAAAATTTTTTTGCTTAACAGAGTTCAGGCTTGTTGAAGAATATAGTTGGTCATACCAAATATTGACTTTCACCCTCATTATAGTTGTGCAAGCACAACTTTTGCCCTACATATGTAAAAATAATTAATACTACACTGTAATTCTGTGAATGTTTGCATGTTTCTATAAATTATTGCACTCATTTCTTATTTTCCTGGAAATGATGGGTGGTTCAAGATTTATGCACAGTTATGTATATTTAGAAACATGAATATTTTCTCACCATGAAGATTTTCCAGCCTTTATCTCTTGTTTTTGCATCTGCTACCTTCCTCTTTGTCTGTACCTAGAGTATTCTGTTTCTTCTGTGGCAAAGTATCAATGCATGCATAAATGATTGCAGCTTTTTGTTACAAACAGATTATAATTTTTATTCCTCCTGCACAAGTATCTTTGATCGTATCACATATAACGCCATCGCACAGAGGCACGTGTAGACATGGACATGACACCTTTCTGGGTGTGCACTGAGCTGCAGGATTCTGTCTGGATGTCAACACAAGAAGCCTGCTGGTCAAAAATCTTTGTGTATTATTTGTGACTGTGTGTGTGTGTGTGTGTGTGAGACAGGATCAAAGGTACTTGTGCAGAAGGAACAGACATTATAATCCCTCTGTAACAAAACTCTCTAATCATTTGCGCATGGATTAAAACTTCTCTTCTCTAATATTTCCGATATCACATCCCAGGCAACAGACACAGAGACAGAACTTTGACATTTTTAATATATGGATTAATTTTAAGTACAGTTTGCAGCTAGCTGCGACAGCTGCAAACACTGCTAAGAAGATAACCAACTTCAAAGACCAAAGAAAGTCCCAAACAAAATAAGGCCCTGTTTTAATCTTATAATGTCATTTTGAAATGCTTCAAGTTTTCCCAGTTTATGAGGGACTGTCAACTACAGAATTAGTAATAAAGCATATGTAATTTGGAGCGCTTATTATAAAGTACTTTATTGCAAAAGCTTGACATGGTCAGCCAATTCTGATTCTGATTAACATAAAGAACCTCGTTTTATTTTTTCCTGTGATAGTTAACTTGGCGTGAAATGAAATATTCTTTTCACTTTTAAACCACGTTTGTATTGGCATTTCTGAAGTTATTGCAAACAAATCTAATTATTACCATATTTTCCCACCCAAATCCTCACTCTAGCTCTTATTGTGCTTTATTGCAAATCAGCAGGCATATGAGTACCTTTGATAAGCAACAGTAATTTCCTCTAAACTAATTTTAGTTGATCTATAATGGGAGAAAATATTTCTCTGTACGCGCAACTTCCACCCTTTGCAGAAGTCAAGAATCATTAAAGTGTGTGTGCAGTGCGATCGTGCGCGCTCATTCCACTAAAGATCTGTCTTATCCAACATTGCTTTAAGCTGTTAAATGTGGGTAGTTGTGTATTTGCATGTCTTGTAACCATCTATTCATGTTAGTGTCAAATCTGCTGCTAGATTTTTTTTTTCATAAACAGCTTTAACACAGTGAAGACAGTCGCTTTCATCCATTTTTCTGTTTTTTAATTTAATTTCTTTTAAAAGATGCCTTTAATAAAAATGTGGGGTCAGTTTTCCAGTTTTCATAATTTTATTTCTTTGTGGATAATGATGATGTGACCTTCAAGTTAAGGGATTAAAGATGCAACAAAATTGTAGGCCAGCGGGTATTGTTGTTTGTAAATATTTTATATTTTAACCAAAAATTTATTGAAACAACTGTTTCATACCGTTGGTACTTTTAGCACTTTTTGAGGTTCAAGAATACCAGGTTAAAACAAATACGACTATTTGACCGAGAATGTTTTATAAGTAATTTTCCCTACGAAAATAAACACAACATAAGGTATACACTACTGCAATGCGAGCTAAACCAACCCATTCTTTGGTATAGCAGTGATGTGGACTCGGTTCTAAAATCTGCCTAACAACATGCTCACAAGACTGATGATAATATGTTAATGTTATGGCAGATATAATATTTGTGATATGCTTGTTGACATGCCAGCATTTGCCAGAAAAATGCAACTGAGGGTGATAGGAGTAATTTGATAATACACCATCACATAATATAACAGAACAAGTTCAAAGGGACATCCAGGGTCATTCAGTATCATTCAAAACAGGTAAGACTTTCTCTCAGCATACAACTCCTCAACACATATTATAACACATATTCGTTAACTAACGGTTGCAACTTTCACTTAAACTTTGTTAACCAAAATCTGTAAACTCCTAGGTCTGATGAGGTAGTGGGCAATTAATAAACTTGCAGAAACCTTGAAGAGCCATATTAGATATCATTACTATATCTATTAAATGGCTTTATGCATATTTAAAGTTATATTTAGAAATATTTTAGACCAAAATGAAAATTTTTTAGAAAAAATATTTGCCCCCTTCCTAATTTTTTATTTTTTGCCTATTGGGGTCACACTTAAATGTTTCAGATCATCAAAGAAAATGTAATATTAGTATTACTATTAATCCAATTTTTCCTAACAAAGATTTTTTATCTTATAAAACCTTAATAATAATAATACTAATAATAAGTAAAAGCTTCATAATCAGATTTGTATTTTGTATAGCTATAGCTTTAGGTATTGTCTCTACTTCCCATGTGTTTTTATCAATTGTAATAATGAAGGCTCGGTTGGGCTCATGTACAGCAAGCTTCAGTTATCGTCAAATCAAAATGTTTCCCCTTCTTCTCTGAGAGTACTGAAAACTTAAATCCACTGAGACGGTATTCATTTGCTGTCTGTACCAGCAGAAGAAAGGAAGTAATAAAGAAAACAAGGAGAGCTGTAGAGCTGGAACAAGAGAGTGAATTTGAATATTAGAGAGAAGAGTTCAGAGTGTAGGATGAGGTGCACAAGAAACAGAGGTGTGTGGGGATGATAAAAGAGATGCTGCATAGAGATTATGTGGAGGGAAAAGAGCGAGAGAGGGAAACCCTGAATCGAGGCTTGAGAAAACTGGAACTGCTTACTCAGCTGCTTGATTTAACAGCAAAAAGTGTTCAGCCCAAAACTCTGACACTGAGTTAATATGGTCCCTGTTTTTGCACACTCATGTATGGAAAATTGTATCTCGCAGGATATTTGTAACCACACAAAAATGCTGAAATCAGTAACAGTTTGGTCGAACGTTATTAAAAATCAAATAACGAAGACAAAATAGTTTGTGTTTGTCTGGATCACATAATGGACTTTTCTTCCCCTGCTGTACCATTAACTGAGATACGTCAAGTATCCATTTTCTTTTCACTTGCCTTTGGGTTTTACTCTGCTTTGCTATTTAACCTTAAGTAAGATTTGCTTTGAAAGCATAACTTCCAAAAAAAAATAAAAAAAAATTAGTGGTTTTGTTTTCCTTACATGAGATAAGTTAATTATTCACCAAGTCTGTAATTTAACTGTGATATTGTTGCATTTTTAAAAGCATACATACTACCTCTGTGACACTGGCCTTATCGGCAAAAGAAATTAAAAATGCACTTGTGAATGTTTAGTTATTAACCAATGAAACCATACAGTGAATGATCAAACGTGTCCATTTCTGAGAAGTTGTTTATCCAGGTGTTTTAGTTAAACTTCTGGCCATCTGTGCAGCTGCTGCCTTCAACTGAATTCAGCGACATCCACATGCTTGAAATTTACTTTGGCAAGCAAACGCTATGCCCTTGTAATGTATTCAGTGACACTCTGAAATGCATCTGAAATAGATCCTTTTCAGATATTCTGCCTTGTCACAGCAGGAAAAGCATCAATGAAACAAACTGCGTTCCACTTTGTTAACAAACCATACAAATGGACCAGTATGCAAAATACCAGGACACCAGAAGTACCACACTGTGGGTCTAATATAATATAGAGCCTAATGAAGATACCAACAAAATCCAGGCGTCAAAGTTGATATCTTTCTTGTCAGCACACAAATAGTACCTGGATGTATCTGGTGGCATTGTTCCCATTTTCTTGGCTACTCTCAGGGGGCAGAGGAAACCAACTTCCTTTCTTTATATAAAGAATATGGGATATTTTGTATTCCGGTGAGGAGGTGCGTGTGTGTCCCTCTGTGGTTAAGTTAGGTGGGGCTTTTTGTATTCTCAGCATTCATACCTCCATTATCGCAGATAACATGCTGTAGCCATGGAGGTATTCCTAATTTTAATTTGCCCGTGTACTGACCCGGTTGAGCTGATGATTAGCTCCTAATTATCTAGGAACAGGCCAGAACACCAGCATCAGCAACTTAGAGCAGAAACTGTTTTATTGTTGGCCTTCATGATTAGATTGTAATGCAACCTCCTCAATATTTGGAAAAACTCCCCATCCTACTATTAGTGACAAAGGTACATTCCAGAATTAGGGAATTTAACAGTATACTGATAAAAACTATGCAAATCCCCAATATCAATTTGCATTACCACGTTTTTTCAAAAAGGTTTTTCATGTTTGTCTTTATGTTTTTTGTGCATCATTTCATGCTACCTGGTTTAAGCCAAGCTAACTAGCCCTCTAATGCAGCGGTCCCCAACCTTTTTTGCGCCACGGACCGGCCTTTAAGGTGTCGCGGATAAATACAACAAAATAAAACTAGTACCGGTACCGAAAAAAAGAAAATTTATTCATAACACACGTGAAAAGACCAAGGGAAACCGAGTAAATGATAAAAACGATAACAAAATAACGCTGAAAACCGATAAAACCCTGAAAACTATACATTTCACACCTGAGCCTCAACTCTCACGGCCCGGTACCAAACGACTCACGGACTGTTACCGGTACCGAGGCCCGGGGGTTGAGGACTGCTGCTCTAATGCATCACTGACATATTAATAACAAAGCTGATAATATTGCAGACTACGACATTATACTGCTCAGACACTATTAAAATGCAATTACATAACAAACGTAGCTATTAAGCAACAACAATTTTTTGAGTAGCTGATTCTGATGAAGTGAGATACTATCATGGCTGAAAACGGTAAATTTTCATTAGTTTAAGCATTGTGCGTTTTGCTTAACAATATTTTTTTTCTGTGAGTCAAGATTTTAACTTATTCTGACACTTTTTTAATTCTTGATTTCTTGATAACTGTCAATATTGTTAGGATACTTTCAAATATATTGCGTGCAAAAATAAACCCCACTAGGGCTAGGGCCAACCCTTGTGGGGTACAGAGGGTTAATTATTTTGAGCAATACATTTTCTACACTAGAAAAGCTATTATGGCATTTTGTATGTGGATAATTTCAAATCTCATGCTTGGGACAGAAAATGTCACCGAATGGAAAGTCAGAAAACATATGGGTTCCTTGTTCATTTGCTTATGTTTGTGAGTTTATGAGTGTACGTGTTTTTATATGTAAGCAGATGTGCATGTATCTTGAGAGGGGTTCCCTATGGCGGTGAGGTTTAAACGAAAAACAGATGTCTCCACTTAGAGAGTGAATTAGTAAAATATAAGCTGTCAAACACAATTAATAATAACAAAGAAAGCACGCACACAATCAACAGTGAAAAGGAATTGACTTTCTGTGTTTCATCACTGCGGGACAAATCATTTTGTAACAGAGTATATCCTGCACAGATAAGCTATACAAATCCACCAGAAGCACTCCATTACACCATATGTACAATGCCTCAGGAAAAGCTAATTTGGAGATAGGATGCTGGTAGAGGAGGAAGTTTCAAGAACAAACCAAGGAGAAAACACAGTTCCTCTTTTTCATGCTTTTCCTTTGTGACTTTTCTAGGCTAATGAAATTTCCCTTCTTCCATCTGCCCATGAATGTAATGTTCTTCTGGCTTCGTGATAGCTCACTGAAAATTGAATAAATGATGACATCCAGCCATCTAATGAGTGAACAAAAATAGCCATCAAATAAACCAAAACAACACTGTCAAATTAAAGGAATCTACAGGGAGTGCAGAATTATTAGGCAAGTTGTATTTTTGAGGAATAATTTTATTATTGAACAACAACCATGTTCTCAATGAACCCAAAAAACTCATTAATATCAAAGCTGAATGTTTTTGGAAGTAGTTTTTCGTTTGTTTTTCGTTTTAGCTATTTTAGGGGGATATCTGTGTGTGCAGGTGACTATTACTGTGCATAATTATTAGGCAACTTAACAAAAAACAAATATATACCCATTTCAATCATTTATTTTTACCAGTGAAACCAATATAACATCTCCACATTCACAAATATACGTTTCTGACATTCAAAAACAAAACAAAAACAAATCAGCGACCAATATAGCCACCTTTCTTTGCAAGGACACTCAAAAGCCTGCCATCCATGGATTCTGTCAGTGTTTTGATCTGTTCACCATCAACATTGCGTGCAGCAGCAACCACAGCCTCCCAGACACTGTTCAGAGAGGTGTACTGTTTTCCCTCCTTGTAAATCTCACATTTGATGATGGACCACAGGTTCTCAATGGGGTTCAGATCAGGTGAACAAGGTGGCCATGTCATTAGTTTTCCTTCTTTTATACCCTTTCTTGCCAGCCACGCTGTGGAGTACTTGGACGCGTGTGATGGAGCATTGTCCTGCATGAAAATCATGTTTTTCTTGAAGGATGCAGACTTCTTCCTGTACCCCTGCTTGAAGAAGGTGTCTTCCAGAAACTGGCAGTAGGACTGGGAGTTGAGCTTGACTCCATCCTCAACCCGAAAAGGCCCCACAAGCTCATCTTTGATGGTACCAGCCCAAACCAGTACTCCACCTCCACCTTGCTGACGTCTGAGTCGGACTGGAGCTCTCTGCCCTTTACCAATCCAGCCACGGGCCCATCCATCTGGCCCATCAAGACTCACTCTCATTTCATCAGTCCATAAAACCTTAGAAAAACCAGTCTTGAGATATTTCTTGGCCCAGTCTTGACGTTTCAGCTTGTGTGTCTTGTTCAGTGGTGGTCGTCTTTCAGCCTTTCTTACCTTGGCCATGTCTCTGAGTATTGCACACCTTGTGCTTTTGGGCACTCCAGTGATGTTGCAGCTCTGAAATATGGCCAAACTGGTGGCAAGTGGCATCTTGGCAGCTGCACGCTTGACTTTTCTCAGTTCATGGGCAGTTATTTTGTGCCTTGGTTTTTCCACACGCTTCTTGCGACCCTGTTGACTATTTTGAATCAAACGCTTGATTGTTCGATGATCACGCTTCAGAAGCTTTGCAATTTTGAGACTGCTGCATCCCTCTGCAAGATATCTCACTATTTTTGACTTTTCTGAGCCTGCCAAGTCCTTCTTTTGACCCATTTTGCCAAAGGAAAGGACGTTGCCTAATAATTATGCACACCTGATATAGGGTGTTGATGTCATTAGACCACACCCCTTCTCATTACAGAGATGCACATCACCTAATATGCTTAATTGATATTAGGCTTTCGAGCCTATACAGCTTGGATTAAGACAACATGCATGAAGAGGATGATGTGGACAAAATACTCATTTGCCTAATAATTCTGCACTCCCTGTATATTAAAAAAGGGTACACAGGGACACTTTGAAAACACATCAAATCTCAATGAAAAAGAATCTGCTGGATATCTATACAGATATGGACTGAGTGATGGGAATGAAAGGATGTCGCATCATTTGATAGAAATAAAAAGAATCATCTCGCAGAGGGCTGAATCAAAGACAAAAATATCAACGTGAAAAAATTATGCAGCAGCATAGTCTATTTTGCCAAAATGTCATTGCAGCAGCTTAAAATGGTATTTAGTAGTTTGTATGGCCCCTGTGTGTTTGTATGAGATGACAGATGGGAATCACTAAGCTCCCCGACAGTCTGAGGTCCAACTTGGTAGCATCAAATGGCCTGAAACATCTTCCAGATGTGTCCTACTGGATTCAGGTCAGGCCGAAACCTAATGGCAGTCTGGGTGCCATTGCCTACCCTTTAGAGATCTGTGCACCCAGCCATGGGTATTACTTACCACACCATCACTGACCCACCAACAAACGGTTATGCTGAACAGTGTTAAAGGCAGCATAACATTATCCATGGCTTCTCTGGTCACATGTGTTCAGATTGAGCCTGCTCGCATCTGTGAAAAGCAAAAGCTGACTGTAGTAAACCCGCCAATTCTGGTATTCTGTGGCGAATGCCAGTCGGGCTCCACATTTCCAGGCAGTGAACATGGGGCCCATTAGAGAAAGTTGAGCCCTCAGGCCACTCTCATGAAGTCTGTTTTATTCACACCAGTAGCTTGCTGAATTTTGTAAGGCTCTCGCAGTGCTCATCCTGTTCCTCTTGGCACAAAGGAGCAGATGCTGATGGGTTAAGGACCTTCTACAGCCCTGTTCAGCTCTCCTTGAGTAACCTGTCTCCTAGAATCTCCCCAATGCTCTTGAGACTGTGCTGAAAACACAACAAACTTTCTGACAATGTCATGTATTGATGTGCCATCATGGAAGGGTGGGACTACCTGTGGAACTTTGGTAACATCCAGGTATTGCCTCATGCTACCAGCAGTAACACTAACTTTAGCCAAATGCAAAATTACTGAAACAATCAGAAAGGATGAAAAGGGAAACATGGATTTATGTGCATGTATAACACAAAGTGAGTAAAATAAGTATTGAGCATGTCATCAGTTTTCCAAGTAAATATATTTCTAAATTTGTTATTGATATGAAATTCTCAAGTGTCATGAAGGAGTATTAGGACCACATAAAGAAAATAAAATATTATTGATCAATTTGAGAATAAAATTGAAATTTCAAGAATAAAGTCGTAAATCTATGTTGAAATGTGCAGATGCTAGTTGTTGATTGAAGATACCCTCTACAACACGCCTTGTGTACATGACTTAATGAAATAAATCGATCAGCCATGTAGTGATACATCCTCTTTATGAGGCTGTAAACACTGGAAACCTTGAATCTGTCCACTACCAGCCATGTCGTTTTGTACAAATTCATTCTTCCAAGCTTGTGTTTTTCCATCTGACAAGGTGCAGCTTTCTACACCATTCTTTCGATGTCCTTATACTTATCACCACATGTACTAAAAGAGAAATCATACCTTTCCTTGGTACTAAAACCAATTCTGAAGTAGGATTTCACTTTCACTCAACTTTTTTCTTGAAATGCAATCTTGACTTTTTTCTCAAAATAGTTTTTTGTTTTTCCTCAAAATGAATAATAATTAGTTTTTTTCTGAATGTGGCCCTAATACTCGTATACAACATCTCATGATGGGTAAAATCAATGAACTCTCGTAAGACAAAAACATTGCAATGGATTTGGTTACAGAAGGTGCCTGGTGCCATAACCCGGAAGTGGAAAGAAGTGCCATAATAGGCACCATGTTTGGAGGTCAAAAGGCACATCATAGCATATCATCCCCAAAACACCATACCAACTGTGTGGTTTGGAGATGGGAACATCATGATGCGGGGCTGTTTTTCAGCATTCTACACTAGGCTTGAATTGAAGCAAGGATGAATAGAAAAAAGTATCGAGACATTCTTGATAAAAATCTGCTGACCTCTACAGGGAGTGCAGAATTATTAGGCAAATGAGTATTTTGTCCACATCATCCTCTTCATGCATGTTGTCTTACTCCAAGCTGTATAGGCTCGAAAGCCTACTACCAATTAAGCTTATTAGGTGATGTGCATCTCTGTAATGAGAAGGGGTGTGGTCTAATGACATCAACACCCTATATCAGGTGTGCATAATTATTAGGCAACATCCTTTCCTTTGGCAAAAAGGGTCAAAAGAAGGACTTGACAGGCTCAGAAAAGTCAAAAATAGTGAGATATCTTGCAGAGGGATGCAGCAGTCTCAAAATTGCAAAGCTTCTGAAGCGTGATCATCGAACAATCAAGCGTTTGATTCAAAATAGTCAACAGGGTCGCAAGAAGCGTGTGGAAAAACCAAGGCGCAAAATAACTGCCCATGAACTGAGAAAAGTCAAGCGTGCAGCTGCCAAGATGCCACTTGCCACCAGTTTGGCCATATTTCAGAGCTGCAACATCACTGGAGTGCCCAAAAGCACAAGGTGTGCAATACTCAGAGACATGGCCAAGGTAAGAAAGGCTGAAAGACGACCACCACTGAACAAGACACACAAGCTGAAACGTCAAGACTGGGCCAAGAAATATCTCAAGACTGGTTTTTCTAAGGTTTTATGGACTGATGAAATGAGAGTGAGTCTTGATGGGCCAGATGGATGGGCCCGTGGCTGGATTGGTAAAGGGCAGAGAGCTCCAGTCCGACTCAGACGCCAGCAAGGTGGAGGTGGAGTACTGGTTTGGGCTGGTATCATCAAAGATGAGCTTGTGGGGCCTTTTCGGGTTGAGGATGGAGTCAAGCTCAACTCCCAGTCCTACTGCCAGTTTCTGGAAGACACCTTCTTCAAGCAGTGGTACAGGAAGAAGTCTGCATCCTTCAAGAAAAACATGATTTTCATGCAGGACAATGCTCCATCACACGCGTCCAAGTACTCCACAGCGTGGCTGGCAAGAAAGGGTATAAAAGAAGAAAAACTAATGACATGGCCACCTTGTTCACCTGATCTGAACCCCATTGAGAACCTGTGGTCCATCATCAAATGTGAGATTTACAAGGAGGGAAAACAGTACACCTCTCTGAACAGTGTCTGGGAGGCTGTGGTTGCTGCTGCACGCAATGTTGATGGTGAACAGATCAAAACACTGACAGAATCCATGAATGGCAGGCTTTTGAGTGTCCTTGCAAAGAAAGGTGGCTATATTGGTCGCTGATTTGTTTTTGTTTTGTTTTTGAATGTCAGAAATGTATATTTGTGAATGTGGAGATGTTATATTGGTTTCACTGGTAAAAATAAATAATTGAAATGGGTATATATTTGTTTTTTGTTAAGTTGCCTAATAATTATGCACAGTAATAGTCACCCGCACACACAGATATCCCCCTAAAATAGCTAAAACGAAAAACAAACGAAAAACTACTTCCAAAAACATTCAGCTTTGATATTAATGAGTTTTTTGGGTTCACTGAGAACATGGTTGTTGTTCAATAATAAAATTATTCCTCAGAAATACAACTTGCCTAATAATTCTGCACTCCCTGTATAGGGTGATGAAAATGAAACAAAGATGGATGTTTCAGCAAGACAAATAATCCCAAACGCACAACTAAGGAAACTCTCTTACTTAGAAAATTGGTGATGTGGTCAATGCTCGGTACACTCACATTTAATGTACACTAATCTTGAAAGTGCTTTTTAATCTCTGCTGGCACTGATAATTTCTTGAAGTTTATTAGCACTGGTTTTCCTTATCCCTAAATCACCAGCACACTCAGAGCTGACACCACTGGCATCCAGTTTTGCTGCAGTGGGTTAATGTTGCTTTAGCATAAAATAAAACCTATGAGGACTGATTTTCTCAGTGTTCATCAACCAGTGTTGTCATTGGCAATACTGCTTAATGCGGCTTGTGCGAATATCGATGGACAAATTCTCAGTTAATGCAGACTGAACAGCACGATTGTGGTCAGTATTTGCTGACTCAGTGCAGTTACAATTACTGAAAATGTAGCTTGCTGTTATGGGACGGTTGTCAACACACCAAAAGCCATCCTGACTACTTCGAGTGCACAAATAGTTGGAACTCTTATATATGTATTATCCACAAGCAAAAAAAGGGACATTTTTGTCAAAAATCAATTATAGGTTTCTCTTTTTTGGATTTTTGCAGCCAATATTTAAGAGTGAACCGTAAACACACGATGATAATAGCGGTTGTTTCTTTAAGCCTCTGCCACACCACACCACAAATCCTCTGCCAGCAACTGAGACAAATACTTTTCTGCTTAGCCAGGGATGAATTTTAGCTAACACAACACATTTCGCCCAACAGAGGGTAGAGAAACAGGATCCGCCAAAGGTACATAATCTCTCCCTCTTTATCGGCCCCTCTTTATCTTTTCCAATTTCCTCTCATGATTTTTTTACCCTTTCATATTCACGTTTCTCTAACTTTTGCTCTCTCTCCAACTCCTCGTTCCCCCTTATTTCCATTCTTTTCCTGTATTTCTGCTTTACAATCACAAAAGCACCTCATATATAGGAGAAAATAAGCAGGTAAGTGTTTAGGAAGTATTTTTCTTGCCTGATAGTTTTCAGCAGAATCTTCATATAACGCATTCTTGTCCTTTTTCTGTTGTGTTCAATAGGCAGCTTTTAAGATCTAGCACTAGATCAAGTTGTTTAAGAGAAAAACAATACTGTTGAATACTACCTCTGTGTGTGTGTGTGTGTGTGTGTGTGTGTGTGTGTGTGTGTGTGTGTGTGTGTGTGTGTGTGCGTGTGTGTGTGTGTGTGTGTGTGTGTGTGTGTGTGTGTGTCCATGTCTTTGTACATTTTGTGAAGTTGAATACTCACCTGCCCTGGGCAGTGCTGTATATGTGTGTGTGTCTGTGTGTGTTTCTCAGTTTGCCCACAATGTGTGATTCCTTCTGATAGGGTTTCAGTCGTCTGTAACAGCTGAAATTGTATTTGCTAATGGAGCCATATTGGGGCAAGCAGGCTCAGACAGAAACAGAGCTATCTGACCTGAGATAACACCTTTGTTTGTTGGTATTTCTGCTCACTCCTGCACCTAATTCATCAAGCATTTGGACGGTGCCATTTATTCTTTATTAAACTTACATAGTATAACGATTCAGTCCAATTGCACTGTATTTTCACCTGTTTCTGAGGTGGGTTTTCGTATTTATAACCTGGTATCCCTTGAACAAGATACTTACTGATTATATTACCCTAACATTTCTGTTCGGTCGTTGACAGTAAAGAACAAATTTTTCTCCCAGGTTTGAGTATGTATGAGTGTGTGTCTGTAACTGAATAATGTGAAATAGACTGATGCTGAGCAGCAATATGTGAGCAGTAAAACTTTGCTCCTTTAACCTGTATTTGTACACAAAACAAATTGCTGAATTTTGGCTGGGCTTATCCTGTAATAGTTCCCTGTCCTAATCACTAATGGCAATCTCAGCACACGGATAAAGGGTATTAATTCTCATGGGGGATAATAATGGAGCCTCGGTTCATCAGTTCAGCGCAGTTGCCATGAAAAACATTGCCACCTGCCATTAAATTGCTAGCAAGTGACATCTGCAGGCACATCTGGAGTGGAAAAGTGATTTGGTATCAGCAAAGCATCATATAGCATTACGCAACAGTGAGCTACCACCTACGCTGAGTCCAACTGAGGAAATCTGTTCTAAAACGAGAAGTCAACAGCTTGAAAAACCAACACCTTACACAGTAACTGATGATCTGACATTAGAAAAATGCTAAAGAAAAGTCTACACAGCATTATATTTATAAAACAATATTTAAAATATATCTATTCTATTTAATGACCTTTGTCCAATCACTTTTTAAGACTATTTCAAGTACAAAACACACATGAATATTCTCCTGCAATAGGGGATTCAATCTCCGCAGCTTTACCGCTTAGCATTTATATTAATGCATACAGTAGTACAGTGGGGCAAAAAAGTATTTAGTCAGCCACCGATTGTGCAAGTTCCCCCACCTAAAATGATGACAGAGGTCAGTAATTTGCACCAGAGGTACACTTCAACTGTGAGAGACAGAATGTGAAAAAAAAATCCATGAATTCACATGGTAGGATTTGTAAAGAGTTTATTCGTAAATCAGGGTGGAAAATAAGTATTTGGTCACCTCAAACAAGGAAAATCTCTGGCTCTCACAGACCTGTAACGTCTTCTGTAAGGAAGCTTTTCTGTCCCCCACTCGTTTCCCGTTATGAATGACGCCTGTTTGAACTCATCATCTGTACAAAAGACACCTGTCCACAGCCTCAAACAGTCAGACTCCAAACTCCGCCATGGCCAAGACCAAAGAGCTTTCGAAGGACACCAGGAAAAGTATTGTAGACCTGCACCAGACTGGGAAGAGTGAATCTACAATAGGCAAGCAGCTTGGTGTGAAAAAATCAACTGTGGGAGCAATCATCAGAAAATGGAAGACATACAAGACCACTGATAATCTCCCTCGATCTGGGGCTCCACGCAAGATCTCATCCCGTGGGGTCAAAATGAGCATGAGAACGGTGAGCAAAGATCCCAGAACCACACGGGGGGACCTGGTGAATGACCTGCAGAGAGCTGGGACCAAAGTAACAAAGGTCACCATCAGTAACACACTACAACGGCAGGGAATCAAATCCCGCAGTGCCAGACGTGTTCCGCTGCTGAAGCCAGTGCATGTCCAGGCCCGTCTGAAGTTTGCCAGAGAGCACATGGATGATACAGCAGAGGATTGGGAGAATGTCATGTGGTCAGATGAAACCAAAGTAGAACTTTTTGGTATAAACTCAACTCGTCGTGTTTGGAGGAAGAAGAATACTGAGTTGCATCCCAAGAACACCATACCTACTGTGAAGCATGGGGGTGGAAACATCATGCTATGGGGCTGTTTTTCTGCCAAGGGGACAGGACGACTGATCCGTGTTAAGGACAGAATGAATGGGGCCATGTATCGTGAGATTTTGAGCCAAAACCTCCTTCCATCAGTGAGAACTTTGAAGATGAAACGAGGCTGGGTCTTCCAACATGACAATGATCCAAAACACACCGCCCGGGCAACAAAGGAGTGGCTTCATAAGAAGCATTTGAAAGTCCTGGAGTGGCCTAGCCAGTCTCCAGACCTCAACCCCATAGAAAATCTGTGGCGGGAGTTGAAAGTCCGTGTTGCTCGGCGACAGCCCCAAAACATCACTGCTCTCGAGAAGATCTGCATGGAGGAATGGGCCAAAATGCCAGCTACTGTGTGTGCAAACCTGGTAAAGACCTATAGTAAACGTTTGACCTCTGTTATTGCCAACAAAGGTTATGTTTCAAAGTATTGAGTTGTATTTTTGTTATTGACCGAATACTTATTTTCCACCCTGATTTACGAAAAATTCTTTACAAATCCTACCATGTGGATTCATGGATTTTTTTTCCACATTCTGTCTCTCACAGTTGAAGTGTACCTCTGGTGCAAATTACTGACCTCTGTCATCATTTTAGGTGGGGGAACTTGCACAATCGGTGGCTGACTAAATACTTTTTTGCCCCACTGTATATAGTGGTTAGTGGTGATTATGTGGCAATTTCATTCAAATTCAACAAGATGCTGTAATCTATTTATCTATCTATCATCTTTTGGCAGCACACTGTGATGCAAATCTCTCAAATCTCTTTCCACCACAACCCAAAACTGCTCTATTTGATTAAACTGTTGACTGTGGAGGCCAATGCTCCAGTAGTGCTAAGGGTCATCTACTTTAATGCATTACGCATTTAATGATGCTCTTTTTGTAACCTTGTGTACATGTTAAATGTACTGACTTGTTGCCTCTTTTGATTGGCAGATATGTACATTACAAAGTCATTGAAAAGGTCTCCATCTTTCTTCAGCCCTGGTCACTTTCCCATTAGCCCCACATTAAAATGAGTCATTGGAATGGAATTACCTGGGACAAGACATTAGCATCATTGGTGGAAATATTACATTGTCATCACTGTAATAATAAAATGGTGTGCAGGAAAGGTGTTAGCAGGGTGGTGAGAGGACAGAGTATGATATTGAAAGTTATGCTGTGAGGTGAGCTTGAGTTCATGGTTGAAATAATGAGGGTGTTAGGGGAATTAATATTTTCAGGTGGGGCATGTGAATACATGAATGTGAAAGGTAATTCTGACTATCCACCAAATCTATGCATATGTTAGAATATGAGATGGCTTGGCTTAGTTTCAGAGAAAAATACTGCTGTAATATTACATTTTTTATGCTGCTGAGTAATGTAGCCATTGTGAAAGTTAGTCTTTAAAAGGGTTCAGGTTTAATTCCAACAAACCGAGCACCACACTGTCTTTAGAAAAAAATATTATGCTGTCAAAATGTCGAATTAAATTAGATAATTTTGCAGAACTTCTCTCTCTTTCGAGTGCAGTGCCTTATTATTAAAAAAAGGAGAAGATAAAAGCAATATTGCCTCTTTAATATATTTTGTTTTATAGTAATTCTCAGTCAAGGTGAGTTACAGTAATCAATAAAAACATGTATTTTTGTTTAAACCTGTATTTGCTAACTTCAAAGCTAAAACAGAAACTACAAATGTATCCGAATGTTATGCTGTGAATGAATGCTGTCTGCATTTAGAAGAATTACGTACTTGTGTTTATATGTTTACATATTGAAAGCATGCAGCACACTTCATGCTTTCAATATCTTTTGAAGAAATTTGGCAGGAGTCTGTAGGAAGAAAGACGATGTGTATAGGTATGAGAGCTTGGAGGTAGGGGTGAGGTTACAGGAAGGATAAGGGATTTTTAGACCTGAAGACTGCAGCAGCACAAGGTCAAAAGGGTAGCTGTCCATATTTGGAAGCAGCCAGCAGCCAGCCAATTATTATGGATTAGAGGGGCATCACAGCCAAGAGTGAAATCCTGCAAAGTGCACACAGCCATGCAGACTTTCTTTCTCTGTTATGACCCAGGGTCATTATTTGTGGTACGGGGTTGTTATTGTTTGTATTTGTATTCAGCGATGCTTGTTTCCAGGTGGAGGCCGCCCATTGGTGGAGGAAGGAAAGAGGCCAGCTACAAAAGGGGTTGGACTGGGCCGGTGAGGAGACTTTTCCTGGTTCCCCGTGAGCTGTGTGACTGGGGACCGTCGTGGTGTGTGACTGCACGGGGCTGCAATATTAATGTTGGAAAAGGGTTGTACCTGGGCTTGGTAGCTGTAGGGGTGGGAAGCCGTTTTCTTTTATTCCCCTCTTTTTTCCTGTTTCGGGTAGGGAGACAGGTTAGAGAATTGTATTTTGTTTTGGAATCGTGGGAGGTAAGTTAGCTCTGTTTTTCTTTCTAGTGTGTTTTGTTTGTTGTTTTGGCATCACCCACCCTGAAGCTCGCTACCTGTTCAGTGAATAAATTAACCAACTCTCGTCATTCTGCCGTGGTGTGTTTTTTTTTGTCGTTATTATGTATCGGGTTTATCTTTTTGTTGTGTTGCACCCCGGCTTCGGGCCGGTGTGTAACATCTCACATACTCACATTAGTTGAGAGTGTGGGCAAGCTGAAGAAAAGATAAAGAAAGCTTTTCTTTTTTTTTTTACTATACATCCGGTTTATAAACACACAGCTACCCGAAACAGTGAAAATACTATCACATCAGAACAAAAACGTTAACTCCTAGTGGTAATGTCATAGCATTATAAGACAGTAAAATAGACCACATTATATAATTATATGAGTAGAAATGTCCTTGGTTTTAATGCTGGGCTGCGAAGTATGGAGTTTGCATGTTCTCCTCATGCCTCGTGCTGTGGCTTTTTTGCACAGCCCAAAGGCATGCAGTTAGTGGGCTTAGGTTAATTGGTGATTCTAAATTGGCCCTAAGAGTTAATGTGAATGGTTAGTCCTGTGTGTGTTAACCTTGCAACATATTGGGGACCTGTCCAGTGTGTACCCTGCTGCTCACTCTATGGCAGCTCGATAGGGTCCAGCCACCCTGCAAATTCAAAATGGTTAATGGATGATTTGGAAGCCGATGAGGTATTTAACACTGTGAGCCTATTTATGCAGTAGCTTTGTCATATGTTGATAGTCATATTTTTCCCTATCCCTAAATGGTATCGTGCAAATGTCTTGAACCACACCAACAAGAACCCAGACCTTGGTATAATTTTTTAAAGCGAGACTTAAAGAATATTCTCCAGGCTTCTGAAGGTACCAACCCTCCTGAAATGGGTCATCTACTAATTGGAAGCTTGGTGGTTCTATCCCTTGCTGCTCAAGTCTGCATGGCAAATATCCTTGGGCAAGATACTGACCCCAAGCTGCTCTCCAATGCAGCCATTAGAGTGGGAATGTGCATGAATGTTAGATTGCACTTAGTGTGTGTGAATGAGTGAAAGAGGCAAATTGTATAAAGTACTTTAAGTGTTTGGGGAGAGTAGAAAAATGCTATATAAGAATGAGTCCATTCACCATTACCTTAACTAAAATGAAGAATCAGTGTTGTGTCTACCCACAACATCCAACATCCAAAGAAGAGCACTCGAATGCCCTTCAAGAGGCCTGGAGAATGATTCTTGAAGACTGCTTAAATAAATTATAAGACATCTTACCTGAGAGAGTGTGCTGCATGCTGTGTTACCAAAAACTAACTTTCAAACTCATTAGAATTGTACAAAAACTTTTTGCCTTATATACTGTTTTTCTTTGTATGTTTGAACATATTTTAATAAATTTCTGCAACTATTTCCCACTTTTTCATTCCAAAACTTTTGCACAATGTCGTATAATATATTTACTGCACAGTACTGGTAAGTTCAGTCATTTGTCAATAAAAAAGAACACAACTTACATTATATTTACACCAAGAAAACTTAGAAGCTTGCTGAGTCTTTGAATAGCTACTCTATGAATGTAGGCTGTCTGAAGCTGTGGAAATGATTATGGAAATGTGAAGGCTGTGAATGGTGGAATTATAATTAAACTTAAAATGATTTCAGATGATTAATTTGAGTTACTTTGATTTAAAATAAATCAGCAATAATATTATATATTTATATATATTATATATTTAAATAAGTTACAATTGTTTGTTTGAATAATAACAATACAGGATGGTTTGTAGTAATTCAGCTTTTACTACCATAGACTTAATTATCGTTTTAATTTATCACATGGTCACTAGAAGCAGGCTCACTGACTGGTAAAAAATGGCATCAACAGCTGCAGCTGTCATGTTAATTGTAGAGCCAACTTTTCAAAAGGACAGTAGGACTCTAAAACATGGATTCAACTAAATATGTTAATTTTATTTATCTAACAAGGTCAAGGAGAGGTATGTGCTCAGTGCGGTGGTGTGCCTGTCTGACATCAAGAACACACAAAAACTACCACCCCAAATATAAAACCAAAGATGGTGAAGTGACAATTAAATATCAAAGAAAGAAAATTTCCTTTTTCATAAGAATTGGGGTCACTGGAGAAAGACGCACTCTTAGAGTAAAAGTCTTATTAAATTTGTTTCTGAAGATTTCACTTATTAATCAGCCCAAGCTCATTATTTTATAATTTGCTTCAAAGGACTTTTTGTAAAAGGAGTATTTTGTAATTTTTTAAGGTTATCTTGAGTAATATTTTCCAGGCTTTCTGCAGGTCTTTTGAAACTTTTCTTTGGACACTGCTGGTTTTTTCACTCATTTTAAATCTTTTATACTTGTCCATTTTGATTGGAATGCTCAATTAAGCCACTTTAAATTGACCCATAAATCATTCAAACATAAAAACAAGCAAACAAGAAAAGTGGCAGGAGTAAAAAGTATATAAAAAGAAAATAAACCCTGAGAAATGCTTCAGGTACTTCAGTTGATCATTTTACTGTTCAATGAAGCACATGTTTAGTATTTTTATTCTCAGGCTTTCTTAGTTTTAGGTATCTGGGTTCTGCTCTTTGAAATTCTTTATATTCCAATCTTGGTTGTTGGTTATTCCTGCCTCCCCTGTATCTTGTCGAGTCTCTGTATCCGGTGTTTAGTTACTTCCTATTTTATTTTGCTAGTCTCTTGTCTTGTGTGAATTTTGATTTGTTGTGCTTCCCCTCTTTCTCATTAGTTTGACTCTGCTCACCCCAGCTGCATTGTGCTATTGGACTGTTGTGAAACATCAAATAAAGGTCAGCTTTCGTTTAATCTGCAAAACTCTCTTAGTCTGCATTTGGCCCCACGTTTCCATCACCACACATCATGACATCGCCAGATGTTGATCCACAATGCAGTACCATCTGGAACCGTCTGATTGGCAACAGCTTCATTTTTCAGCAGGACAATGATCCCAAACACACTGACAATGCAGTGAAATTATACCTGGGTAGGAAAACAGACAATAGACCACTGCCAGTCATGAACTGGCATCCCATGAGCCTGGACTTTTACATTATTGAAGCAATGTGGGATCATCGTGACAGAGAATGGAACAAAAGGCAGCCAAAGAGAAGAGTCTTTAATGTCCTTCAGGAAACCTGGATATTCCTGAGGACTACTTAAAGAAATTACAAGAAAGCTTGCCCAAGAGTTCTTATTTTGTCAAATAATAAAAAAATGGTCATGGCAAACATTGATATTCAATTGTAAAAACTCTGTTTTTATGGTAAAAACAGAACCTCTCTTTGTTACCCTATTGTCAACTTAATTCTATGCATTAATTTTCACATTACTTTAGCATTTAAATGAGAAAAGTCAATGAGGAATATCCTCATACAAATCTGGTGGTGACCAGCCTCCTAATTCCATTTTTATTAGCCATCTCTTGGTGCTTCTACCACACCTGCTTGGACATGCACCACTGCCCCGCCCCCTCGTTAGGGGGGAACATTCCATCATTAACGAGACACCCAATAAGCACAGTGACCCGGCAGCACGTTCCCAAAACATTCCATCAGTCAGTAGAGCATGTGCATAAGATCGTTTACGAAATGCTCATTAATTATAAGGCGATGGGGCTGGAGGAGTTTGGGATCGCTGTGGCACTTGAGATGATAAAGGATATGGCTAATGTTATCAGTCATTAGCATTTAACAGTAAGGAACTCACATGAAACATGACTTTTTTTTACCATCTTATGACAGAAGAAGGAAACGTTAGACAATTTAAATATGCAAAGTCATGCACTCGAAGACATTTAAAATGGAGGGGAGAAAGAACAGAACTGAAATGTAAGATAAAATCAGGAGAGAAAGCAAAAATGTAATGAGCTGATTTTTCATTATTCATTATTTATTATTATTTCATCTCCTTTGCATATATAAATGTTCTTTACAGGTCTTTGGTTCAAGCAGTTGTCCTTCTTTTAATGACACCCCAAAAAAGCAATTTGTGTTTTCAATTTTCTTCTCCACTCAGTCATAAAGCGCAGTCAGGTAATGTTCAAAAATATTGCTTCGTAAATGTAATAGAATGACTGCTTTCACTTATAAAGTGTGACGTGCTTAATCTTAATGGAAATTGTTTAAAATCCACTACTTCAAGTAGAGCTGATCCTGAAAATTATGCGGTATGCTGAATGGGCATGAATGAGCTGAATGACTCATAATACCATTTAATTACTTAAATGAGCATTAGAAGATAAGACAGTTTTTAATACCCATTTTTGTCCTTGTAGCCCTTTAGTTTTACAAGTTGCAAGAGTAGGTGAGTGTGCAGTACAGTAAACTTCACTGACTGACTATAACTTTCTACCTACCCATCACACGACCCTGTTTGACCCTGTTCCTGCCTGCAGGAAGAGCATCCCAGCTGATTTTGTTTTTACTGTCTTTTTGCTACTTTTGCGTGCTGAATAAATTCACCTCTATGCACAAGCCTGTCCAACCATGCAACAAACACCTATCTAATGCAAGGTTAAAAGCCTCCCGTATCAGCATACCACCTTGCAACCAATGGATAAAGATGGGTTGTGTCTCATACATCCACCACCACCCATGTTTTTCATGACAAAATAAATGTGATGGCCTCACAACTACCCTTAGGTCACTGTCTTGAAATCACTGCATCTCTTGCACAGAAAGTGTGCCACAAAATTCTTGCAGGGAACAGCAAGTAATGTTACCTTTTGTTTATAAATAGATACAACGTCCACAACATCCCACAGGTGCTGTGCTAGACTCAGAACTAGTCACTGTGGAGGTCTGTGTATAATTAAGTCATTGTCGTGTTCAAGAGATGTTTTTGAGAACCTGCAGAGAACCAGAGCACTAAGTCTGCTTGAGAAAGTAGGGAAGTCTTGTAGCCCATTATGTTACAGCACTGCAGCATGTGTAATTATTGACTAATTTCAGATCTAGGTAAAGACTGAAGTGGGACTGCGTTTCCTTCACTTCTTGAATACTCCTACAAATACACAACTATAAAAGAGACGCTAAATGGGAATGCAAATGCACATGGTACAAATGAAAAATAATTTTCCTAGGAGCTGTAGCATTTCAGTAATTACCTGCAGTTCTCCCAGGCAGGTACTTCTCAGAAGAGCTGTGTCTGAGGGGGGGAACAACAGATGAAAAGGTGAATATATGCACGACAAACCAGACACACCGCAGTGAGAGACATGATTGAAATCATCTGGATGAGACACCGCAGTGCTGCCTTTCACAGTGAGTTGAGAGATGGTAATTGTGACCACCTGAACTGATGATGCAGGGATCCATGCTTTGAACATCAAAAAGTGAGCGCAGAACTGACTTTTAGTAAAACTGAACACAAAACCCAGTATAGTCATCTATAAACTGGGAAATTATTTATAAAAACAAATACCACTTTTTTGTGCCAGGCAGTAAACATGTTGTAATTGCAGTTTTTTGGTATTTTCCACAATAGCTTCTTTCTATAATGCTTCAATGAAGGTTTGATCACAAAACCTGAGCAAAGATCTTTAGGAAGAGAAAACACCATTTATGTGACAATATTATCTTTCATCTTAACTCTTTCCAAGTTGTACGATGAGAAACAAAGGCTGACTGGACAAAGGTAACAAACAGTTGAATGGATGTAAAACTAATGAGGTGAGGGCAGATAATCACAAAAGGATACAGAAAGGAAACACAAAGAAACTAATGAACACATGTCTAAGACAGAGGAAGTAAAACACAAGCAAGCACAGGAGACACTAAGAAAATGTGAACATTTTGAACCTGAAAAAGATCCATCCATCATCCATCCATCCATCCATCATCCATCCATCCATCCATCCAAGACCCTACAACAATTAAGTTACATTAAATACAAAAAACCATGACCATGGCACCTATTATAAAAGGAAACATCGATATAACAGAAGCAATGCCATTAATTTCCCCAGCACCCAGCCTTGTAATCACATAAAAAATACCCAAAAGTCCAGTAAGAGTAGCACTGACCCCAAAGGAGAAATCATCTGCTTATAAAAACAAATCTTTTTAATCATCGGAACACTCAGAGGAATTTATATATATATATATATATATATATATATATATTTTTTTTTTTTTTTTTTTTTTTTTTTTTCCTATCGCGAAAGCTCCTTAATGTTCTCAGCAAAGAATTTTAATTTGGTTTCTCCCAAAACAGAAAACTGGTCTATGGGGCTCTTTCAGCATCAATATTGCAGAATAGCTGAATATGAGTAGAATTCACTGGAGACCAGGCTGAAGTGAAACTAAACATAAATCAGCCCTTGAGGTACTCTCTTTGGCAATCCATCAGAGACATGAAATTACATTGTCTCCACATGTTACTTTTTGGCAAAGGCTCAGCTGCTGTAAAATACAGTGTGCGAAGAGCATTTAAAATGTTAAACACTAGTGCAAAAGACTCAGCTGCAGTTTTTACTCAGCATGTGTTGGAGACAGCCTGTGAATGCGAAACAGATTAATTTGAGTTGAGAGAAGGAAACCTATTGAGAGTGTGGGTGAAGGGTGGAGAGGAGGGCCGCCAATGAATAGCAGACTTGTGAACTGAAGAGATAAGGTATCTGATCTCTATCACTTGTATTACTCATTGCGCTCCCTCTTTCTTTCCCCTTCGTCCTCTCTTTTCCTGCCTCTCACTGATTCCTTTAGGCTCATTTAGTTAATTAAGGCCACAGAATGTTTCAGAAACCAATTATGCTGTGACATTATTAAAAGACCAGCCTTCCTTGTAAGTGCAGATTGTGTCTGTTTCTTGTCTTCCAAGAGAAAGAAAACTTGTCTGAGCTAAGCGGCTGTTGAAAAGAGGGGTTTGGCTTTATCGAGAGAAACGCAGCATCAGCATCTTCCAGTTTCTTTTGTCTAATTTATTCTCCACATTTTCTTTTATTACTTTATTACTTAACTCTTACGGAGCAACGGTGGACCTCAACAGTCTTCCTGTCCACGTTTTCTAATAAGGGATAAGCAGAGCCTGACATCTGATAACAGACAATGCATGCCCACTGATACAATCTCTTGTTGATTTAGGGCTACAAATTGAAATTTTGGATTTAGACTTTCTCTTCATAATATCATATCAGAAGACAGAGAAATTGTGTTATTGGCATTACTTTTTACACGTGACAGCATTCCTCGATGTTACCCTTTGCATTTCTGCCAACATGGACATGCACTGTGACCATGAAAATTAAATATGAAACATGTTGATTGAGTACAATCCTAAAAACTCTAAACATCATCATAATTATTATTATCATTATTATTATTATTATTTCGTTAGTACATTATTACCTTTTTTGCTGCACAAAGAAATACAAGCATGCCAGGGGAAGGCAGGAATGACTAAGGGAATTTGCTAATGCTAATCAACATACTGCATAAAGCTGCTGTGATTTGTAGTACATGCATGGTGATTTGTATTGCAGTGCTACGGTGTTTATGAAGGGAGAGATGCAAGGAGAGTTTCTCAGAAGTGCAGATGCTGATTTCTTTCTTCTAGTGCTATTTTGAGACTATGCAAATAATCCCTGGAACGATTGACACCAAAGGTCGTTAATTAACATAAGTCAATTTCAGTGTGGTTCTTCTGGGAGTGAAAGCAGCATTCTGCCTTCTCCCTTAGTACATGTACAGTGCAAATGAAGGGAGACAGATGCACTCTAAAGCACAGGCTTTGTGTTGAAAGTGGTAGGGACAAAATGTTCTGCTTTTTGTAAATTATAGGCTTGAAATAATATATAGGTATGTCCTGTAGACTGATTGTAAGTGACCGTGAGGTGACCAGTTGATTACAACGTTTCTTATTTATGATTAATTTTGTTTATTTTCTAAACATTTTTCCCAGTATTGTTGAAACGCTTTTGTCTCAAGTGTGCTCATCATTAATTGATGATAAATACAAGCTGCGCGGCAAACTGTCAGATTTACTGATACGACTACTGCAGAAAAAGAAGCAGGGCCCTGTTTTTTTTTTTCTTTTTTGTAAGGAAAAAAAACACTTTAATGTTATGCTGGAGAACAACAAAGCCTTTAATAGTTGGAGTGCTTGAGTACAAAAGTAAATTTTATTCAGACTTCACTGCCACTTTTGAACTTTCTCGCTCTCAAAAAATTTTTCACCTAAGATTATTACAATTAGATTACAGGCTATGATTGCTCACAGCATAACGATTGCTCTTCACTCTAACAGCTAATGTGATTTTTTTATTCATCCAAATTTGAAATAGTTTTGGATGGATGGGTGGAGGTGAGGGGTTGAGGGTGGCTTTAACTTAAAGGTGTAAATAATTACATTGTGTTTCAGCATGCCGCTCAGTTCCTCTATACCAGTGGTTCTTAACCTTGTTGGAGGTACAGAACCCCACCAGTTTCATATGTGCAGTCACTGAACCCCTCTTTAGTGAAAAATAAAATATGATTTTTTTTCAAATTCAAGACATAGATATGTTTTTTACTGGTGCACAAAATGAGCCGTGCATGTCAAGGCGGAGGCTCTGCCGAACCCCTGAGACTGACTCACCGAACCCCTAGGGTTCGATCGAACCCAGGTTAAGAACCACTGCTCTAGACACATGCACACACCTCCCCCAGCAGGACCCCAGAAGCACCTTCACACCATATACACTTAAAAAAAATCTTGAGGAAATGACAGACAAACAAGGCCTGTCCTCCACGCTCCCATGATCCCAATCGGATTGAGCCTCTGTGATGAACCGGAGCACGACTGATCCCACCGCACATCCCGGCACTCAGCATAGACGGGACAAAAATATGTGTAGGTAGGTAGTTTTCATGTTTTTTCTGATCAGTGTATTGGTAAACCTTTGCTTTTCAACTCAACATTTTTTTTGTGGACAGTGTTCACATAAGTTTCATTGGCATCCAATGTTACAGTCATACATGTAATCATGTTGTCTTAAAGGTTGTACAATTTGAATGTGCATAAAGTAATACAGCTAGTATGACTTCTGGTTGGTCCCAGTATGTTTTTCCCCCAAAATATTTCTACACATGCCTTGTGTTTGGTAAAAAAATAGCTGTGAAATATGTCTTGTTCTATCTTTGCTGTTACATATAACAACTTGCTATTATTAAGCTGAATACATTGTTTTTTCAGGGGTTTTTAACCTCTAATAAAAGATCATTCTTACCAGAAGGAATAGTTAATGAAGTAGAATTGAAATACCACTTTTTTTTGGTTGGAGAGTACTTGTAGCACATGAGAGTGAAAGTGAATTGTGTAGTTGTGTAATTCTTGGGATGTGATATGAAGAGGAGAGGTGATAGAAGTACAGAAGAAAATGACAATGAAAAAAGTTAGAGAGATTTGTTGTTAATCTCCTAAAACCGGCAATTCACAGCAAGATAATAGACAGAAACCATAAACACATATATGACCGTATGTAAAGAGTAGACATGATGACCAACATCATACACAAAGCCAGGAGGATTTTCAACACCTTGCAACCAAGTTTTATGTGGTGATTAAATAAACCAACAGAAAGTTATGAAAATGATGGAAGAAGAAGAAAAGGGTTGATCTGATCAGCCAAAGCTTATTATCTATTATCTCATTTATCAGTGATGATGGTGCTTCTGTTATGGTTTCAGTATCCTGTCCTCAGTTGAACTGGCGAGCTGGCATTTATCCATGATTTCACTGCAGAGGTGTACTGGAGCGTTTGTAGTGCTCAGAGTCAACCAAATGCATCAAATTTCTTCAGCAAAGCAACCAAAGAGCTTTTCAGGGTGAAGAGGTGGAATATCCTTGGCTGGAAAAACAGATCTCCATGTGACTGAGCAGCATTCCAATTGCTGAAGACCAGACTGAAGACAAGGTGAAGCAGAAGATATCTGCAGTGAAGCTTGATAACGCATCACCGGGGATCATATAGAGTGTCTGCTGATGCTAATAGACTGAAGGCCTGCCTGTAAGCCCAATACAATGGGTTCCCATAAAATATTAAATAAAGAGTAAAAATATTCTTGTTGGACATATACTGTACTTCCTGATCTTTGAACAATGTGTGTTAAAATGTGCCGAACAGTGTCTCACTCTCAGTTAGTCCAGCATTAATTTAAAATTTATACAGTTAAAGCTGAGAGATGACTGCAGTGTTGTAAACACATTTTTCATTGTTTTGGATCAAATGTAATTATACTAACAGCATGGAGATTAAACAGGGGTGAAACTATCTAAATTATGGTCTGGACCTTGTACTACATTGTGTTTTTATGGTTATCCTGGAAATGAGTGTCATTTCTGGTTGCTTTTAATCTTATTTACCATCCCAGCTTTCAGTTTTGTGAGATTTTGAGTTTTAGTCCTCATTATAAATCTAGCTTTCTCTGGCTTACTTTGTATTTCCCCTTCCTTCCCTAATATTATGCTGCTGTTTCCCATCTCAGTTTATTCTTGTTTACTATTTGTCTTAAAAGCTTCAGTAATGGTCATTTTCGGTTTTTCTTTGATTTTTTTCTCCCCTCTTGTGACTTGCTTAGGCTTCCTCTGATTGTCTCACCTGTGTTGGTTACATAAACCTGTATCAGTATCTAATCCCTATTTAGTTCTTAGTGTACAGTTCGACCCAGTATTATTTGGACAAAGACACAGATTTTTGTAGTTTTGTCTGTGTACACAACCACAGTGGATTTTAAACCACTGTGATTGAAGTGGAGAATTTCAGCTTTCATTCAAAGGGTTTAATAAAAAAAATTGCATTAACTCTGCAGACTTCAGTGAAAATCCTTTGCAGTAACTGACTGCCTGAAGTCTAGAAACCTTGGGTCTCTTTGCATTCAGGTTTGTATTCTTCAGTCAATGACTTGGTCCATGCACCCATTTTGCACTATTTTAATCATAGTGCAGCAAGAACTCATGAGAGAAATCACAGTAATGTTGTTCACATTAGACTGAACTCACTCCAGCTCCTCACAGAGAAAGGCCATAATTATTCATTCATTGTCCTCTCAGTTCCTTCCCCCGCTTCCCTCCCATTTCCCGTCTTTTGCTTCTACCTTTTGTTCTTTTTGGCCCGATTTCTTTTCTGCATACATCGACTTGTCTAATTTATTTTCACTTTTACTTTTTCTCCCGTTGTCTTTAGGTTTTTCGTTGTCATTCATGCACCAGTGCATTTTACTGTTACGCTCACAAGCAAGTTGTATTTGTGTATGATCTATTAGGTACCTGACATCTGTTCCATTGAAAATGACAGATGTGAGTATGAACAGACGGTTGGATGTTCTAATTTAAAAAAAATGCATTCTATCTATTTATTTATGCAACAGCGGGGAAAAAAATCAAGAAACACCTTAGTGTTATTTATTTTATTAGTCATAAATACAATAAATCAAATTTGTCTGTTAAAACTCTGTGTTATCTGCATGTTTCCAAGATAATTAGAAAAACTTTGAGGGAAAGTAATAATTAAAATCTATTTTAATTCAACTGGTAAACACACAATATTTTTCTAAAATGATGAAGTTCATCTTGGTTTAGCTAAGTGTTTATTTTAGATTAATCTCAGTTTACAAAATGCTTTTTTTAAAGTCCACCCTGAAAAGTGACAGTTTTACTTGAACAAACTTTTTCAAATACATTTTAGAATCCTCTCCGTGAATCGCTACCTTATTGTGGTGGAGGGGTTTGTGTGTCCCAGGGATCCCAGGGGCTATGTTGTCTGGGGGCTTTTGCCCCCAGGTAGGGTCTCCAATGGCAAATTGGTCCTGGGTGAGGGACCAGACACAGAGCGATTCAGAAGACCCTTATGACGAAAACATCGAGGCAACAGTTTACCCTGCCCGGGATAGGGTTACCGGAGCCCTGCCCTGGAGCCAGGCCCGGGGAGGGTGCCCGAGGGCGAACGTCTGGTGGCCAGGCCTTAGTCCATGGAACGGCCGGGCACAGCCCAAAAAGGGGACATGGGCCCATCCTCCCGCAGGCCCACCACCCGCAGGAGGCGCCATAGGGTTCGGGTGCATTGTGTGCCGGAGGCCCAGCATTCCGAGGGAGACTGGGGACATTGAGTCCGAATGGACCATGTCCAGCATCTCCATTGCCGAAGCTGCTGCATTGAGCTGCGGCCGCAAGGAGGTTGGTGCCTGCCGTGGTGGTAGGTAGGTAACACCAGAGGTGAAGGGAGCCACCAGGCTGAAGAAGGAGTCCTATCAGGCTTGGTTAGCCTGTGGGACTCCGGAGGCAGCCGACAGGTATCGACAGGCCAAGCGGAATGCGGCTCGGGCAGTGGCTGAAGCAAAAACTCGGGTGTGGGAGGAGTTCGGAAAGGCCATGGAAAAAGACTTTCGGACGGCCTCAAAGAGATTCTGGCAAACCGTCAGGCGTCTCGGGAGGGGAAAGCGGTGCTCTACCTGTACTGTGTATAGTGCTGGCGGAGCGCTGCTGACGTCGACTGAGAAAATTGTCAGGTGGTGGAAGGAATACTTCAAGGACCTCCTTAATACCACTGACACGTCTTCCGAGGAGGAAGCAGAGTCTGGGGATGAGGGGAATGACCCGCCAATTTCTGGATGGACGACTGATCAATGCTCCACTACCAAAAGGAAGCCAAGCCCTGCCACCCTTTACAACAAAACAAGGTGTGATCACATTGATGCCACAATGGACGACTGATCAATGCTCCACTACCAAAAGGAAGCCTAGCCCTGTCACCCATTACAACAAAACAAGGTGTGATCACATTGATGCCACAATGGACGACTGATCAATGCTCCACTACCAAAAGGAAGCCTAGCCCTGTCACCCATTACAACAAAACAAGGTGTGATCACAGGGCTTGGCTTCCTTTTGGTAGTGGACAATTGATCAGGAAGCCAAGCCAAGGTAAATGCAGACTACAGATACCATGGCAGTGCCAGGATTGTGAGTGATTGCTGAAAATGTTGAAATGTACTCACTCACTTTTTATAATTATTTGTAAAAATGTGTACAAATGGTTGATTTTTTGTACTGTTTTTATCAATAAATCTCAGCAACAAAGGACATACACCCATGTGTGTTGATTTCTCCCTAAGACGGCAAACTGAAACACTCCAAGTTGGTGACTTTTGGAGATTTATTTCCCTGGATGATTGAGAATGCATCAAGATGAAACACAAAAGGAAGTTCACAGCTTTTAGCAGCTCCCCCACCTCCTCATCCACACACCCCCACTCCCCTCCCTCCAGAATTCCCAGGTAACAACCCAATTTACATATGAATGACTAGCCAATTTAGCTTCCACTTGGCTGAAGCTAAAGCTTAGCTAAAAGCCTACCAGCCATTTGGCTGGTGGCGGGTTTTAAAGGTAGAAAGGTAGAAGCCTGGGACTCCTAGTGTTAAAAATGCACCCTCATCCTCTTGTTCTGGAGTCTTTGCGATATTGCAAGGCTTATTTAAATTTTTACGTGTGCTTTCTCTGACCTAAAGAAGTTCTGCTCTCAGTTTTTTCAACTTGGCTATAGTATGGCACCCCATAGGATTTAAACTTCCCAGGATTTGGTGTACACAGTTTGTTATTCTAATCGAACCAGGTTAACATTAAGGGACGGTATTTACTCTTTGCACACTAGAAGACTAGAGCCTAATGTCACACAGGCGGACGTATCATACACACATGGTAAAAAGAAACTATGTCCTCTTCCATTTCTAAGGTTTTACATATCCTGACCTAAATAATCAAATTAAAAATGATCTCTGAACCAGGCCTTACATTTAGGTGACTACAATCTCATAACACACTGCATTGTGTCATCATTTATTCAACAACAACTAAGGCAAAATGCAAAAGCAGCTTGTGATAAATTAAGTCCGCCATCGTCAACCCTGGATCGCCTTGATGAGGCGTTTGTGCTGATTTGCTGTTTTTGGTTTTGCTCAAACATGGTGTCTTGCATTAAGGCCACACATCTCTACTTTGGTCTCATATATTCAAAGGATATTGTTCCAGAAGTGTTGTGATTTGTTCAGATGCAACTCTGCAAACACAAACTGTGCTGCCATGTTATTTTAAGATAGAAAAGACTTTTCCTGGCAACCATTCCAGTCAAGTCTTACTTGTTCAATCTTTTTTCTAAATGTGCTGTCATGAACTTTAACCTGCTGAGGCCTTTAGAGTCTGGATGTTGCTCTTGGGTTTTTTGCTTGTCTGACCTTGGGGTGAATTTGCTGACATGTTCACTTCTGATTTGCAAATGTCTTGAATGTTTTCCACAGCTGAATAGTCTTTCTCACTCCAGAGTGGAATCACAGACTTTAGATTATTAGAAAATGGCCTTATAATCTTTTCCCAGATTCTCTAAGACCGGGCATTGTGTTAACAAACACTGAAATGCTCCAGAACAACAACCCAGCAAACTTACTGTCACGGTCCTGGGTCTCCTGACCCAGCGTTTTTAGTTCTTTGTGATTTTCGTATTATTGTACTTGTGTGTGATTTATTCTATGGCTTCTAGTTTTGATCCCTTGCCCTTCATGTCTCCCTGTGTGCCCCTCTGTGTATCTGTGAGCCCTCGTCTCTCCTTATGTTTTATTCCATGCTTCCCCTGCCCATTATGTCTAAGTTCTCCCCGTGCTCTCTCTTCCCCCTGTGTGCCCTCTATGTATTTATGAGCCCTCGTCCCCTTTCGTGTTTATTCCGTGTCTCCCCTGCCCGTTACGTTGGTGTTCTACTCGTGCTCTCTCTCCTCTGTACTTCCTGTTTCACCTCTCCCGTCAGTGTTCAGTTCACCCCGCCCTGTCTCGTTATGATTATCAGTGTCACCTGTGTTCCCCGTGTGTTCCCACTCCCCTCGTTAACCCTCTGTGTATTTCTGTCTGCGTCTCCCTCTGTTCAGCGTGATGTCGTCCCTCATGCTGCGTGGATTTCCCTGTGTCTCTCTCTCCGAGTGTTAGTTTACTTTTCCCAGTTTAGTTTTGTATTTCCTATGTCCTGCCTCTTCAGCAATAAAGCTGCCTTTTTGAGTTCATTCCCTCGTGCCTGTGAGTCCTGCATTTTGGGTCCTCCTCCTGCCTGCCACACAGCCGAGCCTTGACAGTACGACGTCACCAGTAATGGATCCAGCGGACTCACCGTGGAAGCGCAGCTCCCGTTTTGACGGGACTCGGCTAGCGCTTGGAGGGCCTCCGTGCTGCCGCTCCTCACTAGCTGCTTACCCTTCGGTCCACTCACCTGCTTCCTCTCCGCGGACGCCCAGGTCTCGCAGAAAACGCTCCAGCCGGTCCCGGGAGGATTACTACGAGCCTGCAAGCAATCAGCTCACGCCTGCACAAGCCTTCTACAAGATGTTAGGGATTATTATCGTGCCGCCCGACTCACCCAGCGTTTCCACTTCACAGCAGGAGCCTGGGACTCTTCTCGACCAACCGCCTAGGGTGAGTGACAAAGTCCCCCTACATTCGCCTTCTGTGTCGAGGGATAAACGTACCGTTTCCCCCAAGGCCGCTAACGTCGGCTTCATGAACTCTAGATCTTCTGTTCCTCCTGTTCCAGAAAATGACAGTATTTATTTTGAGAGCGATCGTTTCCACTTTGGTTCAAAAGACTGTGCTTCTGATGCTCCTTCGGACCCAGGAGTTAAGACTGTTTCATCTGGAACTGTTTATTCTGGAGCTATGTTTATTCAGTCAGCTGCCCGTCCGCTTTCAGCTCAGTCCCCTGCTCAGCAGCCGTCTGTAGCTCAGTCTCCAGTGTCACCTGCTCAGCAGCCACCTGTAGCTCAGTGTCCTGTGTTTCCTGCTCAGAAGCCGCCTGTAGCCCAGACACCAACTCCACCACCACCATTTTCGCCCCAAGCTCTGTTAGCCGCCCGGCCCGAAGCTCTGTTAGCCGCCCGGCCCGAAGCTCTGTTAGCCGCCCGGCCCGAAGCTCTGTTAGCCGCCCGGCCCGAAGCTCTGTTAGCCGCCCGGCCCGAAGCTCTGTCGCCACCTCCACCACATTCAGCCTCGCTTCCCATAGCACAGTCACATCCACAGCCTGACTTACTACAAACCTTATTTCAATCCTTAGCCCAGTCAATAGCTCAGTTGGTAGAGGAATCATCAGCCTTATCGACAGCTCAGTTAGCTCCCTCGCAGCCCTTCACAGCTCAGTTAGCTCCCTCGCAGCCACCCTCAGTGCAGTCTCCAGTGCAGTCTCCAGTGCAGTCTCCTTTAGCACAGTCACCCACTCAACCACCAGCACCACAACCATCACTACCTCTAGTTCATTCCCCTGTGAAGTCATTAACTCCACCACCTACTCCACTCTCACCACCACCGTTACTACAGACATCAGTTCAGTCCCCTGTGCAGTCATTTACTTCTCCACCGTTAGCAGCTCAGGTCCCCGTGTGTCCAGCAGCTCAGGTCCCCGTGTGTCCAGCAGCTCAGGTCCCCGTGTGTCCAGCAGCTCAGGTCCCCGTGTGTCCAGCAGCTCAGGTCCCCGTGTGTCCAGCAGCTCAGCTCGCACCTGAACCTTTGGCCCAGTTCCCCGTAGCAGTGCGGTTTTCCAGCCAGCTTAACATTGAGCCCGGGGTCCTAATCCTCTCTGGCTCTACATCGGCTCCTGCTGGAAGCTCGGATGAGCTCATCCAGGACTCCGCGGCTTCCACGCCGCCATCTACCTCGTCCGCTGGGGGTTCCAGTGAGCCCGGCCAGCACCTCCCTGTCTCCGCTGGAGGGTCCGAGGGGCCCGTTCAGCCTCCTGTCTCCGCTGGAGGGTCCGAGGGGCCCGTTCAGCCTCCTGTCTCCGCTGGAGGGTCCGAGGGGCCCGTTCAGCCTCCTGTCTCCGCTGGAGGGTCCGAGGGGCCCGTTCAGCCTCACGCCGCATCAGCTGGAGGGCCCGAGGAGCCTATCCAGCCGCCATCTGCGACCGCCTCGTCATCGCCTGGCCCGGCTACATCTGCCTGTGCTTCTGCTACGCCTGGCCCGGCTACATCTGCCTGTGCTTCTGCTACGCCTGGCCCGGCCTCAGAGCCTTCGTCTGCTGCAGCCTCCTCAGAGCCTTCGTCTGCTGCAGCCTCCTCAGCCTGTGCTTCGCCTGGTCCCGTCTCGACTGGTCCTGTGCCCACCGGGCCTCGGCCAGTACGCCTGACACTGGAGAGCCGCCGCCGCTGCCTTCCGCGCGGCCGGCCCCCTGAACTGCACCGTCATCGCCTGAGTGGCCGCCGTCGCCTTCCGCACGGTCGGCCCCCGGACCAGCGCTGTCATCGTCGCCGCCGCCTCCCGCGCGGTCGGCCTCCTGAACTGCTCCGTCGTCTCCTTCGTCGCCGCCGTTGCCTTGCGCACGGCCGGCCTCCTGAACTGTTTCCACGTCGCCGCCGTTGCCTTGCGCACGGCCGGCCTCCTGAACTGTTTCCACGTCGCCGCCGTTGCCTTGCGCACGGCCGGCCTCCTGAACTGTTTCCACGTCGCCGCCGTTGCCTTGCGCATGGTCGGCCCCCTGAACTGCTCTGTGTTTGAGTTATTTTCTTGGGCTCCGGTGTTTGCTGTGCTCTTCTTTTGTTTTCTGTTCCGAGCCCTCCGTCCTGGGCCCCCGCCGCCCGCCCTGGGTTGTTTTCTGTTTGGTTTTGTTTTTCTGTGTTTGGGCTGTCTGGAGCCAGCCCTTGAGGGGGGGGTACTGTCACGGTCCTGGGTCTCCTGACCCAGCGTTTTTAGTTCTTTGTGATTTTCGTATTATTGTACTTGTGTGTGATTTATTCTATGGCTTCTAGTTTTGATCCCTTGCCCTTCATGTCTCCCTGTGTGCCCCTCTGTGTATCTGTGAGCCCTCGTCTCTCCTTATGTTTTATTCCATGCTTCCCCTGCCCATTATGTCTAAGTTCTCCCCGTGCTCTCTCTTCCCCCTGTGTGCCCTCTATGTATTTATGAGCCCTCGTCCCCTTTCGTGTTTATTCCGTGTCTCCCCTGCCCGTTACGTTGGTGTTCTACTCGTGCTCTCTCTCCTCTGTACTTCCTGTTTCACCTCTCCCGTCAGTGTTCAGTTCACCCCGCCCTGTCTCGTTATGATTATCAGTGTCACCTGTGTTCCCCGTGTGTTCCCACTCCCCTCGTTAACCCTCTGTGTATTTCTGTCTGCGTCTCCCTCTGTTCAGCGTGATGTCGTCCCTCATGCTGCGTGGATTTCCCTGTGTCTCTCTCTCCGAGTGTTAGTTTACTTTTCCCAGTTTAGTTTTGTATTTCCTATGTCCTGCCTCTTCAGCAATAAAGCTGCCTTTTTGAGTTCATTCCCTCGTGCCTGTGAGTCCTGCATTTTGGGTCCTCCTCCTGCCTGCCACACAGCCGAGCCTTGACACTTACAAAGACAAAGATGATCACATAATTATCTTCATCTCTGCTGGAAGCATCAAGGATGTACTCAATTTTCATGCACTGCTTCTGCAGTTTTTATTACTTTTTATTCAGTAAATAATTATTTTTATATCCTGATATTTTAAAAAGTGAAAACTTTGCTCAAAGTAAATTCCCCTTTTTTACTGAAACTCCATCGGATCCTTCACTTGAAATCGCTAAAACACTTTCAGCTAGGACACCAAATAAAACTGTTTTATCCTCCTCTGTGATTCTGTTTGTTGCAATAACTACAGTAATATGAGTTCCTGATGAAATTGTGAAGAAGAGATTTTTTAACACTTTTCCCACAGCAGTGATTCACTCCACAGACCACTTTTAAACCCCCCCTGGTGTATTCAATTTGGACACATCATTCTCTGCCCGTCCAGCACTCCTTCCACAGTGAATCCCTTCTTCACCTTTGACCATTTACATTGCTTATCTCATCATATTCTCTTCTGGGTTTTTATAAATACACACCTGTCAAGTCCTGTTATAGTCCATCTTTTTTATTAGAGTGACTTTACGCTAATAAAACAGACAACATATTAATATCCTGAAGTCTCTAAAAAAAGCTGAAAATGTTTAGCACAAAGGATCTTTTCTAGTATTGTTGGCAAGAGATAAAGAAAAGTCATTCTTTTCCAATTATCCCAGAAAACATTATGTGGCATTACCTCAGAGCCTTATTTCTCTGCCCTACTGTGGGTAGATAATGACAGCACGGCAGCCAGACTGGAAGTTGCCTGTGAAAATCTTTCTCACAAAATGTTTTACTTTACAAAAGAGCTATCCTCTGGAGATGTGTCACTGCTGTCATCAACTTTTTTGCTCAGATTTTATGGCTTCGCAGTTCATCTCTGTTTTTATCAGATGAACGATGACTGTAAATTACTATGCATGGCATATTGACAAAGCCATTTGGAATCCTTATGGAGAAAAAGTAGCATCTTACGGCAGCAGGCACAGCGATTGGGTGGCTGGAGTGATCAACAGGCAGATGATAGAGAGGGGAGAATTTAAGAAAAGAGAGGAAAACACTGGAAATAAGTTTGTTTTTCTTTGGCATATCTCTGGCTGCATATATGAAGTCACACTTGATGCTGGGACGAGGCGAAGTCACCGAGGTAGTTAAACAACTCCTTGGTGGCAGAACCCCTGGTGTTGACACGCCTCTACAATGTTGCGTGGAGATCAGGGGCAGTACCCCTGGACTGGTAGACTGGGGTGGTGGTCCCCATCTTTAAGAAGGGGGACCGGAGGGTATGTTCCAACTACAGGGGGATCACACTCCTCAGCCTCCCTGGGAAATTCTATGCCAGGGTGCTGGAAAGGAGAGTTCGTCCGCTAGTCGAACCTCGGATACAGGAGGAACAATGCGGTTTTTGTCCTGGTCGCAGAACACTGGACCAACTCTTTATCCTTTCAAGGATACTTGAGGGTGCATGGGAGTTGGTCCAACCAGTCTACATGTGTTTTGTGGACTTGGAGAAGGCATTCGACCGTGTCCCTCGGGGTGTCCTGTGGGAGGTGTTGCGGGAGTATGGGGTGTCTGGCTCATTGCTACGGGCCATTCGATCCCTATACAACCGTTGCAAGAGCTTGGTTCGCATTGCCGGCAATAAGTCGGACTCGTTCCCGGTGGGTGATGGGCTCCGCCAGGGCTGCCCTTTGTCACCGATTCTGTTCATAATTTTTATGGACAGGATTTCTAGGCGCAGCCAAGTGGCGGAGGGCTTTCACTTTGGTGGCCTCAGAATCTCATCTCTGCTTTTTGCGGATGATGTGGTTCTGTTGGCTTCATCGGGTGAGGGCCTCCAGCTCGCACTGGAACGGTTCGCAGCCGAGTGTGAAGCAGCGGGAATGACCTCCAAATCTGAGGCCATGGTTCTCAGCCGGAAAAGGGTGGAGCGCCCACTCCGGGTCGGGGATGAGTTCCTGCCCCAAGTGGAGGAGTTCAAGTATCTCAGGGTCTTCTTCGTGAGTGATGGGAGAAGGGAGCTGGAGATCGACAGACAGATTGGTGCGGCGCCTGCAGTGATGCGGACGCTGCACCGGTCCGCCGTGGTGGAGAGGGAGCTGAGTGTAAAAGCGGAGCTCTCAATTTACCAGTCGATCTATGTCCCTACCCTCACCTATGGCCACGAGCTGTGGGTAGTGACCGAAAGAACGAGATCGCGGATACAAGCGGTGGAAATGAGCTTCCTCCGAAGGGTGGCTGGCCTCTCCCTTAGAGATAGGGTGAGAAGTTTGGCCATCTGGGAGGGGCTCAGAGTAGAGCCGCTGCTGCTCCACATCGAAAGCAGCCAGCTGAGGTGGTTCGGGCATCTGACAAGGATGCCTCCTGGGGTTGGTGTTCCAGGCATGTCCCACTGGGAGGAGGCCCCGGGGCAGACCCAGGACACGCTGGGTGTCCTGAAATTATATCTCTCGGCTGGCCTGGGAACTCCTTGGTGTTCCCCCGGATAAGCTGGAGGAGGTGGCTGGGCCCCCGCGACCCGGGGTATGATAAAGCGGATGTAGAGGTGTCTTAAGGTCCTGACACAACCTTTAAATCAGACTGAGGTCTGGACTTTGACTGGGCCATTCATGGCCATTCTGTTGTAGATTTGCTTGTGTGCTCGGGATCATTGCATGACCCATTTTGGCCAAGCTTTAGTTGTCAGACAGATGGCCTTACATTTAATTCTAGAATACTTTGTATACAGAGGAGTTCAACCCAATGACTGCTGCGTGCCCTGGTGCTGTGGCTGCAAAAAAAAGACCAAATTTTCAATCCTTCACCAGTTTGCCTGACAGTTGGCATGATATGTTTCTACTGTCATGGTGTGTTTGGCTTTTGCCAGGCATGGCAGTGTGCATTATGGCCAAACAGCTTCAAGCTGTTCTTTCTGTCCAAGGGACATTGCTCCAGAAGTCTTTTAGTTTGTTCTGATGTAACGTTGTTAAGCCTCCACGTTCTTTTTACAGAGAAGATGGTTTCTCCTGGCAGCTCTTATGAAAAAAACCCTATTTGTTCAGTCTTTTTTTCATTTTTTACTGCTATGAAAGTTTAATATTCAACATGCCGGTGCCAACAGAGCATGTTGAGTGTAGAGCTTAGATTTGAGTGGGTTTGTTGGGACATCCACTTTTTGAAAGATTGCTGCACACCTGGAAGCTCCAGACCAGCAAACTGCTTAAACTTCTGCTTTTATAGAGGCGCTCACACTTGCTTATAATCATTTAATTAAGTGCATTAATTAAGCATCACTTGGCTGCTGTTTAACTTCTCAATTCCTCTGAAAGCAGGAAGAATGTACTTTCAAAGGCATGTGTCAGCCACACTGTAGCTCACTTGTTTTTTAATCATTTCATTCTTCAACCCTATTACCAAAAAAAGAGTGTTGCTATGTGCAATATAACTCAAAAGATTCATTTTTAGCAAATCAGTTAAAATGTAAAAATAAATTGAAATATTTCCAATTAAGCAGGTCTGAATTTAAGAAATTATATACATTTATGTCTAATTCAAATTTGTTGCAGATTTTTATAAAAAAAACCCAAAAACAAAACAAAAAGAAACGGAGCATCGTTTGCTAAAGCTGCATTTTGTTATAATGTAAACAACAACAAGAGTCTGAGTGCTAAGTTGGCCGGCTTGCAGTCTGCATATAAAAACATTTGGCACAATATCAAAATAAAAATAATATATAGCAAAGCCACAGAAATTCTTCACCATCGAGTATACTTTTTTTTTTAAAGTTTACCTTTAAAACTACTGTAATTAGTTTCATCAGTTCTCAGACACATAGTGTTCTTACAAGATGATGTGATGCCATCCATGATAATTATTCAGACGTCCCAAATTACAAATAAAATGAAACTATGACATTTGAATAAATATTTGTACGGTTTCCATTGAAATATTGGGATTATTGTAGGTATTGCATGATTCTTTAATGAATAAATGTATATCTAGGTTGAGTCATTTTGCTTTTGCTGTAAGGATGCAAAGATACCATTGCTTGAACAAAAGAATAATGTACCACACAGGTTATCAGTCTGTATAGTTTTCAGTTTTACATGATAAGTAACTTGTTAATAAACACTGTTAGCAGGCCTCATTGTATGTTTCTAATGGTGAACCAATCAAAAGCATTTGACCCATGGGCCTGTGCGTCCTTATAGCACGCTGACTATCATAATCTATCCCTTATTTGAAGCAGTAAGTGAAACATTACCACTGATGGAGCTGCCTGTGATGAATTTGCCATTTTCATTCACCATTTTCTTCATTTAGAAAAATGCTCCATGCAGCGATGATAATCATGTATTATGTTCTGGACAGACGACAATGACTGAGACATGTAAGTGACAAATGTGACAGACAGATATGGATTGCAATTTGTCATTGTAAAACATGTTATTTAACTTGCCTCTGAAGCAAATTTACTAGATTTCTTCTTCTTAGTACAAAGATGACTACTAAAAAAAACAATAATCACAGTAGTGGGCTAAAAGAAAACAAAAAACATAAATAAAAAGAAAGAAAGAAAGAAAGAAAGAAAGAAAGAAAGAAAGATGTATTGTCTAAAGCAGTTACTTATAGTCTGTTCTGATTGGTGTATCTCTGCAGTCCTATTAAGACTTGTACCAGCAAATCTCCAAGATGTATTTGTTTGAATGGATTATAAGGTTTGAAATATCTGAAAGCACCTTTTGTTACAATATGTAGATGTTTTTAATTTAACTTTTTGAAATAAAACCAGTCTGTTAGGGAAAACCATTTGCATACAAGAAGAACTTTAGTATTATGTGATATTTAATCTTCATAAGTTAAATGGGTTTTCTCTCTCTCTCGTTTGCACTAAATGCAGGCAAACGGGGGATTGCGAGGACATCAAGACAGAGAGAGTGCAGGTCCCGAGTATTTTTTTTTGTTAGGGCTTTCATGTGTGGATAGAAGAGGAATGCACAAGTGTAATGACACCACCACCTAGAGAAGGTGGGGGGCACTGTCTGGCTATTAGAAACGGAAAGGCATTTAGAGTGTGTGCGTGTGTATGTGTGTGAGAGACAGAGTGGGGGGCAGAGAAAGGCTGAGATAAGTTCAGCACCACGGACAGAGCATTAGAGCGCTGGCCAGGAGAAACCAGTTCAGGGATTTGAGATGTGCACTGTCATGCCTTCTTGAACTCCTGAAGGATTTGCTGTCCGCTACATCCGCACCCATTCGTGTCGTCCTTTGGACGGTGGAAACTCGGCTGCTGTTTTGTTGTAGTCGCTAAACAAGGGAGGTGAGAGAGCTGCAGAGATAAGTGCGCTCTCTTTGCTAGCACAGACCAGTCTGTGTTTTGGCGCCATCCTTACATCATCTCTTTATTGGGGAGAGAGAGAGGGAGAGGGAGAGAGAGAGCGCGCGCGAGAGAGAGAAACTCCGTGCAGCCGGGCTCCTATCCGCCAGTCCTCAACTGAGAAGCGAGACTGACGGACCGACTGGCGTTACAGCCACTCAGCTGTGTGTTCCCCTCTCCCGCTCTCCTGCGCCCACAGCAGCCGTGAAGATGCGCCGGCACCGTCCTGCCCAGGGACTGACGTTGTTATTGCCGGTGGTTTTATGGATTTTCTGTCATGTCAGCGGTGTGCACGGAGCTCTACCAACAACCCGTAAGTTGTTCTTTTCAGTATTTTTGAAATGGTCTTCCAGGGCTGTTTGGGTGAGAGTGGGAATGGGTGAGAAACAAACGATCTGCCTGTGGAGAGAAGCGGCACAGGTAGAGGTTTACGGCTACGTTAGTAGTGCCGGGCGACAGAGGCAGTGAGAGGCAGAGGTTGAAGCGGGGTCGACTTTTGAGTTCAAGCCTAAACGTGTTAGCGCTTTAGGGTCTGTGGTGCCTTTATTTTTGGCGCACGGGATTTTTATGACCGCTGAGATGTTTAATTGCGTTTTTTTTAGGAGACTCCAGAAATTACTTGAGTATTGAGGGATAGTCACAGAATTAGTGAATGGCATTTAAGTTTGGCAGTAGTGGTTTGCTGTTTATTGTGGAGTCCCAGTCATCAAAGTGGACCCGAGAGAAGAACAGTTGGAAAACGGTTCAACTTCCAACAAACGGTTCCCCCCCTCCTTTTTATTTTCAGCGCTTTCCTGTTTTTTGATGTTCTGTAAGAACATTACATTTGGTTTTAGACTATTGCGTTTGCATAAAACAATCCAAGTAAAGAGATTTTGCTGAATGCCCATTTTCTTTTAAAAAGAGTTGTGGTCTAATAGGGCTAAGCTGTAACTCTCAACAACTAAGGGTGCATTGATTTGAATGGTTTTGTCTACTTGTAGGGTCTGATTTAGTTTTTTTATGGTGTGCAGTTTGCATTCTGATTAGACTCTCCATCAAGCTCACTGGTCTCAGCATATTAAAGCCTAAGCCTTTTTTTAAGGTCATTGGAAAACTTAGATGATTCTTGGAACACTTGATGAAGGCTTCTATTCGATCCACGCTGTAATTTCAGTCTTGAGAGTTTGTTTAAACATTGCCCGGTGTTGCATTTGTTCTTCACTCTAATTGTCACTGTCACTGACATACTCCAGGAATTCAGTGTTTATATTTTATGAACATATCGACCGCAGTTGTTTCTTTTTCTACTTTTATAGTATACTGAAGTAACTGCGTGTCTGACAGTTTTGATATAGAATGCGTTATTACTGGTCTTATCTGATTTTTATTTATTTATTTAACTTGGATTATCCAGCCTTGGTTCAGTGGCATTGCGATCTTGCTGACGGTGACTGAGCCGATACTCTGAGGGTTCAGTGTAACTGATTCCCCCCGCGATCGCAAGGGCTTCTCAGGTCCTGGATGGATGTGCCCGTGGACGCGCCTCATTAATCATCCCATCTGACAGACAACAACGGAGAGACGCTACCGCGAGTCGCTTGAGCAGGGGTACGCGCGCGAAGCAGTGTCAGAGAGCGTGACGGGAGGCAAAGGATACCTGGAGAGTTGGAAGAGTTTGCCTGTGCGTTTCTCGCGCACAAAGCTTTCGTTAATAAGAGCGACCTCACAACGATCAGGTGTCATTGTGGCAACGCTTGATAAGATGTGGAAATCCAGAGTCCTCTTACTCCCGTCACCTGGAGGGTCTGACCGGGGGAGCCTCGCTATATCTGAGAGGACAGTGTCTCATTAAAAGTTAGATTTCAGATCGCTTTAAAAATGTATCAGCTCTTACATTTTCCTATAATTAGTGAGTGAGAATGTGTTTTACCATTTATCTAGCGCCTTTAATATTATAATGCAAACATGTGCAAGTCTGTAAGTGTTTCCAGTGTACATTAAGCATGTGTGTTCTGTGTAAGACAAAAAAAGCGACGGAAGGATTTTTTCCCCTGTTCATGCGGGTTTATATTCATTTGCATGTTAGTTGTGAATTCATCTAAGTTTTCACAAATCCAAGTTGAATCAAGTCTTTTTTTCTTTCTTTCTTTTTTAATCGGGCTGGTACATTCACACAAGTCCTCGGTCTTACTTTAAAGGAAGATAGATGATAATCTGTGAATTGTACACTCACCATAGAATTCGACAGATCAGAAACAGAAAAACATTGAAAAACAGCAAAGGTGGTCTGAAGCCAATGCAATGGAGATGATAAAGTGATACGCTGAAAAACACAAGAATATGCTCCAAGAGGACATCCGGCAAGTGTTACCAAATAAGATAAGACAGAGCCAAATGGCCTTCTTGCTACCGTGAAAACCTGGGAGCAGGGCAGACTGCACAAACACATAGACACACAAAAACCACAAAAAAGGGAGACAGACACAAACAGTTGAGAGCGAGAGAGGAAGAGAGAGAGGAGTAGTGATCAGACTCCTGGAGGATCAAGATTCAGCTCCAAAAACATCTGGACCGAAGCACTGACAGCCAAGGGAGAGAGCGATGCCTCAAGGATGGATAGGGGTCTGGTAGCAGCAAGCACAAGCGAAACAGGAGTAAATATAACCAGGCAATCCAGTGAAAAGTTAAGAGGAAACAATGATTTTAAGTGTGGATTTAAAGCCCTGAAGGGAAACAAACAGGGAGGTTATTTCAGAGGAAGGGGGATGTGATTGGTTGGCTGTGAAGCTGGCTGATTTCTTATTAACTCTGGGGCCAGACACATGCCCTATTATTGCGTCCTCTTGCAGCGCTTAGTGCAAACATTTTGAATCAGATCAAAGTTTTACAAAAAGGGAAGCTTCATGCTGTCTCATGAAATAAAGTGTTTCATTTTTCTATCATTTTATTGGGTTAGGGTTAGAATTACGGTTATAATTAGATGAACATGCATGCACAAATATAGATACAGTAACTCAGAAATACATATAAGATGTACACTCAGCCATCAGATACATGCAGTGGAAGAAAAATGGGTTATGTCTGTCCTTGGTGTACTTTAGTGGTATCCTCTACTGAGCTGTCACTGTGCAGTATGTAAATCTGTTGTTGATGTACTGTGTCAAGGCAAGGTCTGCCTACCATAATGTTTCATTATCATTTCATAACCAATCAGACTTTAATTTTTCTCTTTACCATATTTTTTTCTGATTAAGTTGGTTCACACAGAAAATTCACGACTGGATTATTTGCTCAGTGTCCATATACAGTGCTAACATACTTAAATATATTTTATATGCACAGATATTTTCCTTGGTTGTAAAATATTCCAAGAAGAGCTTGTTTTATTTAGCTTTAAAGGTTATAATTTTAATTAATTCGCTTTGAACTCTCTGGCGCTCCTTTGCAAAGCTGCTATTCATTACTCGCATAGTAAAGGACAAGAATTAAATTTTTAAGAGTCACAGCACCAGTGTGTAAAACGTAAAGGATGTGCCTTTAAGTCAGTGTGTTGGTGGGACTCTGGGTGGTTAAATGGGATGCCCCTAGAGCCTGTCTGATATAGAATCAGATTAGCCTTTTCTCATCTCATTAAGCTTGCCAGGCCATTTGACATAGACATCAGTCTGGTTTCACCTCCAGGGCAACAAGTCAGGGTCTCCTGTTCTTCAGTATACATATATAAAAAACAATATAAAGCCAAATGGTGACATTTGCACACAGAAGTGTTCTTGTGTGAGTGTGAATCACTGGCAGTTTTTCCAGGTTCTGGTCCAAACAAATCATTTGACACTGGAAAAAGAAATTTAGCTTTTTTCCACTCAAATAAATGATTGCATTTCCATTCTCTTCTACTGGGATATAGAGTGAATATGGTTATAAAAGCAAACCCTTTAACCACCACATGGGTCAACTTCTTGCCAATTCTCTGTCTTGTTTTTGTGTTTGTGTGTCTGAGATGGCTCCCATTAGGAGGTGATAATGATAGGATTAAGGCTGCAGGAAGCAGACTGGTTAGGCTCAGATTAGAGCAGCACTACACTTGCTGTGTAGCTATGTTTGGCCCTTGGATATTTATATGTGTGCACCTGCCTGTGTTTTGGGAATGTGTGTGTGTGCGTCCACATTTGTGGATTAATCATGCACTGAGACAAGTGAACCAGAGCTAGGAAATAAGGTGTGGATGTTAATTGCACTGCTGTTTCTCTGCTCTACCCCCTCCATCTAAATTGCTGCCTTCCACCTGTTTTTTTGCTCCTTTGCACTTCCTTGATTGCTTATCCTCCTTTTCTAATTCTCTTTGTAGCTCTTCCTCTACCTTTACACCTACCTTTATGCCTCCTCAACAAAATCTAGCAAAAATAAAAAGCAAGTCATCTCCTATTTTTCCACTGCCTCAACCCTACCTGTAACTGTAGTGATTCATCTCTCTCACCCCTACATTACTCCAAATTCCTCAGTCTTTCTCTCATCATTTTTCCTACATGTACATGCCCACTTCCCACACTTGTATTTTATCCACAAGAGAACATATAAAACATATAAAATATTTAAGCTAAGATAATGTACAATTTTAAGAAAATTAAGAAAACTTAATTAGCTCATTTTTAATTTGATGGGAGCAACACATCACATAAAAGATGTGACAGGGCCAAGTTTACAACTGTTAAGGATCCCCCCCCCCACACACACACACCTTTAACAACAGTCTGCAAACATCTGGGAACTGAGGAGACCAGCTGCTGGAATTTTGGGAGAGGGATGTTATTCAATTCTTGTATAGTATACGATTCTAGCTGCTCAGCAGTCCTGGGTAGGGCTGGGCCATATCATACTCTTCACGGTAATACCAATATAATTTTGGGCAACGATAGAAAAATGAAATATTGCGATAGAATATGGGTAAAACGCGCATGCGCAGTGCCTTTATTATCATACGCACACGTCGGAAAAAGCATGGCGGCGAAAGCAAATCGTTGAATGAAACGGATGAACCAGAATTGGTTTGTAAAAATGCTGCAACTTCAGTGGTGTGGAACTGGTTTTGCTCTTGTCCGTCAGACACAGAACAAAGCACTATTTTTGGTAGCGCATGCTAGCGGGCCGTCGTTATTGCCGTGTTTTTTTGTAAAATACGGCACACTTAAAATCAATCCTTTGATTTTTCTGAAAATCGACAGTGCCCCTTATAATCCCGTGTGCCTTATGTATGAATTCTGGTTGTGTTTACTGACCTCGAAACGATTTTATGTCGTACACGGCCCTCGAAAATTTGTCAAATGTTTTACTACGACTTTGCTAAGCTACGAACCCGCACCGCTTGATGGATTGTTGGAGCATTACAGCTATCATAGGCAGGAGCATCGCAGAGTGATACGTACTGTGCTTCAACATAATATTACCGTATTGTGTGTGTATAACCTCTTTTTAAGTTTTGTGGATAATATGCATAGCTATGCTGAGGATATGTCGGACAATTTCCACTGGAAATGCCTTTTGGTTAAACTGTCAGCAAGGAATTTGCATTTGCACTGTTAAATTTTTCTATAACTTTAATTCACATAAAACAGCTGCTTGTTTAAGTGAAAATACATTGATGTTTTTTTTGCACTAATAAAGTTGTGGAGTTGTAAAGTATTTTGTCTAGTGTCAATTATATCGTCAGTTATATCGTTATCGCAAATTTTCAAATGTATATCGTGATAAATATTTTTGGTCATATCGCCCTGCTCTAGTCTGGGTCTGGGTCTTTACCATATATTTGCTTCATGATGCACTAATTACCTTTCAGTGTAGACAGTGTCTTCCCAGATGTGCCAGCTCCATAGGCACTAATGCATCCCCATACCATCAGAGATCCAGCCTTTTGAGCGGAGTGCTGATAACAAACCATAAGATCCCTCTCCTCTTTAGATTGGAGATAACGGGCATCAGGTATTGATTTTCAGTCTCATCCCTTGCACACAGAAATTTCTCCAGACTCTCTGAATCTTTGAACAATTATATTTTATAAATATCAATATGAATTGATAACGATGAGTTATTCAAACTGTTTAGAATTTTACTGTGATGAGCATTATTCTGGAAAGACATAGCATGCATGGCTGACACTGCTGTAGGTACAACTGATCTAGATTTGTTATTTCTTCAGTGTTATGCATTCCTCTTTTGAAAAAAGCATAGCAATCATTTGACAACGGCAAACTTGTTTCTTAGAAACTAATTTATTTCTGACACTGTAGCTCATTCCTGACGCCTTGTTTTCCCCTCCCACAATGCTATTTAGTAAGCAACACTCTGCTGGAAATGTTAAAACATTTTAATATCAAGTGAACAATAGCTGCAAGTAGATTTAGTTAAACAGGAAACTGGTGGGGGAAAGTAGGTAGAGGAAGGTTTTAACATTACAACAACCTGAACAGCTCACATAATGTAGTAAATGCCACAAGTTTGCTGAAATTTGATTGCTACAGAATAATAAATATGTATTCTTCTTTCTGCATGGCCAAATTTCTTCTGTTTTCATGTGCTTGTAAAGCGTCAGACTTTCTAATTACTTCAAGGTTGAGATGAAAATATAGGTGGTCTGGATTCCACTGTGCAATATATTCAAACATGTATTGTCAAAATATTAGCATTCATGGGCTAAAATAGAGGCTTTCTTATTAATATCACAGTTCATGAGACTAACAAACATGTATAAGTAAAAACTGGCCCAGAACTGCTGCATTTTCTGCTCTTACCTTCAGCTTTATTCTCAGACTGGTGTGTCACTTTCCTCGACGAATTGAAATTCCTCTCTTGGAAGGAATGCTACTGCAAGGCTATCAATGTTTCATCATGGGAGCAAGGCCACAGTGATACAAATATGCACTGACAAGTCATACTACATAATTCCCCTAACAATGTCAGTAACGTAACATGGACAAAAGCACACACACACCATGCAGCTCATATACACACTACCATTGTCCCCTCCCCTCTTCAGGCACACAAACTCGCACTGTTCATTAAACATTATTAACTTCAGATGTATTAATTGCAAATGAAACCCATAATACAGAGTGCAGTATGATAATTATGTAATTCTGCTTCTCTGGGTACAAATTGGAGCATTCATGCTTCACTGTATGTAACACTGCAGCTCTATGTGTCTGCATGTGTAAATGTGCAGAATCAGAAAGTTATTCTAGTGGAATGTGTTCTTATTAGAAGCCATCAGAATCTGTCCACCTCATTTGACAGCAGTCTCTGAGTTGGAGATTAGACTGGCAAGGCAAAAGGGAGGAAAGAGAAGGACAAGAGACGAAGCACCACGATGAGAAAAGTGACAAGGATGAAGAACGACACCTCAAGGAAAGATGGTCAGGAAGCAAGGATTTTCTCTGACACCTTGCCATTAAAAATGATCATTGTTATTGTAATCTGTAGCAGCATCAAAGTGCAGCAGTTGCATTAGTCAGAGAATAGGACAGTGATACTCCAATTCCCTTTGGTGGTGCCCACTATCGAATTAATTCTTTTCAAATTAAAAAGTCACTTTATCATTGACTTCATGTAATCTATAAACCAGGAAGTCCCAAATAAATTATCTTTTTTTAATAAAACAAATACTGTTTACAGAAAAATGGCAGATAAATTAAAGGTCTAAGAATGCAACTTTATTTTTAATCTGATGTTCTCAACATAGAAGAAATAGTAAGCATCTTCAGTCACTCATGGCGATTAAGCAACTGAAAATCCAGTAAATTATTTTTCCAATTTGTAGTCTAAGTATGTAGTTTATCCTAAACTGATTTTTTAAAGCATTTTCTTTTTTTCTTTTTTTTTTCTTTTTTACATTTTATTGCAAATGTTTTTACTGTTGAAGACGTATTGGGAGCTACAGGAGTCTCTCCTGACTGATTCTAATGCGTATAATCTCTGAGTTTTTATTACCTGTGTACAGCTCATAGATGAATTATGTGGGATTTACCAATTAGGTTTTAGAGAAATGGTGCTTTGCCCTGTTGGTCAATTGAGAACCATTGTTAGTGCAGAAAACCTTTAGAAAAATGACATGTGCAGCAACACATGCTACAAACAGTGACATAGGATTAGCCTACACAGGTCCACAAAAAAAAGCTCTGCATGATATTTTGACCACATTATTAAATTTTTTAACTATTAATTCATTTATGTAAGTCATAAACATTCCCAAAATGTAACTTCTTAAAGACAGATTTCATATAACCAGAATAAATCACATGAAATCTGACAGTATCAGTAGCAATCTCCTAAACGGTAACTTGAGTTTGAAAAGGCAAGCCTTAAGCTAAGTGAAACTGCACGAACTTATTTGATATATCTTTAAACAGCCACGCATTCATGTCTGTTCATTTTAAAATATTTTCCATATCAATTTGAAGGATTGAATTAGATTTAGTTTATTGGCAACACATACTCTTTTTTGTTTATTTTGCTGGGAACTAAACAAAGGACTGGATATTTCCCCAAAAAAGCATAATATGGACTCGAATTCCAGTTTGCTTTAGCCTCATATGCAGTAGGATCACTTAGAGGGAGATAATATGTAGATAGGGAAAGGCTCTTGGCCCTAGATTAATCCTGGCAAAATGCCATAATTGATTTGTTCTAGACAAAGCAAAGTGTCAGGAAAAAGCAGTTAAAAGCATTGCACTGTACCTGAACTGACCCCATATGACCAGAGCCAAAACAACGGTGTCAGAAAGAGCACTAACAGCCGTCCCTGTGAGTAGCAGGAAAAAGCTTTAGACACACCGGCCAGAGTAGTGTTGTACCCCCTGCATATGTTCTTGAACAGCACACAGTGGTAAGAAGACTATCGGTGTCACTAGTTCAACAACACGTACATGATCACTAGTAGAGATGGCACGATACCACTTTTTCATGTCCGATACCGATATGAATCCGATATAGTGTTTTTTTTAATCAACAAAACTGTTTTTTAAATATCTTGCGGCATTTTGTATAAGTTCATACTCAAGTTTAAAACAACAACTACACTAAAGCTATTCTGTTATACCTGTATGCAAAAAAATATATTTCATAGTTCAGCAATACTGATCAATAGAGCTGGGCGATATGAGATTTTTTCATATCACGATATGTTTTTTTCATTTCAGGCGATAACGATATATATCACGATATAAGCCAAATAACTATATTTGTAAGATTTAAATGTGCCGTTGCTCACAAGTAAAATGTGAAATAATCAGCAGCTTGTTTTGATTTAAATATTTATTTCCCATAATAAGTTCAACAGGGTAGATGTACTTAAGGAACATGAGACTTTTTCAGATAAATAAAGGCAAATATTGCAAACTACACAAAAGGCAGCCACTAAAGCGTTTAAGTTTCAAAATAGAACAAACAAAACAGACTAAATTGTCAATTCCACTTAGAAACAAAATATTAATTCTAAAAATAAATCTTAGTTTGTTTTACAGAAGAACAGACAAAACTGACTAACTTTTTTCAATATCAAATAAACTGAGAACTAAAAGGAAATTCTCAATCTCTCCTTGTTGTATAGCTGAGCTTTTCAAACAGTTTTAACAGTTACTTTAGTCTGACAAAAGCCGAATGACGAATTAGCGCTTCCAGTCAGAGACTGAGGCTACGTCCACACGTACACGGGTATTTTTGAAAACGGAGATTTTCCATATACACACAGTAACTGTGTGTATGTGTAAGCATTTAAACACTGCAGAGAGTAGAATTAACAGTAACAGTATTGTAGAAATTCATTTCACCGAAACAATAACGTGGCGCACAGTGTGACGCATGCACCAGTTCATTGTATTTCCAGACTTGCTTTCGGCACAATTTACAGTGCACGCTACTCTGTTTTTTGTCAGACTTGAAATAGCCGAAATACCTTCACACTACGGAACTTCTATGGCTCTTCTGTTTGACAATCTCTCCGGCATTGGAACCATCATCTGTTTTCTCTTCGGTCACGCTCGGTTGATTTTTCTAGTCGGCACACTCATTTCCTCCATTACGCGCTGGCTCCATTACCCGCTGGCTGCTTCCCAAACAAACACACGTGCCGCTTGGCACTTGTGCTGTACGTAACAAGTCACGCGACGTGACGCTGCAGCTGTGATTGGTTCGGCTCGGCGCTACTTAATTTGGATTGGCTGACCTTTTTTTTTTTTTTTGAGGACAAGAGCGGCGAGGTCTATCGCGATAGCTTAATTTCTCTATCGAGTAAAAGTTATATCGCGATACATATCGTTATCGTTCTATCGCCCAGCTCTACTGATCAATCTAATAAACTTAAACCTACACCATCCTCCCTATTCTGGTATTTTAAAGAGTACTTAGCGTAAATATTAAGCAACCTAACTAATAGAGTTCCAACTCCCAGCAACAACAAAAATAAATAAATAAAAAATAGGGAACCACCCCTCACGCTCCACCTCATGATGCTTAATCGACGTAATCAACCTTAATTTGATGCAGTGTGAAAAAAAATGCACAGAAATCAATTATTTTTCAAGAAATATTAAATAGATTCAACATCTTTCTTCAACAAAATTGCAGACTGCACAGATGGTACCTTCCCAAAGGAAAAAGTACTATAGCTTACTAGGGTATATATATTAGACTTAATAGTTGCTATATACAGTAATTGACTTCTATTCATTTTACATCAAATTAAAACTTTGGGTGTCAGATAATTATTTATTAAAAGCTAGACATTTTAAATGAGAATAAGAAAGAAAAGTATGTCTTTGTGCCCCCTTTTCCCTGTTAATGCCCTGTCGGCCCCCCTGGCTAAACTTTGCTAGATCCGCCCCTGCACAGTTACCAGTGTCAGCTACGTAGAAAAAGATCCTCCAGTAGAAAGTAATATTAAATACATTCTAACAACAGCTGATCAAGCTTAAACGTGCTGCTGTTGTTCAGCCGCTGGTTTCCTCTTTCTGGTGCAAAGTGGGCCAAAAGCAAACTAGAGAAAAGCCAATCAGCTGATCGTTAAGCAGTTTCATGATTGAAGTAGCAGCGAGAAGAGGCAGTCGCTCCATATATCGCTTGTTAAGCTTAACGCAGGAATGCTTTACAAACATTCAGAGATGGACTTACACACTTGCTTTACTTCTCTCGGGGATAACTTTGTCGGAGATGAAATGCCGGGTTGCTAGCGAAGCTCCAAATGCTATCCAGACCACCGACAGGTCCCGCATGCCACAGCCGCTCTATCACGTGATGCATACTGCTCCGACGTGCTAACGTTCTGAGGTGAGTTACGGCGTGTTGCAAATTTTGTGAGGTGCTTTCATGATATTTAATGGATCGGATTACATTTTTTATTTTTCTCCGATATCCGATCCAGTAATTTAGGTCAGTATCGGACCGATACCGATACGTAATATCGGATCGGTCCATCTCTAATCACTAACTGCTGTTTTTTACACTTACTGTTAGTCATGTTTCATTTAAGTGGCCAAGCTGGAGCTATCGACCAAATCCTGTTATACTTATGTAGTTGCTATTCACATGTTTTGAATCTTCTGTTTCATTGTGTAAGGAAAATTAAAAAGCTTTGTAAAGCTGCAAAAAAAAAAAAAAAGATTAGCCAACAGGTTATGGAAAATCTACCTATACTAATAGTAGTAAGGATCAGGGCTGAATATTTAATCGAAAATGAAACTAAAACAACATTCGCAGCCTCTAATCGATATCCTCTTGCTCCAGTCATGCATAAATTAAGACATTCCTCATTATATACTCTCCCCTTTAACACATACTACCAAGTGTCACATGATTCTGCTCTGGGTGTTTCCACTCTGTGGCATGGAAACATCACGGAGGTAAAGTAAAATAGCGACTTAGCTTAACAAAACAAGTTAAAAAAAAAGTGCCATGTTCGTAATTTGGACTCATGTTTTGGCTTTAATAAATAAAAACATCAAACAAAAGAAGAAGAAGAAGAAAATATATTTATATATCTGTGATTGTGTGTGTGTATTCATGCATCAAAATCCAGCTAAAATGTTCAATTACTTTTCATTTGAGGTCATATCACCCAGCCCTATTAAAGCTATTAAAATATTTTTTGGGTTTCATTTTTGTTTTTACAAATGGAATTGGTTTTAATTAAAGAGTCATATTACTGCTTCACCACTTGCATCATGGACCTCTCAGGGATTTTAAAACAGAGCTGCACTTTACTCACTGATTGACTTTATGTTTTAGTTTAATGTTGAAACTAGTTTCATGCTTCACGTTTCCTCAAATCAAAGATGATTTGAACCACCCAGGGCCATTTGGTAATTATCACATTGAAATATGGAATTGATTCTTTAGAATCATTATTGTGATCTTTTTAATAATCTAAGATTGGATGGCAACAGTGAACTACAAAAAAATGCTAAAATGGGTTAGCCTAGTTATAAAGTCACATGACAATTAAAGCTCCAGAGATGCAGGATGTCCCGGTGTCATTTAAATATTACTGTACCATTTAGTGTGACCACTGTTCTGCATAAGCTGCCGGTTACACACACTTAGAAACGATGTGCAAAAAATACAAATTAAGAAAAAAACAAACTCCTCTTTTTGCTACTTGAGTGTGATATTAGAAATTTAAATTATCGATCTCTCAGGAACGGGAGGCAGCAGATGGAGCTTCAGTGAGCTGCAGCTACACGGCATCAGAAACCTCTGATTAATCACACATACATTATTTAGTAATAGTTAGCACATTACATGTTGCATACAGTGATTTAATGAGGGTTGAGGTTAATTACACTAACTAATTAGTTACTGCTTATTTGAAAGTAATCAGCATAGATTACCAGGTCATTATTCAAGAGTTTGGCAGTGTTCATGCAGTGCAAAGTTGTTGTAATTCTTTTTTTTAAATATAGAAAGAAATAGAGTTTGGCTGAATGGTTTATTCATGGAGAATTATTAACTGTTGCTTTACGTTTGTTTTCCTTTTTTTCCATTTAACCTATATTCTGAAACTTGCACACTAGGATCTGCATGTGTCTCCTGGGTGACATAATGAATATGGGGATTATATATTAAAATCCACAGCGCAACATCTGTTCATCTGTCTGAGTTGTACACGCGCACATATCTACACGACTGTTACAGTGTCGTCGAGTGCCACTACATCTTTAGCTTTCCACCTTTTTCTCACCTGTGAAGTGCATATGGTTATTAGTGCAGTCAAAATGTGGACTGTATGCATATAAGATAGTAGCTTTGTGTGTCTGCATTTGCACCATCCATGTGCAAATACACTTCCAAGTCCACACCTTTCATAATGGACCTTGAATATCCAGTCACTGGCTCATGTGGAAGAGTACTGTGGAAAAGGGCACTGTGCCGCAGCTAAGACAAATGCTGTTATTACTCTCAGCCTTTGCATTCAATTTGTTTTTTAAGCCGCTTGAATACCCCATTTACAGGCCAAGATTAAGTGAATTAATCTTTGAGCTACTTCCATTGAAAAAAACCAAAAAATAAAAAACAACCCCCTTGTTTCACTTTAGACTCCAAGCAAAAGCTCACAGTCAGAATGGGAACATAGCCAGCCAGGCAACTCACACATACATAACCTTGTGCTCCTGTGCTTTTCTGTGTGTGCCTGTGTGCGCATCTCTATTTCAGTATAGAGAAGCTACAGTCAGGGCTGGACTGGGATAAAAAATCGGCCCGGGCATTTTGACTAGAGACCGGCCCACCAGGTATTATAGGAAAAGCCATAAAGCCTTTAAATGAAAACAAACGCTGTTGTGACAGTGATGTACACTGCCTTGTTGGTATATGTATGTATCAATCTAATAAACTTAAACCTACACCATCCTCCCTGTTCTGCTATTCTAAACAGTACTTAGCTGAAACCCAAAGACTGCTTGGTCGAGTTAACCTCCTGAACTATCTACAACACATGGTGGAAACCTGAAATAAATACAAAGAAGAGACATGATCATTACTGAATATTAAAAATAATAAATGACAGATTTAGATATATTTTCATAAACTATTCATTTGCCACATCAATAAACAGCATGGCAGGGCAAAAATATTTTTTTCTAACATGACAACCTTTAAAAAGTGAAAGGAGACAGAAAGACAGGTGAGAAAGAATAAAACTTAATTGACTTTTTGATGGCATTTTACACAAAGTACTAGTACAGTATCTAGAAAATGTGGGAAAATACTGGCATCATATACAGTACTTACTTCTGAAGAAATTATGATGGGACCCTGAAATTTTTTTTACAGTAATGTACAATAAATAAAAATTGTACAATAATGGATTTTTATACATTTTACATCACATAAAAACTTTGGTTGTAAGATCCAGATAATTATTTATTAAAAGCCAGACAATTTAAATGAGAATAAGAAAGAAAAGTATTTCTTTGTGCCCCCCTTTCCCTGTCAATGCCCTACCTGGCCCCCCTGGCAAAACTTTGCTAGACCTGCCCCTGCACAGTTACCAGCTGTCAGCTACATAGAAAAGGATCCTGGTGTAAGTTGTCTCTCAGAAACAGTTCAAAGCTTCCCTTCAACTCATTCATGTCACCTAAAAGGTAAACCTGTTTCTCCATCACCTGTTCAGCTCTCATGATTCAGTAAGGACATCTCCTGGTTTCATCTTCATGTTTCCCTCTCACCAGATAACCAAACCGATATCATGACCAGCAGCTTTTACGGCTGTGGCTCCAGCAAAGATCAGCTGATACTAGAAAGTAATATTAAATACATTCTAACAACAGCTTATCAAGCTTAAACCTGCTGCTGTTGTTTAACGCGACATCCGCTGGTTTCTTCTTCTTCAGTACACGTTATTGTAACCGACTGTAAAAAGTCAGCACAACGAAAATAAACTTCACCTAAACTTGGTTTATATCTGACCCAGATAGACTGCAGGTCATAACTTCTTACCTGAAATTCAGTTCACCTGAAAATCGGACCGTAACACCGGTGGCTGCCTCGGTCTCTCCTCCGCCTGCCTCACCTTTCTGTCATCCACCTGCCAGCGTGTTGCACCTGCTGGCCTCCCCACTCACTAATGTTACTCAATCTGTGGAAGCTCCGCCATAGCCACCACCAAACAATTTAGTTATTTTTACACATCTCCCAGCATCTGGCCAATCCACCACCTTTCAATGTTTATACCGTTACGAAAAAAATAAAGAAAAAAACCCATCAGCCCATAAAAACAAAAAATCACCATCGGCTCACCGGGTGCCCGGTATGCCCAATGGCCAGTCCAGCTATGGCTACAGTATGTGTGTGCATGTCCTGACACAGTGCGTAACTTGGTCAGTGTGTTCCTCACTGTGGTGCATGTGTGATTGTTTGCTGAAATAAAGGGGAGAGAAAGAAATAAGGAAAGAAATGTAACTGGAGGCCCCCATAGCCTCCGGTATAGCAGGCTGGGGAGGAAAGGGATCGGACTGTGTGTGCCGGTGTGTCTGCATGTTTGGATTCTCTGGGCCGTGCTGTAAAATGGACAAATGTTCATTGTGTTCCCTGGGAGTGCTTGAGTGAATGTGTGTGTGTGTGAGAGAGAGGAAATGGATTTTCAGTGTGCAACTAGATGCATTTGAGAATTCCAAAATTGTGCGCAGGTTTGTTTGGTTTAACTTACATTGTCGGGTGTATATTTGTATCCATATGTAACCGGTGGAGGTGTAATTACAAGTGGGCCTGGTTGTTTGTCTCTCTGTCCCTATCCTGCTGCCTGTCATTTTGTCCAGGGTGTACAGTGCCTCACCTCTCACAAAACACTACGTGTTTATGAAATAAGTTTGTGCGTATTTGCTTTTTTTCTGCCTCTAACCCATCTTTTTGTGTGTGTGTATAAGGCAAAGAGTCACTTCAGATGACTGCATACTTGTGTCGTTGTGTATATCTGTGCACTTAAAGGCTAAATGTGGATTTTTGCGATTCGTAAGATTGCGTTGTGTGTCTACAAGACAAAAAGAGCCGAGGCTAGATGTGAATGAGGACCATTAGCACTGCGTTAAGGTGCCGTTACAGTGCGAGCTAAGGCAGGGGTCACAGCTTCCTTTTTAAACCTTATACCTTTCATTTACCTGCCCACATCTATATTTTTCTCTCTGTGGCTTTCTTCTCCTTTTTTTTCTCCTTGTCTTGTTCCCCATCTATCTTTGCAGATGTGCTCGTTTCTCTTCTTCCCTCATTTCTCACTTTCAAATGTCAGCCTGTTTTTTATTTACTCAGGTTGCCTCTCACTTTGACCTGCTTCATTTTTCTTCTTCCTCTTCATGTACATTTCATTTCTCCTTTGGGTTGTCAAGATTATCAGGTCAACATTACACTGACAAAGCAACTAAATTCACTCGACAACTGTAGTAAGCCTCTGTTGGGTGACCATGTCACGGATGCAGTGCCCCAGTCTGTTTTCAGACTAAATTTGGAGCTCTTTGATGCCAAACTCATTTCAGTTTTGCAGCTACAAAAATACAAAATACAGTAGGATTCATTAAGGTTACAGAAGGAGAGTGCTCTTGCAGAATCAAAACATAACCTGAAAGAATAAATCAGCTTAGATTAAATTTGCATACAGAGAGAACACAAAGAAGGCAGCCTTTGAAGATGTCTTTTTTCCCAGATTAATCCAAGTTCAACCTACACAAAGACAGAAAGTTTGTGCTGAGAAAGCCAGGGAATAAAGGCATTGGGGTGTCTATGGTGGTTTCTTCTTACATTGCTATTGATGTTGTGTTATACCTCCGTACACAATACAATGACTTTGAACTTGTTTTATTTTGAGATCAGTTTTCTATTGATCCATAATATGATAGTAATAGTTGAATGTAGACAGTTGTAAGTGCACATTATTCAAAGCAAAGAAAGTGGTTTATAGATTTATCAGTTTTCTTATTGTTGACATTGTTGTCATGTTAAAGGTAGCAGAGTGTAGTGTGATGCTGGGCCAATTTACATTACACTGACAGAGAAATTCATATCAGCTCCTAAATTATAGATACTAAATGAGCCTTGTCTTCACTATTGGAGCCACTGGATAGTGTAGTGGAAAGACTACACACCTCTGGAGCGGGTATCCTAAGTTTGATTCCCACCTCTTATCCAGTAAATGTCCTGTCTAGGGTCCCCCCATGCAAAAAAAAACAAAAAGAAAAACAGCCCTGGAGTGGCACGGCTATGTCTCCACCCTGTCTGTGGTTCAGAACACAAGAATTTCACTGCATGTTCATTATATGTTGTGCTGTGAATGTGACAAATAAAATTTGTATTTGAATAGTTTAAATATTGTGGACATTATAACTATCTGTCTGATAAAACTGATAAAAACCCTGAAAACCATACATTTCACACCTGAGCCTCAACTCTCATGGCCCGGTACCAAACGACTCACGGACCGGTACCGGTCCGAGGCCCGGGGGTTGGGGACCGCTGATGTACAGTAAAAGTGTGTTGCAGGTGTAGACAGCAACTGCACATTTGTCTCGCAAACAGTCCACAGTGTGACTTCATGAACACCATCCACACCTGTTGTCATACTGCTATGAAACAGCAAAAAAGTAAATAATAAAATTTAAATAACATTGAAAGTAGTATATATAGTGTAAAAGTAATATAGAGTCGCATTTGCCCCTCAGCGCTGTCTTTTTACAGCGATCCTTACAGGGGTTGGTGGATTGTTGATCTTGTATAATTGCTTTTTATAGGTGGCAAGGAGCAAGTGTCTGTTGCAGTCCAGAGCATTTCTGACACATTGTTGACATATCTGACTCTAAATGAATGACTGCATACAGAACTATTTACAGATGTATTTTGGTATTTATATGTAACAACTCACTGCACAATAATAATTTAATGCGTACAGTATTTCTAAATGTAAAAGCTCACACAAAAATAAATAAACTCAACAATGTACTTTTAAAGCACCCGTTTTTGTTGGTTGGTTTCTTCTTTTAAACCATAAGACATTAGTATGTGCATTTTAAGTTCAGGCAGTGGCTCTTACATTTTTTTTCCCATTTCACTGCAGTTTGTGATGACTTACTCCTCCACAACAATGTGAGGCTGCTCAGTAAGGGATGGATCCTGAAGAGATTTCTGGCAGTCAGAAAAGACCTAGAGATGTTTTTGTTAGAATAGAAGAATGGTAAAGCCAGGCTATAGTGGTATTTTGGGGGCTTTCTTGGTAGTCAGAACATCTCAACTGTGTGCATTAAATCCCAAGCTCCAATACCGTGGCAACACATTGTGTGAATTAATGGCAGCTGTACGCTTCTTCAAAAGGTGGCTGGAGAATTTACAGAGTGACATCACAGACACAGAGACACATCTTCAATTGTCAACTCTTCTGGAGCAGAATAATGATAATCACCGTATAATCATTTTAGACTCTCGAAAAGGTTGGATAAGAAATTTCAGACCTTACTTTGACAGCTCTACTGCATGCAGGCAAGTGCTACTCTGCACTGAATCCCCATTTCTGGGGAAGATTGCTGAGGAGTTTTTATAAGAGAGGGGGAAAGCATCTTTCAATGGGCCATGACTGACCTGAAGGAGAATTTGGCATTAAGTAATGGGACCTTCTGGAAAAGATGGCTCGCAGGAAGGGGCCACATATTTTTGTCTGCCATGTTCAGCTCTAGATATTAGTGTGAGTATGCATAATCTACAGTGACTGTGTTGCCAAACTCATGCCACAGGACATCAATGTATTAGATTTTTGATCAGTGTTGCTGTCTGCCAAGTACAGTTTTTTATTTTATTTTATTGGCACTTCAAGGCTTCAGCAACTGATTGCAGGCAACTTGTCCGGTAATCTGACTGTCCTGATTGTGTTTTATTGAGTGCACATTGCTTAAAAGGTATGTCAGTTGCCTGAATGCTTAAATTTTGTTCACTCCAGACTTGTGACATTAAATCAAAGTCAGAGTCTGAGCTTGTAGATGGAAAAACAACTGACGCGCTTTTGGAAACTCACTTGTTCTGGATTGCTCAAGCTTGTGTTTCAGCTCTGTATCAATCAGCTAAAGCTATTTAAAAAGATCAGTTGTCTAAATTGGATTCTAATAGCTTGCATTTGATTAGTCCTTGCCTTTCAGTTACTAGCTTAATAAAATGTGGGCCAGTTGCTTGGATTTAATATCTGGACTTGAACTAATACATCATTCACATTCTGCTTGTTAAGTAAGAGTAAACTGCCCAAGTTCTTGAAAGGGTTTAGATTCCTGGGAACAGATTGTGATGTGTAACATAAATTTTTTACTTTGATGGCCCTGCTTGCACACATAGAAACACAAAGACACACACACAACACTGTTTGTTGAAATGCACTCCAGCAGTAGTTGTGGTTAATTCTGACCTTTTTAAAAAGAGGTCAAATTACTAATTAATATATACAGTGTGAGTTTATTAACAATGTGCTCAATTTAGAGCTGCTGAGAGTGCCACAAAGATAATATTAAAGCCAGCAGGCCAGATTGAGTTAGGTCAATCCGTTAGCAGCCCAGTTGATTAATTTGGACTTTCATTAATTCCCCATTAAACTGTTGGTTAATGAATGCTCACCACTGACATTCACAGTAAGCGTTACATTTTTTAATGTGAGCCCAAATGGAAATATTTGGAAATTAGTTTTAATATTATTACTTCATAAACGTTGATCCAGTCTGCTGGCATCTCTGACAGTTGTCTAGAGATGAAATGATGATGCCCAACGTGAGGGGATTACAGCATGACTGATCACAGATCAGTTTCAGCTTTTTAATCTGTGTCTGGGACAAGCAGAGATGCTGACTTAGTAAATTGCAGAAAGAAACACACGTGTGCGTGCGCGAGAGAGAGCAATGGCCAGACAGAAAGCATCAAATCTGATTTATAGATTTATCTGCTCAGCCAGTACCCCACCACGCTCCTCTATTTCAGCAGCTTGGGTGATGGATAGAATATGCCAGCATTCCGGTTACTACTAGTGTCCATCTTTGAGTATGAATGGTTTAGTCAGAGTGGGTATATGTGTGCCTGTCTATGAATGTTTGTTATTAGGAGAATGCACAGTCACACATCCGGGCGTGCACTCATGAACACATAAATACGCTCATGCACTGTGCACCAGCAGCCTCTTTGCTTTTTACTAAGGAGGTAGAAAAGCATGCTATTGATTAACTGTGAGAGCAGAGGAGAGACGAGTGCTCTTTGGCATTCTGCGAAGGACACAGTGCAAAGTGCTGCCCTAAAAGCCCAGTGTGGGGCCTGATTCTTTGACTGCATGGGACGTGAGTATAGTCTGTAGTTGTACAGTCAAGCCTTTAGTTTCACACAATTCAGCCGGTCTCCTTTCACTGCATGTGCACTGAAAATTTCAAATTACAGCCAAACCACAAAGTTGCAACCTTCACATGTAGAGTGCTTTGGAGAAAGCAAAAAAGCTAAAATAATACATAAATAAAGCAATCGTCACGAGTCACACGTGTTGTTGGGATCAAGAAGAAGAACTTTTACTTTCCATGCAGTTCCACTTCTGTGTAGTAAAGATGACATCATCAAAGCAGAAACAGCAATACATTTATTTAAAATGAATAAATAAATCATAGCCTCTCTGCAATTTCTGCACTTTGCAAAGCCATCTGGTGGGCTGGATTGAACACAGCCATATGTTTGACACCCTCGATTTGGTGTCATGTCGAATATGAACAGTTCTGTGTTTGAGTGGTTCACCGAGTTTGCACTGAGTCAGTTTTCCAGTTTGGTAATACATTTTCTAATACAAATTAACTACAACAAAGAACATGTTTTCTGTATTAAAAAAAAACTGCACTCGCTCTGAAATGTACCCCTGATTGTAGCTTGTCAAGAATTGACTCAGGTAGGTAAAAGTAGTAATTTCAAACAATCATTCTTTCCTAACGCTCTTTATATTTAAGTAATGACAGTATCAGCATCACCATTTTAAATTCAGTCTTGACAATTTTTGGGCTTTTAGTTGTCTTTTAAAGACTTTAAAAAAAAATGTACCATGCATGAGTTGTCATGCTGTACGACACTCTCGATAAAGGCTTCCATTAAAGTGACAATAGATAACTTTTAAACTTTTGACCCCTCTCAAGTCCTGTAACTCCTTACATTGAGTAAAAACCTGTTCAAAGTTCACTCTTGTTTTTACTTTGACTTGCTATTACTCACCCTCTCTGCCTTCTCTGTCTCCTCTGAGGGCAGAGTTTCCTGAGCTACTCCAGTTCTTCCAGTGCTAGTTCAGCTGATGGAGAAAAGAAAATTGCTATCTTCTCCCTGTTTTTAGACATTGTTTTAGGCATGTTGCAAAGTAAAGTAATTGTGTCATATTTCTCTGTCTGCTGTATTTTGTATAAGGGAAATGGGGAGCATTTAAAGTATTAGAATATCTTGAAAAGGCATTTTTTTCTTTTCAAAAACGTAAACATATTCTTAGTACATGTAAAATGAAATATTTCCAGCCTCTCTTGTGATTATAGCTTACCACATGCAACTTATAAATCTAGTTCATTAATATTATTAGATTACTTGATTTTGTGTTTAATTAAATTTCTATTCAAACAGTAACAGTAAATAAATGTAAAACTTGGTCTAGATCATTTCATCAAACTACAATCAAACTACTGCTGACTTAACAGTTGTCCAGATGATGATAATCAACACCCTCCACAAGGAGGATGCACCACAGAAGGTCTGTGCTGAAAAGGCTGGCTGTTCAGAGAGTGCTATTTTAAAGCACATTAATGGAAAACCGACAAAAAATGTGGTAGAAAAAAAATGACAGCAGCCTCGAGTTTATCGTCAAGAAAAGTTAATTCATGAATTTGGGATATATTGGTATTAATGTCCAATAATATATCAGTACAGGAGCTCAGATTATAAAGAGGGAGATGCAACAGCTTGAAAAGATTAGTCTTTCTGGAGGAAAAACACTCAGTGATTGCTTTTGGAAATGCTGATTTCATTTTCCAGCAGGACTTAGCCGACAGTGCCAACAGTACTACAAAATGGTTTGCTGACCATGTTATTACTGCGCTTGATTGGCCAGCCAACTGCATTGTCAAGAGGAAGATGAGAAACACTTGACCCAAAAATACAGACGAGCTTAAGGCTGGTATCAAAGCAACCTGGGCTTCAGTGACTCATCAGCAGTGCCACACACTGATCAAGCACAATTCATAGTAAAGGAGCCCCAACCATTTACTGAGTATATAAAAAACATACTTTTCAGAAGGTCTACATTGCTGTGCTGTACATCACTTTTTAATTGACCTCAAAAATATTCTAAAAAATCTGAGATACTGAATTTAAAAAGACTTGAAATATTTCCATTTCAATTCTATTCAGATTTTTTTGAGACTCACAAGTAATTAATTGTCTTATCACCTAATCTCTTTCAGTCCCCTACTTTATTCAGCAAGTTCAGATAATCACAGTTATGTGATTCTGCATTCATACATGCAGAAATGAACAGAAATATATAACAAACCTGAACATACTGCTTTCATCTGACAAATGAAGGTGGGCGTGGGAGAGAGGAATAGAGGACAAGAGCACTGGAAGTGTTGTGTTTACTCAGCAGAGTGTGTTAGCCAGCTAATGGACAGACAGACCACAGACTCTCCCTAAATAGGGAAACCATTAGCAACTTGCACACTTCAAAGGGTGGTAATGGGTGATACTGTGAAAATATCCTAATGCGTCTGTGCATGTGTAAGGAATGGTATTCACATAGTTGCATAGTTGTTGTGTATCTGGGGTTATTTGTGAGGCATGTGAGATTTAGAGTGTTAATCCCCTTACTCCCTCAGAAAGACAGGTGAGGGCAGACTGAATTACTGAACAGACTGTCAGTGGATTTTTAAGCCAAAAGGGACAATGTAGCTGTCGCAGCTATGGAGGGTGATTTTAATTTTAAAGAATAAATCTGAATGTAAGCATCAATTCAGTACTGAATTCTCTCTTTTTAAGTTTTCCGGTTTGTAGCTGCTGTTATATAGAGTAGTACATAAAGTATTGTGGGAAATGTAGGAGTTAGTAGTAGAGCTATTAGCTCAAAATCACCTGTATTGACCAATAAACAAAGTGAGGTAGACTTTGGGCTAAAACCAAAGGTCTAAAAATAAGAAGGGAAAAGGCAAAACTGTGTTTAATATTTAAATAAGCACACACACACAAGTGAAATCAGTTATATAAAAAAATACAGCATCTGCCTCTGGCTGCAGATTTGAAGTCCATGGCATTCAGTTTGTGATACTCTGCAGAAATCAGACAACAATCAGCATCATTGTGATTGGCAAAGTTGTTTCAGAACAATGAGATATGTAATTTGACAGGCTATGAGTGAAATTATTATTCACCACAATCTCTGATTCATATTTAACTGTACATTTGCACATTTGTGCATTTTTATAACTAGCGAAAAGCCCGCCTTTTTGCCTGCATCAAACGTGGTACAGTTAGAGTTGAGAATTTGAAAGAAAACAAAATTAATTACTGACAAGTTGGAATTGTTAGAAATGCAATAGGAACACGTAACTTAAGAAATGACAGAGCGGCAATGACCCCATCTTGTTTGGGTTGCAGCATACATCGTTGTCAGCTATTTACATTGATGTACTCATCTTTTCTGTTATCTTTAAAGATTCCTTTATCTATAAATCAAGTCTAAATAGTTTAATCACTACAAATTATTGCTAAATATTATTTTTAGTACTAACCCCGATGATGATAGCGACTAATGTGAACTACAGTTGACTAATGTACAGTACATCAACAGCAGGGCACTTGCTAATGCAGCTTAGTTTTTCACATTACTGGTTCACTATTGGTTTACTATAATCTGATTAGTTGATACTAATAGTACTCTTAAAGCTCCTAAGTTACAAAACCAAGAAAAAGACAAGGAAACAAACATGCCTGCATCACTCTCAATTCCTTTGCATTTTTAGTAGCCTACACTCTTCCAGTTTTCACCCATTTGTCCTTGTCCTGTCTTCTTGAAGTATTTCCTTTGGGTTTTTCACAAAGCAAACTGTACAGCGTATGACAGATAGTGGTTTATCTATAAAATGTTCCCCTTTAGGATCAACATGTTCTCAATTTTCAATTATCATTAATTAACATTTGGACTCTGGCTCTCTTCATAATGATTTGCCAGTGTAATTACATAATCTAACATATGCCATGTTTTTTTCATATTGCTTTCTTCTTCTTCTTCTTCTTCTTCTTCTTCTTCTTCAGCATGATATAATAACATTAGACCAAAACATACTGTGGCCATGAAAATAGTTTGAAGTTCACCCCTGGTAACAAGTAACAATATGCTTTGTGCTTTTGAGCACCAAGAATAATTACCTTGAGCAGCTGCCAAATGATCTGTAATGGTCTGCGCACTCGACACCCCTGCATCTAATCACAAAATTTTGCTCTTCATAACCCAGTAAAATACACCTTGTGTTTTCAGAACATGGTTATCTGCACAGCCATTCAGCCAGACTGCTTATTTAACACAGTGGCAACATTTGCTACAATTGCAGTGCTGACATTTGTTAAAGAATAAATATACAAATAGGGCCTTTGGTGCTCTAGCAAAAATCACACAAAGAAACATGAACCACATGAAATGACCGTCCAGATTGCTAAGTGTTAGAAATGTCACAGTAAGCATAGTCCAGCCATTCAACAGTGTAACAAATCACATTACCATGAAAGTAATTATGTGATTTAATTACACATTGAAAAGGTTAAATTTAACATTTGCTCTTGCGTTGGTGTTTTTCACTGTGCAGAAAAATCCCATTTCACTCAATCGTCACAAACAGTTCCTTGTAAAATGGTAAAATGGTAAATGGCCTGTATTTATATAGCGCTTTACTAGTCCCCAAGGACCCCAAAGCGCTTTGTAATACGGTTTTAATGGGATGTTTTCCAAATACAAATGCAATCTTAAGGTACATGTTTTTGTATTTATTTTATTCTTTAATGAAATGGAAAGGGAGACTTTTACAGACATATATTCATATGTTTACTCTGTTATATTATATGTCATAATTTTATGAATCTTGTGATGATTCACTTCTTACTTGGGTTTGAGAATTACAGCTGAGCATATAGTTCAGTTATCCATGACCTGACTGAAAAGGACTAAACTTTCTAAAGTGTAGGTAATGAGCTTTATACATCATATTACCAAAACCACTTGTCTCAGTAATTTAGCCTACACTTATCACTGATCTACAGTGGCCCTGAGAGGCCAAACGGACTGCAACTTAAGAAAACACCAGCAATAAGAAAAAACACTGCAAAAGCACACAAAACACAACGGAAATAGGAAAAATGAAAGCAGAAATAGGAAAAAAACAGATTTCCAAAAGCACGAGGGAAGTGTTTCTGGGGAGACAATAACCTGACGGACCAGTTGCAGGAACCAAAATATGCTAAGAATTGCGCTGGGATACACTTACAAGAAGTGGAGGATCTATCTGTTTTGTGAGGAAAGAAAAGGTGAGAGGTAAGTGTGTTAACCTAACTATTAGTCTAAAAATCCGGCATCAGTAATATATGAATCATGATATTAAAATACACTTACCTAGCATATTTTGGTTCCTGCAACTGGTCCGTTGGGTTATTGTCTCCCCAGAAACACTTCCCATGTGCTTTTGGAAATTTGTTTTTTCCTATTTCTGTTGTGTTTTGTGTGCTTTTTTCAGCATTTTTTATTATTATTATTATTTATTGCTGGTGTTTTCTTAAGTTGCAGTCCGTTTGGCCTCTCAGGGCCACCGTACTGATCCCAATAACGAGGGCTTTTTGTTTTGTTTTTTGTACATGAGCACAAACCTTTAAATGAAGGTTTATTGTGTCATTGCTGTTTTAATATTTTAGTGATAGGTAAAGATGATTAAAGTACTTTTTCCACTAATAATGAGACCACTATTCCAGTGAAGGTAACTGCAGAGATAACTGCATTGCACCACTTTTTTATTGTCATTGTACATGCATTAAAAATTAATACTTTATTGGTATTTTGTTATACACAGTAGGTTTTTGAAATTCAAAGCATAGTTTTTCCTCTTTTACAAACACATCTTCATACCCAAATGAAAAAAGTGGTTGATTTCTACTGATTCCCAAAGCAATACATACAGTATGAACATTTGCAGAAACAACATTATTGGTTTAAAATTCACAATAAGATCAACCCACTTTAAAGTGTGAGCAAATCAAAACTGAGTGAGGTGATGGCACAGATCAAAACACAAGACTTACAACTAGAAGACTTGGAAGAGATTTGGGTTAAAATAGACCCTTTCACAGTATTTACCACGTTTTCCAGGTGTGGCAGTTCTTTCCCACATCCTAAACTGACTGTTGGTGTGATTGTGAACAAGTATGGGTGACTCTGTATTAGTATTAGCCCTGTAATGAATGTGGTGTTAACACCACACTGACACTATGAACATGAATGTCAATAGTTTGTTTTCCCGATTAAGAAGACTTGACATTCTTAAAAAAGCATTTTGCATCAGGGTACAAATCTTTTGTTTTCTTCTTTAGCATAAAATACGTAAAATAATCATATATATGTAGATTTTTTATGTAGCATTTCAAACTATAATATATGTAATATATTACATGTAATTTAATTTGCCGTTGCATAGTTTGTTTGACTATAATTTACAAAGCATTGCTCAGTCATTGTATTAGTATGCACTCAAATATCTCAAATGTAAGATGCTACCAAACAACCTGCACAGAAGTATGATTAATAAGGTAACACTATCAAAGCAGTGACTCATGCCAAACGCATTGCAGCACACAAGCACACACATAAACACACTGTTTTTGTTCAAGTTGTTTAAACGACTACCATTTCAAGTGCAGCATAACAGCAGTAGGTCTCCCTCTCAACAAAAGAGCGCTCCTCTTACAACCCTGAAAGAATGGCCTGCCAGACAAATCCACTAAAATCCAAGTACCTCTACAGAGTCAACAATGAAATCTTTTTGCTTCTTGTTTTTATGTCACGTAAGTAAAAAAAAATCCTTCACAAAACACACCCTCATGATTCTCCTCAGTATGGGTGGTTCACATTCTTTGGTATCATTCCTTCATTGAGAAAATACTGCCAACGAGTCAAGGAGTCACACAGGCAGAGAATCAATCCTTGGTGAGTTTGTAGATATGGTTCCAGAGGTGGGGTCATAACAACTACACCATCTAATTTCTTTTTTTACTGTTCAAAATTATGTTTTGTTCAGAGCCAAGTATGCCCAGAGCCTCTCTCCCCACACCTGTGAGAGCTGTGAACAAAATTTTATGTGGTTGCAAATATTGATGCTGTGAGAATGGGACAGGGTAGATAAAAAAAAAACTGCTGCAAACTGCTGTGCTGAAGGAATGGGATAACATGAAGGGATGGTGGAGGTTTTAAAGTCCTCAAGAGCTTTCCCACTCATTATGCAAGATTTTTTTATTGCATGGTTAAGGCATTGTGTTTGGGTTTCTTGGAGGGTGCGTTGTGTTTTATAAACTAGCTGAAAGACAAGTCAACCAGGTCCATTAACACCAGGCAAGTGGTTGCAGGTAAAACCTTTTCATGAAGGGTGAATGGTGTTCACTTTTCTTGTCATTGATTCGTAATACTTTATAAACAGTGTCCATGAAGTCACATGACAGTCTCAAAGGCATTCCAGCTCAGGATGGGGGGATTTTGAAGGCATCTATGTCTCTGCCACCATTACTTTAACCACTATTTTGTTGCCTGGCCTTGTTTTTGAGTCGAAAACCTTCACATTCCTCAGATTTTCTGTGACATTTTCTTCTTTAATCCCTCTTCAAACTTTTCTTTTGTGAAGCAGCCCACTCACTGCTGCTCAGTGCAGCCTCTCTCAGCACATGCATCTCTCTTTTCTGTAATTTCTCCTTGATTTCTCATCTCTATTCATCTTCTTTCAGCCTTCCCTTTTTTGTATTCTATTCTCTTTTTATACCTGCCAGAGTCACAAGAATAAAAAAAACATAAAAAAAACAGTCACTTGTGATCTTTCACAAGCGCACACCACAAAACACCCTCCCACAGACAGACTGGAACAGATATTAAAATTTTTAAAAAAAGAAAAAAGAAATCTTCATCTGGACTGGAGACATACTAGAAAATCAGTAATAGCTCGCCACACACATAAAGGACAGTACCTAATACCAAATAGTTTATTTTTATGCTTTCAAGCTCTCATGTTTTGTTTTTTTAACCCTTGATAGTATTATAAATGCAGTGCTGTATAGAGACTGAAGCAGCTGATAATAATATAGGTTAAAGTGGAAAAAGAGCAAGACTCGGAGACAGATTGAGAGCAAGAATCTGTCAGAAAGAGAAAGTGACAAAAGAAATATTGCAGAGAGAGGGGACAGATCCTTGCTGAAACAGAGAGGCTGATATAAAATATAGAGACTATATAATGGCAAATGTGGTTATCTGGTTCTGGGAACGTGTTAACAGTATTAGCTTTCTTTGCTTGATGTTTTCCATGTTAAGTCCCGCTGCACGCCTAAAATTGAATTGCATGGTTAGAGAGCAACATGCTTAGTCCAGTAGATTCATTTTTTGTGGTTCAGTTAAAAATGCTAGAATTTAAAGGAACACATGGGTCTGTTTTTGCAACGCTTTTAAGCACTTTATGTATTTGCGTGTCTTCCCTTTTCATCCTTTGTACACACGTGTGTGGTTTGCACCTTGCAATTAGGCATTTATTTGTTTTTAGGCAACCAACCTAAGTGTTTCGGGTTGTATTCACATGGTGTTGCTTGTTAGAATAAATTGAGGGTGTGACGCTGTCATGCGTGGACGAAATCTTCAGCGGTGTAATCAAGAGTCGATCGATTATATTTAAATAAAGCTTGAGGTTGCTGTGAGCCACGTTCATGCCTGAAAGGCTTGGAAATAATGAAGCATAGAGCAGAAGCAAAAAGGGAGAGAATTTGTGTGCTTTGGAGGCCCTGGTATGACTTTAGTTTCCATGAGCCAAAGGATGAAATGGACAAACCATGTAGTGAGCCAGTCAGCTGAAGCTGCTTAGCTACTGATCCTCCATGATAAGCATGTTTCTTTTCCAACTATTTATTTATGAGTGACTTATGTATGTATGTATGTATATATATGTATATATTGTACTATTCTTAGTTAGTGTATTGTCTGTCTTGTCTTAATGTTGGTTTAAAATGGAGCACTGTAACAAAAAATAATTTCCCCCAGGGATCAATAAAGTATTCTGATTCTGATTCTGATTAGTCATTAGCATCTTTGCTATTTTATGATCGCTATAAAGATATTAATGTGCAAAAGGCTCAGCTGATTAGTAAAATGTGAGAGTTAAAAAAAAATAAAAAATTAAAAAGGAAGCTTGGTATTTAGGTATTCCTTTAATTCCTTTGGAAAGTTAGTATGCTCATGATTGCCCTGGCATCTTCTCAGGGTTCTACATGTTTATTAAAATATAGTCATTGTGCTTTATTCTGGTTTTTTTTTTTGTTTGTTTGAAGATATAAGGCTTATTCTAATGAGTGCTTGCCTTGTGTTATACAGAATTCCCTTGAGCAACAGTTGAGGTATTATTTCATGGAAAAATATGTATTATAGGATGTAAACAACTAGATCTGACTAGGTTTGTGTTATTGCAAAATCCAAATAAATCTTTTTTTTCTCTTGGATTTGGAGCTACTCTTCATTTCTGCAAACAGAATATGACTACTGCAAATGTTTTGTGTGATTTCTCTCTTTCTGTGATGTATTTGGCTGCTTTATTTATATAACAGCTGGATTCACACCAGATCTAATGGTTTGTTAGCTAGCTTGCCAAATTACTTAATTACTTGCCATTACCAAATGTAATGGCTCAAAGCAAATAGTTGCTTTCACCCAGTACTGGATATGAGCAATGTAAGACAGGCAAAGACGTCACTTTTCACCAGGCATCAAGTTGACAATAAAGCTGACAGCAGGAGAAACCTTTCCTCCCTAAAGGGGACTCCTCCAGCTGACTCCACTAATTCCTGTTGCAAATGGTATGAGTGGAGCCGATAGCTAAATGGTGCTAGTTCAGTTCAGTCCAATCCAGTTTTATTTATACAGCGCCAAATTACAACAACAGTCACCTCGAGGTGCTTTGTATTGTAAGACCGGAGAGAACCCCATATATGACCCCATATGAACAAGCTTTTTGGCAACAGTGGGAAGGAAAAACTCTCTTTTAACAGGAAGAAACCTCTAGCAGAACCAGGCTCAAGGAGGGGTTGCAATCTGCTGCGGCTGGTTAGGGTTAGGGCAGGATGATAAGGCATAGGACATACTGTGGAATAGAGCCAGCGATGAATAATAAGTAATAATTCAATGCAGAGAGGTGTGTAAACACAGTGTAGCTGAACTGTGGGTGCTTAATATTCGTTAATTTAGCTAGCAGAGCAGAGTGACATGACCAGTGTGAATTTTCCATTGGTGATTATTTGTAATAGTGATTAATGCTGGTTGGTCCCTGTGAATTTGGACCTTGGACAGAATTTCTACTAAAAGCGGTGTCAGTACTGTCTATAACTTGGCTACTTGTTGTTTTATCAAGCCAACTTTGTTGTTGTCATAATTACATTTAAGCTATTTTATAAATTATGTTGGTCTTTCTGTCTCTGAACACCAAATGCTTCTTGGCATGCATACAACAATGCAACAGAGCAGTGCAAGACAGTTACTTATAAGTCAGACCACCAATTTTATCAGTGCTGGATTTAAACACCATGAACCCACCGGAGTGACTGGAGTTCACTTAAGGGATGTAGGTGTCCTTCACTTTTTCCAGGCTAAACAGAAAGCCTTTAGATATTGTGGCAAGATGACCTTGGTTATTTCTACAGTGTAAGTTTTTCTGTTTTTGTTTGTGCTGTCTGAAAAAAAAAATGAAATGCAGTGTTTAAATGGATGGATTGGCAGTGACAGTGAAAACACATGATGCTTCCAGCTGGCTCATCACTATACTTTGCGGAGTCCCAGAGCCACTCCCGATGCTAAACAAGCTGGACCAACTAGAACCTGTATAATTTGCAGGATCACTAAATAGTTTCCAAACTCTGTTGTGGTTTCAGAGGGAACGATCCACACCTCAGAGAGGATATAGTCAGCTTCAAAAAGTGTTAGGAGCCCTTAAAACACTTCAAAATGCAAAAGTAAACAAATATAATAAAAACAACTAGCATTAATGATTTCTAAGCTATGGTTTCCAGTGGTTTCTCTTATGACTTTGAAAATATCTAACTGCATTATTAAAATATGATGGAAGATAAGCTTTTGTTGGAACATGTGTGTGCAGTCCATCTTATTTCTTCATCTTCTTTTTTTCCCACTCATAGTCCAACTTTGACGTTATCGTGTTTCCTTGATTTTCAGTATCCCGTGATGTCTGTGTGTATAACTTTAATCGACTTTAATCATTTCATTCTTTATCCAGCCGCTGTTGTGAGAAATGTAAGCCCAAAATCTCCTCATGACTTCAAAGGGTGTCTGTGTCTGTGAACACATAAAGGGCTGTCTAAAACCAGGCTTTATCACTTTCTCTTCATGTCTGTCTGTTCCACTTCCCCTTGTTCCTTCAGTAGTGGTCATTGTACATCTAAACGCACTCTTTGTAAACACACACTCTTTGTGAGTGACCACTTTACCCGACTGCCAAACATTTTTTTTAATTGCATTTTCATGCATGTCATAGGCTATATAGAAAATAATGCATTAATAATTTTCCTAAATTCTTTGTTCTTTTTTTCATCTGAGTGCTCTGTTTAATCCTGTATGAACCGTTGCCATGGCACTGAGACTGTCAGGCCAAGGTTGATGGGCAGAAAGATACTTGTACGTGTGTGTCTGTGTGGGTATGTGTGAGTGTGTTGCTAAGATGATTGGGCGAGAGCAGAGCCGGGCGAACGTTGATTGAAGTTTGGAATAGCATTAAGGCAAACCTTTCTTTTCTCTGTCTCTGTCTACTTTGCTCTCTTTGGCATTCTGTCACTCATTGGCTGCCTCATCCGTCTCATCACTTAGTTGTAGCCTCTGTATCTTCCTCTCTATTTGCCTGCATTTCTTATTTGATCTCCCGCTTTTCCTTTAGCAGTCTTTTTTGCTTTGCCTGTCTGCTCTATTTCTTAGAATACACATTTCACATGTTTTCCTTCTCATTAAGATATTCATATAAATTCCCAAATAAATGTTACATATATTTATACATAGCTGGAAATGGATATCATGTTATCAGAAAATAAGATGACATTTATGGCAGTGATCTACTGGATCTGTGGCGTCACATCGGTTTTGCCCTGACCTATATGTGCAACAACAGATTACAGAAGACCTGAAAAGACTGAAGTCTGTATAAAGTGAAAGTAAATGTGTGCTCTGAGTTAATGGCCTCCCACTGCCCACAGTGGTACAGCAGATGTTGGCGGATGAAGTGGGTGACGTCTGGGAAGGGAGATAGTCGGCTCGGCACTCTTCACCAGTAGCAGCAGATTATATGTGAATTCCAGCTCTCTTCAGTGGAAGTTTTTTTTTTTTAAGTTTATGGTGCAAAAATGTTCACTACAGAGGCGGATGGTGGTTATCCTCAGCTCTCCATTAACTTGGTTCTCCACAAAATCAATCCGGCACTCATTCTAAAGGAGGTGACCAAGCCTCTCAGCAAATTATAGCATCCGGGTGAGATGCATTTGCAGGAGAAAGGCATGGGTAGCTAGCAAACTGTAGGTTGTAATACTGAGGATGTAACAGTGGTATGAACCTTGAATTTCACAATCAGCACATTCTTAGCGAGCAGCACAGCTGGAAAATACTGTCTACCCGTGCAGCCTCCTATATCTGTGTGTAAGATGTGTGTATAGGCTTTGAGTATGAGCAATTATTTTCTTCTGCTTCTGACAAATTGAAAGCAAATGCAGAGTTATTGCTAGAAGCCTTTGTGGTTTATGTCTCCTTTGAATGCTCACCCTGTTATTAGCAACGCCGCTTCTTGTTAGTCACTCCATTTCTTTTGGAGAACTCTGTAACTGAGAAGAAAATGACATTTTTGTTCTTGTTTTTGTCGGGTGAAGGGAATTGAGTTAATGTTTTCTAAAGGGTCTGATAATAAGTCGAATTTTGTACAACTGCTGTTTAGCAGTTGGCTATGGTTCAGTTGGCTGTCCAATATGTGCAAGACTGGAGATTTGAATTATCACTGTGGTCAATCAATGCAAATTAGATAGTAGTAATTAAGTCTCACTGTTATAAAAGTGATAATTATGATGATTTTAATGATGGTTAGCAACATGTAATGACAGCTCTGACCTTAAAATGGAAGAACAAAATTGAAAGTAGGGGAAGTACACAAAAGGACAATTTCTGAACTGGCATGTAGTAAATCCCAAGTTCTTCTCCGATTTTATTCTTTTTTTAGAAACTTAAATTTTTTTCTCGTCTCACCTCGTGCTCTTTCCATCAAGTCTCTTGCCCTCATTTTGCTCTTGTGTCCTCCCCAGTGTTGTTTCTTGGCCTTACAGCTGATATCCTCCGAGGACACTTCTGCATGTCTCTCCATTTTGCACTCACTCCTCGTGAACTTTGCAGTTGGAGCTCGGCAGCCGAAGAAGGCTAAATGGATGTAAGGGTGAACATTTATGACCCCTGAGAAAAGAGTGCGTATTCGTTGTGTTCCTCTTTTTTTCTGTGAATGCATTTTGCCTAAGCCATCTTTGTTTATTTGTCTGCATATGCGAGTGCGTGTGTGGTTGTGTATTTTCTTGTGTATGTGTGCACTTGTGCACCCCTCTCCATTCTGTGTGAACATCCCTTTGTATCTAATGGACAGGGTGGTGCAGAGTCCAGCTCAGAACCTTTACTGTAGTCACTCCAAGCTAAATGGACTCTTGTTGTTAACAGGTTTCTAGTGTTGTCTGGAGGCTCATGTAACATGGGTCAGAAACAGAGCACACCGCTACTGCTCTTACCTCCTTTTTGTCTCTCTTTCTCAATCTTTCTTCATTTCCCAACTCTGCTGTTCATTTATTTCTCTTTTTTCACATAGTCCTGTAATTGTTTTTTCTCCAAAATCATAACTATTACTTTTGTCATGGATGGATAGATAGATAGATAGATAGATAGATAGATAGATAGATAGATAGATAGATAGATAGATAGATAGATAGATAGATAGATAGATAGATAGATAGATAGATAGATAGATAGATAGATAGATAGATAGATAGATAGATAGATAGATAGATAGATGTAGCTAGTGTAGGAGAGTAGCTTTCCTCAGCATGACCTACTGAACAACCGGATTAAGTCCATCATCTGCAGCTTGGTTTTAAGTCCTCTTTGACATACTCGCACACAGACCCACACTCACACATGTGTGCAGACCCAGCTGTCATCCCCCTCCCCCACACAGCATTTGTAGCCCTAATATTAAAATGGATACATAGGGCTAAGCTGTTAAAATCAATATTAATGAGTCAACATTTGTTTTTTGTTTTTTTATTTGAGAAATACAGTGCTAGTGTGTTAAAAGGTTAATCGGGAGTGAGGCATCATCCTACCCAATGTTTGTCTGTAATGTGGCTGAAAGTACAAGTCAGGCTAAAGTGAAACACACACAGACTCAAAAGCAACTTGTGTTAGACAACTTGCATTCTAGTCATTGCACTTTAATTAGGGCATATTTCAATAATTCATCAATCACAGCATGCAAAGACAGTTTAATGATGAGATTACTTCTGTATTTTCAAGAAACACACATTTAACTGTCTAATTGTCTTGTTTCTTGGGAATTGCAAAACAAGAAATAATAGTATATATATTTTTTTAAATGAGGCTCATTTAAATTAGATTTTGCTTCGATTTCAGCAGTTATCATTATTTTATCAAAATGGAAAAAGAACACAACAATTGGACCTACAACACTACTCTTAATTTCAGTGTATGACCTTGCTAATGAAGAGGAGAAAAACATAAAAAAACATATTGTTAAAGATTTCATGAGCAATGGGTATCTGGTGTTTATTTATTTCTGCGCCTCATAAAAATCATTTTTGTTATACATTTTTCATAAGTCGTATTTCTGCACCTCATAAAAATCATTTTTGTTATACATTTTTCATAAGTCGCCACTTTAGCTCTGATTTTGCCCTCGGCATAAAATCTGTGGATGAGAACCTTTTTTAAATGAGGCTGACTGTTGTCACTGGGATTCATAATTGTGTGTGGTATCTCAATCACATGAAACTGCTTTGGGGAATTCATTCTCATGTTGCAGTGTATGTCAGCATATATGTAAATTCTGTCAAAAATCACAAAAGTCCCCACCTCTGGTTTTCAGTTTTATTTTGTAGTCACACATGATTGATGTGTATGTGCGTGCCACTGAACATATGTTTGTGTGCATGGTATCTGCATAACAGTCATGTATGCAAAACAGCAGGCATCTGACAGTGGCCTTCTTTTGAATGCTGTTCAGACATTTGTGTGTTTGGCGATGCGGTGAAACCAATCCTAATGTTCCATATCAAAGGAAAGACTGGCACACATGCTGTTTGCTGTCAAAAAGCAGTGCTGGTGACCGAGACATGCCAACAGGCAGACGAAAGGGAAAAAGCTGAAAAACCCCCTACTTTGTTTAATTTTTGTGGCCACATTACAAATAGATTAATTTATAGAACAAAAGGTTATAAATGTTTTTGCACACTGTACGTGAAAACGCGTTATATGGTGTAATTCATACTTTTGATGTTTGTTGCAACACCTTCACCACAAGGTGACAGGACTTTTAAAAACTACCTGGCTTGTTCTACTGTGCTGGGAACCTGCGGCACTGTGGGGAAAAGTGGGATCAGTCTTGCATGATTGCCTTTTTGTAAGCAAACACACTCATACACACACGTTTTCATCCAAATAATGTTTGAAAGTCATTTGGTAATGAGGACAAGTGTCCATTATACACAGGTCATATCCTGTACCTCAGAACTGGCAGGGCAAGAGAAAATTGGGATAGAAAGCACTGGATAAAAGAAAGGTTAGTCCAGACTTGTGTAATTGTCTGTGGTAACCACATTCAAACCCAGGTGCTTCCATAGTTTTCACTTACAATGTTAGCAAAAACCCTTTTGTTTAACAGTATAATTGGGCATAAATACAGGAGATTAGTCTAAATAAATGTTTTTACACATTTTTCCCATTAATATGAGATGACTGCTATGTAAATCGTTGTTTATAAGCCTTCGCAAATCTGTAGCATGATCAACATCTGAAGGTTACGTCTTTAACCCTTTGAAGCCGGTCGGAGCGGGCACGCTCTTTTTTGCGTAACTATTTTTAAATCCCGGTAGCACTGCAACCGCATAAGCTAGCGCAATAATTTTTTTTGCATATGAAACCAGAGGAGTTGTACTTACATCTTATGCCATCAGCTTGTCCTAAGTCACGGTTTCCTTCCACATAAAGCTTTGCAAAAATTGCATAAAAAGCTCTTGCAGGAACAAAAACATAATATTCCAGAAACACGTTTTGCCGATCTGATCAGCTGTTCGTAACACTTCCCACATTGAAACAGACTTCAGCGCGAACGATCGCATGTCCACCATTTCCTGCCCGAAACCGGAAGTGTCATTTTTTGCGGAAAATGTAGTTTTTTACTTGTAGGCCTTAAGAGCCTATACCGGTGTTTTTATAAGTCATGTTTGACTTTATGCTTTTCTGAATAGTTGCTGGGATGCTTAGAACTCGAATTGCACTGCTGGAGATAGTTTATTTTGTTGCATCATAGGATTGTTTTTCGTTTTTCCTGCAGTATATAAAAAATGGTGTATCTCAAAAATAAAACTATGAAGACACTCAAAATAAATTTCCTGTTGTTGTAAACTATGTTTTGCAACTTTTTTGTATTTAAAGTTTTGAGGGATAAGCCTCTTAAATTTCTCCAAGTAGAAATATATGTAAAAAAAACAAAAACGATTTTCAATTTTTTTGTAGTTTATTGCACTTTTTTGCAATTAATGTAGTTATTATGGACTTAAGGCATACATATTATTAAAATATGGGCTATAACAGTTGTATTGATGTATAGCAACTTGAAATGCTCCCAAAAATGGCACTACAGCATATAAAAATATAAAGTAAGCTCTGGCGGACTTGGTTTTATGGTAGGCCTTAAAGGGTTAAGAAACAGGAAAAAAATCAGTAAAGACACGAGACAGGGCCTGATACATACATATGGCTGAAGCCTCATCAAAAATGAGCTCAGTGGAAGGCTGGCTGTCAAGAAGTCATTCTTAAGAAAGAGAAACAGGGAGAAAGACATATATAAATATACACACACACAAGAACTGGAGTGGAAATTGGTGGCAACATGTCCCATGGAGTGATTAAGCCAAGTTCGAAATTTTTGGTTGAAATTGTTGTTGATATGTACAGAGGAGGTCAGGAGAGAGGTTATGAAGACAGAAAAGTACAGTCAGATTTTGATAAAACACGCACCACCATCTGGAAAGTGTCTAATTGGCAGCAGCTACATTTTTCAGCATGAAAATGATCCCAAACAAACTGCCAGTGCAGTAAAAAGCATACTGAGATAAAATAAAAACACACATTAGATCTCTATCAGTCATGGATTGGCCTCTCCAGAGCCCAGATCTCAACAGTGTTGAAGTTGTTTGGGATCATCTTGACAAAAAACTTCACAGAGAGCTTTGAATGCCCTTCAAGAAGCCTGGAGAACTATTCCACTAGAAAACTACTTAAAACAATTAAAAGAAAGATTGCCTCAAATAGTTCAGGCTGTCTTAAAGAATAAAGGTGGTTATTACCAAATATTGACTTTCAAGCTTGTTAGAATTCAGAATTGTCCTTAAATACTGTATTTCCATGTATATTTGCACATTTCAATAATTCATTCATAATAATTTCAATCGCTGCAAATATTTCCCATTTTGCTTGAAAAAAGTAAAGAAATTACAGGTGCCTCAAGACGTTTGCACAGTTCTGTTAAATTTAAAGAATGCACTTGCTTTCTGTCTCACTCTTGATGTGTCTCTTATGTGAGTTTGGAAGCCAGTAAATTCCAACATTAAACATTTAAGCAGCAGAGAAATTTGCATTCCTTACATGGTGGCCTTCATAACAAAAGCCAAGTAAGGAGTGCATGACTCACATTCTACCCAGATAGAAATGAAGCTTGAGAATTCAGTTTGGGTGTTTTGCATTAAGTCTTTCAAACTGCCCACTACCTAAAGTTTCAAACTGTATCCATGTCAAAGTGCCTACATAATGCCTTTGCAGGCTTTTCCCTTCAATTAAATGATTTATATAACTTTTTTGTGCATTTAAAGATCTGCAAATTTGCAAAGCATGAAGTCTTAGCCAGAGGGAGTCATACTTGTGAACTCCGTGGAATTCCTTGTTTCATGCAGCTCAGGTGAGAATAAATAATCAATGATAACTTACTTCAGACATACCAATGCCAGCACCTTAAAGCATTGTACTGTATGGTACTGTATGCTGTAATAACACAATAGCATAGCAAAAACCTTTTTTTGGACTGATTCTGGGTTGAACATGCAGGTTCTGCTGACAAATGACCAGGCTTTTCAAGTGGTGGGGGAACTAACACAACATATTTTAGACTGACAATAAAAAAAAGGTTCTTTAGCAACAAATACTATAGGAAAATCACCAAATTCAAGTTATGAACTTCTAAGTATGAATAATATGGTCTTTTAAAGGGGCTGTTACTCATTCTCACACCCTCTGTCTAGCTGCCCCCTTCAATAACCTCCATCTTTTACACCACCCACATCCCTTCTCTAATCCCCCAGCAGGCCCACTCTCGTTGGGACAGGATTAGAGACCTCTCCTCTACACTTGGCTTGACTAGGCTTGGAGCTACTTCTTTGTGTGTATGTGTGTGCGTGTTTGTGTGTGCAGAGGTACACAAGAAAGAAATGGACAATGAGCAAGAGCTACAAGGAGGTAGAAGTGAATGGGACAGAAAGACACAGAGAAGCAGAGAGAAAGAAAGAGGCAGAGGTGCAGAGATATAAATCACTGGACTACAATATGTCAGACGAAGGACAAAAACATCTCCTGCAGCCCTCTGGGGCACAGACTGAAGGAGCCAAATAAGAGGGATGGAAGGATGGAGATGCAATGAGTCAGAGGAGAAGAAGTGTGGAGGATGTGTAGTGCAACATAAAATTAGCATGAAAAAGTGTAATATCTCCCACAAAAAAAGAAAAAAGGTGTCTGCGGGTTTGGGTGAGGATAGATGTGTATAGATGGATACTAGACTTTAGCGTTGTAAAGAGCTGTATTTGTCCTCATGAAATAAAGTGTACAGCAGAACAACTTTCGCCCTCTGACCCATATGTTTCAAAGGATGTTTTTACACCCACTGTGTTTAGGCCAATAAATATAAATCTAACTCTTGCTCGCACTCGGGTGCAGTCCAAAACAAGTGCATGGAAAACCTTTACAGGAGATGGTCTCGATCCGGTTCCAGAGGGGTTAGTTTGTGATGTGAATGTGATCCAACCCAACTACTAGCTAGGCATGCTTTGCATCATTGAATGTGCAGAGTACAAAAATTGTCAGTATGGGCTAGCAACTAGCTGGAAAATTCATGTAACTTCTCCATTGTCCATTAGGCTAGAACAATGACCTTCTTCCTCAATTTACTGTTACTGCTCCCACAACCAATCACATAGTTTTTAGTGACACATTTTTTTTGGGGGGGGGGGGGGTTAGTACTTTTTCTGTATGAAAAGAAAGCTACCGGTCGACAAAGTCATTGACAGATTGGGAACAGAAAACGAGCAGTAAGTCTTGCACTAAAGAGGTTTCGTCAGTGACAGCAATTACTCCATTATTTACTAAACCACTTCTCATGATGAGTGATGGAACAAGAATCAAATCAAATCAAATCACTTTTATTGTCACATCACATGTGCAGGTACATTGGTACAGCACATGTGAGTGAAATTCTTGTGTGCGAGCTTCACAAGCAACAGAGTTGTGCAAAATACAATAATGTAAACAAGCAAAATACAAGAATGGCTACATCTGAAACTAATAAATATATGTACAATATATAATAGTGTATGCATTTCTGGATGTGTATACTAAATATTTTTCTACGTGTGTGTGTGTGTGTGTGTGTGTGTGTGTGTGTACACATATTTTACAAATTAAATAGAGTAAACAATAAATAAAATATATAAAAATATACAGAGTTGAATATGTGCAAAACAGTGGCATTACTGTACAGTATGGAGTGCATAATGTTAAAGTTCCAGTAGTGAAGCTGAGGTGTCTATGAAGTGTTCAGCAGTCTGATGGCCTGATGGAAGAAGCTGTCTCTCAGTCTGCTGGTACGGGACCGGATGCTGCAGAACCTCCTTCCTGATGGAAGTAGTCTGAACAGTTTATGGCTGGGGTGACTGGAGTCCTTGATGATCCTCCCCGCTTTCCTCAGGCAGCGCTTCCTGTAGATGTCTTGGAGGGAGGGAAGCTCACCTCCAATTATCCGTTCAGAGCACCGCACTACTCGCTGGAGAGCTTTGCAGTTGTAGGCGGTGCTGTTGCCATACCAGGTGGTGATGCATCCAGTGAGGATGCTCTCAATGGCACAGTGATAGAAGGTCCTGAGGATGCGGGGGCTCATGCCGAATCTTTTCAGTCTCCTGAGAAAGAAGAGGCGCTGCTGCGCCTTCTTCACTGTTTTGTTTGTGTGTACTGACCACGTAAGATCCTCAGCCAGGTGTACGCCAAGGAACCGGAAGCTGCTCACTCTCTCCACAGCAGCGCCGTTGATGGTGATGGGGGTGTGTACTTCTCTGCACCTCCGGAAGTCCACTATCAACTCCTTTGTCTTTGCGACGTTGAGGGTGAGATGGTTGTCTTGACACCAGTGGGTCAGGGCGCTGACCTCCTCCCTGTAAGCTGTCTCATCACTGTTGGTGATAAGACCCACCACTGTAGTGTCGTCCGCAAACTTCACAATGATGTTGGAGTTGTTAGTGGCCGTGCAGTCGTAGGTGTAGAGTGAGTATAGGAGAGGGCTCAGTACACACCCCTGTGGAGCACCAGTGTTCAGTGTGATGGGGGATGAGGTGATGCTGTCCAGTCTGACCACTTGGCGTCTGTCAGACAGGAAGCTAAGGATCCAGCTGCAGAGGGAGCTGCTCAGTCCTAGATCCTGCAGTTTCCTGTCCAGCTTCGAGGGAACGATGGTATTGAATGCTGAGCTGTAATCTACAAACAGCATTCTCACATACGTGTCTCTCTTCTCCAGGTGTGACAGGGCAGTATGTAGTGTCAGGGCTATGGCATCATCAGTGGACCTGTTGTGGCGGTATGCGAACTGTAGAGGGTCCAGTGAGTCGGGTAGTGCAGAGCAGATGAAGTCCCTGACCAGCTTCTCGAAGCATTTGCTTACGATGGGGGTCAGGGCTACAGGTCGCCAGTCGTTCAATGAGGAGGTGGTGGAGGATTTGGGTACAGGGACGACGGTGGCCATTTTGAAGCAGGCTGGGACTACAGACAGAGAGAGGGAAAGGTTGAAGATGTGCGTGAACACTCCAGCCAGCTGAGCCGCGCATGACTTGAGGACGCGGCCGGGAATCCCGTCCGGACCAGTAGCTTTGCGTGCGTTCACCTTCCTGAAGCACTTCCGCACATCCTCCTCAGACACAGTGTGCGCACTGACGTCATCCGCGGTGCGCACACTGTCCGGTCTCATGGTGTTCGCTGTGTCGAATCTAGCGTAGAATAGAATAGAATATATATATATATATATATATATATATATATATATATATATATATAATATATAGAATAGAATATAACAGCTTTATGTTATCATCAAGTTAAACGTCCTTGAATTAAGTTTTTAGAAGATATTTTAGGTTCCATTGCTGACTTCACGAAGAAGCAGTTTACAGATAGAGTTTGGGGTCTATGCTCTGAGCTCATCTCCCGATGGATTATGTTACACATATAAATAAATGACAAGTAAAGATCTCTCTGGAGCCAAAAGGTGGAAAATGGGGTGGTTGAGAGGTTACAAAGTGTAGACAGGAACACTGACATGCCAGAGGGAGCGATGGTAAATTCTGCAGCTTAAATAGACAATATTGGGAAAGTGCATCTGGTATTTGACAGGAAAGTGAAGTATGTTAATATGTGTGAGACACAGTGCAGCTTGAGTTTGCCTGAACTAGCTCGCAAATCGTGTTAATGTTTGAATGCGACTAGTAGGTAAAGAGAAGAAGCAGCTGATACACTGGGTGGTTCATCAGAACAGACTGACAGTGAAGACACAGCCTGTTATCCCGAGTTGCTGAACAAACTGCGCGAGAAGATTGTCATGCTCTGGGCTTGTAATATTTCTGATATTTTAGCTCTCTCACCCTTGAACACCCTGATGCAACATAAATGTTGTTTGAGCAATAGCTTTGGTGTTTTGCAAGTGACTGTCTTACGTGTGGTTTGTATTTGTGCTGTCTAGTCTCTGAAGTCTTCAAAGTAAAGGATTATTTCCCCCCAAAAATATATATGCACATGTTTAAGCTACTCTTTGATCTTTGGCAGCATGTATTAGCAATTAAACTGACAGGGAGAGCAAAAAAAAAAATTTCTTTCTCAATTAATACTTTACATACATACATGCATGCATACATACATACATACATAAATTATACAATATATGAGGAAAACATTAGCGCATCGTTATTGTCTTAATTTTCCCCCTCATTATTCCATCATTTACATATCATTAATAACAATAGCAAATCATTTGAAATTGAGATTTACAGCTGAAGGGTAGCTGTAGAATATCTGTAATATAGGAAAAGAGCTGCTGTTGCTTTTGTCCCATTGTGACATTGCTGCTATTTACATTCTACTGAATGTCCCAAGACAGCTTTTTCCTCTAATGTCATAATGATGGAGGGCCTAGTCCCCCATTATGTCAGCACTGATTACCATTGATCTTTACCATTAGCAATAGAAGGGATGCCAGAAAATGCCTGCCGCTGCAAAGACACACTCACATAGAGTGTGTAAACTTGTCCATTTTCTTAAAATAACCTTTTTTTTAAAGGTTTTAAAGCCACCCCTTTTGAGCACTTTACAGACGGACACTATGATCTGCTCTTAACTGTAGTTTTGCAGTTAATGTAGAGCAAAAATAATCAGATCTACTCACTTCCTAATGAAACCCTTTTGAACTTGTGTATGCATATTGTATATCTATATTTGTTTATTGCCAGTAGGATATATGTATGTTGTAATGCTTCTGTTTTCCTTACTTACCAAGTGACCTACTTTAGAATTTTTTAAGTTTAACATGAGCTGATTTTATGTTATTCTGATGTTTGTTTACATGTATCACCCACATTACTTAAAGAAAGAAAGAAAGACTCCACAGGCGAGTTGAGCTGGGGTTATAAAAATGTTAATAATAGTTTGTGGTTTTAATCCTGTAAAAACCAGATAAAACACCAAGCTCTTCGTGGCAAACCTGTTCATGACAGAACGTTGAAGGATGATTGCAGTTAGTTGCTCTCGGCCTACAATTATTCTCTGGAGATGTGTAATGATATAGTTACCCAAGCCTGTGGTTTAATTACAGATCTACTAACCAATCACGAGTGGTTTTTCTTGGTGGTTTCTTTCAGAGAGTGAGCTACTTCTCTTCACATTCTAATTAGAGTCACTCACACCTGCACTGTCCTCCGACGCTCCCTTGAATTTAGAGTTCATTTTTGGACAATTTCTGTCACTAAGGAACATGTGACTTTCGTGCTGAAAACAGATGGTAACTGCCGAGAATCAGTCATATGTTCATGGGGCTGAAGGTGTTGTTTTTCATGCAGTTTATGTGCTGATTTGCCTTAATTTCTCTTTTTTCTGTCATTCTGTTTCCATTACAGACTCTCTGCGCTGTTTTCCTCCCTTTATTGCCACTCCTTTGGCTTAGTTATTGCAGCACCACTATGTTTCTGCTCTTTCTCCAACTTGCTGTCTCTACCCCCCCACCCCTTTCCCACTGTGAAGCCACATAACCTGAGTCAGCAGTATTCGCTCCCTCTTGCACTCGTGCCGATGTGTCTTATGTTGTTGGATCTATTACAGGAATTGAATCCTGCTGGTCAATAACAATCTGGGGTTATTATGTTTCAGATGATGTACAGCCTGGGCTTGTGTTGTTTTATTTAATATTTATTTCTGCAGTCTTTAAATCTGGAACTTCTTTTTTTTTTTATCTCACTGACCTGCTCTCAGTCACAACAAAAGCAGAAAACCCCCCAGTTTGCTCTTATTTGGAAATACAGAGACACACATAGCCACCAAGCCCTGTTGAGGACACAGGTGCCCCTTTTGCTGTCCAACTGTGTGTTGTAATTGGTAGCCTCCTGTTTCGCCTCACTACCCAGACGTCTGAAGTTAATTTAGTCAGTGCCGTGACAAACATAATGTTATGATCATTACCTTTTTCTTAAGTGCGTGTTTATTTATTTTTTGTAGTATGACAACAAGCACAAGGCCACTCAGTCAATTTCTCTCTCTCCCCTTCTCTAATCCAAATGTAAGATTTAACAAGATGCTATTTTTACGAAAACTAACCCAATACACTTGTACAGTAAACAAGTGTATTGGGTTTTCTTCCACTCTCTCTTTATCAGAGATGCTGGTGTCAATAAATATCCTTGTTCCACTTTCATCTTCCCGGTGTCCTTTCTGTCACTCTCTTGGTGTCGGTATCCGAGTACAGGTGAGCCCAGCAGTCAGACAGAGTGAAGTGAAGATCGATAGAGCAGTCTATACTGTACCTTCAGGGTATGATGGGCTTTAACAGTCAAGCAAATACATGAATCACAACCACCCACACATACACACTTGCCTGTATATATCCACACAGTTGCATATACAAAAATGAGCACAGAGCTTGCACCTGTTTGGTTGGAAATGAATAAAACTGCATTGAGGTATCACAATTAATTTGATAAATCCAAATTTGTAATGATGTGCTTGTTTTTTTGTCACTCTCGAAATTCATTCCAAGTCGTTCCTCTAGCATTTCCCCCTCTCTAAAAGCTCAAAACCACTCATACCAGGCTGTGGCATGCTTAGTTCAGTTCACTTTTATTTCTTTTTCATAGTTTTTTCCCCAATAAATTATATAAAATGTGCAAGGAAATACACTTTTGAAGGAGAAGTTATTTTATTCTATGTTCAATAAATGCATGATGTTTCTAAAGACTAGGAGGAATCCTGTTGAGTAAATGCAATCTCAAAATTAGTAAAAAATTGGTGATAATTGTGTTTAGCTATAACAGAAGCACATTAAACAGCAGAATGCAGATTTCCCAGTTGCGTGGCCATTATCTGCTTGCCAACTGAATGTTAATTGGTCAAGGCGGATGTTGAAATGACCCACCTGACCTTTGCCCAGCCCATGCTGCACAGTGCTACAGCTCAAAGTTCAAATTTCAACTGTCTAGACTAGCAGATTTGAACCTCAGAGGGTAGTGAGCAAAAGGCCAAAAGGTTCTCACCTCCAAAAAGGAAAATGTGCTGTTTGGAAATGGGCTGAATGTAAAAGAAGTGGAGAATTAGGAAAAGAATATACAAAAAATGTAAGGAACAAAATGATAAAAAGGTTAGAATTGAACTAAAAGGGATTTTTAATCTCATTTTTTCTGTATATGCCATAACCTATGATCAGTGGCAGTAACTTCTGGATAGTCAGTGCTCATAATAATACATAAAAAAACCAGGTGTCATTAAAGTTTAGCTGTGAATCAGTGAAAAGTTGTCCACATGTGTAGATTATAATGTAGAACTGACCATTTTTGTGAAGAACTGAATCTGCACCAAACAAACCTGCAAGGTTGAACTTGGACTACTTTGAACTGACTATGTGTTGTTTTTCCATGGATTTCAAAAAGTCTTTGGAGGTGCTTTATCGCTCAATAAAAATATTATATGAAAACTGGGAAAAAAACCGCAGAAACATCTTGATGCTAGAATGAATTTCACACAGAAGAGCGATCAACAAAGCTCAGCAAGCTGATGTCAGATGCTGGTGAAAAATTGCACAAAACACCTGAAAAAATGCTTAAGGCTGTTATGCTATAGCCAGGGGATGTTTTCCATAGAAATATACTAAATGGATTTGAATTAAAAAAAATGATGGGTGTAATACATGTTGAAAAATGTATTTCACCTGTATTTAGATTGTATTGTAATGTACTGACTGTGTTAAGAGTTTTAAATGTCTGCTTACAAGATATGAAAAATGTTTCTTGTGTTTGTGCATTTTTCCACAACAGTGATTCTCTGATGATTTTTGGATACTGCAGCTTTTGCATTTCGGAACTTGCATTTAGGAATACTTTTACTGTGCAAGTAGATTGCAACATCTGTCACTGGACGGGTGGATAATACAGCTCAAATAACAAGAAGCAGATTCAACCGCTGAAATAATCTATGCAGATCATTATTTTTAACCTCATATCTCGTAGTCTATTAATCTAGGCTTGATTGGTTTTGCTGCTGTGGCGCCGCTTGTCCATCCCTGGATAAGTGGAGCATGAGAGTCTTCATGAGAGAAGGAGGCAGGGAGAGATGTTTGTGGTATCATGTCAGTGTATTAACAGTGGTGCCTTGGAGCAAGATTAGGTCTTGACTCTGATCTTCATCTGTAAGCACTGAGATTTGCTTTGAAGTGGGCCAGTTTACTTTGCATCAAGTACTTTATTGTTGTCACTAAATAAACTTACAGGCATTTCTCTGTGTGTGCTCAGAAGCTGGTTTATGTGAGCACATTTAGTTGAAGCGATTGCATTAAATATTAAATGAAATATTATTAGCTAGCACACAGACATGCAGAGTTGTTTTGAAAATGTATTTATTGAATCGATAGCATTATTGATTTGTTTTCCCAACCCACATTCTGTTAAGTATGTGGATGTCGGTGGGTTGTTGAGTGATAGGCTATGAAGAGCAAAACAGACAAAAAAAACAGTCTCTTATAATCAACCAAATGGCCGTAGTTCAAAGGATAATGAAAGGTGAATGGGTGGAAGCAAAGAGAGGAACACTACAGCCACACATAGGCAGGGGGGTTTACTCTAGTAATAATGACAGCAGAAATCCAAGGCATGTGACAAAATATCTGTAGGTAGTAGGATGAACTTTGATGCTGGTGCTCTTTTTAATTTACAGTATTTATGTCCAATTTTCTTGTGGAAAAATATAGAAATGAATAAAAAGAGAAAAAATAGTCCATGAACTGCCAAAGAAACAGGTCAAGATTGATGTAATAGCACTCTGCTAGGTAGAACCTGGCCTATAGGGAGCTAAGCTGCATTGACTACAATCAGACTCCAGTCTTATGTAATCACACTCTACAATGACACTGACAAAACAACATGGTTTGGGGATGGGGTTGGGGTTGGGGGGGGGATGAACCTACTTTCTGTTTTATTTTGAAGTCACCCACCTTGCCGTATTGCAGTTAGCTTTCCCTCTACTGTCCTTTGTTAAGATTCTTTCCAATTTTCAGCATCACCTGTAGTCAGTCAATAATAGAATGCGAGATAGAAGTGAAATAAAATCAGCAGCAGAAAGAAAGTGCAGGACTGAGCAGGAAAACTATATATATGAAAGAAATACCTCTCAGAAAAGTCCCCGTAAGCTGGAGGTATTTATGGATGATATAGATCTTGGCTCAGGAGAGCAAAGCTTTGTCAACAAGAACTACAACAGGGACCTGATATGTCCTCTTGCTCTTCAGTCTGTATTCTTCCTCTACATTTATCCCTCCTTTTTACTCTTTACAGCTCTGTCTTCTTGGTTTTCCTTGCATTGCCTGCACTTTGTGTATATAAACAATCTGACTGAGTATATTATGTTTCCATGCATTTTTTTTAAGTGTGTTGCTTTCTCACACAATTTTTCATCTGCTTCTGTAAATGCATTTACATAACAAACCACCTGCTTTATCAAGTTTTATTTGATGAGCTTTGTTGTTGACACGACCTTCCACGTGTCCATATGCATGTTTGTGCATGACATGAAAGCTGCTAAGGACACACAGGTCTTAAAAAACAAGGCTTCCTTTCATACATAGCAATCTCAAGTAAGTCAACCAACTGTTTAGTAATAGTATTTGTTTTTTGTTTCTTTTTTGTCAGTGCGTCTGTAATCAGCCCTCTTCCGTCAGCCATTTTTCATCCCTCAACAATAAAATAAAGGCTCTAGTTCAACATACAACAGCTTCACAGCTTGTGAGTGACAGCTTCACATATTTCCAAAGACTTACTGTATCCATAGCTGAGATGAAGCTTACAGTTGCTGAAATGCTATCAGGCAATTTATCAAACTGACACTATCACCTTCACTCTGTTTTTCCTTTAAGTAGGGAGCTGAAAATACCTTTCTTTAAAAGTGCCTGAATGGGGTAACAACTGTTTTCTTCAATATGGTCCCCTATTTAAGGTACTCGTTTCCCCCACCTCCGCTTCTCCTCTGGGTTGAGCTTGTCCAGAGTTCTTTTGTGCTTCAAAACTCTGCAACAAGGAAAAGAAAAGACTGTGATTTCCGAGGATCTTATTTAGTATGACTCATAGCTTTATCTCCAACCACTTGCACACAAACCCATCTGAGTCAGTACACACACACACACAGGCTGGATTCACAAGGGATGATTGCCACTCTCGCAGAAATCAGAAAGCCATTCAAATAGAGACCTGCTGACTCAGCTCGTATGTGGTGCACTAAGTATTGGCAAATTTTGTGTGCACGTGCGCGTGCATGTTTGTGTGTGTATGCGTGTGAGAAAGAAAGAGAAGAGGAAGTAAAATAAGCCCACAACATAAAAATGAACAACCAAGAGTGAGGGGGAAAGCTGTAAAGATGGGGAAACAAAAGTGTTGCAAAGCTGGACGAAGAAAATATTTTTCTGTTTATCGTAGATTAAGGTCCAGTGCAGCTGTCATTTTAATAGTCCTGTGTTGTCAGTCAGTGTGAGATATATGAATATTCCAGTTCCACTCAACTGCTAGGTATGGCAACCGAAACACTGACTCATGAACACATCCAAGAAAAATCTGTTTTTTTGACTCGAGCAGCAGCTGGATTATTGTCTCTGGTGTAGTGTCCTTCTGTAACCTTTGCAAGTCTTCATTTTGTGATACTTCAACACGTTTGTCTTTGTTTGCTACAGTTTTCGTCTCATATTCCCCAGCGTCTATCCCCTCCATCGCCTTTTCTTCTACTACTTCTTCCCTCTAATGTTTTTTTTTTTTTTACATTTTTCTTTGTTCTTACTAATTATTTGCTCCAGCAACTGTGTGTGTGTGTGTGTGTGTGTGTGTGTGTGTGTGTGTGTGTGTGTGTATTTGTGTTCATATAAATGTCAGCATCTGAAAGAGCAGCTGCTGAGTTAAATGCTAATTTGAGCAAGTGTTTTACACTGGCGTGATGACAACACATACTCTTGGCATGTGTAGGTGTGTTATACATAACTACATAAAGCATACTGCAGAGTTTTAAAGGGATGAAAGAAATAGATGGAAAACTGAATGTTTGAAACTCTTTGACTGAACTGCATTGTTTTTATCAGCTTTGCTGAACGCTCTGGCCTGAGGTTGAAAATGAGAAAGCAGAGGGAAGGGAAGAGTAAAGGAGAAAAAGATGAATGAACACACTTGAGTCCGAAATTTGAGAGATTTGCCAGCTGTTCAGTAACTTGAGGTTTCATTTTCTCTTTTCTGCATTTCTTTCTGTGAAGGGTGGAACAACTTGTCAAAATGTTTTCACTGCATAATGACACGTGCACCCCTAGGATCACCAAAGAAAGCGCTGCTGAGGACATTGTGTATATATTCATTTTGATACCTTGGCTTTCTTTTGCAATGCAATGCGGGATGATGCATATCCTTTGGGAGGTGAATCACCACTCAAATTACAGAAATTACTTTGCTGTTGGAAGGTTTCTGTCAGTTCTGTGCTATTAAATACACTAACAACAGCCAAATGGACATACTTTCAAATAATACTGTTCAACTATTACTGTCCACTCAAAACGCTTTACATTACAAGCCACATTCAGCCTCATTGTTTACTAACAGTAACAGTAACAATCAAACCCAATTTACCTCCTGAGCCAGGTTGACAGGGCTCTTATTTACAGCTGTGGAAAAGGACATCCCAAAGAGTATTACTCAAAAGCTGTCCTTGGTTTGCACCAAACAGTCTATTGTCACAGTAGCAAGACAACTCACTGGAAATCTGTAGTTTGTTGATCTTTTTGGACAACAAAGGCTTTTTTCCCTGGCATGCAGGTCAATATTACAGCCTTCTGATTGAAAGCTTACGCTTTAGCAGCAACACTTTCAGCAGTTACCTGCAGATTCTATTATGACATTTTTGGGTACCTAGAGAATTACTGTTGCATTTCACAATGTTCTCTTAGCCTGAATTTTCTGGGGTAACAAATTGCTGGTTTGATGTTTACACTAGTTGTCACAGAGGTTTTCTTTTATGCAGTGAAATTGTTTAGTTAAAAAAAAATCTAAGCAAAACAAAAAAAAACATTGCCAATCTGATAGGCATCCAAAGCCCTCTCCCCAAGAAATTCCTTAAAAAAAATTCTTAGAAATTCCCAGTTTGACACTCATAATACAAAGGCCTAAGAGAACACCAGACTCCTGATGTCAGAGGTTTAAATAAAATAGATTCTATTTGTCATTTCCTGTGGACGTTCTCACCATCGCCACCAAGTCTAAAACTCTTAATTCAGATGTTGTGGTTTGTGTTAAATTTACAGGTGTATATAAGTGACCAATGTCAATTTGATGTAGTCGATGAACAAACATTTTTCCATATTATTCCATATTATTATTGATGTGTGCCTTTTGCTTTGACTTTAATTACCAATCAGTGTATTTTCTCATTTATCATATGCTGTACTTTATATAATGTACTTTAGTTTCTCATAAACCACTACTCACTGAGGAACTAGTGAAAGTAGAAGTGGTAGCGGCAAGATGAAATGAATTTTTTATTGAAAGAGCAGAGTTTTTAATAACTATAAAGAAGTCAAATCTGTTAAGGGTCCACTGCATAGTGCCTGGTGTGTCTCAGTGTGAGCACAGAGAAGTACATTGAAATTTAGTGAATAGCTATCATCAGTAGTCCAATTTAAGCTCTGATTGTTGAGTCAGCGGGGAAGAATTACCACAGTACATGCTTTGTGGGAGTGGGAGGGTGAGGAATAGACCAGACAGAGGCAATGCTTTGTTTAGAGGTACAATGGCACATCAGTTTATATTGTGGGAATAAAGTGGTGAGGGAAAAGAAAAAATGGAAAGAGAGAGAAAGCAGCGTAAGTGCTGGATGGTTGACTGAATAAAAAACAAGTGAGACCTGCGCTTCTGTTGGGAGAATGTAGAGCTACTTTAAAGATTAAGACAGAGGTACAGATGCTCAGTGTAGAGGGGCAATTGAAGTCCTTGTCCTGCATCTGAGTGTCTCTATTTTGGGGGCAAGAAATTACTTTTTGTCGATGGCCAGATGTAGACCAAACAGTAAGATTGTGAATGTAAATACCAGGCACTGTGGATCCACCCAACAGAATGCACCCTGTCACAAAAACTACTCGGAGGTGGCCTGAAAAAAACAACAAAAGGTCCAAGGCTTTGTCCTCCAAACTCCCCAGATCCCAATTTGATCGAGCATCCTTGAGATGTGGCTGAACAAGCCTGGTCTACAGAGGCCTCGTTTCACGGCGAATCTGTTCGTTCTCTGAAAGCCAAGGCAAACTACCCACTCGGTTTCAATCTAATATAGCACACCTGTCAGCAGTTTTTCAACAGTGTCATTTTTCTAACTCATATAACAATGAGGCAATTGACAAATTTGTAATGATGAATATTATTCCTCGCAAAAAGCGCACATGACCACACCCTCGCCCTCCCTCCCAGCTGGATGCCTGTCCCTGAAGGAAACAAACATATTGTTTCAGCTTAGCTCAGTGTTATCATCTGTAATTTTCTACCACTTAGGGTTGCACTTGTTGCATCTCTCAGTTTGTCTGTCTGTCATAACTCATAGTTCTGTTTGGCTCAGTATGCTGTATAAGAAATAATGTCTACCAGAGAGACTAATCCTGCTTTGGCTTTGATTTGCCTAACAGGGACAAACAATATTCTACTTTCCCCTCTCTCTGCTTCCAAATGTTTACTGATTGCAGGCTTAATTGAACTTTTGGCAAAATATGGACTTTGGCAAAAGCAGGGATACATACACAGAAACACATCAAAAACCACCCGGTCCCTAAAGAAGAATATTTATATCACAGTAGAGCTGGGCGATAGAACGATAACGATATGTATCGCGATATAACTTTTACTCGATAGAGAAATTAAGCTATCGCGATAGACCTCGCCACTCTTGTCATCTTAAAAAAAAAAAAAAAAAAGAAGGTCAGCCAATCCAAATTAAGTAGCGCAGAGCCGAACCAATCACAGCCGCAGCGTCACGTCGTGTGACTTGTTACGTACAGCACAAGTGCCAAGCCGCACGTGTGTTTGTTTGGGAAGCAGCCAGCGGGTAATGGAGCCAGCGCGTAATGGAGGAAATGAGTGTGCCGACTAGAAAAATCAACCGAGCGTGACCGAAGAGAAAACAGATGATGGTTCCAACGCCGGAGAGATTGTCGAACGGAAGAGCCATAGAAGTTCCGTAGTGTGAAGGTATTTCGGCTATTTCAAGTCTGACAAAAACAGAGTAGCGTGCACTGTAAATTGTGCCGAAAACAAGTCTGGAAATACAATAAACTGGTGCATGCGTCACACTGCGCCACGTTATTGTTTCGGTGAAATGAATTTCTACAATACTGTTACTGTTAATTCTACTCTCTGCAGTGTTTAAATGCTTACATATACACACAGTTACTGTCCCTCCACACATACGACTCTGTTCTGCTTCTATGCCCCAGCTTTGTTTACTTTTTCCCACCGAGGCTTCTAGACTTCTGATTGGCCAACATTTCTGCACGGTTAGGAATCTAGCGCCACCTGCTGCTTTGGCATGTTCATAGCAGCGTTTTCCTTCATTTCTGCCTTTATGTGTGGACGGGATTATTTTTTAAAACGAAAACGGAAAATCTCCGTTTTCAAAAATACCCGTGTACGTGTGGACGTAGCCTCAGTCTCTGACTGGAAGCGCTAATTCGTCATTCGGCTTTTGTCAGACTAAAGTAACTGTTAAAAGTGTTTGAAAAGCTCAGCTATACAACAAGGAGAGATTGAGAATTTCCTTTTAGTTCTCAGTTTATTTGATATTGACAAAGGTTAGTCAGTTTTGTCTGTTCTTCTGTAAAACAAACTAAGATTTATTTTTAGAATTAATATTTTGTTTCTAAGTGGAATTGACAATTTAGTCTGTTTTGTTTGTTCTATTTTGAAACTTAAATGCTTTAGCGGCTGCCTTTTGTGTAGTTTGCAATATTTGCCTTTATTTATCTGAAAAAGTCTCATGTTCCTTAAGTACATCTACCCTGTTGAACTTATTATGAGAAATAAATATTTAAATCAAAACAAGCTGCTGATTATTTCACATTTTACTTGTGAGCAACGGCACATTTAAATCTTACAAATATAGTTATTTGGCTTATATCGTGATAGATATCGTTATCGCCTGAAATGAAAAAAACATATCGTGATATGAAAAAATCTCATATCGCCCAGCTCTATATCACAGTGATAATTCATGTGGCTGTGTGTTTGTGGCTTGCGATGGCTGTGTGGATATAAACTTATTGGCCTACATTAAACATCTGTGGCCCAGCTCTGGGCATGGATGCAGGATCACTGTGGTGTCTTATATGGTGGAGGCTTGGGGCTTGTTCCAATGCATTCCTTTGCTATTATACTGGGATATTGGGATTTCTGAAGTTTGGAGTTCATGGTTGTCACTGTTGAGTTATTCTTGAGTAGTTCTTACAAGTGGAACTCCACTTGGAACTACGAAGGGAAGGCAATGCCATCAGGGAACATGTTTCCATGCAAAAACATTAGATGAGCGGCACTTGTCAAAGTCTTTTCCCTGTGAATGACTGAACCCAAGATTTCCCATTCCCATATCATTCCAGTCTAATGAGATAATAATTCTCTTCGCAGGTAATTTGCCAGTGACATTGATCTTTGAATATGAATATTCCCATGGACTGTGATATTCACAATTTATTAATAAAATCCAGAGATCCCCCAAAAAATGTTTTACTTTAAAATATATTTTTTAGCTACTTTCAGCTGTTCCCTTATTCACAAGTGACTGCCGCAGCAGGTATCTCCACATGTGTGATTTAGCTGATTTCTTACAACAGATGCCCTTCTCGACATACTCCCAAAGGGGTTTGTTTCTCCTTCTGGGAATGAATGGGGATCTTTTACTTGTTGGGTGAATGTGTAAACCAGTACACCATGAAGCCACTTTTAAAATATTGTTTCAAATTGGCTTGAACATCTGAACAGAAAAAAATATTTTTTTAGAAATGTTCTATCAAATGAAAACATATCTCTGTAGAAAAAAATGAATACATAAATTTACAGAGGCTATGAATATGAAAACCTTTAGGTTCATACAGGTCATAGAAAGTATTAAATTAAATGAAAATGGTTGTTGCAAGCAGTAACCAAAATATTTTGTAAAAGTATGTCCAGTTATCTCTTTAATGCCTCTCTGCAGTTGAATAGGGAGAGAAAGTAATTAATTATTTTTAAGGGTCACGTGGTATAAAAACTGCAAGGATAGCATTTATGGAATGACTGGTTCAACTGGGAGCAGGACTTCTACTATCTTTAAAAAATGTAAATCTCCAATAGATTTTATCAGGGCACTATGTCTGTCTCTTGTAACCAACAACAAACATGGACGATCATTCTTTTATGCAGTTAATAAGCAGACAGCATCCCAACAAAATGACCTGTTGAGGTGTGTCATTCTCACCAGAAGCCTTTCTTGCCATATCAGACCTCACTGCCTGATAGTTTCCTATCTCAATGTATTTTTTTTCTTTCTTTGAATTTTTTTCCTCATTTTCTCCAAGCATTTAACTTCACTCTCATTACAAACCTCATGGGATTGACAGTTTTTATGAGGCGGGTCAAAGGTGGTTAGCAGCTTTTATCACAAGACCAAAGGCTGTTTGGTGTTTGCAGTTTTGCTAATGTGGCTTTTTTTTAGATAAATGCTGTCTTTGAAAGATGGATTAACTTCAAGCTATAAAAGGAAAAAAAACATAATTCCCAGTTGAATAGCCACAAAAAATACAAAAAAGTCTTGCTTACTTATTTCATAGTCATGTAAATACTGGATCTGTCAGGGTTTCTGGGTCTTTGACCCAGTATTCTTAGTTCATGTTCACTGTTTATATTCTGTCTGCTTCACCTCCTGTTTTATTGTGTTAGCCTTGGTCCATGTGCATTATGTTCCGTCCTCTTCCCGTTTATCATTAGGTCATTATGTTCAGCTGTGTACTCACCAGGTTCTAATCTCTCATCACTCAGCCTGTGTATTTATGTCCCTCAGTTCAACCAGTCCAATGTCGTGTCATTGATGTTATTGTGATGTTGTTCTCGCCGCTGTTAGGTTGTCCTCTGTTCAGTTCCGTCAGGTCAGCCGGTCAGTTGTCAGTCAGTCTTTCATTCATCCATTCAGTCAGTCGTCCAGCCGGCCAGCCGTTTCCTACTTCTGTTCTGTTTGTTCACTCCGTTGACAATAAAACACCAATCTTCACCTACCTGTGAGTCCAGCGTTTGGGTCCTCCTTCTTTCGTCCACGACCTCATCCTGACAGAATGACACGACCCGTGCCACGAAGACACGATGTGGACCCAGCGGACTCGGACCTCTTCGAGCGGCAGGACGCAGCGCTCTCCATTTGGGCGGAGAAGCTCAGGTGGAAACAGCGGCTCTTCTCAGAGAGGGAGCACGTCTTCGAGGGGACTCGTCTGGCTCTGGGCGGGCCTCGGAGACGCCGCGGTCCTCCACCTGCTGCCTCACCTGCAGCGGAGCATTCGCCGCGGAGAGTGGGCGTCACAGGCCAAGCTTCGGCCGCTCGCTCTCCCGCTGCTCCGCTCCTCGCTCGCCCGCCAGCCGTTCTACTCACCGGACCTTCAACCTCGCCATGGCACAGCGGCTCCGCCTACCACCTCGGCTCAATGGAGGCTCCCGTGCCAGAGGCTCATCTGTTTACCCCGCCCGCTTCCTCTACCCGGAGAAAGCGGCACACACGCCACCGTAACATGGACTATTTCCAGCCACTCCCGGCGGTGAGTCCCAGTGACTGTTTGCCACCTTCCTCAGTTGACTCTTCACATAAGATAAATAATAGACGCCTCTCCGATTCATGGGGAACGTCCCTCTTGGACGACAATGTGGACTGGGTAGACTTTTTCTGCTCTGTTTCCCCAAAGACAGCTCAGTTAAAGACTGTAAATAGCGGTGGCAGGAAGACCAGAACACTCCCCAATAAACCTGTCAGTATCACTCACCCAGTCGTTATTTCCACACCCATTATTCAGCCATTTCCCACCAGCATGGGGGCCCAGCCTACGCCCACACCAGTGCCAGCCCCCAGGAGGAGGGCAGCTGTGACCCGGTCTGCCTCCACACCTGCTTCTGTTTCTCAGGTGGGGGTGACTGGTGTCCAGCCACCTTCCGTGCCCGTCCCAGCGCCCAGGTTGAGGGCAACCAGAACCCAGCTTGACCCCCCTGGAGGCTTGGAAGAGCTAACCGGTCCACCTGCCACTTCACCTCTTCATCCACCTCCTGATCCAGCTTTTCATGCCCTCGCACTATCACTGGTTAGGCTAGCTGAGGTGTCCCCTGCTCAGGCCCCAGCTTTATTAGCCCAGGCTGCACTGTTGTCCCCTTCACTAGCTCACTCTTTAGCTCAGCCATTAGCCTCACCGGCCTCTGTTTATCCATCAGTCTCCTTAGTCCAATCAGTTCACTCACCTGCTGTTCAGCTTCCAGTCCAGTCAGGTCCCTCACCTGCTGTTCAGCTTTCCCTCCAGTCAGTTCACTCACCTCTAGTCCAGTCTCCTGCTGCCCTCCAGTCAGTTCACTCACCTCCTGTAGCTCAGTCTCCTCCTGTCCTCCAGTCACCTCCTGTAGCTCAGTCTCCTCCTGTCCTCCAGTCACCTCCTGTAGCTCAGTCTCCTCCTGTCCTCCAGTCACCTCCTGTAGCTCAGTCCCCTCCTGTCCTCCAGTCACCTCCTGTAGCTCAGTCCCCTGTCCAGTCAGTCCAGTCTGCTCCTGTCCCCCAGTCGCCTCCTGTTCCCCAGTCGCCTGTCCACCATCCTGTTCGGTTCCCAGACCTGCAGCCACAGCACCCAGAGCCAGCTGTGAGCTCTCCTGCTTCTCAGCCAGGGGTTTCCGCACCCGCTGGCCTGGCCTGTCTCCAGCCAGAGGCTTCAGCTTCGCCTAGTCAGGCCTCTGCCTCAGCTGCACCCACGCCCGGCCCGGCCTCTGCCTCAGCTGCACCCACGCCCGGCCCGGCCTCTGCCTCAGCTGCACCCACGCCCGGCCCGGCCTCTGCCTCAGCTGCACCCACGCCCGGCCCGGCCTCTGCCTCAGCTGCACCCACGCCCGGCCCGGCCTCTGCCTCAGCTGCACCTACGCCCGGCCCGGCCTCTGCCTCAGCTGCACCCACGCCCGGCCCGGCCTCTGCATCGCCTTCAACGTCGCCCGGTCTGGCGTCGGCCTCTGCTTCTGCTCCGCCTGGTCCGGCTCCAGCCTCAGAGCCTTCGTCCTCGTCTGGCCCAGCCTCAGAGCCTTCAGCCTCAGAGCCTTCAGCCTCAGAGCCTTCAGCCTCGCCTGGCCCAGCCTCCGTGCCTTCAGCCTCGCCTGGCCCAGCCTCGTTTGGGTCTGGAGCTAAACGGCCATTTTCTAGACCGCTGGCTAGGCCACTGGCCGGGCGCCATCGCCATCGTGGGCGGCCCACAGACCCTCTTCGCCTGAGTGGCCGCCGTCGCCTTCCGCACGGTCGGCCCCCGGACCGGCGCTGTCATCGTCGCCGTTGCCGTCCGCACGGTCGGCCTCCCGAACTGTGTCCACGTCGCCGCCGTTGCCGTCCGCACGGTCGGCCCCCTGAACTGTCTCGTCTCGACCGCCGCAGCCGCCCACCGGACCGGCTCAGTGGTCACTGCTGCCTTCCACGTGGCCGCCCTCCTGAACTGTCTCTGTGTGGACTCACATGCTGTTCTTGTACTTACTATTGTGTTGCTCTAGACTTGTTGGCCTATATGGTGATACTGCAGTCTGCAAACAATTTGTTCTTGATACCAAACCAAGATGCAGAAAGCCTGCAGTGTGACCAAGTTGCTCTGCTGCCATTGCTTCCCCTCTTTATTCTGATTGGGTTTGGGGCACTGGGAGTTTATCAGTGTTCAGGAATAATACCACAGTGCATTAGAGACAGATCCCTTTTCAAGGCAATTAAATTTAAGTGTTTTGAAAGTTTTGACAAATTGAAGAACAATCTCAACCCCCCACAAAAATAGCTACAATAGGGGACACAGTTTGGTATTTTTAATATGAATAAGAGAAAGAAAGAGACTCTGTGATACAATAAAAGCAAATTAACATTTCCCAATTTGGCTCAGTGCAGCATTTTACAGTTATGCCAACAGGCTATAACAGTGATCAAAATGCAGAGTCAAACAGACCTGTTGAGGAAATCTATGAAACAAAATCTGCAGCATCTTAGGGATTGAGATTTGTTAGTGTGTGTCTCAGTGTGTGTAGTTCAGGTAGCTTTCACTCTAATTCTCTTCTTTCTCCATAACCTGTTAGTCCACATAGCCCACTTTCCACTGGCAATTATCTGCTGAAAAAAGACATCACTCTTATCCCTGGTTTCTGATCTGTCTCACCTTTTTCTTCCCATTTTTGTTTGGAATATTTTCAACTCTCTGTTCATTCATTATAATTTAGGCTCACTGGAGCTCCGTGTTGAAACTGAGCCAATTCTACATTTATGCTGTCTACTCAAGTCCAGCCTCTTACTCCTCCTCCTACAACTTCATTTGCTTCTTCAGTTTCCCTGTCATGTGTTGTCTAATAATAAGCTTGTCCTTTTACTCATTCTGTTTGCTCATCTCACACTTGCCTAGGCCTTCTTGATGACTTTAGACTTCCTACTGGGGCCCGCTGAGATGCCCTCCCACAGAGTGCTATGCTAGAATCTGCTCCACACTTGCAGTGTGTGCCAAAATGTTTTTCAAAAACATTTTTTTTGCACGATTTTTTCATCTCATTATTTGATTGCAAATATTCTTCTTTTCTGACGCCTTTCCTGCTTTGCTTCTTGCTTTTTTGATTTACCCCACGTTTTCCCTTTCTCCAGCCATCTGATAAGCATCATTTATCAACATGATTCCCATCTCACTTAGATTGATTATTGTTAAGAGAACTTCTACATGGTGAACCTTATCTTGTGATCCCTGAAAGGTGATGACGTCTAGCAATGTCAGATATGTTGATACAGGTAGTGCAAGCTCTCAGTGAAAAGTCAAGGTGAAGAAGAGAGTGTCCACCTCATATGTGATTGTGTCTAAGCCTGGTAATTTGAATGTGAATGTGAATCTATTTGGGAATATTTTAGCTGCAGTATAATCCATGTACTGCTGTTACTGTCTTCATTTATAATGTTTTTATGAAAAAACATACCTATAGAAGCCACAGAAGTCTAGAACAAGCAATTATAAATAACCTTCAGAGGGGTGAATGAATAGATAAACAGATTAGCTCATGCGCTCTCATTCACTCGTTTGCTCACTCGTTATTGCACACATAAACACAATCATACGTGCTGCTACACAAAATGACTGTCACCAATGAGTAATGAAAGACCTTTTCTCAAATGTCACCAATTAGATTCCGTTTCGACATAAAGATGGGACTAATATTGAAATTCAAAATTTCAGTAAACATCTTAAATGGAATTTAAATGGTCTTTAAGTACCAAAGCTTTTATATATTTTTATAACTGACATCTAAATTCTGTAGAGGCAGGTTAATGCATTTAGATTCTGCTACACTACTGCTACACTACGGTCAAGGACGGCTACAAGGCACAATCCCGCCCCCCGTTTGGCAAATCTGATCACGCCGCCATCTTCCTCATGCCAAAATACAAACAAAGGCTGAAACAGGAAGTTCCGGTTCAGAGGAAGGTCGCGCGCTGGACGGATCAATCGGTGGCCGCGTTACAGGACGCACTCGATGACGCAGACTGGGGCATGTTCAGAAACAGCTCCGACGATGACGTCAACGTGTTTACGGAAGCGGTTGTGGGATTCATCGGGAAACTAGCGGATGATACCGTGGAGACAAAGACTATCACAACGTTTCCCAACCAGAAGCCGTGGGTGGATAAAACCATCCGCGACGCTCTGAGATCCCGCACCGCTGCCTACAACACGGGACTCATGACGGGGGACATGGACCCGTACAAAGCCGCGTCATATAACGTGCGGAGGGCGGTGAAAGAGGCGAAGCAGCGCTACGGGAGGAAACTAGAGTCACAACTCCAACAGAGTGACTCTAGGAGCCTGTGGCGGGGACTAAGGACAATAACGGACTATAAAACACCAACAACCGGTATGACGAACGCGGCCGTGACTCTGGCAGACGAGCTGAACACTTTCTATGCTCGCTTCGAGGCTGCAGCTAAGGTCTCCAACAATGCTAGTGTTAGCGGCGCTAACGGCTGCAGACAGGAAGATACTGCCAGCACCGGAAACGTGCTCGTCATCTCCGAGCATGAAGTAAGGAGAGCCTTCAAGAGAGTGAACACCAGGAAAGCAGCAGGACCAGACGGCATCCCAGGTCGTATCCTAAGAGACTGCGCATACCAGCTAGCTCCTGTGTTCACTGAGATATTCAACATCTCTTTATCTCAGTCAGTGATCCCCACATGCTTCAAAGAGTCCATCATTGTTCCTGTCCCGAAGAAACCCCACCCTGCTTCTCTCAATGACTATCGCCCTGTAGCCCTCACCTCAGTAGTGATGAAGTGCTTTGAACGCCTGGTCAGAGACTTCATCATTTCTTCACTACCAGACACACTGGACCCACTACAGTTCGCTTACCGTCCAAATCGTTCCACAGACGATGCCATCTCTCATCTCCTCCACACATCACTCACTCACTTGGACACTAGAAGGGGGAATTATGTTAAAATGCTCTTCATAGACTACAGCTCTGCATTTAATACCATAATTCCCTCCACACTCACCACCAAGCTGGAGCATCTGGGACTCAGCTCATCTATGTGTCAGTGGATCTCCAACTTCCTAACTGGCAGACCACAGGCAGTAAGGATGGGCGGACATGTCTCAGCCTCCACCACTCTCAGCACTGGAGCCCCCCAGGGGTGTGTTCTGAGCCCCCTGCTGTACTCTTTGTACACATATGACTGTGTGGCCACTACCAGCTCCACCACCATCATCAAGTTTGCTGACAACACCGTCGTGGTGGGCCTGATCTCTGATAACAACGAGACGGCCTACCTGAAGGAGATTAGGAATCTGGAGAACTGGTGCCAGAGGAACAACCTCCTTCTAAACGTCAGTAAGACAAAGGAGCTGATAGTGGACTTCAGCACTAAGCAGGAGAGGAACTACCAGACCCCCGTCATCAACGAGTGCCCAGTGGAGAGAGTGGACAGCTTCAAATACCTCGGAGTTCACATCACGCAGGACCTGTCATGGTCCTGTCACATCAACACCGTGGTGAAAAAGGCCCGACAGCGTTTCTACCACCTCAGACGCTTGAGAGACTTCCAACTGCCCTCCAAGGTGCTCAGGAACTTTTACTCGTGCACCATAGAGAGCATCCTGGCGGGAAACATCTTAACCTGGTTCGGGAACAGCACCATGCAGGACAGACGAGCTCTACAGAGGGTTGTGCGGTCAGCTGAGCGCACCATCCGCTCCGAGCTCCCTGACCTGCACTCAATCTACAGCAGGCGGTGCTGGACTAAGGCCAGGAAGATCGTGAAGGACCTCAGCCATCCCAACAACAGACTGTTCTCTCTGTTGAGGTCAGGAAAGCGATTCCGCTCCCTGAAGACCAACACAGAGAGACTGAGGAGGAGCTTCTTCCCGCAGGCGATACGGTCTCTCAATCACACCACCACACAGTACTGACCCACACATATGGTTCTTACACACACACTGGACTTTCTGGACATTGTTTTTGCACAACACTGGTCACTATATTCTTCATTTCCAGTTAATACTTGTACAGCTGCTGTTATTGTGTATATATTTATTTAGATTTAGATTTCTTCATACATTCTTATATAGTTCTATATTGTGTATTGTGTATTTTGTTGTACAGTTATTTTATTTTCAACTTTAATTTATATATTTTATCTTATTCTTCCCAGTTAAATTTACCCTTCATTCTAATTTGTGTTGTACAGTTATTTCATTTTTAACCTTAATTTATATTTTATTCCTTCCTAGTTAAATTTACCCTTTTTAATTTTTCATATTTATTTCCTATCTTATTCATAGCCTTTCCTTTTTTGTTTTCTTTAGGTCACGAGCAGTTGTCCAAGCATTTCACTACATATCGTACTATGTATGACTGTGTACGTGACAAATAAAATTTGAATTTGAATTTGAATTTGATTCAAGAGCCGGTTTAATTAGTGTTAACATCACAATACAGCTGAAACGCTATCCTTTTTGTTAGGCTCTTTTTTCTTTTTTTCTTTTTTTTTAGCACCGCTTGGCAGTTCTGATTGAAATGGAAGAAAATAACATTCGCCGAGACAGCAGAAATATTACGGTAGCGCTAATTTGCTACGAATGAATGATGATATCTCAATATGGATTTTTCCACTACCTCGTTGAATATGTGCTTAAAAGAATTACAGCAATATTAGAAAGGTGGAACTAGGAAAGGCTCTGGTGAACATATACAGGGCAGAATGCAATAACCTTGTCGAAATAGTCTGTTTAATATTCTAACTTTGTTAGAAAATCTGTAAACCAGATTTTACATAAGGCCTCAGTCACTTTAAAATGAGGTCCTTGTGTGAACAGATGATAGTGGTTGGGGAGTGGTTTTGTTGTCTGGTCAGCCAGTTGAGCAGACAGCACTCTCCATCACATTTGATCATATTTGGTGACAACTGCACAGGTCACCTGGTGTCTGAGTCTAACTTGGACTGACTGGAATCACTGTCAAACGAATTGGCAAAGGCTTACAGTTAATCTCCATATAATTTGTGAAAAGACAGACTGCCAACATGTTGTAAATCAGAGTCAATCTGACAGTCAATCTGACAGTCAATCTTGTCTGTGCCATCAAATACTGACTCTACCCAGTTACTAAGGTTTGTGGCAGGCAGTTTACTGTAAATGGTGCTAAATTTAACACTTAACAGCATGTATTTTTTTGAATCTGTGTGATAACTGGGACTAGGAGTGTTTATTTATTTGGAATGAGATGGGGAAGTGTTATCAGAATGAATGTGTAATTGACACAGCTGGATGGCTCAAAGCTGTGTGTACAGTGTCAACACTTTGACTCTGTCCTGTTGCTCTTTACTCTTCACTTTAAGTGTTTACAGCCAAACCCCACATTTTCCTGCTCCACTATAATACTGTGATTTTATTGAAACAGAGTAGAAAAGAACTGAACTTGTCTGACTGACAGAGTTGTGACTTATGTGTGGATTCTGCGGGGCATGCAGTAGTAAGTCTGCCCCTGGCTAAAATACAGCATGTCTCATATGCAAAATAATTTCTGCTTAAACTTGTTCATGGATACATGCGAAGAAATACTAGCGCTAATCACTTTTAACGTACAGTTAGATAAAAAAAATCACATGTAAATTCTCAGCAAAGATCCTTTTCGATAAACCTTAAAATCCATGTGTACAGTCAGGAGACAAAGGAAGTCTTCACAAGCCTTATACACTGATTGATTTGACTGACTGAAACATATTGCAGAGCACATCCAGTAATCTTTCATTTGTCTCTGTGTGGTTTCGGTTGGCATGACGGTCTCCACATGCAGTGGTCTGTCAGTACACACCTCTGTGCAGTCTGTGCCATTAATTGGCACCTTAGCCAAGTTTGTGTGTAGTCCCTGAATTTTACCGCATAGTAGTTGATAGTTGGGAACAAAAATAGAGAATATAGGCTATGTATTTTTGTGCATACAACTATTGAACTATTTTTTTAGGTCAAATATTCTTTTGCAGAACACTCTCACTGTGAATATACAGTTGTGATTTGTTGTCACAGACTCGACATCTGAGTTGTTCATCTGAAGGTAATGCATTATTTGACCCTGTAATTGTTTGTGTGTGCTCTGTTTTGCTGTCTCTGCTCAGAAGTTTTCAGCTCCAGGCCACAGTAGAATAAGACAATGTTACCCTGAGGGTTTGTCTTGCCTACTTCATTAGTTTGCCTGGCTTCATGCTGGCACTGTCATGCCAAACACACAAACAACTTCTCCAGTCCAGCTGAACCAGCTCATGATTAATGGCCCAATGTATCTTTAATCATGCTGTCAAATTGAGCTGAGTCATTCCAACCCTGACAATAATTACAACGTTTGTTGCTTGTCTCATTGTAAGATAATGCACATTCACTTCTATCATTATCACCATAAGCACCTGACTTGATAATTTATGACTATGTCGTCTTGGTGACATTAAATTCCAGCTTATTGATGCTTTTTCCCCCCTGTGGCATTCAGGACGTTTTTCTTCAATAAATGCTCAGTAGTCTTGATAATGAAAGAAATAATTGAAATATTGCATAGCTCTCAATGAAGTCTGTGGTCAGTCTTATGAAACTTAAAGTAAACTTTGTCGCACATAGCTGGACTGTTTTCCCCACTCTTCATACAATTGAAAGATAAAAGCTTGTTCGAAGCTGTTCTCAGGGACACACAGCAGTTATTGTGGGGGTGGGTAAGAGCTTAGAAAGCAGGTTTCTAGCAGGTTAGGCTCCAACAGCATGTACTACACAGAAAAAGATCCAAAAGAGAAATGATTCCCATCTAAGATATCAAAGAGTCTGTGAATAGTAATGACAGAAACATACATGGCAGTTAATTAATGTACGTTGCGAGAATAAAGATTAAAGAAACAAAGATGTGCATTTGACACTATTTCCCAGGTGAAAAATGAACTTTGTGACTTTTTGAAGAAGGCAGGACTAATAAATGCCCTAATTTTCTCAAATTGATCCCTGCAAAGGTAAAAGTAGAAAAGTCGCATACACAAACAAATAAACACAGAGAGCAAACCTAGCAACACCACTACCATAATGCACAAATCGAATGGATTCCTATATTGAATTATTATACCCTTGTGTTTCATCCTAGCTCTGGCAATTTCAGACCTCATTCCCACCACAATTGAACAGGCAAAAATTCTGATTTATTATTTCTCCTGATCGTATCATTATAAATCCCACTTTTACACCATTTCATTCAAATTTTATGGGCTGTCATGGCTGTGACTCATTTGGCCATAAATTCAGTCCTTACGTTCTTTTATTTTTCACTATACTGGTTTCTATGTGGGGTTTTTTAAAATTTTGTTTTTTGGCTCTTCTCTCAGGTGTTCACTGTCACTGTCGCCTAATAAACACTTCAAAAGTGTATTTGTTTGTCTTGCTTTTGTGTTCCTTTGTTGAGGAACAAAAATGAGCAGAAGTCCTGCTGAGCTTCTTACACTTGCACAGATGCACTGTTTTTCAACAACTTACACTGAAAAGTGATACATATAATTAGTTGTCTCGGAAGAGCTGGGAAACTATCAGAGAAAGATGGAGAGGCAGAAAATGAGAAGAAGAGTGATAATGATAATGAGCCTAAGGAGATGAAAAGTACTTTCTTACTAAGCAGAATTATTCTCATCTTTCTTTCACTTCACGCCTCAGTTTTTCTTTCAATAATGTTATATTATTATCATCAATTACACTCACCAGCAACTTTGTACAGCTTGCTAATACAGGGTTGGGCCCCCATATGCCTTCAGAACTGCCTTAACTCTTCACAACATAGATACAAGGCACTGAAAACATTCTTAAGAGATCTAGGGTGATGTTGATAATGTAACATCATGCAGTTCTTTCTTTTTTTGGGGGGGGGGGGGGCTGCTGCACAGCCATGATCAAATGTACCATTCCATCAAATCTCAAAGATGCCCTGTTGAACAGCCTCTACAGCTCTTGTGGCTGTACAGGCCATTTGAGTACACTGAACAAATTTTGAAATGGTCAGGAGTAAATTCTGACCCTAATGTCCAAACGTCACAGCAGAAATGGAGACTCGTCAGACCAGACAACATGCCTTTGTTGAAATGTGTGGTTATCTGAGTTACAGTTGCCTTCCTGTCTGCACTAGTACTATCTATCTATCTATCTATCTATCTATCTATCTATCTATCTATCTATCTATCTATCTATCTATCTATCTATCTATCTATCTATCTATCTATCTATCTATCTATCTATCTATCTATCTATCTATCTATCTATCTATCTTTCTTTCTGTGTGTTAGGTGAAATTTCCCAAGCTTAGTCACCTACATCCCTACTGTCCTATTGCCCCATCCACTTATCTAGGATGCAGCTGTTGTGTAATACAGCATGTGTACACCTGAAGAGAAAAAGAGGTTAGAAGTACAAAGTGGCAGCCAATCATTTCAACAAAAGGCTCAGTAGTGCCCCATTTCTGTATCCGCGAGTATGAAACCACCTTTTTTTTTAACACAAACAAATCCTTAGAGTTTAATGTAACTATAAGAAAAGAGTAATAATAAAAGTAATAATGGAACAAAACAAATTTAGATTGAAATTTATGCAAAGTACCCTGTTGCTCCAACATAAGGGCTGAAAATCCTTCATTTTCTCTAAAATGAACTAAATATTGTGTCTTACTAAACACATCAACACAGGCGTCGTGTTAAATGGAAGATAATGCTTTTATTCTTTCTCACCACTGTGTCCTCTTAAATGAGCACTTTCACTTTACCTCCCTCTGTGTAGTACTTGTATGTTGCCTGAATGCTGAGTAAATATGTTTTTTTTTCTCAGTGGCAGCCACTGAAGAAAAGTACTACTTTTTGCACCGAGGGTGAAGGACAAACACATCTGGCTTTTTTTCTTTTTCTTTTTTCTTTTACAGGAAAGGCAATCATGTCATCTCATTTATTGCAGTGCAACTTTCAAACATAAAATATCTGTCTCAGATTGTACCATGCCATCTTTTATTTAGGTTTGGACTTTATCTTCTTCTTCTTTTTTTTAAAAACACTTTTATTATCTATCTTTTTCCACCCCTCCACTATTTACTTCAATCACAAACAAACTGCTCTGACATCAAATCTAATTAACATGGCATCAAAACACAAATTATATCAATCTTGATTTGTGATCTGGATAATTTTTGCATATGGTCAGGAAATTTTCTGAAACCTGTAGCGTCATAATTAAAGTAAATGAGATAATAGCATTTTGCTAATAACAGTTCATTACATTACCTTGTTATGTTTATTTAATTGGCTCTCAGATAAACCCTGAACCCTCTGTATTTGAAATCAGCGCCTTAGTGGGTGATATTTGATAACTAGTTAATTTAATCCAGTTTATTTGGAGTGGGAGAGAGTGTGTGAAGTTCACCTGGAGGTCAAGAAGTGCTCATGGGTTTCTCCTGTTACGAAATACAATGCAAAGGCAGACAACTCGCACAACCTGATTGTACAGTCCAATTACTGCCTAAGTTATGTAGCAACTTTGAGCTCACACCTTTGCACTTCTATACTTACTGCTCATCTGAGTAAAGATGTCTTTTTGTGTACAAGTATATGTATCACTTCATGTCATGTCTATGTGGGTGTGTGTGTGCGTGTGCAAGCGTGTCAGTTTCCACCTATGCTCATTAAAGGTGAACTGAGGCGAAGCCTGGCCATTCGTGGGATGGTAATTGATGTGGAGAGCTCAGTGGGATACAAGGTTTAATTCCTCAGTGTTAACGAACAATAAATCACACGTCACACACACACCCACCGACACAAACACACTATGAAGGAGACATAAATCAAAGACTAAGGGGCTGCCACTGTCTGCCTTACTGCAATGACAATATCATAGCACCTTTTCCTCCCTCGTTTTTTTCTTTTTCTGTCTTTCTTTCAATCCCTGTTAATCCCTCTCTACCTTCAACTGCAGTGACACTATCAGCCTCCATATCTCATCTCAATTCCCCTCAGTTCACTTCTGCTTTGACTGCAATTACAAAATCACAGCACTGCGTGCTCTCCCCCACTCTTACTTTCTCTCTTCCCATCAATCCCTTTCAAGCCTTCACTGAACAACAGATGGTCACCTCATCCCTCCTACAGATAGAGGGATAGAGAGACACAGAGAAGGCTGATGGGGGAGGAAGGATGGGAAAGTGGAGCAAACCAACTCTGTGTGTGTGTATGTGCGAGTGAGATGCAGAGGGTCCACGTGCATAAACAGAGAAAATACACAACACAAACCATCGCCTTTGCTGAGAATTGAGATTAGATCACATATAAGCGTGTACGGACTCAGACGCAAACCTACACACACTGGGCACGCATCTCAGAATGTGCCGGCACAGATTGCATCCTCATCCCACCCGATGGCACTAGGTCAGATAATTATTTTAAGCATCATTTACATATGAATCACTAATGAGAGGTTTGGGTTGGAGAAGGGGGTGGCGGGGAGGAGGGGAAGTTGAGAAAGATATCGAAAGAAGAGAGAAAGGTGGAAGATGAGCGCGAGTCATAGTGGCAGATTGAAGTGCAGCGTAGTGTAGGATGAGATAGAGGTGATGCAAGGTGAATTACAGCAGCACAGAAGAGGGGAAACCAGGCCAAGCTTCTGTCGCTCTTGATTTTGACGGCTAGCGATATTTCTGACCCACCCTTCTCCAACTGCTCACCCCCCTCCCAATCTCCTCCCTGTATCCCCGATCTCCCCTTAAATTGGTATTCACGGGCTATTGTGGTCACACCATAATTGAGCCACTACCGGTGCTTGAGAGGGAGGAGAGCGGCTGCCTCTATTGCAATTGCACTAAAGCACAATATAGGCAGGAGCTACACAGCTATGTTTTGTTGCTGAAAGTGTGACTTTGATCTCAGAGACAAAATTTGGTGGGGTTAAAATGTCGTCTTTGGAGAGTGCAGAAGGTACAGAAAGCCTTACTTCTTTGCAGTTTAGAGATATGCAGGCGAAACGAGCCATGGATCCTATCTAAATCTTTTAGAGCACAGGCCAATATACAATTAAAGCGGTGCCCTCAAGGGAAACTGCATTTGCACCCTTTCTCTCAAGCTATCTTTTCTAGAACTGTGCCTCATTATAAAAGAGGCAATAAAGTAATTGAATAGCAAGCATACATAGATTTGAAATTTCCTCCTTAGAAAGAACTCTTTAGCATAGATAGGTGGTGGGAATGAGCACGGATCCAGGAAAGTAGTGAGAATTGGAAAGATGCTTGGAAGATTTTTGTTTGTGAATATTCATTTAAGCGTCGTAACCCCCCCCAAGGAAAAAAATCATATTGCTTTAAAATACAGAGCAAAGATCTAACACGTGTTGATCAAATGAATCGTTCTCTGTCTTGTGCACCTCACAAAAGCATCGTGACCCTTTGGATGTTCGTGTCATCACAATCCAATCCTTTAGACTGAGGTAAACAGCTGCAGGGAGTTTTGATATTTAAGTCTCACAGCTGTCAATTTTTATTCTTGGTGACGTTTTGGTGGGAGAGTAATTTATTTTCACTATTATCATGATGAGGGGCATTGCGAGATTAATTTGTAGTGCCTGAAGCTAAGGTATGATGATTTGCAGCTCAGACTTAGTATTCACAGGAGACATCAGAGCTGTCATCATCTTCTTCTATCTATGGCAAGCTTTACTGACACAGAATGATGGTGCATACAACTTGTAAAGTGCAAAGAAGAAATATATAATATGTCTTCTGGTTAAGAAACCAGTGGCTGAATGCAGATAAAAGAAATACAATATAGCATTACTGTGCGGAGGGGGACAGTAATGGAAAAAGTAAATGACAAAGAACACAACAAAGGCACAGGTCTGAAATGTGCAGGCAGATTTAAAACACCATTTAGTGTCACGTCTGGCTGGCAGACCGTGGGGATGTGGGGAAAGGAGGACCCAAAACGCAGACTCTGCGATGCAAACAGTGCTCTTTATTCACAGTGAAAAACTGTAAACACAATAACTCCCCGTTGCTCCCTTGAACCCTGTGTGCGTGCTTCCCTCCGACGTCTGTGCTCGTGCTCGTGCTCCCCGCTGTTGTGTTTCCGCACACCCCGTGCGTGCTGCCTTTCTGGACCACTCTTCCTCCTGCAGGGAAACCATAGAGGCAGCCGTCAACACTAACCCTCGGCGGGCATATACGAACAACACAGACATATGCTGACACACTAACTTGGTACGATAACTCAATGATCCCGCGCCGGTGGGAGCTCCAACACTCTCCTAAGTAGCTCCCCCGACGAGCCCTGATCACCAACAGGTGTGGCAGGAACTTCAGGTGTGGCCAGTCCTTCGCAGGGCCACACCTATCAGGCCTGCAGGTGGCTGTGCTCCATCCTCCAGCCACACCCGCAGACATACACACGTATACACCCACACCCTGCCTATACATACGAGTGGGACACAGACTAACACAGCATTGTGGAGAAAGCACACATCACCAAATAATAATAATACTAACAACAATAACAACAGTCAAAACTGGTCACGGACCCCCGAGTCCTCCAGAGCCGGGTCCGTGACAATTTAGTGCATTTTGTGAATGCTATTATATTTCTTGTTAACATTCACTCTCTGACATCCCAGTATCACCCCTCCATTCAACATTATATACAGTTTAAAACTTCCTTGTCTGTCATTTCCTGTCATTTTGCCTTCGAGTGCTGTTGGGAAAGCAGAAATATTTCAGTGAGAGCCTGTGTTGTTTTTGTACAGCACAACCTGTATCTATTTTACATCTAGTAGAAACCCCTGAGTGAACTTTGATCTCTGACTTTTAAGTATCTGAAATATTTGCCAGTTCTCAAGCAGAAGTTCTGCTTGCCCTTGTCAACTTTCTCCACAGCAAAGTGTGTCAAAAGTTACATCATTACTGCTGGTGTGTTTTGTGCTTTGGTGTTTGTTTCAGTTGTTCTTTTTTTTTTGCAGCCCAGCTCATGCAGCATGACTGAAGCCTAATGCAAAATTGATGAGCTGGGGCACAAGTGTGAGCCGGTCTCTATCTACAGGCATGTCCTCAATTTAGCAATGCAGGAACACTTATTGAGCTGCAACAGTTGGAGAAGATTAGACTGTCAGAAAACTGCCACTGTTTTTGTGTATTTTGTGTTTGAATCCCTGTACATCAAGTTGTTCAGTGGTACACAGTATGATTTTTGTATTAAAGACTCCTGTTTATAAGAGAGTATTAAAAGGCCATCATAATTAATTTGCAGTGGCACATCAGCCCAGTTCTTACTTCCCTCCATTAGTGAAATTCAGTGAAATTCAAAATCCATCCATCCATCCATCCATTCTCTTCTCCTTATCCTTACCTACTACCACAGCTACCACAGGGTGATAGGTTGACAATCTGACGCAGCAGTTCTGTCACGGTTCGCTTGAGGACTCACACGCAGGACTCAGAAGCACAGTTGGTATTTATTACAGTTCCATCAGGTGTATATACAAATAGTGCAGGGGTAGTGCTGTATACAAAGCGGTGACAGGGAAAAGGCTCCGGGGAAATCCAGGTAGGGAAAAGACACTTGCCCCTCTTCTGACTCTCTCCTATCGTGACCAGTCTTTCTCCAAACACTCACAAAAAAACAGGAATCCACTCGGGGAATGCAGGGTCGGGTCCAGGGGATCTACGTACAGAAGGAAACACACGTTAGAGGTTTTGCGCAGGGAAGCAAAAGAGAACTTGCTCAGAGCTGGGCTGCACTGACGCGAGTCCCACACAACGATCTAGCGATGAGTAGAAGCCACTCCCTGGCTTAAATGCTGGCTGCACTGATGAGGCCCAGGTGTTTCCTCTTCAGAGGGGCGTGGGCCGAGGGCGTGAACCCACCATGAGTTCCGCCCTGGCGAGAGAGCGAGAGAGAGAGCAAGAGAGAGAGCAAGAGAAAGCGCTACTAGTCAGCGGCCTGCTGATCCCCTGGCCGTGACAAGTTCAAAATCAACTTTAAAACATTTTGTGTTAACATTCTTGTAAGGTTAACAACGTTTTTATTTATTTATTTATTTTTTTAAACTGCTGAAAACTCATTTTTACAGGTTATCTTTTCCTTAAGCTTTCATTTTGGCCATTGTTTACATCTAATGTTTGTATGTTGCATTGAAAGTAAAACTGTATTGTGGTATACGTGTTTGTATGCTGGAACACATATACTCATTTTAAACATGCAGCTTTTATGCAAACTGCGAAGCACTTTGTGTAACTTCATTTGGTACTCTCAACTGCAGAGCTTCGATGGGATGTTTGTTATCATGTGATGAATTACACCGTAGGAGGATGTGAATCATCTGAGCAAAAAACTATAAGATTTTAAATCAGGGCCTTAATCAACACCATGATTTGACTAAAAACATAAAGATCACTTGTCCGACTGATCTAAAAAAACAAAACAACAAACAGAAATCAGTTTTATCTTCAACAAAAACATTCACACTGACGTGTTGTATATTGTTTTGTTAAGACTTTGGCAATGGGCATTCTGCCTAAATAAATCAGTTTCCAGAGAGAGTAAGAGATTTCCAAGGACCCCTCCTTCCAGATTTCCCCCAGGAGAATGCAACGCTACTTTAAATGATTGCTTAGCAAATCTGCTTCAAACTCTTTGGTGCCTACCATTTTTGAGAAAAGCTCTACTGTCTATAGCTGTTTACATCACCCTACGTTTGATCAGCAAATATGACTTTATTGCTGATGTCGGTTTTTGAGTTATTGCCTGATTGTGTTCAATAAAGAATCTATAGGGACTAATTACATGGTGTTGAGATTGGTTATTGACAAATCGCTGCGCCTAATGATGTGAGAGAAATTGGGATTGTGTTCGTGTGTGTGAAAGGTGAGTGACGGGGTCTTCGATACCTGAAGTGTATATAAAAATGCATGCGGGTGTGTCCGTTTTCCCCCGTGTTCTTTAAATGGTTTGGATTTTCTAAATCCATCCACCATGATGGACAGTTGGAAGTGAAAAAGGGCAGTTTTAATTTAATGCATGGATACCCTTCTAAGCTCTCCAAGGGACTAGCTGCTTACCACCTCTTCTGTTAAACTAACATGCTCTCTGCAACACATACACATACATATACACACTTATGCACCAACCTGTGCAAATATGCATGTGCATCGTCTTCACACTGACACATTCTTGCACACCTTTGCAGACACACCAGGATTCAAACGTCTCTTTATAGACACACAGACACATGCAGGTGGAGGGGATCTCATGGGGTGCCCTGTTTAGATGAAATGAGTCACAGGGATCTCATTACTACTGTCTAGACTTCATCACTTTTCAACAATATGCTCTGCTTGAGAGTGAGTGAACATGAAAAATGATCAAAGGCTAAAAATACAAGCAGTGAGAGATAAACAGGCCGGAAAGTTAGAAGGATATGAGGAAGGGGGAGAAAGCAGAGGTCAGAAAAAAGGCTGACAAGAGACAGGGTATAATGAAAAGGAAACTCAACAGGAGCGGCAGAGAAGAAGGGAAGCTTTCCCAGATATAGGACACAGTCCTCAGTCAACATAGCTCTTTTAAAGTAGAACATTTACCTACATTGACCACAACGGTCATGCACAGAGATCTTTTATAAAGACATTATAGAGCATGTAGAATATATACAGTACTGGCACACAATAATGTAGTCACTGGATCAAAATTTAATGGGAAATGCTTCCAGATAACCAGAGTTGCATATTTTTGAATGTTCTGTAAAACAGTCTTACTCAGATTTCATTAATAGCACTTCAATACCTTGATGAACAGTGTTAAATACAATGTTTTGTCCAAAGGTGAATCCCAATTTTAAAGGCATCAGTGTAGATAGGTAGACTGGTATTGCTCTAGAGCTAAACTAGTATAGAGTTACTTATGTTTGAGCAGAGAGTTTCAGTGATATGGAAGCAATGTTTGCTGATAAAGATCATATCATATTATCCAGCTGGATTTCTTTTTTTCTGCAGAAGCTGTGCTATGGTTGCTTATAGTTGCTCCTGCTGTCCAGTTTAAACTCACAGATTTGACAAAATAAACATGTTTAGCAGTGATTCCAGTGAGTCTAAGTCTTTTTAAGCAAAGAAAAAAGTGCAGCAGTTTTTCAGCACTGCCCCCACTATTGGTCCTGTTACAGCCAGTGCCATTTCCATTTTTTTGTAACAGCGACCATTTGCATAACTACCACTGCTGCTGCGAGCTGTACTGTGAGCTTGCTGCTAAACCGCCTGCAACAAAGCTACTGTAACTGTTACCGCATCTTTGTTATTTGAGCCAGTACAGTGCAACTGTCACATGTTTTACCACAGACAGCTCCAGTCCCTGCTGCATTAGTCATTTCTGAGTTCATTACCATGGAGAGCTCCTTGGTTGTTCACTAAAGGCTCATTCAGCCCCTCTCTTATCCCGCCTCTGTGACACTTTTCTCTCATAATTACATTCTCACACCACCTCTCCATCTTCATTCATTTTACTTCCTCTCTCCACAGTTTTCCGCATTTCCCCATCCTTCCCAAAGGGGCTCAGAGTGGTGGTGCAGCATTTGAAAGCAGCTCAATGTTGGCACAAAAGCATTTACAGTGGTGCACAATTAAAATGCACAGCGCATCTGCCTGCATTGCATATGCAGCAATGATCAACATCCCAGACAATTTCTGGTTTAGCTTTTCTAAAGTTTTCTGTAAAGTTTGATGTGTGACGCAGGAGGACGCCAAACTAGCTGAATTAATTTAAATGGTTTAAAGCACCTGCAACACACTGCAGAGAGGGTTCGTATACTCAACAAGCAACTCTTTGTTAGATGCTTAAGGCAAAGGGTATTTGGAGCATTGTTAAAACTTGAGTCATGTTTAATAAGTGTATTCAGTGAGAAGGCTGCTGCTCATTTAAATGTACTGAGAAAGGGCTAAAAAATAAATCTTTGAAATATCAAAGAGTTGCTCCTCTGGCTTCTTCAGAAACTGTCCCGCTCTGTGTACAAGCTCATCGCATATTCCCTACTTTAATTGTGCGGATGTACCTTTCTGCAAAGGGTAATGATTGTGAGAGTTTCCAGAGTGCAAAAGAAAACAACAAAGTAATATATATATATATATATATATATATATATATATATATATATATATATATATATATATATATATATATATACATATATATGTGTATATATGTGCCACCCCCCTCCCCAAGTGGCACATCTAACACATGCACAAAGCTTATTGAGACCAGGAGATGCAAAGTGAAAGGGGTAATTGCAGACAGTACTTAATTGGTTTAGGGAAAGGAACAGATGTGAGGATTGAAACAGAGAGCTTGAGAAAGACACACCGAAGATGAAAGAGAGAGACATTAAGATGTAGACAGTGAGGGGGATAAACAGATGCAGATGGAGAGACTGCAAAAGAGACAGAGGGAAAGGCCTGGAGGTTGAGAGATTATGGAGATAAAGGTGGAAGGAAGGTAAGTTTTGAGTTTAGAAGAAAGCCTTTTGAGGGTAAATCCAGACATGCTGCTGAAGAATGTCATGCCGAAAGCAGCACTGGCTTGACTCCGTTTCCTACTTTAACCCTGCAGTTTCCCTGCTAACGCACTCGTTTCTCGCTGTTTGTTTCCGTCTCTTTGTCTTGCGCTGAGAATCTCTTGCACTCGCTTTCATCAATCTTCCTCTGTGTTCTGGTCTCCCTGCCCCTCTGATCCCCCTTGCTTTCTACAACACACTTACACATGCACCCACTCACCCACCCACCCACACACACAGGTAGGCATGGAAAAACACACACACACATACACACTGTGTAACTGCACTGCACCTTCTTAACCAGACTGGATTCCAAGTATCCATTTGCAGGGGGCTTGCATCATACCTTGCATCCTGTAACCCAAGGTTTTTGCAGCAGCACATACACAGCGGGGGCAAGGCCTTTATGAGCACCCGCTGGACTTAAAGGTGCTTGAGCATGGGAAGAAAGACCATGCCTAATTGGCACAGTTTAAACTCTGAAATCTTGTTGGAAGAGACGTTTGAAAAGAAGCATTTTCTCAGTTCTCATCTATTAATAAGATCCTTTTTTTTTTTTTGAGTGTTTGTAATGTTTCATAATTTTATTTCCTGACAGGGGATCTTAGAATGCAGCCGGAGGTCAGTATTGCTTTAAAATACTTTTCCATCTCCTGTTGCTCCGGAGATAACAATTGTATTTGTGCTAGTTCCTCTGCACTGTAGTTTGAAAGAAACAGTGATTTCTCCATACAGCTCTTAAATAGTTGCAAAATTTCTCCTGATATGTTCTCTTCGCAGTTTTTGGACTCAAAGAAACTTGCCGAAGGTTTTTTAACGTGCATGTGTGTCCTTGTACAAGGAGAAAGCATGGTGGGCTGTAGTATAAAACCCATTAGTGGCTTGCCACAGCGGAGTTTTTACTTTGCCCTTTACTTAATAAAACAAAAGAATACCTTTAGCATCTCGTTGCCTGAACTTGTTTCTAGTGAACATTTTGATGCTTTAAAATGAAGTTTGAAGCTTGTTGCTGGGCCGCCTTGATAGAACTGCGTGCACAAAGAGAAAATAGCTCAAGAGAACATTATCTAGTGTAAAATTGCACTGGTACAAGCTTAGCAACCCTATGTGCCCTTTACGGGGTATTGAGAAATTCCCGCATCCAGTAAAACAAACTTCTGTGTTTTCACAGAGGTCAGGATGAGAGAGATCAGAGTTTGTCAAAGGGCTGAAATTAGGGTTGGAAAGTTGTTTCAGAGATGTACCTTATCCTAACACTTGATCTAAAGAGAGTTCGACACATTAAGGCAGGAAGGCCGGGGGAATATCAAAGTCTTTTTGATGTGTGAATCACAGCTGTAATTTTCCAGCAATTGGAACCATTAGACCTTTTCCTTCACATATATGACTTGATAAAGAACTCGGCCCCTCTGAATTACAGCGTAATACTTTCATCCAAAGTATCCCCGCTTTAACATTGTTCTCCTGCTAATGAAGGGTAACTTCAATCAGGTCTGGGCCATTACTCTGCCAAAGTGGGATTGACTGTAAGCCTGTGGGTGGAAGGTGGTACAAAGACACAAACGAACACACACATACTGTGCATGTGCACGTCCAGACAGGTTAACTCATTGAAAGATCTTCTCAAAGAATCGCCTCACTTATGTGGAGGGTTTTTACTCATGCATACTGAGAAACGCTGTGGTGAAAAGATGGCTGGCGGTGTTTTGGGAAAATAAGGAAATATTTTGAACAACACATACTCGAATTCTGAAGTTGATTGCAGCTGTCAAACCTTGAAGAATAGTCTTCATAAAGTAAATCTGCCCTCTTCACCCTTACTCTGTCTCAGTCTTCCTCATGACCCAAATACTGTTTCATTATTATCATTTCTACCAGACAGTTGGATAGAGGGCTCTCAACCGGGCTTTCCATTCTCATTATGTCGACAGCAGTTTCACTGCAAGTCGGCTCTTCCGTAGCTTCAAAGATTTTGTGTGTTTCTCTCTGCAAGTGTGCTTGTTTCTATGTGCTTCATGTGCTCGACCTCTCCAGGCCACTGTAGACATTAAATATCATTTATCGACGTAAACTTGTCAGGTTTTCTTTGATGGCAACATAGGCTAGGTAAGGCATTTACATAAACATTTTAAACAGATCACATGGAAAATGCCAGTTTGCTAAACATTTAGGGATTTTTTTCTTTCTGGAGGGTAAATAAAGACCTTTAAAATGATTGTTCCTACAATTTCATGTGAACTTTAAAAAGCGATAGGGCTAAAACATGGGTTTAAATGTCATTTACTGAGTACAAATAGCATGGTGTTGCTAGAATGCAGTAACTTCTGGGGACTATCAAGGCTGAAAAATTCATGTGCAGCTCTGTAGCACCAACTTCAGCCTAACAACGCACAACACAGCAGGTTGGGGAGCTACTACAATCTATATGTGGTGAAGTCATATCTGAAGAAAAGTTCTGGGAGTGTGAGGACAGAGAGGAAATAACATAAACTATGGATGAGTAAAGACAAAAAGTGGAGTGAAACTAAACTTTTAATTCACACAGAAGAGAAGCGGGATAGCTTCCCATTCTTCGTCTACTACCACAAGTGAGTACTTCACTCTGAGAGCGATTGGGATAATAACGACCTATGAGGTCTTTACAGTATGATTGTTAAGGGCTTTGTATGTGAGGAGAAGGGTTTTAAATTATTTTCTAGCACATATCATCTTGATAAATGTTGAAACTACAACAACTAGGTTAAGAGTTTGCATAAGAGATTTATCAGTCTGCCCCTGCAGTTTCTGACAGCTGCTATTGCCTCCATTGTATGCAATAGTGCTTTCAAGCCACACGTGGTACTTGAAGCCCCTAAATGTAGGTGGTTATGTTATCAAGGTCATTATAATACAAATTTTATTTTCCTATTGAGCTCCAACAATAACAAGGCTATATATCAGTTAATGTTGTGTTCAGGGACCATTTTATGTAGGAAGACAGGAGAGAGGTTTCTGAGACCAATCAGTGCTGTCAGCCAGTTATGTTTAGTCATTAACACTGTTATTGGCATCAGCTCTTAATTAAAGCAACACAGCCAGAGATACACATTAAACACATCAATGATGATACTCAGGAAATATGACAGCGCTCCCATCCTGAGGGAAACCAGTGTTCACTGGAACATGGGTTTATCATGGTTAATATCGGAATAATGTATACTGAAGGAATGAAATGACTAAGCTTTGATTAAAGCTGATGAAAGATGAGTTAAATGTTTATTTCAAACTTTTATCACACCGGTGGGACATCTTTACCGCAAACAACAGCGTGAGACTCAGTGTGTGACAGAGGTCAAAATTCCGACTCAGCCTCAAGTAGTCTCTCTCCATCTCATGGATTTCTCGTGAAAGAAACACAATGAAGCCCTTTGAACACCTCACTGTTGTGCAATAAGATTGATGAGACTTTCGGCTCTGCTTTTTCCTTTTTTTACGCCCATTTTTTGTCTGAAGCAGATCAAAGACCATATTTGTCAGTGAGACAGATTATTAATATAAGTGTCTGAACCACTAAGATATGTCATACAAACCCTTCCATCAGTATGCAGTTTGATTTTCTTCTGGGAGAAAAATTGCCTCGTGCTGGAATGGTAGTCCCTTGATGTTTTACTAGTGCGTTATCTCAGTCAAACTGGTTTTGGTCATGGATCTAATTCTCCATGTTGTGTCGCCTCCCATATCAGTGGGCTATAATTTTTGCTTGGCAGGTCAATCTTGGGTGCCTCTATAAAGAGTGAGTGAAATCCCACTGGTGTATTCCCATGGCAATTGGCATTGTACTTTAATGTTGATAAGAGGAGTTTTGCGAGTATGTGTGAGTGGGGTAGGCAGACGAGAAAGACAAAATAAGTAATGCGGCAGAATTGTGCTCTCACACAGAATAACTTCAGAGTAACTATAAGAGGACTGAACCCTGACTCGTCTGTCTCTTCTTGTCCCCCTTTTTCTCCCACCTCCCCTGTACCTCTCTTTCCATATGTCTCTTTCTCTGTCTGTCTCCTCAGCCTTTTTTGTCTCAGAGCAGCTCTGTGGGTGTGCATATATTATATGTAATCCAGCTGGGCAATAGGATTGATACAAGGAAACAGAGGTAGAAATAAGCACTTTCTTTTTCCTCCTCCTCCAGTAAATTACTATTCATTGTGACCCCCTTTTTTCTCTTTCACTTGTTCTGTTGTGTTACTTCAGCCACCACCGTGGTGACGTGCATACAGAAATGAGAAGAGAAAACAAAAGAGACAGACGAGTTTAAAAAAAAAAGAAGAATATGACCAAGTGAGGCTGAAAGAATCAGATAACAGAGGGGAATTTGAGGAAGTGGAAATGAAACAAGGCAATCATAAGCAGGAGAATACAAAGGAGAAATAAAAAGCGATGAAAGAAAGACATACAGGAAATAATGAATACGGGAGCTTGACGAGGAGAGCAGAGAGACAGAATCTGGCAGTCTAAACTAAGGCTGTCATATCGGCTTTGGCCGGGGAGACAGAGGCAGTCTCATGATGGACACTGACAGTTGTTTGCTGACAGGTGTGAAATCTGTTGAATGTTGAACAGGCCTCTGATGTTGTTTTGTGTTTTCATTTGCTTATGTTGTTTTTCTTCCCTGACGATACGCTCAATTAGCCCTCAATTACCTACTTGGATTGCAGGGAGAGCGGAGAGTCTTACAGCAGGACATTGGATCCATTCATCCACACTATGTGGGCAAAAAGCCATGCAAATACTCTGTGGTTACTCAACCTCTGAGCTGCGTAGATGTGCAGCATGTATACTGGTGCCGAAATGTAATTGAATTAGTATTTAAGTCGACATAGATTTGTACCTTCCAACCGTGGTCTTGGGCGCTTGTCAGTAAAGAGTTTTGGGAGAAGACTGATTCCCCTCTCATATCTGTATGGTGAATGTAAAGGTGCTCCTGCAATGACCACAGGTTTACCTTTGGAAAGAGCTAGGCTAGCTGTCAGCACATATTTCCAGTTTTGAATCTAAGGCTAACATGCTCTTGGTTGTAAATGGTGGGAAGTGAGTGGATGTACTTTGGAAAAAATGTTTGTTAACCATGAATTTAATATTATTAATTCAAATGTTGTGAAACACTATACCACCAAGTACCTAATTGAAATGCTAACAGTACCTAAAAGCCCAAGCCTAGAGTACTGTAGTATATTAAGTATTATAAGTACTATAAGCAAATACAGCATTCAGGGATGAAAGTGTTGACTTTCTCTTCTCTTTTGAGAGTTAGCTCAAAAATTTCTTTGACTTTATTAGCCTGAAAAAATGTGCTTGTATTGCAAGAAGCAGCATATTCTCTATTACTTTTCCTGTTAGCTGACTCATTTCTAGTTACTCGTTTCCAGTATACATGGTGCACTGTGAGATTCCTACTGCCTGAATGAGGTTAAGACAAAGCAGGTGTGTAAATCAAAGAAAACGGTCCTTTTTCTATTGGCTTTTATCATAATTTAATTGACAGAAAGCCCTCTTGACCTGTAGTGATAAGCAGTACAGAGGCACAGTAAGTCTCAATTTGTAATCAATACTTTTGTTAAACCCGCACTGGAAAATCAATGAGGGAGGAAACAGCAGCATACACTGATACACGCATTGTGCCCTTGGTACTCCACGCTGTGCTATTGTGCTCCGTCTTATATACAGTGAGTGTAGTGACACATTTCATTAGTTTTTTATGCGAAGCCTTCTTAACATCCCACATGGACACAAATGAGCTGCCTCCTGTTTTTCACTTTGTCTTGTTCTCTCTTTGTAACACTTTTTTGTGTGTTCTTGTTATGTGTGTTCTTGTTATGTTCTCCCCTGCCTCTATGGCATACTCAGAAAAAAATTCTCTTGTTAGCTCCGGTGTTTCTTTCCATTTTGGGAAGCTCAACACTTCTGTATCTACAGTGGTTAGGAGAAGCAGCAGAGGAACAGGTTAGCAGCTACAATGTTTAGTAGCCTTTTCAGATTTTATTGACACATTAAAGTGCATGAATACAAAGAGGACACAAAGTGTTTTGTAAGTGTGTAATTGTGGACTTGCTAATTTAGTCAGAGAGGGTGTTTGTGAAGTGTCCGAGAGACAGGATAAAGACAAAAGTCACCAACTTTGGGATCTTCTCAGATTACTCTGAGAATTTCAGTGTTCCAGTCAGTGTTGGTCAAGTTACTTGAAAAAAGTAATCAGTAAATAATTACTGATTACTTCCCGAAAAAAGTAATCCTGTTACTTTACTGATTACTTATTTTCAAAAGTAATTAGTTACTTACTTTTTAAAACATGATTTAGCCCCTAAATAGGTAATGATCTTTCAGCCCAATTCTACTTTTTCTGCATAATCCATCATATAAAATGTAATCAAATGGAAAAGTCTCTTTTTAAAACTTGTTTTATTAGTTTTAATCTTTTAACTTTATGCATCAAGCAAACATGAAATTATATGCAACATTCTCTGACTGGAATAAATTTGTTTAACATTTAAACCTCTTTTCTGCATATTCCAACATATAAAATAAAATCGTTTTTTGTATTTACACTCACTCTCACGTTACTGCCCATCTCTGGTCCCAGTGAGATTAATGTGGACTCAAGGTATCTTCAGTGTAAGCAACGATATACTAGAGCTTTAAATTATACAGTCAGGAAGTACAGATCAAACCTGTGCCAGTATTGATTTGAGTTTAGGGTGACCATAGCCACGTAATTCTTTACATATAGCATGGATACATACCCACCATTTATCCTGTTTAATAAGCCTGATTTCATTGTCATTGTCAGATTAAATCTATAGAATTAACAAGGAAGTTTATCAAAAGCAAAGAAGAAAAGAAAGTCCTCTATATTAGCGTCATTCTCTTATTTTCCAACCAATGCTACAAGTAATTAAGAAGTCCCTATATTTACTTTAAAATTTGTATCAGGCACGTAGGCCGACATGAGTTTGGATATAAATTCATGGCTCTCTATTAATTTCTTAGCAACAAGCAAAACTTTATTTATATAGCACATTTCACTCCAGGTGGAGGGACAATCCACATGGCAAACACCACTACAGAGACTGTAGCACAAAAACTAAAAACTAAATCAACAGACAGACAAGTGGATTCATAAAATAGTTAAAGCACGAATCACCCCTAAAACTAACTAAAAACAACAACAATAGTGTACAATACTGTACAAAAATCCAGTTGTTGAAGCTGCATTTCAGGCAGCGGTGTGTGTTAGCGATCTTGTCAAAATGGATGGAACTGTGAACGCAGAAAACTGCTTAATTTTTCAGCATGACAATGATCCGAAACAGACTGTCCGTGCAGGAAAAGCATACCTGGCTAGGAAAGCACACACTCACTCATGGATCGGCCTTGCCAGAACTCAACATTATCGAAACAGTGCGGGATCATCTTGACAGAGAAAAGCAGAGCTTTAAATGTCCTTCAAAAAGTCTGAAGATTGCTTAAAGAAATTAAATTCAACTCAATGCAGTTTTATTTATGCCAATTCACCTTAAGGTGTTGTAAGGTAAAGACCTTGCAGTATAACAAAATACAAAGTTTTCTTAGGAGAGTTCAGGCTGGGTTGAAGAATAATGTTGGTGACTTTCAAGCTTGTTAGAGTTGTACAAACTGTTTTTGCCTTAAATAATATATTTCCATGTGTAGCTGCATGTTGCAGTGTGCCTTTTTAGCATTTCCCCAGCAAAATATGAAGAAATTAGGGGTGCTTTGAGACTTCTGCACAGCACTGTAGAATAAATTCTAAAACCAATAAGTGAAACCCACATGAGGAAATGCAATTCAATAAAATAATAATTAAAACAAACAAATAACCAGTTAAACTTGATAAGAACGAAACCACAAACATGCAGATACGCACAGAAAATATTGGTGTGTCTTTAAAAGAAGACACATACTTTAAATACCTTTAAAAATAAATAAATAACAGTATATATCCATACAGAAAGTAGGGGAAAAACATACAAGCATATAAAAACACCTTACGCCCTTACGCTTACACAAAGTGCTTGTTTATAGGATTATAAGTAAAAGGAAAAGTGCTTTGATGCAGGGTGTGAGAAGTCTTTACTCCAGTCACATGCATGAATCACTGAGTATCAGCAAGTCCTTAAATGACCTGTCAGCCCTGTACATTGTTCATTTAGACAAATTATTTAAATTGCTTTGAGTGCCTTTCTTGAAACCCTCTCAGAAGTTGATTTTGCAGATTGAGGCAAACACACGCCCGACAATGCAAATGCTCTTGTTTTGGCACTCGGCGGTGCACTAAATCTGAAGGCACACATCCAAATGCAAGTCAAAGTGAAGGAGAAAGCAAAGCACACTGACAGAAAGTGCACATATCGGCACAGTTATCGTGCCAGTACGTGGTGTTCATTGGGCCAGTATTGTGATTGTGTCAGGGAATTACATCATTGAGGTGGTGTAGCAGGGCAACCCCCCCCCCCCCCTCTCTTTTATCTTCTCATTGAATATTCATCACGGCTGAATGAATGAAGAATGGACAGGTTTATGAAAAATACATCACTTAAGAATTTGAAGGAATGTGCATATATTTATGTTCATGTGTGTTTTGTGTGTGTGAGTGCACAAGGCATATGACTTCCCCCCCCCCCCCCCCCCCCCCCCGTGGACATATTCCTAGATCCCCATCCCGCTGTGCTCACACAGTTGCATTCACTTTTCCAGATGAAAGCTGCTGTGCTTGTCTTGTGATGCTGACTGTTCCCAGCACTATAAAACCACGCTGAACCGCCACTACCACACATTCCTGCTTCCCTTTCACTCTCACTTCACTTACTCTATGCTGAACTCTCTGTTGTCAGCTGAATCTAGAAGTAAACAGGAAGTCTGAGTCACTGATAGGACACATCACAGACATTAGAGTTAAGTTACAGGGGGACATTGAATTCTTTTATTACCCACCTCCCCCTTGGAATATTGATGTGGCTTTCGTATTACAAGACACCGAGACCTTTGCTTGATTATTGTCATCTTCTCTATCATGTGATAAATCACAGTTCACTTTTTCTGCTGGAATCCACCAGTATAAAATGCCATCACTTCCAGAGGCAAAAGATAATTACAGAAATTGTCAGTGAGGGTACCATAAAATTAGAACGGAGATGAAAGAGATGAAGGTGTGCTTAAGAAATCAAATACAGCCCGGTATTTACATAAATGGAGCCAAAGATATTTGAGCAAAAAACTTTGGCTGTGTGCAGGAAATGATCCAAAGGCGTTTTCGTTTTGTCTTTCTCAGAGTCAGAAGGAAAACGAGAGGACAGGTGGGAAGAGCGATAAAACCTGAGATGCATTTGGTGGCCATACAAACACAGCAGGACATAAACAGGAATGAAAAAGTGTTGTTGAGTAAAGAGGTGTCAAGGCCAACATTTCACCTACCTTTGTGGAAATCACCTGCAGACTGAGAAGGAAAAGAAAACACCCCAAAAACACTGACTATCATTACAAAGGAAATCAAAGAAGCCATATTGGAAGAAGTTTTATAGTAAAATAATATCAAAAAGGAAAATTTGTAAGGTTTTGTAAAAAATATTGTTGACCAGATACTTTTGAAGCCACGGGAAATGAATGCTGGGAGTAGGAACTAACGTGCTTATCTCTAGGAAGCAAAAGCAGACAGAATGGGACAGAAGCAGACTTTACTGGCCTCATGGAAATTCTCGCGTCGGGCCTGCCAGTCATTGAACATTTGACTGTGGCAATTTGAGCCTTGATTTGCATTGATTGATTTTCCTCCACTTGAGTGGGGAGCTGTCATGGGATTAAATTTAGCTACCATTACACGAGCCCCCCAGTGTTATTGCTTTTCCATTATTCCGTTGCTTTCGTGCACGTGTACATGTGTACATGCAGTGCGTGTGTGTGTCCGTCCGAGTTCCCATGAAGTGATCAAAGTGCCTTTGATTAAACCATGCCCTCAGATCAGCCACTTACACGCTTAAGTATGTAGCTGTAAGCTCAATCCATGCACACACACACACACACACACACACACACACACGCGCGCACACACAAAGTTGGGCATGCAGATCTGGAGTCTCTCTATCAGACGTGCACACAAGCACATGCAGTCATTTGCACTCATAGCTATGCATACGTCCCCAGCTTCAAACACCAGTGATTTGACATTTCCTTCAGAGCTCTGCTGTTCATGACACGGCATCTTTCCCCATGTGGGCTTTGCAGCCTCAGAAGTAAGAACCAACTTTACTTGCTTCACACACTCCAAACTTGTGTCCCCCTGCTCCCTCTCTCATTACTGGCTCCCCCTCTGGACTGCCTGGGGTCTATTTCTACTCCATAACATTGTGTATTATGAGAATGTGCACAGCTGAATTGTGTGAATGCGCCTCAGTAAATGTATATAGTCCTAATATCTATGTGCAAACCAGCATATTCACAAGAATGTGTTGTGTTATATCAGTCTGATGAAAATGTCCTGATGTGTCGCTTCATGGAGAGTAAATGAAGCTTAACTTTACTAAGTTAGTTACTTGTGCTACTGATCATGAAGCTCTTTTGCTGTGTGAATGTCACTGCCTAATCTGTGTGCCCAAGTGAATATCTGTGGAACAGTAATGCAAGTACACATATGAATTTGTGTTATCTCTCGGATGTTGGTTTTGAGCTTTTAAATTGATGGATTGCAGCTTTAAAGACTGACACAATGGACCTAAGGTATCGCTTTGATTCCCAGAACAGTAAGAGGTTTGAGGCTGATGTGATCACAGTTTTAAAATAAAGGGATCAAAGTCTTCGAATCCCTTTTAAAAAGAACTCATTTAAGTTTTTATCTATCAAAGCTTTAGTGATCTGCAGAAACACCCTATTAGTGGAACTTGATGTCGCTGGAAATCTTCCCTTTTTAAATCAGGATTTGTCTGCTTTTAATTTTATATTGGAAATAGTTCATTCTTTTTCATGCCCACTGTATATTGCCTATTTTGGCATGATGCTTTGATACAGTGGATAATGACAATTGATAATAACCTCACATGTGGTTCCAGCAGCCAGGTGTTCAGTAGTCCAGCTTTATAATAAAATAATTATGAGAATATTTAAAAAACAAATCATGTTTTGACAGCGTTCTAGAGGGTAGCTTGAAGCGAGTCCAGCAGTAAGCTGTCCTTTATTTTAATAGAAAAGTGTTTTTGTTTTATATGCATTATTATTAATGTAATTAAGCCTACAGCCAAAAGGTTAGGATAATTAGATTACCCATGTTCATGTAAAATGAAACTGTGACAAGAGATCAATTAGAGGTCGTTATTCCCATCCTTCAGACTCTTCCTCTGGGAGTGTAACAGGCAGTGCCAAGTGGGAGAAGACCCCAGGGCAGGCTAAGGGCATGCCTGAAAGCACCTGCTCAGCACCTTCGACAAACTCAGAAGGAATCCAAAGCTGGCCTGATCATTCCTGGGATGAAGCGATATATATTTTCCCAAGATGGAGAATAAGCTCGTGGGAAATGTCAAAATATCAAAGAAAAAAAGGCAAAGAAAGTGGTTTCTTTATCTGTGGTTAATTGGAACGATTTAGGCTTTTTAACACAATGTGAAAATTCTATACTGCTTAGTTTGAACCTTTGTCTTTTTATTATTGAAGTTAAAGTCAGAATCAAAGAAGGCACCGAGTAGCCAGACAGGTTAAAAAGATTCCATAGAAGCTGTGAAGCTCACCTTTGATGTACTGATCAGATGCTTGATCTTTGTGTTATAAGTTTCTGGCGGGAGTATATCTCTTGAACCCTACATGAGTAACTTTGTGGAAGGGCACGGGAAGTTCTTTCAAAAGAAAAGAATTACACACTGACCTGTGATCTGTGACAGAGTGACTACACAGGCGCTGACAGAGGAGCGAACTCTCTCCTGACCTTTATAATTCATTCTTCCTCATAACCCCACTTCCACCTGCATGCAATGAGCTCCAGGGTAAAGGAGGCCATTACATCAATACATAGCTTCGATCCAGTAGTGGCTGTTGGTTCATTTAAAGTGCAAGTTAATACACATTCGTACCTGGCCATTGGGCCTTTCTCAGACCTTTAGGCTAAAGGACAATGTGTCCTACTTTCAACATGGCATCTTTTCTATTCACGAATAGAAAAGTGGACATGTCTTTTATGCCAGCGAATGCTGCTGGCACTAGTTTGTCTTATTAATGCAGCAGAGGGGTCCCTATTAATACTAAGACTTTATTGATCCTACTAGACCCTCTGGCTGAAGATGAATGGTGCTCACATATTATCACAGCTCCGAAATGCGCCTTCGCATATCTGTGACATTTCCACCATAGACGGCTGTAATTTCCAAAGCGACACAACCTGTCCCTCGCTCTTTTATTTTCACCCTCTTATCTTTTTTTCCCCCCTGCACTCACTCTTTACGCTTTTTCTCTTCCCACCTTGCCCTTTTCCGAGTTTCTGCTCTTGGCTACTTCCTGTTATCAGCCCTTCATGGCTCTTACCATCTGCCTTTTTATTTTTTTTTCACACCTTTTGCCATTTTGCTCTTTTTTTTTACGTTTTACATTTCATCACCTTTTTTTTCAGCCTGTCTTTCTTATATGTCTGTCCCACTTTGTAGCAATCTTTCTTTTCCCTGGTCTTCTTTAGTCTAAATTGTCTCTCTGTTTATCTTGGCCTCCTTGTATACTACTTTAGCTCACTTTTTCCCCATCTGCTGCTTTACCAGTCCTTATCTACGCTCGCTCTCAGCCATGACCCCAGCCTCTCATTGGGGTCTTTTTTATTTATCTCTTTCAGTTTCTCCATCTTCTGTCTTTCTCATGCTCGCTTTCTTCGTATTTTCCTTCAGCAGCTTTGCTTTGTTTAGCACCCAGCAGACAAGACTGCTGACAAAGGTGCGCAAGAGCATATTTAAAATGTCACTGGCAAAGTGACAAAAGGTCATATGGAAAGTAAGAGACTCCCAGCACAGTTTGGACTGACTGCTAAACAGGCATTTGTGTGTGTGTGTGTGTGTGTGTGTGTGTGTGTGTGTGTGTGTGTGTGTGCGTGCGTTGAGGGGGTGTACCAGCATATTTTTTGTTGGCGTGTGTGTTTTCTCATATGTGCCATTTTTGGACAAAAAAAATCAATGAAATGAACCCATCTGTGGATTAGTATGCCTGTGCATAGTAATCCTCGGATATTTTCATTGCTGTCTGTGTTTAAGTCCACATACAAGTATGTGGGTGTGTGTGGTTACATGTTGGGCATATAATATATGTCTGTGTAGCTTGTTGTTTATGCCACTGGCATCCTTATACCTGAATGTTGTTCCCTGCCTGGGGTGAGGCCTTGAGCAACTTCCAGTTTGATGACTGTGCTTCTAAAAAAACAAAAAAAAAGAATTGTGCGAGCAAGGCACACTTCCACACAAAGAGTAAAAGACCGTGCATTGACCTAGCGGTTGGTAGTTTAAATCCCAAGGGAGGCAGCAGAGTAAGTCAGCCATAGTTATCATATTTGTGGGGTTCAGCAAACTTTTCAGGTGTCAGGTGTAAATCTGACCTTTTTTTCCCATCCAATTTTACAGCTGGCCAAGAGGCAACCACATGAACAATGCACTGCCACTGGATAAAATGAAATAAAAATATTATTGTATGTGCAGACTGATAATTTCTTGAAAAGCCAACGGAGTCTTTTTGATATTTTCTTAAGTGATATTTTGTCTAGATAAATGAATACCTTGAAAAAGTTAGTTTGTCAGATGTGGTGGCTAAATGTGAGCTGTTGATGTGCTCAACAGGTGCATTATGGGTTTTCTTTTTGTATGTGTTACCCATTTGATTAATGACACAATATATGACATACATAAACTTCTAGCACATGTCCACATTATGGGATAGTCTTGAACACTTTATCACTTTAAGATGATAGAGGGGAAAAAAGAGTCAAGACCCAGTTTGTCTTGATGCATGCTCAGTGATCTAGTTAAGGAAATCCTAGAACATTGATTTAGAATCAACATTTTGGGGCAAGAGTCAATTTATTTATCTCATTCTTATTTCTTAAGCAGGCACGTAGCTAGTTTAGTTTAATGTTAAGACCAGTGTAAGTGAAATTCACAGTACGTGGAAGGTGCTGTTAGTATTTAAATATTTGGCTTTTGGTGATCAGCTGAAATCTTGCATTTCAAAATCTGTGGAGCACGACATGTTCTGACAAGAAATATTAAAAATATTTATTTTTTTTACTCTGTCTGGTTTTTTTTGACAATGTGCATCTGATATATGGCAGAAATGACCAGCTTTGCAGATAAAACCGTGCAACTTTCCTGTATGCAATTCTCATATTTTTATAGTCACCATTGCAATTTTTTAATGAACTGTATAATTAGTGAACTTATAGTCTGTCCTAATGCAATCTAAGAGCTAATTAAAAGAAATAAATATGCAAATGTTAACTCTCTGTTTAATACATAATTGAACTTAAATAATCTATTTTATATAGGGGAGGGTGCGTTCATAAAGGATTAAAAGGTAAAATCATGGTTCATGGGCAAAAGAATAAATCAATAATTTCTAAAGATGTTGGAAAAAAGAGTACTGAGGCAGGAAAGTTCAGCAGGAACACAAAGATGACAAAGAAAAGTGAGATTTTTTCCCCCACTTCATATAGATTCCTCCTAAACTTGAGTGCTCCATGTTTCTCTTTTTTTCCATATTTATTGCTGTGCTTGTTTTTACCTTGAAAGCACATTTAATGCGGGCAAGCTGAGAACTACTGTCTGGAGTGACTCATTTCACAATGCTCTTGTTTTTTCGAAGCGCTTCAGATAGCACTTAAAGTTGTCATTTGGAGTGTGTTTTTTTTCCTGCTGGCACTTGATGTTCTGTACGTGTCTCATTTGCAGCTTGAGGCTTAGATTTTCCTCATTCTCCTGGTATATATATATACTGTATGTGTAACCATCTGCCTTCCTGTTTTTACCTCCAGGTCTCTCCTTCCCTTTGTCTCACAATAAAGTAGTAGCATAATCCATATCTGGGGAAAAGTGTAGCTCCATGATGCATTTGTGTGCAGTGTGCGGAGGGCCGGTAATTGTGAGCCCTTTACACTGACTCTTATGGAACCACCTAAGAGTCAGCTGAAAAAAACGAGCTATGGTTATGAATCAGAATCCATATTCTTATAGGCAGTGCTCATTAATTCATTATCCTTGCTCATGGGTTTGCAAATCATTTTGTTCTTCAGAGAACAAGAAATGGAGCACTTTGAAAACTGCACTGCCATGTAAGTTTAATTTATCTGGATTTATGGGTAGATTATTCTTATATTTGATTTTGCATTGTATGCTTTACAGCCTTTATGTATTCAGCGTATGTATTGTCCTTTTTACTCAAAAGCCTATGCTGATTGTCTAAAGAAAATCACCACTTTCATAACCATGAGCGCAGTTTACACATCCTCAATTTTGCATCTGTGGCCATGGAAGGTTTTGCATTCGTGGGCAGGGATTGCAAAAATCTGTGCTCATGGATTACAAACCTAAAGGTACCAATTTCCACACACTTTTTTTGTTTTGCTTTTTGCTTATTTGTTTATTACCCAAAGGCAGCTCAGGTTTAGTATGCACTGTCACTTTTAGCCTGTTTTGTCACTCTCTCTTTCCTTATTCATGATTTTATAACCCAAACACACAGTAAACCTGTTATATATCGAAAAAGCAAACAGTATATCAAAAAAATGGATAGACAGATAAACGAATAGATGGATGGATAGACAGATAGAAAATAGAAGGATATCAGCAGTGTGTCAGCAGTTTTGATGAGTTGATGGTAAAGCTGACACAGCATTGGGAATAAGAGGCCAACCCTCTGCTTATCCTTATGTCCTCCCGCTCCGTCCTCTGTCCATCTAGCTACACTATCCATCTATCCCCTGTCAAACTTTGTTTCTCATTCCCGTGTGCAGAGAAAGAGTAATAGCCCAAATATTCGACTGATAGGGAATCACAGGGCAGTCTTCAAACATCTACTGACCACAGCACTTTCACCACAACCTTTGACTCCCACATTCTTTTACTGTTTCTGCATCATTAAGTACGCTTCTTTCACAGCCAGTAGCAACATTGATTGATAGGGTAATGGTGTTCCTATGATGCTGTTTTATTTTGGTAATGTTGCCTGGAATTAAATGATTTGGTGCAGTTAATCTTGTATTTTATTCCTGCAACAACTAATGAATTTACTGTTATTTTACAAAATACATTTTCTGAAAAACTAGGAGTAAAAGTACTACAAATCTGATTTAGTCTAGAAAGATAAGTTGCAATTATACTCTATAACTGTAGTGGAAGCTTTGCTTTATGCTAGAGGTGCCCTGACAGACTGTATTAAAGCTGCTTAGTGAGAGGGTGCTCCTGTAATTGGTCCCTTAGGATTGAATGGGAGTGTGTCCTCCAGTTTGATTGTTTGACCTACTAGTTGTGAGTTTCATAGTCAATAGCAGGTCAGCGGCTGTGACAAAGTGCACGGCTTGTTCTTTGATCCCCTTCTGCAGAACAGTTTTGGGCTCAGTGTGTTCTAGTGCAATGTGATGCCCTGGCCAGTTGTCTGACAGCACAGCTGATCTGTCCCTTTCTGTTGCATATGGAGATGCTGCAGTAGACCAGGTCAGGCTGGAGACGACCTTGCTGCCTTTCTTTCTTGCAAGCATTTTCCCAGATGACATAATCTTTGTCAGACTCAGAGCCTGAGGACATATGGTCAGCAAATATAATAGGGCACATCCAGAGAGATATCAGCAAACTCAAGGACACGTGAAAAGTTGTGATTGTAGTGTAAAAACTGTACTGAAAGCATATTTTGTTTAAGTATAGTTGGTCAAACTTTCTGTTGTCAAACCTAACCACTTAAACAATAATGATTATTCAATTTACATCAGTCATCAACATTACCATTATTTAAGCCAGCCTATTTAATTACAATAAACTGTAACCTTAAAATGGGATAAGCAGCAGAAGTTAAATAACAAAAGCAGTTGCGGATTTTCTTTTAAATATATAAAAAGTTTTAGCTACGTCTGATATATTTTAATTAAAGTAAGAAAATAAAAATGAGTAGCTATTAATAGTTACTATTAGTTTTCAACTTCTGTCTTAATAGAGGGAAAAAATACCTGGTAAATTTCGATCAGGCAGTCTCTGTGGTTGCATGGTTGACTGGGGAAAACCTTTGCAGTGGGACTATGTCAAATTAATGACAAACAAACAAGCAAGGAAACAGTTCAACTATTGTCTATTGTGTAATCAGTTATTTTCTTTTCAGTTTGAACTCAGTCTAGAAATCAAAGGAGGATATTCCGGCAGAGACCATGGAGGGGGTACACGACAGGTTGTCTGTCTGTCATAGGACTAACACAAAGACACACTTATTCACACTCACATTTACTCATAGGGCCCATTTAAAATCACCAATAACATGTATGTCGTTTGGGCATTGGAGGAAGCTGGCCAAAACTCACAAAGGCACAGCCAACCTATTTCCTTCTTACTTTGAGGCAAGCATCCACGAAGTATTTCATTATTAAAGATTGATAAATAAAAAAAAAAACTTTCTGTCAATAGGTTGTAAAGCATTAGTTTAATTTTCTGCCTCTGAAGTGAGGCACTCCAGAAAAAGTTCGAATTAGTTGGTACTCTGCTTCAAAACATTTATCCCATATGGTAAGAAATGCTGCCAGTAGTTTTTCAACCAGTGGTACTAATTTGTGTTTTAAATTAATGCCGATGGATGAGATCCACACATGATGATGAGTCTGAAAACGAACACTTTGGGTATATCTCTAAGACAGCTGCAGCTTTGACCAAAAAACTGCAGTATTTTAAGCACTGGAAGTGTATACAAGTTAATAAGGCAACGCCAGGCTTCACTTAAATATTCTTGCACCTTAACTTAGTAAAGCAAAATGAGGCTCACAGAGTAGTTATTATAGAATCATTACTCATCATTAAAATAATACATATCAATGTGACTGCTTGCCCTCTGAAAAAAGCATGATAGTGTTTTGCTGTTATTTGCGTTTGAGCTATTTTTTTTCATCTCTTCTGCACTCTGTTGCGCTGCATGTGTGTGGGTGTGTTTACCTGCCTTTTCCCACACACAGAGTGGAAGGAGACAGTGAGAAAGCTGACTAATGTGATTTGATTCGAGAACGACTTTCCAACCATTGTCAGTCCCGATGAAGCCACCAAAATCTTCAGAGACACATTGTTTGTGTTCTGTACAATCAATTCATTTACAAACTAGCACAAGTGAGTTGAATAGATCCGCCTCATAGATCTTCCCATTGTCACAAAAAAGCTACCCCCCCCCCCCCCCCCCCCCACACACACACACACACACACACACACATATATATATATCAGCATGCATTGGTTTGAGCCAACAGTATCCCAGTGCAATCTTGTTTGGGATAAATCCTTAACTGACATCTCACTTTAAAAAATAATGACCTTAGATTTAATCTGTCTGGCCAGATATGTTTGACGTAGCCTTCAGTGAAAGACCTTGGTGAAAGTAGAAGACAAAAAACAGCAAATTAATTACTATCAAAGTAATTAAGTCCAAAATCTGATTGGAATAAATACAACTTAAATCAGGCTTTGATTGTTAAATGTGTCAGCAGGTGGACGGGAAATCTGCAGGTATTCATGGGTTTTATGATAACAAGGTTACTGCTCTGCACATAAATGTCTTCTGTGATTTCGTGCCTTAGCTTGGTTTCTCCCAGCAGCCTGACTTTCTCGAGTGTGTGTACTGTATGTGTGTCTTGTGTGTGCGAGGCAAGAGGGAGAGGGCTGTGCATCTTATTAATGGAATCTGAAACTATGTTGAGACTTGCTAATAAGTCCATACTGCCCAGCATACCGCAGAAAAATCTCCTTTGACTGCTCGAGGTGTGAGCCGAAGGAGTTCAGTCGCCATGTGTGAGTTTTCGAGATGACAGATCTGTGCGTGTACTGGTAAGAAAGAGAGAGAGCGAGAGTAAGAAAGAGAGTGCTGGTTGACGGCAATCAACAGATCTCAGCAAGCGCTGTAAAGAGGTTTGGAAAGGTCAGTCTTTGAACTACGATCACACAATATGCAGCAACCCGTGATTAACCTTGGAGGTTGACTGTTGGAAATCATTCTTTGCTTCTTTCAACCACATTTCAAATAATAGTTAGTTTTTTAGGTTCTTTCACCAGCAACAACCCACCTATTTTCCAAAGACAGCAAGCGGCAGGTCGACACGGCACATTTCAAAAACAATCACATTATGCTAGCCGTTAGTACAATAAATCAAATGAGGTACAAACAGGAGGACTTTGGGGAAAGCTGATAAACTAAATTCCTGCAATTTGTGTCAAAGGGCCCAGATGTTTGGAAGATAAATTGAATGTGAAAACTCTAGACTTGTGTAATTACTACAATTAAGCATCAGAGCAGCTAATTATGTGTTTACATTAATGTGATCGTTCGTGACATTTTGTTCTAAAGTAAATTTGTCTTTTCTCTCTCTCTCTCTCCCTGCTGACACACACCACTCTGACATCAACAGGTAAGTTTGTTGCTAATGTTGGTGTAAATGTTGGTGTGTGTTTATTTGTTCATACATGTGCTCTGCTTTGACTTTTTTTCATTCAGTCTTGGTGCAGTGGTTTTCTTTCCTAACGACATCAGAAGTTTCTATGCTTTATAACTACTTACATAAGTACTTTTGACTTTTTTTGACACTGACTAACAATCGCTTTTTTATCAGTAGGGCCTCTTTGCTTCCCTTTAAAGATTATTCAAGTCATTATTTTTCCTTAAAAGATGGATAAATTGAGTTACGTAAGTTGCATATCTTCTGAGAAGCTAAAGGTAACCAAATAATATGCTTTTGACTTTGATTTTACCTTAAGCCACCAGCTAATAATACCAAGTTTCTATCCTCATTCATTCTGTCAATGTGTCAAAACTGTTTAAGAAAAGAGAAGGTAAAATATGTATTACTCGTCTAGTCAATAGGTGACAGCTGCTGATTTTAAGTTCAGTGTTGTGTAGTAGTCTTTCCTTCCAGTGCGGTGATGTGTGGGTGTGCGACAGCTGATTAATTTTAAAGGTGTTTCTTGTTATTTCCCCCATGGCTCTCTATTATGCCTCTATGTTTCTCCCCACTCAGATTAATTTATTATACAGTTGGTCTTATTGAACAGGATTCATTTTTTGGCTTCTTCCGTAATTACCAGCTGTCCGGCTTAATGGACAAAGTGTTGCTAAATTGCCATTTCAGGATCTGGAGTGGCCTTTATGTGTTTGTGTAGGTGTGCGTCATTCCTATTGATCTCTGCTCTTTTGTTCGTCTCCGGTGTTTCAAAGTGAATTGGATGTTTCTTTAAAATCTGGCTGACAGAATATTAAAGCAGATGGGCTAAAATTGCTTCCCCCCACTTTCTTCTTCTTTTGCTTCTTTTTTGGTAATAACAGATGTGTGTGAGTGCTTACGATTTTCTTTGTTCTTGTCACATCTGTGCCTGTGAAGATTGCATTATTTGGCTCATGTCTTTGTCTTTCTAAATGGGATTGTGCCAACTTCCCGTGAAACAACCTTAAGATTGCATACATGCAGATTGTATTCACTTTATGGGCATGCATTGATTCTACCTGTGTTCACATGTGCCTTGGCCTTTATTTAGTTTTCTCAAGTTATTCATCATATTCAACGCCTTGTCTCAACTTATGTCCACCATGTACCGTGAAACACCTTGAGCTCGTCGCAATCAAGCACTTCTTAACGTCATTATACATTTATGACTACCTTGGAGGGACGTTCCGGGCATCAGCTTGTCAGCAACTCATTAGTGGGAATGCGGGCAAATGGAGCAGCTTGGGGGGGTAAGGGTGTCACCTTCTCCACCCTTACCCCACCCTCCACTTTAATGAGCCACATTTGCAAGGTGTGAGACGAAAAGGTTTCTAGCCTGTTCACATCAACATGACAGCTATTAGGAGACACCAACAGCTGGTGGAAGGTGGAATTGGAGATGAGGAAGTAAGAGAGGGAATGACAGGCTGAAGCAGTAAAGGAGACAGAGGAGAAATGAGGAAGGGGGAGAGAAATAGCTGGAAGCCAGGGCAACAGACAGTGAAAGAGATGGAAAGTACAGCTGGTGATGGTCATCTTGCTCCTTGGGCCATACTTGTCCTTCATTAGACACATCACCTTGATGGAGGAATGAAGGATAGAAAAATGAAAGAAAAGTAAGAGGCAGAGAGGGGAAAACCCCTGACAAAAAAGGATGCAAAAGCCACTGGAGCACAAATAAGACTAACATAATATAGTGGCGTCAGTTCTGACATGTGCTTTCATTGCGGCAGTCATCTCATTAGCTTTGTCATTGGGAAGTCTGCTCAGGGCTGTTGCTACAATTAGTAACTTTCAGAGTTTAAAGAGTGCAAAAGACCAAAAAAGAAGCTGTAGAAAGGAAAAGTTGGATAGAATTTTAAAATGATGGTTACGGAGTGTGACAGAGAAACGGACACTTAAGGTGTGCCCATCAAATCACACCATCAAAGAGCTACAATTATATATATATTTTTAGAACTTCTAAAATGTTGATTTTATAGTATTATAATATTACAATGATGGCTTAAAATTTGGTTTTATTTATACAAACTTTGAAATACAGGTCATGATTGCACTGTATAATGTGTGATTTGACTTGACTCTTATTGTCTCTTTTTCATGCTTTCTCACATCTACAGTGTTTTTTGATTACATGCGTTTAAGTAAAACAGTAAACATTGAAGCAGTGCAGAATGGAGAACATTCACCTGCAAAGTAAAAGTTGTCTTACAAAAAGCGCTACCGACAGATTTCAAAAGGTGCAACTTTTACTTTGAAGGAAAGTTTCAAGTTTGTGTTTCACTGTTCACAGTTTCACTAGCTCTTTGAAAGCAGTTTGCTGCTTTTGGCAACTCAGTTTGCACCTGCCATCTGCCATCAACAGGTGACTGCCAACTGCTTTGGGTTTTTCCCTAGCACAGGCACAGATTTCCCTAGCAACCCAGTGGTAATCCAGTGGTCAGCTTTCTTGCCTATATGACTAAGGCCTAAGTCATAGTTTCTTGTTCCCCATGAGGACTAGTAGACAGAGGGCCCCTTTTAACATTAGCGTTAGTCACTCCTTGTGCTTTTTACAGCTGATGTACTATCATAAGACTTACCTGCATGTTTAATGTTAAAGAACTATAGGGCGTATGTAGCTCGTCTTCATTGAAAAGAGCTGGTTGAGGTGGTTTAGGCATTTGATTATGATGCCTCACAGGCATGTTCTAGGTGAGGTGTTCTGGACATGTTCCACTGGGAAGAGGCCTCGGCAGCCCAGGACATGTTGAAGAGATCTCCTGGCTGGCTTGGTGTCCACCTGAAAGAACTGGATTTGTCTGCTTAAACTCCTGCACCCATCACCCAGACCTGGATAATGGATGGATGGATGGTGAACTGGTGTGCACTCTCAGATGGCTACTCTCTCTACTGTCACACTGATTTTTGTAATAATTTTTACTTCACACTGATTCACATCACATTCTTATGATTATGAACAATATCAGCTGCAAAATGTCAGTTCGACTGCAAGCGAATATTTTGTGTTTAGATCAAGTTGAGTTTAAACATCACTAAACTCATATTTGTGTCTAGCTCAAGTCTGAGTCCTGTGACTTAGGTGAATACTTCTGAAAAGAACAAAGCAGAAATATAACAATTTATATAGTATTTTGATGGAAAGCATTTAAGCGGGTGGCTGCAGAATGTTGCTGATGAAAATAAAGATAATAAAAAATAAGATAAGTGCAAAGTAGTGATTGAATTAGCAGCTTGTGGTTGAAAGGTAATTTTTTTCTTAAGGGAGCTATGAAGCAGATGAGATCACAACGATACACTGTCAGCGCAAATAACAGAGAGACAATGGTAAAACACAACCCGTACTTTCTTTACATTTGTACTACCCTGTATTTTACATTTATTGATGTGCCTTGTCAAGGCTGACTCACATTACCAATATGGATTTCATGAAACCTAAGCATTTGCAATGGACGTATTCACTGAATAAGACATGAAATGCATATATAACTTTTCTGTTTTGTGGTAATTAAATCAGCCTGCTATCTAAATTCACAAGTTCTGGGCAATCTATTGCTCTCCAGGGTTTACAGAGGAACTAATGGAGGTGAATCGGGGAAACCAGCCCCGTATAACTTCAGCTAAGTATAAGTTCACACCCATCAAGACTGCCTCACAAGTCCAGAAGGCGCATTAAAACTAAAACTTTGTGTTCATTATTAAAAGTAGTTGTAAATAATGCATTTCAGTCTGTGGTGCTGAGGTTAGAAAATGGAGACTTGCAGTATAAATATTTAAATAGTGCACTGCGTTATGATAAATTTCATACTAAAGATTAACTGTGTAGTATTTACCTGTGTCTCTGCTTGTTTTGGGAATGTTTACAGTATGTGTATGGGTATCCAGCTTTCTAAGATGATTTATTTGTGCTGCTAAACTGAAAAGATTTTATGCTAATTTCTAAAGTTTCTAAAGTTTAGTTTTCACATGTGAAGAGGACTGAACAGTACTGATTCTATTAAGCATAACCTTGAATGAAAACGTTGTGAAATTTGGTTTTCTACATGAAAGCCTTCTGTCTTGATTTTTCTGCTTGTGGTGGTAATAATGCCCATTGACACTGAGTTGACAGACATGTATTGTAAACAGTTTTTATTGCAGTACGATGCAGTCATTGAGTTTGAGGCAAAGCCTGTCTAAAGCAGACAATGTGTCATGTCTAAATTCTGACATGAAAAAACAACAAAAATCCACACAAAGCTATTTTCAGCTTCAAAGTTTCCAATGGACGTTCATTCAGGTTGACCACGATACCCCACTCTTGCATTATGTTTAAGATGCCACAACAAAGGACACGCAAAATCTTTATTATTTTGAAAGAGTCTAACTATATTTCCTTGAAAGGCAGTTTCTCGACACTATCGCGTAAACAGTTTGTTAAATCTTGTTTTAAGGAGATCCAAATGTTTTTGTGTATTCATCCCCCCTTGCATTCTTTTCATTTTCATCCTAGCCAGTAATGTTTGGCATGCGACTGATGGATCCCTCCTTCTACCACCACCTACCACCATCTCGCTCTCTCTAGTTTGCTTTAATTGATTAGATACCGAGGTACAAAATTTATTTTGAAAACAAGTAGAGCAGCAAGAACTCAGTACTGCAGTCATTTTGTGTTTAAATGCTTACTTTGCCCTCCCACGCTTCACCAAAAAAAAACAAAAAACCACCAACAACAACAAAATAACTTGCCTGAGACTAAATCTAGGAAAAAAAGAATCAAGCACAACATCCCCTGGTTCAAAACAAATGAGGAGCTCACCAGCATGGGGTGTAAATCTGCCATGCATGTCATAGTCTAGTTTGAAACAGCATCTTTATGACAAAGCCAGGAAAAAAATAAACATTTAAGTAAGACTTTTGTTTTTTTTGGTCTGCATACTTTATTTCTGCTTCTAAATTGAATATGAATGAGTGGTACAAAGAGGATAAGAGGTAGCGAATGAGTGGAGAAGAACAACATCAAGGACCCTGGATAGAAGAAAAAAGTACGTTTCCATAGGTGATAAAGAGCGGAGCTATGTGAGTCAAGGTGATGATGGGGCACAGAGGATGTTACAGGGATGTGAGAAAAAAGAAATAGGGATGGATAATAAGAGCGAAAGAAGGGCAAAAAATAAAACAGGAAAACACAGAGACAGGTGATACTGAAAGAAAAGGTGGCAAATGAGAGACAATGTGCATGTGAGAGAATATGAAGGTAGCTCAGACAGACATACGCAGGAAGAAATAAAATATGAAACAAGGTTGTGTGGAGAGACATGGAGAGTGTTACTGTCTGTTGGTTTTCTAAGCCTGTATAAAGACTTCAGGGACATAATGGATAAAGTGAGTTCCCTTTGTCAGGGAGATGCTGTTAGGTTGAAGCAAATAAACGTGTTGCTTTAATGGATTGCCTTGAATTCATGCTTCAGGGTAAACCAAAAAAGACGTCCTTCTGCTTTTGCTTTTTTGCAATGTTACTTTTACACCCACCTGGTGAGACTCAGTTGATCTCTCCATCATTTATTCTCTCAGTTCTGTTTATTCTGAAAGGAGAGGTCAGACGAATAGAACATAATGCATTTGTCTCTGATAGAATAGGTCATTTGTTCTGAACAAGAGGACCTGTCACTTCTGTCATTCTCCTGGCACCGTTGTGCTGTAATGCAGGTGCGGTGTTCTTGCGCTAAATTTATGCTAGTTACACATCAATTATGCTTCCAGAAAATAAACATGACATTGCCTGACCTTGTGCTTTGCTTCCATTAGTGAATCAAAATTGCAATGAGAATTCATTGCTGCGGTACAGTAATAAGCCATGCTTTATCAGTTTCTGGGAAGGGCTGATGTATGGAGCCTGCCAATAAGCAAAATTACACGATAAAATTAGAGGAAAACAAAGGCAAAATTTGTTTTAAAGTTTGTTTGTTCGTGCAGTTGCTCAGGGTTATCAGTGCTTATTTCAGAGTGAAATACATTCATTAAAATCTTGTAATCGGCTTTTAGCGACGCAGTTTAGTAAATATTTTAACATGGTCAAAAAACACAGATACAACAGCTTTAGTATTTAGTAAACAGACATGCTTTTAATTGTAGGAAATAGTCATGTTTTAAAACAATCTCAAGAGGTAAATTGTATGTTTATGCTCTTGTTTGCAAGGTTTGAGCTGCTTTTGTTTGTTTGTTTGATTATGTTTATAGTAAAGCACTGTGAGACCGACCATTCCTTCAAATGACTCATCATGAGTATCTTTATTTTTCTGAAAAGAATAACATCCATCCATCCATCCACTTATCCTTTTCAGGGTCGCGGGGGGCACTGGAGCCTATCCCAGCTGTCATAGGGCGAGAGGCGGGGTACACCCTGGACAGGTTGCCAGTCTGTCGCAGGGCCAACACACAGGGACAGACAACCATTCACACTCACATTCACACCTAGTGGCAATTTGGATTATCCAATTAACCTATCCCCACAAGCTCCATGTCTTTGGACGGTGGGAGGAAGCCGGAGTACCCGGAGAGAACCCACGCAAACACGGGGAGAACATGCAAACTCCACACAGAAAGACCCCGGCCTGATGGTGGAATTGAACTCAGGACCTTTTTGCTGTGAGGCAACAGTGCTAACCACCGTGCCACCATGCTGCCCTTTGTTTGTTGAAACAAAGAATAACATGTCACTAAATAATGATAAAATAGTCTGAAAATAGTACATAGTTCCCTGTAAATAATATATGTAGCTATATTGGTCATAATCTACTTTTAATATTTAATATAGCCATGACTAGTGTTTCAAAATAATAATCCTAAAGAACACTACCTTTATGTTGCTGAAAAACCAAAGGTTTCTGGCAGCACTCCAGTATTTGACATACGTGTTTCATCAATAATTAACATAACTTAAGTCAGGTGTCCACTACAGAGATAATTCCTTAACTTTAACCCTACTCTGTGTTTAGGAAATGCATTTGGGACGCTGGCGGTGGTGGTTGGAGGATGTTCCCCTCTGTCATCTCTTCTGCCCCATGCTGTTGCAGCTTCTGCTTTCTCTGTTGTTGGCAGTGGCAAGCCTTCGCTGTGATAGATCACTGTTATTACCACATATTCTCCATTACTGGATAACAGCGGGACTGCCAAGAATGCTCACATGAGCCCGCATTGAGCTTAAAGCCAAGACTACAGCAAACCCAAGTCTAACATCCAAATCTTTAGCTGAGAACAAAATACTTCACTATTACTTTATTGATTTTATTGGCATGTATCCACACCTTGTTAAGTATGCAGCCTTATTATCTGTCTATCTACAAAGTTAATAACATGTGTCTGTTTTTCATAAGTTTTGTCTTTTATTTTGTCAGTAAATCCAGAGGTTTTTTCAGGTCTAGTCAGGAAAAGATGGTAATTCTGTGCTATGGTGGTTGCTATGGACACTGCAATTGCTGAGATTACATAGCTTGCATGCCAGTTAAATTATTGTCATTGTGTTATTATTCTGTCATTTGGGTTTTGATTAGATTTTTTGTAGCTGTTAAATGACGTGGTAGCACAGAAGTGCAGTTTACAATGGCTATACACTGGGGTAAGTATTGTACTGTAAACTGTATGCAATGTGTGGACGTGTTAGTTTCACATGCACATGTCACACTTAAATACATAATGGTGACAAATTTGACCATTTATAGACTGCTGTGTATTTAACCAGTGTTGGGCAAGTTACTTTGAAAAAAGTAATTAATTATAGTTACTAGTTACTTCTTCAAAAAAGTAACTGAGTTAGTGACTGAGTTACAAGATTCTAAAAGTAATTAATTACTTGGAAAGTAACTATTGCGTTACTTTAAAAATGTTTAACCCTCTGGGGGCCAGGGTATAATTGGCCGTTTTTAACCACTTTTGATTTGAAGGCTACATTTCATCTTTAAAAACTATTTCCTTTGCCTTGTTTGGTGTCATCCTTTTCAGCCTCACGTGTCTTTACAGTTATGTTTTCATTTTGACATACTGTATTAACACAATTGATCTAAAATTGGACAAAAAACATAAAATCCGAGTAGAAAAAGTTATATTTTTTACTGTAACAATCACAAACATGTTTATTGAATAATATTTCATAACTTTATATGCAAATATAAATTGTCAATTTTAAAATCATATGCACAAGTTTTGCAAACAAAGTTATTTGCAGCTATTTACCTTTTGCCCTCTTTTTTTTATAACCATCTCAAACTATTTAATATAACAATCGGGTGTTCTGCATTATATACGTACATAGTCGCTCTCTCACTTTTTCTGCTGTCTTTCTTTCTCTCTCTCTCTCTCTTGCCGTCACTCCTAAAACTTCCTCCTCTTCCTAAACAACCAAATGTCGTGTTGCCATATCATTTTTTGATTGGTACATTTTTCCACCAACACAAAAGAGCGTTTTTTTGTTTTGTTTCTTAATTTTTTGCTCATAAGCAGGGAGTGCTTGCTAGTGTTGTCCTTAGATGTTAAACGAGACAAAACTATTGAGGAAAAAACGCCGCGTATTTATTGTTTATCATCTACATCATGGTTTTACGTGGTCTATGAACACAATTTAAAAACTGGTATATATCACTTTGTTGCTTTGTCATCTTGAAGTGGTCGTGTGATTGGCTTACCACGACTATTTTATTGTCCTCAGTCAAACAGCAGCACTCATGCGATTGTTTTGCCCCCTGAGCTCCAGGTGTTGTGCCAAAAAGTGATCGTCACTGCCGTCTGCAGGAGCGCACGCAGCTGCTTAAAGCTGTAGCGCTTACAGCTACTTCCGTGCAACTGATATAAGGTGCGGTAACCTGAAGACAGCTTCAGCTGTCTGTTTGTTGAAACAAAGTAACGCATCGCATTTTCTTGTAACGGTAACGGCGTTGTAACAATAGGAATAGTAATTAGTTAGATTACTCGTTACTGAAAAAAGTAACGCCGTTAGTAATGCCGTTACTTGTAATGCTGTTATTCCCATCACTGTATTTAGCACATACTGCATGTACACATACATGTCTTACTATAGCTTACTCATTAGAGCTAAACAAAGTCTTACACAAAAACACGGCATGTATCACTTACAGTGAAACTCAAGAAAAGTTCAGAGGTTTAACAATCAGAGTCGGAGACAGCTGGAGATGTTAGTGGAGTGTGATGACAAAGTCGACTGCAGGCTATAAGAGCACTTACCAGTGAGAAAAATAGAACGAGAGGAAACCAAAAAATGAGAATGTTGATGAGAAAGACAGAAGCCTGTGGTCAACACTCTACTTCAATAGATTTAGTTTTGAGACCTCCTGCTGTCTGATGTCTTGTAATGAAAGACAAAAAGAAATTACAGCCTGTCCAGACTTACTCCAGAACATACAAGTGTTATGATCCATGATCCATCGTCTCACACTGTTATCTACAGTTGTATCAGCCTTCCGTAGTGTGTCCGTGCATCTGTGTGTGTGTGTGTAGGCATGCTTGGTAAGCAAAGATTTTTTGTAGAAAAAAACAACAACTTTTTTGGCCTTTGTCTCTCCTTTCGCTTTAATTCTGCATAACTCACTTAATAAACATAAAAGCTGTCAAAAGAAATTTAGCCTTTGCTGTCCTTGCAGATGAATGAAAAGTGCATTTTCCTTAGGGCACTGCTATTAACATAATGTACATCTCAGCCAAAAGGAAGTGTGAGGGGTGAGCTACAACAATACATTACCTGAAGCAAGAGGTATGTATATTTTGTAGGAGATTAATACCTGCTGAATGAATCTGTTAAACAGCAAAAACACATTTATTTACTGCAATCACACGTTAGGCGCATTGATTGCTACATGTAATCGTACACTATAAGTGCATTTGAGGATGTGTTTTGCAGGAATAAGGAGCTAATACTAGTAAAAATACTTTAGTATAGAATAGCAACTTTACAAACAAATTAAAATCTTGAATTTGGCAAAGAGATCGTTTATCATTTATTTGGCTCCTTTTTCCTCCTCTCTCCTTCTCTAATAAAAAAACAAAGAATGCAATGTTTTCATTTGTTTGCAGCCTACAGTTGTTTTTTTAATGCTTTACTGTTCCTATAGTCAGTTACCATATTAGTCACTAATAAAAAAAGCCTCATTCTTGTGTTATATTCTTTAAATATCTTTATAATGAGCAGATAATTCTACAGAGACTTTTTATGTGGGTTTGTACAATAATCAGCTGAACTCAGTTTGTGCTGGTGGGTGTAGAGCAGAATTGGCGGAGTGCTCTGCGAGTTTTGCAAAGTACAGATATTCACATTTGTTGAGATTTACTGTAACAATTATGTATAAAAATATGCAGGTAAAGTGCAGAATGTGTAAACTATCCACTGCTGCAAACAAGATATAAAATCTTTCTGTGCATCTAAGGAAAGAAAGATAGTTGGAGCTGGAGTGATTCTCAAGCTGAGCGACACCAACCAAGCTATCAATGTTGCTTTGTTATTACTTTCTGTTGTCTCTGGCTAAAAGCAGGATATTCGGAAATGTGGGCTCAGTATACTACTCAAAGTGGATCCAAATACTGCACTGCAATATATTGTATGTAAAAAAAATAGTTGCGGATAAGCAGGGTTAACACTGGCAACTTCAGGAAACACAAAAATGATTATTTTAAAGTGTAAACTGGAAGCAGTGAAGTATGTTTGACTGCTTTAACAAAGCACTTTCTGGAGTGCAGCCTCCTTGCGCCAATGCTCATGAGATTTGCCAAAATGAAAATGCGAGTATGTCAACCTCAAGTCAAGGTAACACTCCCTGTCGATGAATAAATAAGTCCATAGTTATTAACTCCTAACCCAGCAATGGCTTTAAGCACTTAGTAGCAACTAAGTAGGAGCATTTAAACACTAAATGTTCCTCCTAAGTTTCAGGCAAGCAGCAGATGTAGCTTTTTTGGTGAAAAGCAAACAAAACTCATTTACTAGATAATGAAAAGCAAGTGTGGAAAAAAAACTGCGTCACAGAACTGTCATCTATTTTATTGTAATAAGACCTTGTGGCTCATAGAGGCAACAAAAGGTAGATATATATATATGACTATATGACAATTTTTTTTTCAGAGCATGTGCATGAATAAAAGGTATTATGCAATACAATTTATGCAAATAACCGTTTTTGGGTTTTTTTGCAAAAAGATTGATCATAACAGAATGATGCAGTCAGCTGGGAGTTCAAAACAGCTTCTTCTGTTACTGTAAGCACAATCTAAAACCTTTGAGTTTAAAGATCCAATTGGAGTCCTTTATCTCACCTTGTTTAACAGGCCTAAACAAGTGAAATAACAGACTGATCTGTTGTCTTAGTCAACAACAGCAGCTTGTTAGGCTAACATGAATTATTGAGAATGAAGTAAAACTAAAGCTGTCTCTATGCACACAGACTGCTGTTTGCCACATATCTTTAAATGTGTGACCATTGCAAACGTAGCTACAGGCTGAAAGAGCAGCCACCTACTCTGTCTAGTAGAGATACCTGCAGGCAGGGGCATGTCTCAGGACTCAGGTTGACAGAGGAAAAGATACACATTGTCACATTTTAGGAATAAGAGCAAGGAGGAAAACAGGGCATCTTCAGATATAAAAGAAATCAAGCACAGTGAATTGTGGACAGAATTTAGGCACAGCACGAGGAAGGCAAACGTTTCTTTTTAGAGTTACTGCAGAACATGCCCGAGGGTTTGGCCAAAGCGAAGAGGATTTTACTAAACCAGTTTCACTGCTGGGGTAGAGTGGCAGACATTGTAACAAAATAAATATAACTGAAAGCATTGTCTACAACCCACACTGTCCTCACCCAACTTCTTATATTAGCAATGAAGTACAAACAAAATCTGAGTCACCTTTTTTTTTTTTGCTATGGGGGAAGACATAAAAAAAGACAATAAAAAAGATAGAAAGGAGCATTTTTGTTGTGGCAGATGGAAAGGGAGGAAAAGGGTGTAGAGTCAGCATGTAATATAATCAAAAATAAAGAGATGTGTGTGCTGTTGCAGAAAAGCCTCGCTCTAGGGTTAAGGTTTTACTGAGCAAACGTGTGTTAGTTGTTGAGCCATGGGACAGAGAGGCAGTCATGGGGAGAAAATGTATAGCAGGTAGTTTCCACTGTGCCAACTCCCTATTTGAGAGAACATATGCTGATGATTCCCATTATGCCTTATATTTCTTTTTTTTTTCTTCTTTAAAAAAGGACCACGTGAAGTAATATGAAAGTTTGCAAAAGAACGCATCTACTGATGATCTATAACAATTGCATTGGATTATTACAGTCAACAGGTGACCCCACATCTGGGTTAAAACACTTGAATACATTGTTTTAAAAAGAAAACGTAACTATGTTTTGTAGATATTTTGATTGCACCCCATATATAATGTGATCGTATGATTATACCATATAAAAAGTGTCATTGACTACAACTCTACCAATAATGGAAATCCCCTCTTTGCAAAATATTCAAGATTAAAGATTAGCAGATAACACAATACGTGGCTACTGTATCTCGGGTGTTCATAGATAGGCATTTCTGTTAATTACACATTAAGAGTAAGTAAGAATGACTCAGGTTTTTCTAATTATTGTGATTTCTCTGTCGGGCATTTTAGCTGTTATTGTGATGATTAAAAAAAAAATAAAAAATTGAGTGCCATTGATCATGTCCCACCACTAACCCTCAGTCACAGAGAGCACTGATATTGTTTGCATTCAAAAGGCTGTGTTGTGAAAATAAAAATGTGTAAAATTGCTTAGACGGTGTGATTAAAGGTGTCAGATGTAAACACAGCTGTTATCTGGATCAGCTCCAAATATCACCTGTGAGAAATTTTGAAACAAAAAAAAGAAAAAAAGAAATACTCTAAACCAGCGGTCCCCAACCTTTTTTTGCCACGGACCGGTTTATGCCCGACAATATGCCCGGTACCGGTCAAGGAGTTGGGGACCACTGCTCTAAACTGCCAGCAGCAAGTCTGACACATTGACACAGGTGTGGCTAATAACTGACTAATGCTGCTCCCCTCAGGGTTTGTCTTGTTGGAGTCTGCAAATTCTGATATTTTTGTAATATTTGGTGAATCTCTTCCTTGCCCTTCATTTGTTTCTTTGAAAGATATCCAGTTTGTGGTTGGCAAGACTGGCTGTGCAGTGCTTTGCCTCCCTAAAAACAGCACAAATAAAAAAAGTAGGAACTTTTTCATGTGTCCTCTTCTGTTGCATTTCACTTTGTCCCAATTTCACCTCCAAACCCCTTTGATCTTCTGGCCAATTAATTTTGCCCTTTCTACAGTAACAGAGCAAATCCGAGCATGATTTTGCTTTTTCTATTGTTGCTGGCAGCAGAATACTTTACTCATCTCGCCCTCCCCTCTTTTTTTTTTATCTTCAACTCCCATTTTTAGAGTCCCTCTGATCTTTTCACTTCCTTTTTTTAATCTTCATAAGCATTACTGGTGCTTAAGATGGAGTGTTGGGGAGTAACGGAATACATGTACCGCCATTACGTATTTAAAATACAAAATATGAGTAACTGTATTCCGTTAATACAGTTACTTTGTTGAAATAAATGGATTACACGGCGGTATTTTCCTGTTTGATATTGTGGCAGGTCAGGCCTGTTTGGGTTTTGTTTGACAGCTATGTTCTGTTGTTCCAGGCGACAGTTGCCATGGTGATGCAACAACAACAACAACAACAACAACAACAAAAAGGCGCTCTCTCACCCAGGAAACACAGTCAGAGAGAGAGCGCCTTTTTCTTGTTGTTGTTGTTGTTGTTGTGCTAAGCTAATAGGCAGAATGCTACAGGCATAGCGCTAAAGAATGTAGCCTCATGGGCAGTGTAGTCCGTGCTGCAGGGAGAATGGATTGCCATACCCGTTATGTGTATGTGAGCAAAACACATGGCTGCCAAAATTTCACTCTGAATCAGACAGGAATCTGTAATACAGTGGACTGGAAAATATGCATTCATTGAATAATTTAAATACACGTTCAATACATGCAGTTTCTTTCTTTTCTTTTTTTATTTTGCCTTTCCCATTTGGATCTTTAGCCATCAGAATTGTTGTCTGAAGGCCAAGAAAGATGCCAAGCAGATTTACTTTACCAATTGGATCCTCATGGCCTTGCCATATTGGTCCATTTGATTGACCTTTATTATAATTATGTGTTTATTTTATTTTATTTTTGGTTATTAGACATGAGTGGGGGGATAAGCCAATACCATTATGTTACGACCCGGGTCAAAAGCTGCAACATAAATAAGGAGACGAACACCAGATTGTGGGTGAGAAGAGGTTTTAACACTAAAATGCCTAGCAGGTTGGCTAACATGGCTGGTACCACCCAGGCATGGCTAGTGAGGCTCCCTCAAAGCCTGCCTCAGGTATCCTTTTATCAACACCTGACCAGGTGTGGTCAATTAGCACCAGCTGAACACACTGAGGAGATTAGAGGCTGCAGAGGGACGTAACAGCAGTAAGAAGGAACTGACGTGTTTCAGCTGAGGGAATCCTCAGCATTTGTGATACACATATGAGCATGATTCTCAGAAGCACCACCTAGACCAAATGCTTGATGAACACTGGTGACAATAATCATTAATACATTGCCATTAACAAAAGTGCAAAACTAATGATGTCTTTTATCCACATCAGCGATAAGGTCTGGGTGGCACTTTATTGGAGGTCACACCTGTGTATATATAACAGAAACACAGAATACACCGATTAGAAGAATGCCTGCATTAATATTACTGACTAGAGTGATGTCAAAAGCGTGAATGCTATGAAATGAAAGATCTTTTAACCTTTTACCAGTACATTCTTTTTATGATTTTGATGATAACAGGGTTTAAATACACTAGTAAACATCCATAACATAAGACAGAAACAAATTTTTATTGCGAGAGCAATTTTAGTAACACCAACAAAGTTGAATTTTAAAACATACCTGAATGCTGGGTGAAAAGTCTTTCTCTGATATTTTTTGCCATTTTCAGCTGTTGCTCAGCAAGTGTGGTCAGCTGAAGGTGATATAAAACAGTAACTGGATATTTATGAAAAGGCCTTTTTTTTAAAATACATTGGTAAAGTAAAAGTTTGATCTATTTTACTGGCCATTATTTGCTGATATACTTCTTCACATCTAGTGTACAAACAGTACTGCTGACCTGACATACTTGGAGGAAAAGCAGAAAGATTCTTACACAAAGGACAATAAGAGCGTAGATCATATTAAAAAAATATAAAACGTGCAGTATGTAAACTCAATCTTAAGTGGTCAGCTGGACTCTGCTACACTTCATGTGTTATTTTATGTGATTCCCCAACGGTAAAACCAATATTAACAGCTATGACTCCGCAACAAAAGACTTCATTTTCACAATGACGAGGCTGGTTTGTAGAGTTCCATGCATTTTTCTGCCTCAACGCTGAATATCTCCTTGTCCCCTCTGACAGCTACAAGATGAAAAGTAAGATGGACTTTTCCCTTACAAAAGAAGTACTTGGAGTAGCTACTATGTACAAGGTGTATAGTGAAACTGGAAGAATGCTTCATTTCTTGGACATCAACTCAAAAAAATCAAAACAGTCTCATAAATTGAATGTGGGTTTTGCCATAGGTAGTAAGATAAAGGCCTTTGTACTTAAAGGGAGTTGGACTCCCCCAGGGCTGCCTGTTGTCCACAATTCCATTCATAGTGTTTATGGACAGTTTCTAGTCCATGTGGTGGAGAGTTTCTCGTTTGGTTGACTTAGGATAATCTCTTTGAAATTTGTATAGCTGAATGAGTGGTCCTTGTAATTTCATTGAGTGGTAACCTCCAACTTGTGTGGGGGTGGTTTGTAGTCGAGTGTGACGTGGTGGGGAGGAGCATTTTGACAATCTTGGCGTTTTGAAACCGGATGTGATGAGAAAAAGAGCTCTGACTGTGAAATTCACTCTCATACTTCAGATAATTGTCCCGTCTGAAACATAGTATGAACAAGATTTATAACATGGACATAACCCAAAGTGAGTGACTGATACCATAAACTCAACAGGAAAGACTTCACATGAGTCAAGTGAGAAATCTGGTTTGAGACTTCTGTCTAACCACAGGTATTGACTTCTACTGGCCATTAAGTTGAATTTTAAGGTCGAGGTTTAATGGATTTCCATGCTGTCTTCACTTTTCAGAAACTATGTCCATATATGCTTGTGGTAAAGAGAGAACTGAGCATTAAAGTGAAGCCGTGTGTACTGGCTGATCTGCCTTTCTGCCCTCACCTGTTGCCAGAGCCATAAGCCATTAGTAGCAATCAAAAACTATTATATACAAGCAGCAGAAATCAGTTTCCTTAGGACGGTGTGTGGTCTCAGCCTTAATGATAGCATGTGGAGCTAAGTTAGGAGGGGGTTCAGAGTACTGCTGTTTCTTATTCATGTCGAAAATAGCCAGTTGTGCTAGTTTCAGCATCTGAATTGGGTGCTTGTACTTGCATTTACTTTGCACTTTACTAGTGCACTTTAGGCTACAAGTCACATTTTCACGATACAGTCATACATTATTTTGTTTCCCTCGCATCGATGTCCAATTTAGAATCACCATTTAACCTAACATGCATGTCATAAGAGATTCAAATCACTAACCTTGTGAGGAGACAGCGCTAATCACTGCACCACTGTGCTGCCCAAGTGAGAGATTTTGCTGGATTGGGAGCACCTCGGTGTCTCCCAAGGAAAAGCTGAAAAGTAGGAAAAGGAGAAGGAGGTCTGGGCATCTCAGATTAGACTCCTGCCCCTGCAAACCAGAGCGGGATAAGAGGCAGAAGATGGATGGATGGATGGATGGACTGACAATATACACAACACCAACCACTATAAAATATTTCTGATGTTTGGCATCAAAGGCAGCGCAGTAAGCATCTTTCAATCTTTAGCTATAATTGCAGCTTGAACCATATTGGAGATTTCCCTTCAAATACCACAAACCAATTATTTTGTTTAACTCACACTTCAGATCCAAATGAATGCACACAGACTCTGCAAAAGCTCACTGCCATTTAGAAATGCATTAAAGTCAAAAGCTAACATAGGACACTATCGTAAGATCCTGGAATACATAAAGGTTATATTTGCAACATTGCATACAGCACATTTCAGTGCAGAGACAAACCTTTATCAACTTCCACCCTTGCCTTAGCACATCCTGTCTTATGCCACAGAGTAATCGTGTACAGGGAGCTCCTTCTTCTGGTTTCCACACTGCACAAGCGTTCTCACATATACCTGCACAAAAAATACTCACCTTATCCTTCCACTCACAGTCATGCAAGGGAAGCGGTCTTGATTTCAGCCAGCACGCTGACTGTGCTCACAAGCGCAGAGTCAACTGTTTTATCCACAGTGCCGACGGGAACAGCCTTGCATCTTCTTCTGTCACACTGGCACAACAAGAAAAAATGTAGAGAGAAATACAAAGCCTGAGAGATGGTGGAAAGGGGGAAAAAACAAAGAAACAGAAAGAAAAATGGAAATGAAAAGAGAAAGCGGTACAGACAAAAACAGAACTGTGGCTGATAATGTCAAGTTAAGCGATGTATACATACACGTTATATTACATATCTCTTGTATTAACCTTTATAGTTTCCAAAAGAGATTTTCTCCCTTTTTCACTTACAGTACATGAGATTAAGAATAATATTGTCCTCAAAAGAGGGGGAGCACCTTCTGCCAGGTCTGTGGGTTTTTATTATCCAATAGTGCGGTGAATGAGAAAAACTGTGCCACATATTACAAATTCTTGCTACAAAAACTGGTTTTGCCAGCAGTCAAGAAAGCAGAATTTTTAAATTGTCCAAACCATTCCTCTGGGTCATAACAGGCAGTGGTGCTTGATGTAAAAAGACGGATGCCTCTGATGACTACATGAGTAGGAATGTGTGAAAGTGATAAGGTATTCTGTTCTATACCAAACGTAAATGTGAACTCGTGTGGGTGAAACGTGTATGAAAATCTGCTTTGATCTCCAAATTTTTTGTGTTAATACTGTTTATTTGGGAGCCTGTTTATGTGTTCCCGTGTGTGTGTGTACACGCTCAAGCTGATGCGTACTGCAGTAATAGAAGCTGTCCTGCAGCACACAGTCTGGTGTTTGCAGCCGGAAAGCTGTCATAAACAATCTGCTCCAGCGTCAGTTAAACAGCTAGCGTGGGAGAATTGGGTGCTCTGTAGGCTACAACCAACCCCACGCTCTCTAAATAGACCAACCCATCTGCCTAATGCTCCGATATCAAAATGAGCAATGGATATCCCATCTGACATTGCAATAGTTATGCGACAACTGGTTGGCCAGGACTCAAGTGACACTGGCCAGTGAGTCTGGGAGGTCTTGTGCTTTGACACTGAGTAAAGCTGAAGTTAGTGTTATACTACACTGTGAAAACTAACAGACTCAGGATATGTTCCTGCAGGAAATGAGACTTTCAGGTTCAAACGATTTCACACATGGATGTGATGAGGTCACTGTAATGTGTGGTATGAACGTTTGCTTGAAAAATAGCTGGAAATAGACTTCAGGACACAGGCCAAAATATATTAGGGTGTCAAGACTTATGTAGAATAATCCTTATACATATATAAGGCCTACTCAAGTGCGCATGCGCCAACCAGCGTGCAGCCTGTTACAGTCGCTCCTGCTTTTTCTCTTAGTTTAGCTCTTTTTTCTTACGTATTCTTTTTTTTTCTGACTTGTATTTTCATCCGTTTATTATCTTTTACTCAATCATGTGGATTGAGAGAGTTTTTGTTCTTCTGGTGGCCATGGAACTGTTACTTTTATCAAGGAACGGGACCGGGGCACATCTCCTACACTCACGGACTGTTTACTCCAGAGATCAGCTGATCGCCCTGATGCCGGCCGGCTCGCTGGCCAGGCCCACAGAAGTACCAGCTGAAATTTGGAGGAAAACACATCAGGGATGCAGAGGTCAAGGACAGAAGAGAAGAAAGAAGGAGACGGTGAGACAGCGGAGGCTCGAAGCGAGGAGGAGGTATAAACCGTGTCTGCCGTCTATCGTGATGGGAAATGTGCGATCGTTGGCAAATAAAATCGACGAGCTCTCAGCACTGGTATGGAGTCAGAGGGAATACCGAGAGTGTAGCCTGATGTGTTTCACCGAATCATGGCTGCACCAGGACATTCCCGATGAGAATGCTTCCGTGGAAGGCTTCCACACTGTTCGGGCGGACAGGGACAGCATCGCTAGCGGTAAGCGGAAAGGAGGTGGGCTTGCTGTTTTAGTTAGCAACTGGTGGTGTAACCCTGCCAACATAACAATCAAAGAAAAGATTTGTTGCCCGGACATTGAACTGTGTGCTGTTGGACTCAGGCCGTATTATTTACCCAGGGAATTCTCTCACGTCATCTTGGTGGCTGTTTATGTTCCTCCCTCTGCTAACCCCACAGCTGCATGTGACACTATCCACTCTGCCATAGCTCGGTTACAGACTCAGCACCCGAGTGCCTTTATTGTGATCTCGGGTGACTTCAACCATGTATCACTGGACAATACACTAACAACATTCAAACAATATGTGGACTGTCCCACCAGGGGAGAGAAAATTTTAGACCTACTGTATGCTAACGTCAAGGATGCATACAGCTCCTCCTCCCTCCCCCCACTTGGTAGGTCAGATCATAACCTGATTCACCTCACCCCCCGCTATGTGCCAATTGTGAGGAGGGAAACTGTGACCACCAGGACTGTTAGGAGGTGGTCAGAGGAGGCAATAGCGGAACTACAGAGCTGTTTCGAGGTGACCAACTAGGAAACACTCTGTGAGCCTCACGCCGAGGACATCAATGGGCTTACTGAGTGTATCACAGACTACATAACTTTCTGCACCGACTCCATTGTTCCAGCTCAGACTGTTCATTGTTACCCAAATAACAAGCCGTGGGTGACTAAGGACATCAAAGCCCTCCTCAACAACAAGAAGAGGGCTTTCAGAGGGGGCAATAAAGAGGAGGTGAGGAAGGTCCAGGTGTTACTAAAGGACAAGATCAGAGAGGCTAAGGACAATTACAGGAGGAAGCTGGAGTGGAAACTCCAGCAGAGGTGTGGAGGGGCATGAAGACCATCACTGGATTCAGGCCAACCAACAGCAGGGGAGCTGAGGGAGGTGAGAATAGAGCGGAGTGAGTCCCCTCGTCCTCAAGACCTGTGCCCCCCAGCTGTGTGGAGTCTTTCATAAACTGTTTATGCTGAGTCTGAGTCTGCAGAGGGTCCCAGTGATGTGGAAGACATCATGCCTCGTCCCTGTACCAAAGACGCCACGTCCCAGTGGCCCCCAGGATTACAGGCCCGTGGCACTGACCTCCCACATCATGAAGACCCTGGAAAGGCTCATCCTGGACCAGCTACGACCCATAGTAAGACCACACCTGGATCCCCTTCAGTTCGTTTATCAGCCTCGTCTCGGAACTGAGGACGCCATCATCTACCTGCTCAATCGTGTCTACACCCATCTGGACCAGCCGGCGAGCACTGTGAGGGTCATGTTTTTTTACTTTTCTAGTGCTTTCAATACCATCAGGCCAACCCTCCTGGATGATAACTTAGCAGCGATGCAGGTGGATGCTTCTCTGGTGTCCTGGATTGTTGATTACCTGACAAGAAGACCACAATATGTACGTCTCCCACAGTGTGTGTCTGACAAGGTAATCAGCAACACAGGGGTACCACAGGGGACTTTCCTCTCCCCCTTCCTCTTCACCCTCTACACCACAGACTTCAGCCACTGCACAGAGACCTGCCATCTTCAGAAGTTTTCTGATGACTCTGCGGTGGTTGGATGCATCAGCAGGGATGATGAGACAGAGTACCGGGCTGTGGTCGACTCCTTTGTCACGTGGTGTGAGCAGAATCATCTGCAGCTCAACGTGGCAAAGACCAAGGAACTGATCGTGGACTTCAGGAAGACCAGGAAACACTTGACCCCTGTTTCAATCCAGGGGGTCAGTGTTGACATTGTGGAGGACTATAAATACCTTGGAGTACACATTGACAATAAACTGGACTGGGCTAAAAACATCACAGCACTTTACAGGAAGGGCCAGAGTCATCTCTATTTTTTGAGGCGACTGAGGTCCTTCAACATCTGCCAGAAAATGCTCAGGATTTTCTATGAGTCTGTTGTGGCCAGTGCGATCCTCTATGCTGTTGCATGCTGGGGGAGCAGGCTGAGGGTCGCAGATGCCAACAGACTTAATAAACTAATCCGTAAGGCCAGTAATGTTGTGGGGATGGAGCTGGACTCCCTCAAGGTGGTGTTGGTTTATAATGGAGCACTGTAACAAAAAATTATTTCCCCCAGGGATCAATAAAGTATTCTGATACACACACATATACATACACATACATATCTATATATATATATCTATATATATATATATATATATATCTATATATATATATATCGATATATCACTGATCCACACTACCAGGCTATACAGCAATGACATTGGAATGTCGTTCGGACTGGAGAAGTGTAGTCGGATGGTAACAAAGAGAGGGAAGGTAGTCAGAACTGAGGGGATTGAACTACCAGAAGGCAACATTGCAGACATAGAGGACAGTTACAAGTACTTGGGGATCCCGCAGGCGAATGGGAACCATGAAGAGGCCGCTAGAAAAGCTGCAACCACCAAGTACCTGCAGAGGGTCAGGCAAGTCCTGAGGAGTCAGCTGAATGGTAAGAACAAGATCCGGGCCATCAACACGTACGCCCTGCCCGTGATCAGGTACCCTGCTGGGGTAATAGGCTGGCCAAAGGAGGAGATAGAAGCCACTGACATAAAGACAAGAAAGCTCCTTACCATGCATGGAGGGTTTCACCCCAAGTCCAGCACCCTGAGGCTGTACGCTAAGCGGAAGGAAGGGGGCCGGGGACTGGTGAGTGTCAGCACCACAGTCCAGGATGAGACAACGAACATCCAAGAATACATTGGGAAGATGGCCCCAACTGACCGAGTGCTCAGTGAATACCTCAGGCAGCAGAAACCCAAGAAAGAGGAGGGAGACGAGGAACCATCATGGAAGGACAGGCCCCTGCACGGTATGTACCACCGGCAGATAGAGGAGGTGGCTGATATCCAGAAATCCTACCAGTGGCTGGACAAAGCTGGACTGAAAGACAGCACAGAGGCACTAATCATGGCAGCACAAGAACAAGCTCTGAGCACAAGATCCATAGAGGCTGGGGTCTATCACACCAGGCAAGACCCCAGGTGCAGGCTGTGTAAAGATGCCCCAGAGACAATCCAGCACATAACAGCAGGGTGCAAGATGCTAGCAGGCAAGGCATACATGGAACGCCATAACCAAGTGGCCGGCATAGTGTACAGGAACATCTGTGCCGAGTATAACCTGGAAGTCCCGAGGTCAAAATGGGAGATGCCCCCAAGGGTGGTGGAGAATGACCGAGCTAAGATCCTGTGGGACTTCCAGATACAGACGGACAAAATGGTGGTGGCTAACCAACCGGACATAGTGGTGGTAGACAAACAGAAGAAGACGGCCATAGTGATCGATGTAGCGGTTCCGAATGACAGCAATATCAGGAAGAAGGAACACGAGAAGCTGGAGAAATACCAAGGGCTCAGAGAAGAGCTCGAGAGGATGTGGAGGGTGAAGGTAACGGTGGTCCCCGTGGTAATCGGAGCACTAGGTGCGGTGACTCCCAAGATAGGCGAGTGGCTCCAGCAGATCCCGGGAACAACATCGGAGATCTCTGTCCAGAAGAGCGCAGTCCTGGGAACAGCTAAGATACTGCGCAGGACCCTCAAGCTCCCAGGCCTCTGGTAGAGGACCCGAGCTTGAAGGATAAACCGCCCGCAGGGGCGTGCTGGGTGTTTTTTTATATATATATATATATATACATATATATATATATATATATATATATATATATATATATATATATATATATATATATTAGGGGTGCAACGATATTCGTATCGATATTGAACCGTTCGATACAGTGTTTTCGGTTCGGTACGCATATGTATCGAACAATACAACATTTGTAATTTATTTTATCAATTTTCCTTCTGACGATGCTGTCTGTGTTGAGCGCTCAGTGAATCTGCGTTCGACTACTCCGCCTAGGCTGCACTGTCCATATACTTGTTGATTACCTGAACCGAACCGAACCGTGAATTTTGTGTATCGTTGCACCCCTAATATATATATATATATATATATATAAATTTGGGGTGCAACGATACACAAAATTCACGGTTCGGTTCGATACTTTGGTGTCACGGTTCGATATTTTTTCGATACAAAAAATGTTCATGCATTTTTAATTTGTCATTTATTAAAATTATAAATATATATTTTAACTCAAAAGTACAGTTTTTAAATTTAACCCTAACCCTTGTGCGTGTTTTTTATTTTGACAGCGAATGCGCACCTGCGGACCACTTATGTGCAGCCCTGGTTATTTAGCTCATCATATTGCAGCCACATAAATTCTTTTGTCCATGAAACCATAAAGCTGCACTTTCTTTTTGCCTTATAGTCTGATTTGTCATGCTGTCACTTCTTCACCCTGACCTGTCTTATTTGGCTCAGCAGAACTGAAATGCTTTTACACACGCACTCACATAAGCTCAGCGATTCTCTGCGGGATCAACCTCTCACATGTTTAAGCTTGCTGCGTCATGTTTGCATAGTAAGCTAACGATTAATAAGACGATGTCAGAGGAGTTGGTGCACAAATTATCATCACTCACAGATCAGTGCTGTCGCTCTCTATACACAGTTCGCACGATTGCAAAGTGAAATCAAAAAAACAAGCGCAAATTCAAACGCAACTTCAATATGTCACATATTGACAGTGGATCACCGATGCCAATGACATAATTACCCAGCTACATTTCAGAAAGAATGCAAAAGCATTGACATATATTTTTCCTACAATAGCCCGACGGGCAGGGAAGAGATAGATTTTGGTAGCCCGACTGAAAAAATCGCTAGCTCCGGGACGTCGGGCTAGCGATATTGCAAGCCCTGTATCTGATTGAGGAATCACTCATCTTTGGAAAAGAGAGTTTATTACAGAGAAATGGCTCTTTCCAAAATAAAAGCTATACTATCCGCTTCTTCTGGGCTATATTCTCAGCAGCATAAGGAGAATCATGTGCTAACAGCTGTCTAAATGACTCGGCTAAAGTTAGTAGCATGCTTGCTTTTTTTTGTCTGCTTCCACTTGTCTTTGCACTAGGATGATGTCGGCGTAAATGTGCAGTCATATTCGTTGTGTTCCCACTAGTGCTTTCAGGTTAATCTCGTTGAAATGACCTTAACGCCACAACACGGCAAATCTCCGTTAACGAGCTACCGCCGATCGCTCCATGCATGGGGCTAGACGGCCAACACGTTAACGAGCTAACTGCGCTAACACACTAGCTCCCACCCATGTAATTGAGCATTGCGTGGCACATCCAACATACTGTTTTACTTTAGTCCATGACTCGCTTACCTTCAGGGTCTTACGTCACATGAAAACCAAAATAATTCCAAACGCCAGATCTGAATGAGGGTGGGGGAGGTGCCCTGCGCTCTTCCTTCTGACGATGCTGTCTGTGTTGAGCGCTCAGTGGATCTGCGCTGGACAGTGCAGCCTAGGCGGAGTAGTCGAACGCAGATTCACTGAGCGCTCAACACAGACAGCATCGTCAGAAGGAAAATTGATAAAATAAATTACAAATGTTGTATTGTTCGATACAGTGCTTTCGGTTCGGTACGCATATGTATCGAACAATACAACATTTGTAATTTATTTTATCAACTTTCCTTCTGACGATGCTGTCTGTGTTGAGCGCTCAGTGAATCTGCGTTCGACTACTCCGCCTAGGCTGCACTGACGAGTGCAGATCCACTGAGTGCTCAACACAGACAGCATAGTCAGAAGGAAGAGCGCAGGGCAAGCTAGCGAGACAGAAGTTAAGCTCTCCAGATCTGGCGTTTGGAATTATTTTGGTTTTCATGTGACGTATGACCCTGAAGGTAAGCGAGTCATGGACTAAAGTAAAACAGTATGTTGGATGTGCCGTGCAATGCTCAATTACATGGGTGGGAGCTAGTGTGTTAGCGCAGTTAGCTCGTTAACGTGTTGGCCGTCTAGCCCCATGCACGGGGCGATCGGCGGTAGCTCGTTAACGGAGATTTGCCGTGTTGTGGCGTTAAGGTCATTTCAACGAGATTAACCTGAAATCACTAGTGGGAACACAACGAATATGACTGCACATTTACGCCGACATCATCCTAGTGCAAAGACAAAAACAACAAGCATGCTACTAACTTTAGCCGAGTCATTTAGACAGCTGTTAGCACATGATTCTCCTTATGCTGCTGAGAATATAGCCCAGAAGAAGCGGATAGTATAGCTTTTATTTTGGAAAGAGCCATTTCTCTGTAATAAACTCTCTTTTCCAAAGATGAGTGATTCCTCAATCAGATACAGGGCTTGCAATATCGCTAGCCCGACGTCCCGGTGCTAGAGATTTTTTTCAGTCGGGCTACCAAAATCTATCTCTTCCCTGCCCGTCGGGCTATTGTAGGAAGAAAAATATATGTCAATGCTTTTGCATTCTTTCAGAAATGTAGCTGGGTAATTATGTCATTGGCATCGGTGATCCACTGTCAATATGTGACATATTGAAATCGCGTTTGAATTTGCGCTTGTTTTTTTGCTTTCACTTTGCAATCGCGCGAACTGTGTATAGAGAGCGACAGCACTGATCTGTGAGTGATGAAAATTTGTGCACCAATTCCTCTGACATCGTCTTATTAATCGTTAGCTTACTATGCAAACATGACAAGTGAAATCTCCCGCAGCAAGCTTAAACATGTGAGAGGTTGATCGCGCAGAGAATCGCTGAGCTTATGTGAGTGCGTGTGTAAAAGCATTTCAGTTCTGCTGAGCCAAATAAGACAGGTCAGGGTGAAGAAGTGACAGCCAAAGAAAAGCTTACCACAAAACGGAGAAGTTATGACAAATCAGACTATAAGGCAAAAAGAAAGTGCAGCTTCATGGTTTCATGGACAAAAGAATTTCTGTGGCTGCGATATGACGAGCTAAATAACCAGGGCTGCACATAAGTGGTCCGCAGGTGCGCATTCGCTGTCAAAATAAAAAACACGCACAAGGGTTAGGGTTAAATTTAAAAACTGTACTTTTGAGTTAAAATATATATTTATAATTTTAATAAATGACAAATTAAAAAGGCATGAACATTTTTTTTGTATCGAAAAAATATCGAACCGTGACACCAAAGTATCGAACCGAACCGAACCGTGAATTTTGTGTATCGTTGCACCCCTAATATTAATATATATATATATATATATATATATATATATATATATATATATATATCTCAGTGGTTATACATATAACCACTGAGGCAAAGCAGAAAAATGGTTTCAACAGCTGAAATATGTAAGCTGAAAGTCTGTTGAAAGAGCCAAATAAGCTCAGTCTCTATAGCAGATGGGTGGATTCCTTTTCCCTTTAAAATTTAAAAGACAAGATCTGATTTCCAGGGGGTGGTTGCAAAATAGTTCCTATGTCAGTGGCTAAAGTAACCTTTCAATCCATGGTTGCTTATCTCAAAAAATGCATGGCTGATAAGTTTTTCACTTGTAAAACTATTGCAATCTCCGGGGAACAGCCTTGCAGATATGCCTTTTTACTTTAAGACCTGACCTACTTATAGGCTAGTTCTTAAAACATATTACAATTTTAAAAAACATATTTCTATTTTCTGTTGTGTTGGTATATGTAGCTTTTTCCCCCAGAAGCTTAAAATAATCACCAATAACAGTAGAAAATAATGATATATCAGCAGGGGTTTGATGCTGTGGGTATGCCGATTTTTAATTACTCTAGAAAAGCAATAGTTTCACCACCCACGGAGATTTCTGTTTTTTACTGATTTTTTAAAATTTCCTACTGAGACTTTAACCTTTACAGTCATAGAACATACATAGATTAACGGGTTTATTTACAAAGTGCGAGGTTAGCTGATATAACTGCGTGGGTCAGAGACTGCCCGCCGGGGAAGTGGGAGGGTCTGTGAACAAGAAACACAATGTTAGTTTGACTTGATTGAGAGTTAAAGGTTAACAGTGTTCACTGAGACTGAATGGCCTTGTCTTACTTGCGATGTGGGGCAAAAATACGTCAGTGGTCAGGCTGAGTTCCTGAATCGAGAAGGCTGGGCAGGCAGTTTGATGGTACCAGATGGTACCGAGTGCAGAAGAGAGTGAGGCAGAGGAAAACAGAGATGGGGATGCCGACTGTGAGCTGGAAAATACACAAGGTTGATCTGGTGAGACCTTCAGGTGGGTAAATAGTGGGGGTCTTGGACTCTGTATAGGAGATAGGAAACTGAAGTTAGTTAGGAATTCAAAGACACAGGTTGGTGCCAACTTGCCAGTGTGGTGGAGTACAATCTGGCAGAGAATCACAGCCCTAACCTGGCTTTTAAGTACAGAGCCTCCTGATGGTCAATGATTTGCAGGTGTGGGAGAGAGTGAGGCCAAGAGAGCAGCTCCGCCCAAAGACAGATGCAGCGAAGTAGCTGTCCAAAACCACCTGGAGAGGAAAAAAGGAAGAAACCCCAAGAAGCCAGTCCTCGATGCACATCACCACTAGCTTTGGCACAGACTTGCAAGGTGCTATACTTTGGATTTCTTGTAGTATTTTTAATGTGAATATGTAAAACCCCATTTTTTAGGTTGACATCCGGCTTCTGTTACGATATTGCGCCTTCACAAGAGCTGTTTTTAAATGACACAGGAATATCCGCATAGAATGTTCTTAGGTAATTCAATGTGTTATACACCAAGCAGTTTAGTACAAGATTATATGGCATTAAACATTTATCAACTTTAATTAGGGAAAAAAAACTTCTTCTGCTCTAGAGTAACTTTCTGTCCTCCAAATCGTGGCTGCTACATGTTATTTCATTTGATCAGAAAGACCATCTGCTTTTATCATGACCTTCACACTGAATGTTAATGGACTGTACAAACTCCTTAGCTTACTAATCGTGTATCTAACTGATATTTTCCTTTTTGTTACAATGACCAAATTTAAACTGTTTAAATTTTTAAAAAAATGCTAATAGTTATAAAATAAGTAAATAAATGTTCATTTTGTCAAGGTACTTTTAGTTAACAGTGTGTTCTGGACTGTATATACCTTCGGATTACATTATAAAGATTGGATGCTGAGTTTCTAAATTTAGCAAATCACAAATATATAGAAAGTATATAATGATATATATATTGTATACATTGCATACATTTTTGTAAAAATGTGTGTTTACTGTTAGTAAGTGATTCTTTATATACCTTTTCTTTCTCTCAAATCATCAATTATTTAGTTCACCATCCTCCAAAAGACATTTAGGCAATTGTTACTTTAAGTATACTATACTTGACTCCTTTTTCACAAAGAAATTGAAACATACAGTGTTGACCTTGGGGACTAGTCGAGCAATATACAGGGTAGGTCATCATAATTAAATACCCTCAGTTTTTTAAATGAATACCAGGATGTTGCAGGGAAAAATGCCTGCTAACTCTGGTAACCAGGGATGCATCCTAAGAAAATTGCTCAGACACTTGTTAGCCAATGGGAGTTTAGCTTTAAACATGGGTTTAAAGTTGTAAAAGTGCATGCTTTAATCCAAACTGTTATTTTATTTCCTGCACTTAACCATATATTTTGATTGATAGTCCTTACCAAACAGGGAAATTGTGTGATTGTCTCTCCCAGCACAACACCTTCTTCATAACATAGAGTTTCAATGTGTTTTTTGAAACATGGTGTTATAGAGATGCCCTGTTGTGTTAAGGTCATATATAGGTCTTTAAAAATGTGTTACAATGTGGCACAAATCAGTCTCTGATCAGTCATCAGTATTTGACAAGTTGGGAAGGAGAATATACTGAGTTTTGGTGGAGTTTGTGGTGTCTCACGATCTACATGAGCTTAGTTTTTCCAGACACTTTTCCTTATCCAGCTCCACATCATCTCAAAACAAAGTTAAAATAAATTGTTTTTTTCCTCTTCAAGAGAAAATATATTCCAAGGCCTTGACTGGAAAATTTGCTACTGTTTAATTATTTTTTGTTTGTCTCTGCCTTGGTCATATCACTTCCTTGCTGTCTTCACTAATTAGGTATCCTATTGAACTGACTCTGAGCTGGGAAACCATTCAGCTAACACTGAGTGAATCTTTGCTATCATGTTTAGTTGATTGGAAATGAAAGGAGCCCTGATGTCACCTCTTAGATTGTCATTGATCGTTTTTCTCTCTATCAAACTACAAGAGAACAAAATGCCGTTTCTCCTTCACTCAGTGGACTTTGTTTGTCTTTCATTACACAGCTACTCTTCACAGCCGGATGTCTTATAAATTGATTCTGATGTTATCCTTTTTTGTTACATTATTATTTCTTGAAGGTAAAAATCTCTTGGGTTACTTGCAAGAAGAGGAGCTGGGGTTAATAGTGGAGTTAATAACTATGTTATCTTGAGTAAATCTCTAGAGCTGTTTCTGAATTGTATTTTTTTTTTTGATAGATATGTAACCACTGTATTATACCTATGTAGATACTTTGTGAAATTCTATATTCTATTGCAACCTAATGTAAAATCGTTGTATGTTAAAAAGGTTTTTCATCTCTGGAGACTGGTGGTGCTTTCTCACTTTTGGCTTTATTCACATGACAGATGGTTATGACAAGATATGATCCACACATTACCACAAACAAGCCTACACACTTGCGGGCACACTACATGGAACCAAGCACTTAAAATCATGCACTGACATACCTATGTGAATGACATTCGGAAGGAGATAATTCAATGGCTTTCCAAAGAAGGCTATTTCCAGGATACAGGCGTGCAGGGATTTTTAATGCCAGGATGCTTATCGTTATGTTGAATTGCAGAGGAAGATTTGGAAAATTTTAATTTATACAAAAGTCACGGAAAAATCACTCAGCTTCTTTAGAATTTTGTGAACATAGTGTGCATATCTTTCCCTTTCTTGCAATGTCAAATTTTCTTCTATTCTCATGCGTTGTGGTTGGTACTCGGAGTCCAGTCTGATTAGACAGTAGAAGAGGTGGAGGAAAATAAACTTTGCATCTGAGTTGAATGATGCAACTGGATTATAAAGATAGGATATTCATTGTTTCAGCTCTGAGACTTGTTAGAATATATGCCTATCTAAGAACTGAGGACACAGAGCCTCACTAGAGTCTATGTATTCTGCTAGACCTTGTTGCTCATTTAAACATACACTTTTCCACTCTATCAAATACAACATGTTGTGAATTGTAAATCTGTTCTGGTCTGGATTGGATGTGGTAATAGAGAAGAATGCAAAATGTAAAGATCAGGGAAAAACCCCTAAGCATTAGCACCAGAGCACTAAAAAAACATGCTACAGTATGGCCAGAGTAAGTCAAAGAAAACGATAAATACACTTACTGTATATACATCTTTACTATGATAACAATAAAGATGTGTTAGTTTAACTGTGTGATTGGCTTTCCTGTTTTCTGAATATTTCCCAATGTTTATCAGCTCTTTTTAAGCAGCAAGGTTTTTTTTTTTATATATACATTGTCTTAAAGCATTTCTGGATCATTTACCAGAAAAAATTTCAATGGGAAGATGTTACTTGACTATATCAGGAAGTCTGTGCCAATGGTTAAACATGTTAGCAACAGTAAGAACAACTTTGACTGCTAATCAGCCAAAGGATCAGTTACATTCACCAACAATTGAGTTTGTAGGACTGTCAGAAAAATCTGAAAACTGTTTCTGAGGAATGTTAAGATTTATTTAATAAAACTGAGCAGTGAGTTTGTTGCACTAAAATTGCACTGTGGCTTTTTGTCACCCTGTTATTGGTTCAGTTTCCTTTTTTCAACCAAAGTTTTACAGGCAAGCCTTGTATGTTAATCACTGGCATAGTTAAAGTGACACAATATTACCAACTATTGAAAATGTGCAGCTCACCACATCTTGTTTTCTGCACACTTCAGTTTCCTTGTGACTTGATTTGTGAAGTGTAGATGCTTTTTGTGATACCATTATGAAAGGATTAGTAACATCACAGGTTTGCAATGTGTACCGTTACTTCCCAGATAATTGATGCAGTACATATCACTTTTTTTGTTGGTCTGCTTGACATTGATGTCTTCTAACGTTGCTGTTGTGTAGGGCTGCTACAAACGATTATTTTGATGGTCGACTAGTCACAGATTATTTTTGCGATTAGTCGACTAATCAGATCATGCATCCATTGGAGGTAAAACGTACAGCTTATTGCACCAGCAGCATCTGCTCTTATATAACTATCATTAGCTTACAGCTTTAAGTGTTTAAGGTATGTGCTAACTAAAAATAAAGACAAGATGATAGTTGATTAAATTTTAATGAAATTTGCAGATTGTTTCGGTGAAGTTTAATAAACTCCTTGCTATCTAAAATATAACAGGAAACCGGAGTATTTTCTCGAGCATCTCACACTTCTGATAATCAGTTGTCTGCTTGGCGTTTATTCAGCTGTGTAAAAACTATAACTTTAATCTCAGCCAAACCGATTTACTCAGGAACAAATAAAATACTAAAAAAGTCCAAACAATAACATTTTTAAGTTATCTAAGTGACTTATATATATTTAACCTGAGTAGCGAAAGACGGCAGTGGGTTTGAAAACGATTTGCCGGGAGTCCGGTGTTCTCACCGGGTCTAGTGAGCCTTGCCCCCGGCTAGCTATCGAGCTGGTGGGTAACAGAAGTCTTCGAAAACGTCGTGAAAATAAGTGGTGTCTTGATAAACTGAGCAGATAGTTGAGGTTTATACAGTTACATTCTAGCCTGAAAATATGTTAAACATTTATTTTGTGACCCAGAAAGAATAATAAGAGTAATATTAAAACTAACTAGCTGCCGCCATTGTTGGAAACTGAGCATGGCTGCGCTATGAATTCTGGGACACAGCTTATTCTTCTTCTGGGTTTAACGACAGCTGGCATCCTTGTACATGCAGTGCTGCCATCTTCTGTTTCAGTCCATTATTACACTCTTAAATCCTACTACTTATTCCTGCGTCTTTTGTGATCTTACAAAGCTTCAAATGACGCTTCGACTATTAAATCAGTCGTCGACGATTTTGATAGTCGACATAATCGTGACTAGTCGACTAATCGTGGCAGCCCTACTGTTGTGACTGCGTTCGTTATTTGATGCATTGCCGAATTAGTTGTGCAGTATTTATGAGCTACAGCAGATCTGTTGGAATCTATGGATCTTGTTTTCAGGAGTTTAATTGTTAAGCCAGTCTGTTGAGCTCAACTTCCTCTTCTCTTGTCTTCTTTCCTCACCTCTCGTGTCCTTTTCTGCATGGTGTAGCCTCTGTCTGTTTTTTTCAGGGCCCACCACTCAGCATTTACTGATGCTGTGATCTGACCCAGCCTCTCCCTCTGCAGTACCACTGCAGCTCCATCAATCACATAGCCAGCCACACACACACACACACTGAGCAGTTCTGAGCTTATCAAGTGAAGACAAAGATGACTCTGTGATAGACACACAAGAAGTGGCGTGTGTTAGTTACATTCACATGTGTGCATGCAAGTCATTTCGTAGTGTTGAGGATGACTCAGTAGGGAATTTGTTCTTTTCACGTGTTCGGATATTTTAATCTGGGGTTACATAGATTTGAGATCAAGAAGGATTTCCATATAGAACAGGATCTGTCTGTGCATGCATACAGTTAGGTCCATAAATATTTGGACAGACCATTTCTTTCCAATTTTGGTTCTGTACATTACTACAATTGATTTTAAATGAAATATTTCAAATGCAGTTGAAGTGCAGACTTTCATCTTTAATTCAGTGGGTTGAACAAAAAGATTGTATAAAGATCTGAGGAATTAAAGCATGTTTTTTTAACACAATCACCAGATGCTGGGTTTCCTCATTTTTATTGCTCTGCCAGGCCTTTACTGCAGTGGCTTTCAGTTGCTGTTTGTTTGTGGGCCTTTCTGTCCGAAGTTTAGTCTTTAACAAGTGAAATGCATGCTCAACTGGATTAAGATCAGGTGACTGACTTGGCCATTCAAGAATATTCTACTTCTCTGCTTTAATAAACTCCTGGGATGCTTTGGCTGTATGTTTTGGGTCATTGTCCATCTGTATTATGAAGTGCTGCCTAATTAATTTTACTGCATTCAGCTGGATTTGAGCAGACAATATGTCTCTGAACACCTCAGAATTTATTTGGCTGCTTGTGTCCTGTGTCACATGATCAATAAACACAACTTTTGGCACACCCAAGCCATCACACTGCCACCACTGTGTTTTACAGATGATATATTGTGCTTTGGCTCATGAGCTGTTCCATACCTTCTCCATACTTTTTTCTTGCCATCATTCTGGTAGAGGTTGATCTGTCCAAAGAATGTTTTTCCAGAACTGTGCTGCTTTTTTAAATGTTTGTTTGTTTGTTTGTTTGTTTGTTTGTTTGTTTGTTTGTTTGTTTGTTTTTTTAGTCAAATCCATTCTAGCCTTTCTATTCTTGAGGCTTATGAGTGGCTTGCACCTTGCAGTGAACCCTCTGTATTTACTTTCATGCAGTCTCCTCATTATGGTAGACTTGGATATCGATACATCTACCTCCTGAGGAGGTAGAAATGACTCTCTCATTATGGAAATGACTCTGTGATCATCCACCACTGTTGTCTTCCTAGGATGTCCATGTCTGTTTGCGTTGCTGTTCACTGGCGCTTTCTTTCTCAGGATGTACCAAACTGTAGATTTTGCCATTCCTAATATTGTAGCAATTTCTCTCATGGATTTTTCTGTTTTCGAAGCTTAAGGATGGTTTGTTTCATCTGCATGGAGAGCTCCTTTGACCGAATGCTGTCTGTTCAGAGCAAAATCTTCCAAATGCAAGCACCACACCCCGAATCAACTTCAGGCTTTTTATCTGCTTAATTGTTAATGACTTAACAAAGAAACTGCCCACACCTGCCCATGAAACAGGCTTTGAATCAACTGCACAATTACTTTTAGTTCCTTGAAAAAGAGGGTGGCAAATGTTAAGGAGCTGAAACTCCTAAACCCTTAATCTAATTTGAATGTGGAGCGTCTACACAATCAGTAAACAGGTAAAAAAAACCAAAAACAAACGCAACGCGTGCCAGTGTCTAACTACGTATGGACCTGACTGTACTTAAACTCACCTTCATGCTTGTAAAGCCAAAAACTGGAAGAGTGGTCCTGCAGATTTCATGTGCAGCATCAGAAGTCTCTGTCCAAAATAGTCAGGATAGTGCACCTCTACTGGGGACACACAGATAAACTAGATGGTTACCCAGTAGTGGTGAAAAAGCAGAGGAAGAAAATGTAGCTATACCAAGTGATAGCAATATCGGGAAAAAGTAACATTGTTATTAATTATTTTCTTTTTCAGACATTTTGTTGTAGATTTGCTGGTCTATTTGAGGTCATTGTCCTGTTGCAAGACCCAATTTTTTACCAAGCTTTACTTGTTGGACAGATGGCCTCACATCTGGCTCTAGAATACTTTGGTATACAGAGGAGTTTATGGTCAATCCAACAACTGCAAGATGCCCATCTTTGGTCATCTTGCAGTGGTTGCTGTTGGTATGAGGTTTTTGTGCTGATGTGGTGCTGTGCATTATGGCAAGACATCTATGCTTTGGTTTTATCTGTCCAAAGCGCATTCTTGAGGTTTGTTCAGGTGCAAATTTGCATACTGTATCTAAGCTGTGTTGCCATATTATTTTAAAGAAGAAACTTTCTCCTGGCAATCCTTCCAAACAAGCCTTTTTTTTCATTATTTTTCTAATTGTACTGTCATGAACTTTAACTTTAAAACATGCTAACTGAGGCCTGTAAAATCTGTGATTTAGCACTTGCATTTATTCCAGTTTTTCTGAAAATTGTGGTAACATATAAATGAACTGTCCTGACCAGCAAACTACCAAAAGTTATAGAGGTGGTTACAAGTTTGTGCATTTGATTAGTGGCATCTGGTTGCTCCTTTTCCTACTCCCCTCCTTACTACTACTGCTTATTCTGATGGAAACAGAAAAAGTGTACTTAGTTTTTCAATAATAATTGAATTGAATAATTTGAAAACATCCTTTTTGACATTTTTTGTATGGTTTTTTAACACTTAAATGTTTTATTTTAATTTGGTGTTCATCACTAAGGGGGGAAAACCTTGCTATGGAAGACTTGCTGTGGGAAATAGAACCATTAATTCTTCTGCCTACCAAAACATCCTGAAGGAGAATGTCCGGCCATCCTCAAGCTTAAGTGGACTTGGGTTCTGCAGCAGGACAATGACCCAAAACATAGCAGCAAGTCCACCTCTCAATGCCTTAAAAAAACAAAATGAAGACTTTAGAGCAGCCTAGTCAAAGTCCTGACTTGAATCTGATTGAGATGCTGTGACATGACCTCAAAAAGGTGGTTCATTCTCAAAAACCCTACAATGTGTCTAAGTTACAACAATTCTGCAAAGATGAGTGGGCCAAAATTCCTCCACAGAGCTGTAAAAGACTCATTGCCAGTTATCACAAACACTTGATGGCAAGGGTGGCCCAACCAGTTTCAAGGCTTTGTTTGGATTTTCCTGCTTAATTATGAACACCGTCATTTAGAAACTGAAATTTATGTTAACTTGTGTTATCTTTGTTCCGCTATTTAAATTTCTTTGATTATCTGAAACATTGATGTATGAGAAATATACAAAAAAGGAGGAAATCAGGACAGGGGCAAGCACTTTTCACATCAATGTATATAGTGTTGAATATTGGTTCAGAGCATGCCTCTTTTGTGACAAATTACTTTCATTTAGTGGATGTTGAGGCCATTAACTCCAGACCCATAATAGCATAACAGAGGCTTCCATTTCATGCCTTTTCCATGTGGA